>NC_139005.1:34804153-36004153 GCF_964374135.1 Grampus griseus | reverse complement strand
TCCTTCCTGTTGCAATAGTCAACCTGAGCCAAGATTGTTTTTATTTCTGCCTTCATATCTTTTGCCATCTGTTTGTTGATCCGGTGAGACAATTCACAGAGTTTATTTGCATGGAGGCTGAGAAGCTTTTGGGGAAACATCTTGAGCTTTTGTGTCCACTTGCAAGGGTTGAGCTACATAATGGAGAGAAGTCCATTTCTCTTATGAGAAAAGAATTCCTAAGGTTGGGAAACAGTACTAGTGTCTTACATCTCAGAAGAGGGAACTATTCTGAAAATAGCTTAGTTACTGTTACTTGAATCACTGTTGTTATGAAATCCTTTTTTCCCCCATCCACTCTGCCACTGAACCTGTGTCTGGCTCTCTGCCCTCATCATGCTAACAACAAATCAACTTTTCTCCTCCACTGATATGCGAACACTGCCAGCTGTAGAAACCGAGTTCAGAGAAACCCACCACTGGTCTTTGCCTTACTGAATAGTAAACCACTCTGAAACCAAGAAAACAAAGCATAGTATGGAACTGTGTACTGAATGTCTCACATTATTTTTAATTTAAAAAAAAATTGGCATCTTGTTTCCCCATACAGGGAAGTTTTGCAGAGAATTTTTGGGAAATATTTTTCAATGTTTTTTTAAACTATGTTTTTACCTTTTATTTTTCAGGTAAAAACAGAGTATATGCTTATGATAAAATCATTTAACATACATTAAAGTAGAAAGAAGGAAATAAAAATGACACAGAACTTTTTTACGCAGACATAACTGATGTTAAATTTTGGTCTATTTTTACCATCTAGTTTATTTTCATACCATTCTTTACCATATGATCTTTTTATCATCCATTTAAAATACATAGTTAATATTATACCATATATTTATACACACGTATATAAAGATAGTTTTTATATAGTTTACATGCATATACAAACACACATATATGTGTATATAGTTTTTATGTAGTTATTGTAAGGACAAATAAAAATAGCAGGCTGAATGTTCCCATTGCAAGTAAGGGAAGAGAATTCTCCTTTTTCTTAGAGCATTTACTTTAGAAAACTTGTATTTTTAAGTACTTTCTCTTCTCTGATGTATATAAATTCTTTGGAAAACTAGAAAGGCATTTTTTCACTTTCTGACCCAGGGATGTCTTCCTCTGGGGACCTGGCAGCCGCCTCTTTGAATGTAGACATTGAGGGGGACAGCACCCCTTTCTCTAGTCTCTGGAAAGGCAGAAGCCTATCTTTGTTTCGTGCCTTGCTCCACATTGCAAAACTTCCTCCTGCCATAAAGATATGAGAAGTTTGTTTCTCCTCTGGATAAAGCCAATTATCTAACCAACCCAGATGGTCACCCTAATTACCAGGTAAATTAGGATATACTATGTGTGACAAATGGTACTGTCATGTCCTCTTACTTGAGGACTAGTTATTGTCTATCTTGAGAACATGTATGTAATGGGTTGTGTCTGCTTGGCTGTATAAGAGGGTGAGATTCCTTTCTGTCTTTGCAATCTCTTAGTGTGTTGCCTGTGATGTACATCGCATTCTGCTTTAATTTTTATTCAATAATGAAAGTGTTTTCTTCCTTTACTACTTTTGTGGAGAAGATTTTTGCGGGGAGAAGATTTTTTTAAATTACATTTTCCCAACATTATATGTGTACAAGTGTGTGTGTGTGTGTGTGTGTGTGTATACAACATAATAACATAGGACTATTCTAAGTCTTAGATGAAAGACAATAGGAAGAGGTGCTTGGTAAGACCTTATCTTCCTTACATTTCTTATTAATATTTCCTAATTAGAAAATACTCAGATTATCCAATTTGGGTTTTAAAAATACATAAAGCAAAATAATTATTTGTAGTCCTTGACATCCATACATTTCTAGCTTTGTAGCCAGGCCACCTGTCTTTTGATCTAACTGATAATAAAGTTTTTGAAAAGTGGAGGATAATCCAAAACAACTTAAACACCAATTACTTTCTTATAAGAAATAAAAATTAGAAGATTTGTTCTACTAGACTAAAAAAGTTAGTCCTAACACACTTTTTTGCCATATTGTATTAATATAAAGAACATTAAAATCATTTATGGGGAAAAACAAATATATAAAAAGGTTATCTATGAATTAATAAAAGGAACAGAAAATGTCAAATTGAATGTAAATGTCAATAGCAATTAGGTATAATATACTATTTTCTTTTTCTTTATGCAGGTTATTGCATTCAAGGTCACTGTCATGCTTGATGATGTTATAGACTCAATGCTATTTAATTCTGGTGGCATTGTTACATTTTTTTGATTATTCTTTTGCTAGAGTGAAAAGTGACAAATGTCGGCAACTTTTTTTTTTTAAAGGAGAAATGTGAAACATTTTATTGAGGAAAACTTTGAGCAAATAAGAGTGTAAGGATCAGGGTATTATGAAATCTCATGTTTCCATCACACAGTTTTAGTGATTACTGGTAGCCAATGCTGCTTCTTCTCTATCCCTATCTATTTTTTTAAAAATTTTATTTATTTATTTATTATTTATGACTGTGTTGGGTCTTCATTTCTATGCGAGGGCTTTCTCTAGTTGCAGCGAGCGGGGGCCGCTCTTCATCGCGGTGCGTAGGCCTCTCACTATCGCGGCCTCTCTAGTTGCCAAGCACAGGCTCCAGACGCACAGGCTCAGTAGTTGTGGCTCACAGACCTAGTTGCTCTGCGGCATGTGGGATCTTCCCAGACCAGGGCTCGAACCTGTGTCTCCTGCATTAGCAGGCAGATTCTCAACCACTGCGCCACCAGGGAAGCCCCCTATCTATTTTTGACCCCTTCCCTGTTGATATATCTGAAGGAAACATTGTTATTTTCTGAATAGTGCTTATCAACAATGAAACATCAGTATAACATCAAGAAATATATAATAATTATTAAGTTTGACTCTTTTTCTCTTAAACAGGGCTGATAATTTCTATTATGACTGAAATGCTAATAATCTTTTACTGTTTTTCCCTCTGTTATGTTAACTGACTTCCTCCCATCATGATTTCACTTAGAAATTTAGGGTACACTTAAAAAATACCTAAATTCAGAGAGTGTGACTTCAGAATACCTGTCCGGGTCACTATTACACTCTGATGACCAGGAGGTTGATGCCTGGGAAACTGCTTTGCATCATGCTTGAATCTCAAACTTAATTTGCAGTATTATTCCTTCATCTATTTTTCTCAGCATTTTCATATTTATTATCTGGGTGAGGAAAGAATATTTCATGCACTGCTACCAGGCGTAGTATTAAAAGTCAGAAGTCTGGTAATTTTCTTTTAACTATAAAACAGATAAATACACATTTTAGGAAATTTGGACAATACAGAGAAGTGAAAAGAGGAAGCCAGAAATAGTCACCCATTATTCCACCATTTAGATAAACACTAACATTTCATGTCTTTTATTTGAAATCTTTTTTCAGTGCCAATAAATAGCATTAAGTTCCACATTAAAGTCATTTGGAAAAATTTACTTTTAGATCTTATGAAACTTGGCACTTGGAAATTTATAATCTTGTATTCACTAAAGTTGTTAGTATAATTAACATAATTCAGTTATTTTGGGCAACAGATGTTAGTTTATTGCTTGACCTAAAATTAAATCAATTTTACAGGTATTTGTATTTCAAGCCATATAATAATTTAAAAGTAAACACTGAATATCAGTCATGGAGTTTAATTATTGTTACTTCATTGAACTTGTAATTCTGACTCGGTTCCATAGACTGACTGTGTCTCCCCAAAGTTGGTATGTTGAAACCATAACCCCCAATGTGATGGTATTTGGCACCACCTCCAAACCATTTGGGAGGTGATTAGGTTTAGATGAGGTCATGAGGGTGAAGTCCCCATGGTGGATTAGTGTTCTTCTAAAAAGAGGAAGAGATGCAAGATCTTTCTCTGTGTTCGTGTACCAAGGAATGACAATGTGAGGGCATAACCAAGAAGAGGGCCCTCACCAAGAGCCTGACCATGCTGGCACTCTCATCTTGGACTTCCAGCCTACAGATCATGAGAAATAAGTGTCTGTTGTTTAGCTACCAGGTGTATGGTATTTTGTTATAGCAGGCTGAACTAAGACACTGGCTTTGTGAAAAGAAGCAAAAAGAGTGAAAAGGTCAAGATAGACAATTAATGTGGACTGTTAATTCCCCAAATCCTTTCTTCTTCTTTTTAGTCTCATTCTCATCTACTTCCTTCTCCTCTTCTTCTGTCTCCTTGCTCTGCTTCTCTCTGCCACCTCTACTGGTAGAGATGACCGCCACATGCTACCTTGCTTGAAGGAGAAGTATTAAGCCACCACTGAGTCTCCATTTTCTTTTCTGAGATGGAGTGTGTCTTAGGAGCAAAGGTCATGAAATTCATCACCTGGGTTTATATAATGGCCATCCGTAAATTTTTTGGAATTGGCAGGTGATAAGGTGAGCCTGAACTGGCTTGGAGATGAAAATAGAATTATCATGGGATAATTCCATTTTTAATTTTTTAAGGAATGACCATATTGTTTTCCACAGAAGCTGTACCATTTTACATTCCTACAAACTATGCACAAGGGTTCCAATTTTTCCACGTTTTCACCAACACTTGTTATCTTGTTTATAAAATGTTTTTGGATAGCAGCCATCCTAATAGATGTGAGCTGGTATCTCACTGTAGTTTTGATCTGCATTTCTCTAATGATTAGTGATGTTGAGCATCTTTTCATGTGCTTATTGGCCATTTGAATGTCTTCTTTGGAGACATACCTATTTAGATCCTTTGACCATTTTTGAATCTAGTCTTTGTTTTGTTGTTTAGTAGTTTTCCATATATTTTGGATATTAATCCCTTATCAGATATATGCTTTTCAAATGTTTTCTTTCGTTCTGTGGGTTTCCTTTTTACTCTGTTGATGGCATCTTTTGATGCACAAATTTTTGAAAATTTCATGAAGTCCCGTTTGTCTACTTTTTCTTTAATTGTCTGTGCCTTTGGTATCATGTCTAAGAAAACCATTGGCAAATCCAATCTTGTGAAGCTTTACCCTTATGTTTTCTTCCAAGAGTATTGTAGTTTTAGGTCTTATATTTAGGTCTTTTATTGATTTTCAGCTTATTTGATTGATTTTGAGTTTATTTCTGTATATGGTATTAGGTAAGGGCCCAACTTCATTCTTTTGCAAGTGAATATCTAGGTTTCCCAGCACCATCTGTTGATTAGATTTTTTCCATTGAATAGTCCTGGCACCCTTGTCAAAAATCATTTAGATAGATATATGTGAGTGTTTATTTCTGGGCTTTCTATTTTACTCCGTTGGTTTATATTTCTGTCTTTATGCTAATACCACATTGTTTCTATTACCGTAGATTTGTAGAAAGTTTTGAAATCAAAAAGTGTGAGTCCTCCAGCTTTGTTCTTCTTTTTCAAGATTGTTTTGATTATTTGGGGCCCATTAAGATTCCATACGAATTTTAGGATGGGTTTTTTTCTATTTCTGTAAAAATCATTGGGATTTTGATAGGGATTGCATTGAATCCATTGATCACATTGGGTAGTATTGACATCTTAACAACATGAAGTCTTCTAATTCACGAACATGGACTGTGTTTCTATTTATTTGTCTTCCTTTAATTCTTTCAGAAATGTCATCATTTTCATTGTAAAAGCCTTGGTTAAGCTAATTCCTAAGTATTTTCTTCTTTTTGAGGCTGTTGTAAATGGAACTGTTTTCTTAATTTCCTTTTGGGATTGTTCACTGTTAGGGTATTGAAATGCATTTGATTTTTGTGTGTTGATTTTGTATCTTACTAAATTCATTTATTAGTTCTAATAATGTTTTCGTGGAATCTTTAGGGTTTTTACGTATAAGTTCATAACATCTGCAGAGATAATTTTACTTCTTTCTTTCCAATTTGGATTATATCTTTTTCTTACCTAAGTGCTCTGGTTATAATTTCCAGTTGGATAGAGATGGTGAATGTGGGCATCATTGCCTTGTTCCTGATCTTAGAGGAAAAGCTTTCAGTCTTTCACCACTGAGTACGATTGTGTGTGTGTGTGTGTGTGTGTGTGTGGGTGGGTTTTCATATATGACTTAACTATGTTGAGGTAGTTTCTTTCTATTCCTAGTTTGTGAGTGTTTTTATGATGAAAGTATGTTGGATTTTGTCAAATGCCTTTTCTGCATCAGTTGAGATAATCATGTGGGTTTTTTTCCCCTTCATTCTGTTAATGTGGTGTATTACAATGATTGATTTTCTTATGTTGAACCATCCTTGCATTCTGGGAATAAATTCCACTTGGTCATGGTGTATAATCCTTTTAATATGCTGCTGAATTCAGTTTACTAGCATTTTGCTTAGGATTTTTGCATCAATGTTGTTAAGGGATGTTGGGCTGTAGTTTTCTTTTCTTGTAGTGTCTTTGTCTGGCTTTTGTATCAAGGTAATGCTGGCCTCAAAAAATGAGTTGAAAAGTGTTCCCTCCTCTTTGATTTTTTGGAAAAGTTTGAGAAGCACTGGTAATGGCTCTAATTTAAATGTTTAGTAGAATTCGTCAGGTTCAGGGCTTTTTTTGTTGAGAGATTTATAATTACTGATATAATCTCCTTGATAGTTATAGGTCTATTCAGATTTTCTATTTATTGATAATTTTGTCTTAGTAAGTTTTGTGTTTGTAGGAATTTGTCCATTTTATCTAAGTTATCCAGTTTGTTTGACTACAGTTATTCAGACTACTTCTTTATAATTCTTTTTATTTCTGTAGAATCAATAGTAATGTCTCCACCTTCATTTCTGATTTTAGTGATTTGAATCTTTTTTTCTAAGTATGTCTAACTAAAGGTTTGTCAATTTTGTTGAAATTTTCAAAGAACCAATTTTTCATTTCATTGATTTTCTCTATTCTTTTTCTATTCTCTATTTCATTTATCTCTGCTCTAATTTTTATTATTTCCTTCCTTCTGTGAGCTGTGGGTTTAGTTTGCTCTTCTTTTTCTATTTCCTTAAGTTTTAAAAACAATTTTACTGAGGTATAGTTTTATGTACACAGTTTGATAAGTTATGACAAACGTATACACCTGAGGAACTTCCACCACGGTCAAGATATAGTACATATCCATCACTATAAAATATTCCTTTGTGCACCTTCCAAGATAACCCCTTTTCCCCACTCCTGGCTTCAGGAAACCACTTCTCTTCTTTCTGTCAGTATAGATCACATTTGTTTAGAGTTTCCTAATACCTCATATAGTCTTTTGTGCCTGGCTTCTTTTGCTCAACTGCATGTTTATGAGATTCTTCCATGTTGTTGAATGTACCAATAGCTTGTTTCCTTTTATTGCTGAGCAGTGTGCCATTGCACAGATATACCACAATTTTAAAAATCTATTCTGTTAGTGGACATTTCGATTCTTTCTAGTTTTGGCGACTATGACTGAAGCTGCTATGAATATTTATGTACAAAACTTTGTGTGAACAAATATTTTAATTCTTCTTAGGTAAATTCCTAGAGGTGGGTTTGCTGGGTCATATGAAAAGTATACATTTAACTTTAGAAAAAACTGCCAAACTGTTTTCTAAATGTACTGGTTTACATTCCCACCAGCAACATAAAAGGATTCTAGTTGTTCCTTGCTCTCAACAACAGTGAGACTTTGAACAAGTTACTGAATCCTGTAATCCTCCACTTATTCTTCTGTAAAGTGGAGACAATCATAACAGTTCTGTCTGGCATACATGTATATGTGTGTCTGTATATAAGTAATGGGATATTAAGTTGAAAATTTGAGACAATAAAATAATATTGATATGTACTGCATACTGAACTGAGGCAGCACATCAAAATGCAGATTCTGAAAGCATGTGAACAAAAACCGGTTTTATGACTCTTGGACTTTTCATCTAGAGGTAGAGTTATCAACTGCTACACTTTGCCTGGGACTGAGGGACTTACCAGGATGAAGGACTTTCAGTGCTAAAACTGGGACAGTCCCAGGCAAAGTGGTAAGGTTGATCATCCTATTGACATAAAAGGGGGAAAGTGAAAAAAGGAAGTATTTGTGAAAAGATCTCTTGGGAGAGAAATTCTGTCAAGTTGTTTTTTCAATAATCCCCTTTTAAGGAAGTAGGATGGAGATTTTTGTTACCTTTATCTTAAGCCTAGAGCAAGGGGGTTTCAGTGAAGCTATTCCAGGAGCTTGAGATGTGTCTCCTGGATTCTGGGAGACCCAGAGACTGAGGTCTGATTGTGCAGGAGACACTGGCTGTGAACCACTTTGTGGGAGAGCGAACACAATTTGCTGTGTCCAGGAAGCAGGTGCACTCCCCTCTAGCTGTGGGTTAGATGTGTGACTGTTCCTTGTAGACTAGATATGGTCCACGGGGCAAAGAGAGCTGTCTAGAGCCACTGGAAGTCCTGTCCAAGAGAATTTCCTGGAGCCAAAATCCAGGGACTGAGGGGAAAGGGATCAGGTGAACGAGAGGTATTGTTTCCTTCACTGAAGTTACAGCTCAAGGGGCCCAGCGGAAGCACTTCTGATAAAGTTTCAAAAGCACTCAGAAGTAAATGGGTCATCTTTAAACATTTGTCTGGTCCAGAGAATTAGAGCCATTTTGCAACAGAGTCAGTTCAAAATCAAACATCATATCCCACATTCTCCCTAGGTGGGAAAATACAGGATTGAACTGAGCTGGAGCCAGGGGGGCATACAAAGGGAATAGCATGAGGGGACCAAGGACCAGTCTGGGGTTGTATGCGGAGGTAGGAAAAGGAAACTAGTACCCACACGTAGAAGAAAGGCATTGCCAGGGAAGGAGCAAAGACAACCTCATCAACTTGACCTACTCCCTCATTTGCCCTATTGTTTAATTAATTAATTAGCTAATTAATTAATTAATTATTCAAGATTTACTGAGAATCTGCTCACAGTGATATGGACTGTGTTGGGTGCTGAGAACACAGCATTGAACAGGGCACTCAGGGAGCTCACGGTTCAATTTAAAGGATAGACAGATACCCATACAATTATAATCCAGTATGATGTGTTCACAGACTAGATAGAATATTTGATTTCTCTTATTCATATACTGGGAGAATCAAGATTTCATCTTTTATAATGACAAATCAGTAATTCCCCAAGTACAGGGCTATCAGGTGAATCAAAAATGAGAGAATGTGGGCTTCCCTGGTGGCGCAGTGGTTGAGAGTCCGCCTGCCGATGCAGGGGACACGGGTTTGTGCCCCGGTCCGAGAAGATCCCACATGCCACGGAGCGGCTGGGCCCGTGAGCCATGGCCGCTGAGCCTGCACATCTGGAGCCTGTGCTCTGCAACGGGAGAGGCCACAACAGTGAGAGGCCCGCATACCGGAAAAAAAAAAAATTAGCCATCACCGATGCAAATATATCCTTTAACTTCATTGTGAACAATCTCCAAATCCTCACTCGTTCACCCTTAGTGTAGAGTGCACGTTGGTATCTGATCACTTCTCACCACCCTGCAGGTACCGTTCTTATCCAAACCACCTTCATCTCTCCCTGGATCCCTGTCCCAACTTCTGACTTGTCTCCCAGCTTCCACCTCTGCTTTCTGCAGCCTATTCTGCACACAGTTGCCAGGGTGTCCCCTTTAAATGTAAGTCACGTCATGGCACCCCTCTCCTTAAAGCCCCCCAATCATCTCCCTAAGCTGATGTCTTGCCAATGTCTCAAGCCCTGATGTTGGGCTCCTCCTCCTGAGCTCATCACGTACCATCACACACCAGCTCACTCCCAGCTCCAGCTCTCACCCTTCCTCAAATATGCCGAGCACACTTCTGCATCAGGGATTTTCACTTGCTGTTTTTTCGGCCTAGATCGTTCTGCACTCTTTCCCTCCCTGCGTTTACTCATCAGTAATGCCTTCCCTGACCACCCTGTATAAAATCACACTTTCCCATTCCCTGTATTTCCCTATCTCCTTAACCTGCTTTTTTTCCCCCCTCCATAACACTAATATTCTATTTACTTACACATTTATTTGGTTGTTATCTGCCATTCCCTGCCCCACCCCCATGCTCCTTGAAGAACATAAGCTCTACAAATAGGGCCGTGAATTAGTTCTTTGTTTCCTACTGTACACCCAGTGCCAAGAATGGTGCCTGGCATTTGGTAGGTGCTCAATAAACATTTGTTTAATAAAAGAATGTTATTTTTCCCCCCAAACAATGAACATTCATTGTAGAGAATGGAAAAATACAGGAAGATACAAAGAAAGAACATGCACCTCCCCAAAGATACCTATTATTAACATTCTATTGAATTTCTTCCAGGTTTTTCTAAAAATATATTTTTTCTTTTTGTGAAATCAGGATTACTGTCTATATAAAGTTTATATCCAGCCTTTTAATAAAATATATTGTGAGCATTTATACATTATGCATGATTTTGGTTTGTTATTTTCCCTGCTAAATTATACAATTTTGGTTCTATTATGTGTTTCCCAATTGTTCACATAACTTTATAAAACAATAATCGTACATGCTTATATATATCTAAAGGATATGCAGTGATAGACACCACATGAAGAAATTTGAAATAAACAAAACATTCTACTCATATGATAATGAATACTTGAAGCATTAAAAAGAAATCCATGGTGGCCAACATAATTTTCTAAGGGGATAATTTTCTAGATGAACCTTACTGTGCTGGCATGTCAATATTTTAGGTGCCAGGACTACTGAGTTTGTGCTAGGACACTTCAAAATTGCTTTATATTCAGTCCATGGGTTGGTGAAATAGCAGCTCGCTTTTGGTTACCTAGAAAAATGTATGTCATTAAACTACTCTTTATATGCAACCCCGGGAACATATCCCATGCATAATGTATTCATAAAAAGTTCATTTTATTTACAGCTTGTCACGTTATATGGTGTAAGGAAGCACAGTTCTGATCTACTTCAATTGAATTATGCTTTTCTTTTTTACAGAGTGGGGAAATATATTTGTAAGAATGAATACACACACCTTGGACTGACTACTTTTTGAGAAAGAGGCAGAGAGAAACACATTAACATCTATGGCGATAGACATTTTAGACATTTAATAACTGTCTGTTTTCTAAATTGGGTGCCTGAAATAGTTTATGTCAAAATCTGATGCCAGTGACTTGAGAAAGCAGTAAACTCCTAGAAAAACATTTTTCAGAATTGCAGTTTTATAATGCGAATATGGAAAAAAACATCTGTTGTTACATTTTTAGGCATCTAATCCTTTGATGTTTAATTCAACGTAATTCAAAGGTTAGTTTTTGTAATTGACTGCTGTGGTGAGTTCTCTGTTTCACATATGGATAGAGACAGTGCTTGTTTTTGTAGGACAGAATGTACCAGTAGAGCATTTGAACAGGTTTTTCGTAGCCATATTGACAAACATCCAGTCAAATAAATTAATTTTACCTCCTCAACAAATTCATTAATTTACAAATCAATAAAAGCATAAAAAGTAGAATACTAAACTGAGACCAGAGAGGAGATGGAGGTGCTCTGTAATACTTTAAGATGAATATCAGTGTCCATCTATTAGACACATCGAGGTCTAATGAGGTCTAAATTCTGTAATATTTGTGTGGACCATTTATTATCCCTTGCAATTCTTGGGCCACTAATTCATTCCTACATCACTCACCTCCCATCTAGGTATTCTGAAAATACATGCTCTTGGTTATAAGGCGTTTCAGAGGAGTAAAACAGATGGACCAGTGGAAATCCATCATTATTACAGGAAAAAGAAAAAAAGGACGAAAGAAAAAAAAACGAAGTGCAAAACTCCAAGCACATTCCTGCGTAAAGAGATTTAGACAAAAGCCATCATATTAGTTAATAATATACAGTTATTGTGCATTAACTACATGTTTGAGGATGGAGAACTCTTTTAATAGCCATTTTTGTGTGTTTCTGGGTTTTTCCTTGATAAGAATATAAACTAACTGGTGGGATCAATTGACTTTTTTTTTTTTTTTTTTTTTTTTGGCCACACAGCCTGGCATACGGTATCTTAATTCCCCGACCAGGGATGGAACCCGGGCCCCTGCAGCGGAAGGGCAGAGTCTTAACCACTGGACCGCCAGGGAAGTCCCCGACCCTATTTCTATAGCCATATATCTGTTAAGAATTTTAGTGCTAGTCCATTGTCTCAAGACAATAACTATAGTCCTCATCTTTCCTATTAAAAAATGCATCTGTGGGCTTCCCTGGTGGCGCAGTGGTTGAGAGTCTGCCTGCCGATGCAGAGAACACGGGTTCGTGCCCCGGTCCGGGAGGATCCCACATGCTGCAGAGAGGCTGGGCCCGTGAGCCATGGCTGCTGAGCCTGCATGTCCGGAGCCTGTGCTCCGCAACGGGAGAGGCCACAGCAGTGAGAGTCCCGCATACCAGGAAAAAAAAAAAAAAATGCAGCCATAACTGTATGGTTTGCAGATAGCTGTTAGGGAGATAGGAACAACCTGAGACTAAGGTTGGGTATTTGTGTGGTGAAGACTTGAGGAAAATTGACTCTAAAGAGACCTAAAGTTTAAAATCTAAGCTGAGGGTTTAACAGTTTAAACCTAGGCTGAAGTCAGTGTCCAAGAACTGAATGCAGAGACAGATGGGACAGGGGAAACTTCTGGGTGTCAGCATCAGGTGGGATTAGAATCATTAAACAGGGAGCCATTGTGCCGGATGGTGTTTAACAGGCGGAGCCTAGATCCAGAGCCCAATACCAGGCAAAAGGTCTGGCCGGGGTTAGTTAGGTAAGTTGGCCCCTCCCACTATATTCCTCCCCACAGTGCTGGTTCCGGTGACTCGGCGACTGTAATTCAGGTTGAAGCTCCTGGGCCCTTAGGGAACCAACGGTACCAGACATGTAGATGAAAGTTCCATGTAAACCGTATTGGCTATACCGGGTGGGGGGTTAGATAGATAGACTACACTCTGATGTTCATGAGAACTATTAAAAACGTATGCCCAAAGTACAAAACATAGCAGGTTTAAGAGCAGTAGACTTCAGGGGCACCTCACGTTTCACCAGGTCTGGCTCTTACTGGTCTGGAGTCCAGGTGGATTTTGACAGAGATGCCGGATTTTATTAAAGTTAGCTGAGGATAGCACGGAATGATACATCCAGAGTCTCAGAGATTCCAATTGTATTAGAGTAAATAAAAATTAAGAAAAAAACAAATACAACTTCCTCTTATTGAATGCATTCTGTTTTTGAAGCACCGTCTATACCATGCACTTTACATTTTCCAGATAAGGAAACTGATGAGAGATTAAACACATTATTCATTATAGCATGGTAATAAAAGACAAAGTTGGAATTTGAATACGTCTGTCTGATCCCGAAGCTTGTATATATTTTATTATTTTCTAATTCCGACGTGTAACTTTTCTCCTTCAGGGCAACATCTTTGGATATGAGTGAAAAGTTCTAGGTGGGAAGATCTTTCTCTACTAAGCATGCCAAGGCATCAGTGCCTCAGAAGGCATCTTCATCTAGCTTCAAATACCTGAGGTCCATCTCCCTATGTTCATATATTTCAGCTTTAGTGCCCTGTGCTGGTTGGCTGTTTCCTTCCGCGGCCCCCAGGGGGCCGCCGGCAGAAATGATCCCCCTGAGCCCTCTAGTGGTCAGTAGGAAACTCTAATCGTGCCTCGAGGATCAACGTTCCCAGGAACATTCTCAAAGCCCCGCGGGTGTTGCCCAGGGAAGCAAGACTGTGTGACACCACCTAGAGTCACCCTCATAGCTTCCCTTTGGGTGCTTCTGAGCCATGTCCACCAGCACTGCCCCAACTCAAGATGACTTCTCAAACCTGCCAAGTGTGCACTCTTGGATGCTACAGGGTAGATTCTATCACTAAATCTCAGGAACAATCAAATACAGGTATCTAGAGGATGCGGCAGCAAGTCCAAAATTTATTTTTGTGTGTCCCTCAAAATGCACGGGGTGGTTTATTCAAATTGACTCCCAGAAGCAGCTCTGGATATCTTATACTTCCCCAAGGTAAATACTTGAATAGGTCTAGTAACACTATTAGATTACATGGGGTAGTATAATTATGATTTTCTGGGATGTTTTGGGGATATATTACAGGGTATATTTAAATAATATTGGCAAGCCTTACATGCTGTAATGTAGGGATATCATTTTTTCCCTTGATTTTAATATAATTATGATGACATATTACAGTAATTTCCTTATTGATTTAATACAATAACTAGATTATTCTTATTATTTGGAACATAAATAAATGTATTTAAATACACACATACTTTAACATGTGTATTTTCGTTATCAAATACAGATAGCAAGTATATGTCTATTTCACTGCTTCCACTGGAGTTTATTGATCTTATTTTATTCTTATATCTAAAATAGACCAATTAATAGTGTTAAGTGCTGTAGAAGATGCAATAGGAATATGCCATTATTCCTAACCTCAGAGTTTGGTTCCTCAGTTGTCTCTGTTCTGGGGGCCTCTCAAGTTTGAGCATGTCACTGAGCTGAGTGTGATTCTAATTTTTAAAGATATGCATATATGCATTTTTCATATAAAATGGGCCCTAAAAGCAAGCCACCTACTTCATCTGGTGCTCAACCAAAGAAACAGGAACCTGTTCTAATGCTGGAGGAAAAACTGGCCGGGCTGAACCAACTCGTGGTCTCCAGTGGAGATCCCGTCAAAGGAGTTTTCCAGGATAATTTTGATTATTTTTGGTGATTCATGACTTTCTTATTTCTGATTTTAGAATCTAAGAGGTGTGACTCGATTGTAAGATAAGTATCATCAGAGAAATACATACATTTTGCCACAGAGTAGGAGACTCTTAAATGTTTCTGGATAAGGATGTTGTAACATTGGGTTTGGGAGATTAATTAGGCAGTAATATTCTAGATAAATTGGAAGTTGGCAATGGAGGCAGTTAAAGGCTACTATGATGGTAGAAGTGAATGAGAAGGAATGATTGTCAGACCGATGGTGGAGGTGGAAGAAGTTGACCATTTTAACTGACTAGGGTGGGTTAAAAATATAGCTTTGAAGTTTTTGTGACCATAACATTGGTGGCTTCCTTAACCAGAATTAGGGAAATTGGAAGAACTGGTCATAGCTAGGAGGATGAGTGTTATTTTAGATGGAGTGTGAGGTGATTATGGGACATCCAGGTGATGTTCAGCAACAGATTGGAACTCCTACAGGAGAGAATTCTAAAAATGTTTGGGTTTGGGGTACATTCTGTTTAGAAATGGCAGTTGAAATCACAAGAATAGACAACATGACTAATGAAGATCAACACTGTAGAATGAAAGGAAAAGTTCAAGTATAGGTTCTTGGTAATTACCTGCCTTTGGAGACCAGAGGAAGAAGACAAGAAGCCACTAAGGGAGCCAGAGAAGGAACATTCAGAAAATATATTCAGGGAAACAGAATTTTAAAAGGAGATGACATAAAGTGTTGCTAAAAGTTCAAGAATTATACAAATTCTAATGGACTAAAATTAGTCTAATGGACTAATTTTGAAGGTAGAAGGAAGAAAAGAAAATAATCAGAGAACAGATGTTTGAAAAATAGGACAGGTGAGACAATTTCAGGAAGAAGAGGTAACAAATGATTTTAAGTGTTACTGAAATTTCAAGGAGGGTTGTTACTGAATTTGGAGAGATCAAAGTTTAAACTCCAAATTAAGATATGTGGTGTCTACCAAAGGATTTTTTCCTGATTTATAAATTTGTGTGACTAACATGTGTACTACAAAAATTAGTTCATATTTAGTTACATCGTTCATTCTTTATATGCTCAAAATCGTAAAAGTATAAGAAACTGGGGTTTTCCCTGAATTGACTATCAAAGTAGTAATTAGTGACCTTTTTAGAGAATGTGGGCTGATATCAGATTACAAGCCAAGGAATGAGTTGGAGTTGAAGAAATATTTTGAGAAATTTAGTGATAGGAGCAAGGAGAGAGAGGAGTAGGGTTAAAAGGCGGGAAAGACCTGGAAGACAGCTCAGACCAGCCTGATGGTCTCATTGCAGCTTTTGGATTATTTTTCAGTTATTCTTTCAGCCTTTCTCTATGCACGTACTATTTTGAAATCATATAATATGCCACAGATTTTGTCCATGTACTAAAACAAATGGGAAAATATCATACAGCATTTGTTGCAGGTGAAACTACAATTAGTGCATGATCTGAGTGGAAAGATCATGCAAGTGTTCAGTCAAAAAAGATGGTTTCCATGACTCTTTAATAACTTCTAAAGTGTCATTAGGGTTTCTCCTATCTGTGAAATACGATGACTCTCCATTCCCTAGCCAGAAAAGAGATCTTTGAAACGGTGGGGTGGGAGATGCAGATGTTTCTGTGGCAGAGATAGTTCCCATTTCAGACATGTGGGATTAGGGCGATATTGCAATACTGATCCTTTCCAGAGTGCTCAGGCTCTTTAGTGGGATATGATTTTCTCAACTCAGCAATATTTACCATCGGGCCCATTCAGGCACTTACAACACTTGTTGATCATAGAAAATTAGCTATAGCTTTTAGAGCATATTAGGTTTAATGAGATAGGAAACACGATCATTACCCTTAAGGGAACAAGTCAGACAAAATGGGAGGAAACTGTATTGGAAATGTTTGCCTCAAACAAATCAGCTAATGTGAGCAAAGCATCCTATTCTGAGATGAGGAGTTAAATAGAGTAGTAATACCTGCCACATGACAGTTTTTTTTTTTAATTTAAAATTAAAAAATCCATATCACATAAAGCCTGGGGGTGGAGCAGGTATTATATTATTTTGCATCTTTCTGAGAATAGCGCATTCTTTCTTCTCTCTCAAAATCTTCAGCTAATGGAGGACCAGGATGGAGGACTTTCAGCGTTAAAATTGGGAAAGTTTTTTGCAAACTGGGACAGGTTGGTAACCTCTGTTTGGAGCAAGGCTACCTGACTATACACATCCTTACTTCCTGCAGTAATCTCCCAATCTCCTGGTCAATCTTCCTCATTTGGTTAAGAGTTTAAGATCCAACTTACTTACATTCTTCTTTCCATCACTGCTGCTGTTCATGTGGATAATCCGTCCAATGCCTGATTTTTTTAGTTCCTTGACCTTTTCTCTTACAATCTTTTCCTCACCCTTCTTCCTGACTTTCGCTGCCAGTTCTTATGGTCACACCTCAGATTTTGTCAATTATGAATAACTAACGATACTACCCTCAAAATCTCAATTTCTAACATTCCAGTCACCAGCCACCTCTCCTCTCTTTTCAGCTCACCGCCTCTATGGTAATTCTTCGATTACACTGGGGCTTCCAATCCATGCCTTCCTTGCCTCCCTCTCTGCCTTACCCAAATGGTAGAAATCAATCCTGATTAATCCCAACAATTTATAGAAACATAGTATAATTTAGCGGCTAAAGGTGTGAGCTCCTTGAATCCTGGGTCCAATATTTATTAGCTAGGTGGCCTTGGAAAAGTTTCTGAACATCTCTGTGCCTCAATTTCCTCATGTGTGCCCAACTCATAGGGTTGTTGTGGGCTCACAGTATTAATAAAAGTAAAATGCTTAGACAGTTCTTGGCACATGATAAACATTTAATAAATGTTTCCCAAGCTTGCAGTTCATGGCTGGAGAAAGACTCCTAACTATTCTGACCGATTTCTTTTAAATTTTATGACTGTGTCTCAAGTGGACCTTAATGCAGTCTCTGCAGTTCAGTCGACCACAGTTCCCATTTCCTTATTGATTTATTTTCTCTCTCTCAGAGATTACTATCTTACACCTTCTTCTTCTCAAATTTCGAGCCCCTCTTCTCTGCTCCTCACTGTCAGTGGATGATTTTCCTTCTAATCTCACTGAAAACGCAGAAGCAATCAGAAGATAAAGCTATTTTTCCACCAACCAGCCTACCCTCATCTATAGCCTTCTGTTACAATGAAAGTGTCTCTTTCTCTATTTTAGGAAAATCCTCTACTTGTGCACTGGATTCCATCTCTTTCCACTTTCTCAAGAACTTTACTGCTTATAATGACCTCTTTTCTGTCTTACATCATTACATGTCTTTCTTCTCTGCTATAATGTGCTCTATTATTAATTAACAATATTAAACAAAAGGAGAAAAGGAACCTCCCTTGCTTCTATGCTCTCTATGGCTATCAACTTATTTACCATCCTTTATAGCAAACCTTGATGTTTCCGCAGCCTCAGCTCCCATCCTCATGACAATTCTAATCAGGCTTTCATTCCCCTATTCTACCAAAACCCTCACCTTTGTGGGCCAATGGCAACTTCCATCTTGTCAAATTGGATGACCCATTCTCAGTCCTCATCTTACTCTGTTTGTCACCAGTGTTTAACACAGTTGACCACATCCACTTTATTGAAACTTTTTAAATTGGTTTTAGGACACCATACTATTTTGATTTATCATCTACCTTTCTTCTCAGTGTCCTTGACTGGATTCTTCTTTGGACATTTTTTTTTTTTTTTTTTTTTTTTTTGCGGTACGCGGGCCCCTCACCGTTGCGGCCTCTCCCGCTGCGGAGCACAGGCTCCGGACGCGCAGGCTCAGCGGCCACGGCCCACGGGCCCAGCCGCTCCGCGGCACGTGGGATCCTCCCGGACCGGAGCACGAACCCGCGCCCCCTGCATCGGCAGGCGGACTCTCAACCACTGCGCCACCAGGGAAGCCCTTCTTTGGACATTTAATTGTGTCTTACACAACAGAATGCCCCAGAGCTCAGCCCTTGGCTCTCTTGGGCTTGCTGAAGTGATTGGAGTGACCGAAACCAGGAGAAATTAATTTCACAGGCTTCATATGAGGCAGTTAGAACTGTGCTGTGAAAAACAAAATAAGCATAGTTTGTAGGAAAGAGGAAAGTCATTTATGTTTTTTGTTGAATTTTTATTAATATCTGATTGTTTAATGGAAGCAATTTTACTGTGATAAATTCAGTTCCACAAATGTTTTCTGAGCACTGGCAGTGGAAAGGAGAGGGGAGACTCAAAGATGAAGCAGATGAGTCCTTGCCAACATGGTCCTGAAAGCAGTTAGGTTATTATCCTAATTTAATTCATGGAAATGTAAGAGCTAAATCAATACTAGAACTAGAACCAGAATTCTTGGTGGTTTCAGGTCTTTGATTAGGTTGATTAATTTCAATCTGCCTCCCAGATTGAAATACAATAAAGAATAAAGTGTAGCTAAATTACAGGTTTAAAAGGTATTAAAATGGAAAATTGCTGGAAAAAGTAATAAAATAACAACCACGAAAATATAACTTTCCTTGGCATTTTCAACTTAACTACCCCAGAGCTGCTAAAACAACATATTCTTGTCTTTTTCAACAAGATCTCAAATTTTTCAACCAGCCACTACTAGGATTCTTGTATTGGTAACATTGGATTTTCTTTTTGGAAACTGATTTTTGATGAAGAACGAACTAGAATATAGATGGATAATTCTACGTCATTATTAAAATCCCAAAGGTGAAGCTTTGAACAAACACATATTTTAGAAACATGTAATCATAAAGTTGCCTAATCATCTTTGAGGTTTTCTGTATAGCACCTAAAAGATTTGAGCAGTTTGTCTATTTAGATTTGAATTTTGATGAATATTGTAAAGATTTGATGAATATTGTAAAGATAGAAGTTTGGATATGCAGTTTATAACAAGCCACTCTAAAAAATAATAACAGTGCTAATAGTGATAACTACTTTCTACTGAGCAACTATTTACAATTAGCTATTTACATCTGTTACATCTTTTATCCCTTACAATGACTGGATGAGGTGGTGTTATTATCCTTCCCAAGAAGAAACAGAGATTCAGATAGGTTCGATAATTTTTCCAAGAAAATGAGAAATATGCTCTCAGTGCTCTTACTTCTGAAGGGAAAAAAGAAGGAAACAATTAAATACCAGATACCACACCTGGACCTTTTGTGTTATCTGTTGTTTAATCAAAAGTAGGAGTTAAAAATAGACTGTAATAAGAGCACTTGTAACACTTAGCACTTTGTGTTACAAGAGTACAGTTTGAATACATTTTAAATTAGAGAGATTTGCAGTGCATTATAATGACTGTTCCCCGTTTCAGCATTGCATTTTATATGTGGTTGCTTAAATTCTTGACCCTATAGAAAACTATAAGAATTATTATTTTACATCAATATTTTTCCTCTCATTTAATGATTGCTGAAGCATTTCCTCTTTGCAAACCAGCTTATAATACTGTTGGCCCTCGCTTAAAAATAAAGTTGTTGGGAATTAGGTACTTGATCCGCATACATATAGAACAATCATACTTACAGTCTTCCCTGTCTTATTTTTTTTATTTTTTTTTATTTTACATTGGACTATAGTTTAGTTACAATGTTGTGTTAGTTTCAGGTGTAAAGCAAAGTGATTCAGTTATACATATACATGTATCTATTCTTTTTCAAATTCTTTTCCCATTTAGGTTATTACAGAATATTGAGCAGAGTTCCCTGTGCTACACAGTAGGACCTTGTTGGTTATCTATTTTAAATACAGTAGTGTGTATATGTCAATCCCAAACTCCCAATTTATCGCCCCCCCACCTTTCCCCTTTGGTAACCATAAGTTTGTTTTCTGTCTGTGAAGTTCATTTTTATCATTTTTTTAAGATTCTGCATATAAGCGATATCATATGATATTTGTCTTTCTATGTCTGACTTACTTCACTCAGTATGATAATCTCCAGGGCCATCCATGTTGCTGCAAATGGCATTGTTTCATTCTTTTTAATGACTGAGTAATATTCCATTATATATAGGTACCACATCTTCTTTATCCATTCATCTGTTGATGGACATTTAGGTTGCTTCCATGTCCTGGCTATTGTAAATAGTGCTGCTCTGAATATTGGGGTGCATGTATCCTTTTGAATCATGGTTTTCTCTGGATATGTGCCTGGGATTAGGATTGCTGGATCATATGGTAGCTCTATTTTTAGTTTTTTAAGGAACCTCCATACTGTTTTTCATAGTGGTTGCACCAATTTACATTACCAGCAACAGTGTGGGTGCGTTCTCTTTTCTCCACACCCTCTCCAGCATTGTTTGTAGACTTTTTGATGATGGTCATTATGACTGGTGTGAGGTGAGACCTCATTGAAGTGTTTTTGTTTTTGTTTTTTTTTGCTATGCCACGAGACATGTGGGATCTTAGTTCACTGACCAGGGATTGAACCCGTGCCCCCTGCATTGGAAGCACAGTCTTCTTTTTTTTTTTTTAACAGGGTTCATACTTTATTCTACAAATTAATCCCCATTCCATACATGGAAGTGCAGAGTCTTAACTACTGGGCTGCCAGGGAAGTCCCTTCATTGTAGTTTTGATCTTCATTTCTCTAATGATTAGTGATGTTGAGCATCTTTTCATGTGCCTCTTGGCCATCTATATGTCTTCTTTGGAGAAATGTCTATTTAGGTCTTCTGCCCATTTTGTAATTGGGTTGTTTGTTTTTTTGATTTTTTTTTTGAAATTTAGCCCTTGTCAGTCACATTGTTTACAAATATTTTCTCCCATTCTTTTCGTTTTGTTTATGGTTCCCTTTGCTGTGCAGAAGCTTTTGAGTTTAATAGGTCCCATTTGTTTATTTATATATATATTTTTTCTGTTACTCTAGGAGACAGATTGAAAGAGATCTTGCTGTGATTTATGTCAGAGTGTTCTGCCTATGTTCTCCTCTAAGAGTTTTGCAGTGTCCAATCTTACATTTAGGTCTTTAATCCATTTGGAGTTTATTTTTGTGGATGGTGTTAGAGAATGTTCCTATTTCATTCTTCTACATGTAGCTGTCCAGTTTTCCCAGCACCCCTTATTGAAGAGACTGTTTTTTCTCCAATGTATTTCTCCATTCTCTGTATTTTAGTATCCAGGCACACAGCAAGTGTAGGACACTTCTGAAACAAGAAGTTGAACTTGTTTAACAGTGGTTTCTCTAGAGATCTTTACTTCCATTTGCTGATTAAAAGTTGGTAAGTGAGTTTTGTTTCTTGTTGACATCAAGCGCACTGCGAATATCTTGAGGTGAGTGCTTAAGTGTGACCAAATAAAACGGAAATAAAAGTAAGTCACGTAAGACAAAAATTGGATTCCAGATTGCTCTGTTTTAATGATTTATTCAATATAACAAAGTCTCTTTCTGTGGCTGCTGCTAACTCTTCTGTAATCCTGTGTTAATATCTTAGGTAAAAAATTGAGTCCAGGTGAGGGTTTGGGGCAGGGGAGTGAGAGCTAAGAGTTGGGAGAGGACAGAGTTGAGCAGGAGGGAAATGTACCACACTAAGATTTGTCATTTTCTTGGATAGTATTATTTTTTCTTGCTTTTTTTCTTTTAGTTCTCTAGCAGGTAAGTAAGCTACATTTTTCGATTTTTATTTGATTAAAGAAAGAAAATTTAGAACATTTTAGAAGAAAGTCACCCTCAAGTCTGCCACCCATAAATTAAAAACATAGATAAAGATACAGAGACAATTTTTCTTTTATCCACTGCCCTTGTTTGTTCAGGAGATGGAGTTTTAAAAATAGGTTCAGGGCTGAAAACCCCAAAACAAGAGCTTGGTAAATGACAGCCTTAGAAACAAATCAGCACCACTATTGGTTAATGCTGCACTTGATGACTTAAGGAATACCTGAATCATTCTTACCTAGGAGCTTATCACTGTGGCCAGAGACAAACACTATCATAAAATATAACTGATTCAATTCAACAGACGTGCTGAGTGCTGAATATGCACCGTGGTTGGTGTTAAGCACAATAGGATAAGTAAGACAGTCTTGATGTTCAAAGAACTCACAGTCTTAAGAGAAGCAGGCAGGTAAATATTGTTCAGAGTTATTCATAAGTAGCTCAGTTCCATATTAGGTTATGAGCAAATTGTTATGGGAGCACAGAGGAAAGAGAGGCTGTTTAATTCTATAGAAGGGACATTCTGGACTCTATGCTTTTTTCAGGGTTTGTATGGGATGCACAGTTGTCTGTAAAGTACTTTGAAAAGTACATTGGAGGATAGGGTTCACCCAAGGTTTTGGCGTTTGGTTCTACCCACTGATTTGGGAGAATGAGTGAGAAATCTTGTCTTCTTTCTCTTACCCCTCAAGGTTCTGATCAATGTCCTACAGACAGCATAATTCCCAGAGTGGCCTTCCTCAGCATTCCCTCCACCTTGAAATGATCTGTGTACTTCACTAGTCCCCTAAGTGTGTTTAGGGAGGGGCTGTGCATATTAGTCATCTTTCACTTCCGGTGCCTAGCAAGTGCTTGGCACACTGTAGCCTCCCAACACATTTTTGGTTAATTGAACTAAAGGAAGAAAGAAAGAGATGTGTACTTCTCTGATCTCACTCAACCAACCTTATTTTCCCTCCCACCTCTTTGACTAATTCCCTTATTTCTGATTATGGAAATTAAAGAAAATGCTCCCTTAATAATTCCTTTGGAAACTGTGCTGCAGCCATATTAAGGGTTTTCCTATTTCCTTTCAATTTGAAAAGAAGGGTGGAAAAGCCAAGAGCTGCAGCTTTATTCTCCCCCCCACTTTCTCACTCTTTTCAGATTCCTTCTTTGGTTCCAGAGCAACCTCTAATAAAGATATTAACCTTGTATTTCTCTTTATCCAAAGCATGGACATAAATCACATGGTTTCTGCATTATATATGTTAATCCTCTAGGATAATACCATCCTTTGCTGTTTGACAGACATTCCAGATTAAAGCGTTTTAAAATAATACATCATTAAAAGAAACTACAGTTGGTGGCCAGGGAATTCAATTACATTTTTTTTTTTTCTTAATGGAATCAAAGCATTTTACTAATTAGATATGTTTTTCCACAAGATGGCGCCATAGCCCTTTTGATTATTTGGAGTCTATGAGCCCAGGGTTTTATTTTATTTTTTAAAGTAACTCCCCCTCCCTCTAATTCTTTACGTATAAAAGTGACATATAAGAAAGAATATAAGATTGTCACTCATAAAAGGCCAGATTTACTATCTGATTTTAAAGAGGTCCATAGGTATAACCATAGAATAGCTAATAACAGGCATTAGTACAAGATGAATAATTACGAAACCTGATTTAATAGGGTGTTTTTTTGCACTATTTTTTCTTTAAACAATTGTTTATTAAGAGAAAGGAAAATTGTTAAACATAGTGTAACTCAAATATGAATTAGGAATTTAATTTTTAAAGCATTATGGATAAAATTTTAATGTTCTTTAGTACTACTTGTAGTTTGGGTGTTCAGAATGAATTGTTGAATTCACTGGGCAATTTTTTTTGTTTGTCCTCATGTAGAAAAACATCTTATATAGAGGACTAATTTTTTTTTTACTAAATATTTTGGTGTTAATCGCATTCTCAGGTTTGTTCTAAATATATATATATATATATATATATATTTTTTTTTTTTTTTTTTTCTGCGGTACGCGGGCCTCTCACTGCTGTGGCCTCTCCCGTTGCAGAGCACAGGCTCCGGACGCGCAGGCCCAGCGGCCATGGCCCACGGGCCCAGCCGCTCCGCAGCATGCGGGATCCTCCCAGACCGGGGCACGAATTTGTGTCCCCTGCATCGGCAGGCAGACTCCCAACCACTGGGCCACCAGGGAAGCCCCTAAATATTTTTTGATTGTTTTGAAGTTAAGTCTTCCCCAAATTTGCATACAAATTTGCAGGTGAATCCCATTTATAATAGTGACGTTGAGCCCCTTTTACGTGCAAAGCACAGTTTTAGATAGGATCTAAGCAGGAAAACAAAACTTCACTGCTACTTTCATATAATCCACTCAATCTGAAAAGTAAAAGAAAAAAGATTACTGCTAAAAATATGTTCAGAAGACTTAGATTTATTTTATTTTATTAAAAAATAATTTTAACATCTTTATTAGAGTGGTGTGTTAGTTTCTGCTTTAAAACAAAGTGAATCAGCTATACATGTACATGTAACCCCATATCTCCTCCCTCTTGCGTCTCCCTCCCACCCTCCCTATCCCACCCCTCTAGATGGTCACAAAGCACCTAGCTGATCTCTCTGTGCTATGCGGCTGCTTCCCACTAGCTACCTATTTTACATTTGGTAGTGTATATATGTCAATGCAGAAGGCTTACATTTAAAATATTAATATTTTGGGAGTTAATTATTATTAATATTATTTTTAACATCTTTATTGGAGTATAATTGCTTTACAATGATGTGTTAGTTTCTGCTTTATAACAAAGTGAATCAGTTATACATATACATATGTTCCCATATCTCTTCCCTCTTGCGTCTCCCTACCTCCTACCCTCCCTATCCCACCCCTCTAGGTGGTCACAAAGCACCAAGCTGATCTCCCTGTGTTCTGCAGCTGCTTCCCACTAGCTATCTATTTTACGTTTGGTAGTGTATATATGTCCATGCCACTCTCTCACTTTGTCACAACTTACCTTTCCCCCTCCCCATATCCTCAAGTCCATTCTCTAGTAGGTCTGTGTCTTTATTCCCGTCTTGCCCCTAGGTTCTTCATGACCCCCCCTTTTTTTTTCTTAGATTCCATATATATGTGTTAGCATACAGTATTTGTTTTTCTCTTTCTGACTTACTTCACTCTGTATGACAGACTCTAGGTCCATCCACCTCACTACAAATAACTCAATTTCGTTTCTTTTTATGGCTGAATAATATTCCATTGTATATATGTGCCACATCTTCTTTATCCATTCATCTGTCGATGACCACTTAGGTTGCTTCCATGTCCTGGCTATTGTAAATAGAGCTGCAATGAATATTGTGGTACATGACTCTTTTTGAATTATGGTTTTCTCAGGGTACATGCCCAGTAGTGGGATTGCTGGGCTGTATGGTAGTTCTATTTTTAGTTTTTTAAGGAACCTCCATACTGTTTGGGAGTGAATTATTTTTGAGATTTATTTTGATAATGCTGGATCCATTTAATGAAAGTTACATATTGACCCCAAATACTAAAGATTTTAATTAATGCCTGATATAGTCTCCTTATTAGAATCATAAATTTATTAAATTTAAAAGGTCCAACATGAAGAGAAAACAAATTACTGTGTGCAATTCTTAATTATGTCTAATTGCGAGTTTGTAATGCATTTCCATTTATAAAATCACTTAAGTTATCAATGTCTGAGACAACAGTTTGTGTTTACAAATTGCACATTTGTTAAGGAGTGAATTCGTTAATGTGCTAATTAGAAAACTCTCATAAAAGAGAATACAGGTTGGCTCACTTCTGTCCATTTACTCCCATTTGGATCTTGTAGTGGTGAGTGGGTGGAAACACTATGGTTAAGTTTAAAACTGCTGAATTCACATTAACAGATATGTTTGTGCTTTTAGTTGGTGATTGAAGTATTTAAGCCATTTATACTCTCATTATTACTACTACTAATTACTTTTCCGGAAGGTCTACTGTGTGTCAGGGACATCAAGCATTTATTTAACTCACAATAATGGTTTGGAACAGGTACCGTTATTCTGATTTCACAGATGAAGACACTGAGGCTTAGAGAAATTAGATAATGTTCCAAGGGTCAGGCAGCTGGTGAGTGGAGGCCGGGATCTGAATGCAAGTTTCTATGACTCCAGAGCCTGTTAACCATTTCAACCGCTTACTTATATTGTGTATGTAATTACCATGTCGTGTAGCTCTTGGTGAAGTCTACAAATTTAATGTGAAATACTATGTTCTTAATGTGTAAGGAATAACTTAGGCTTTCTATGCTATTTAGGGCACAATAAGGGCTTTTGCAAAGGGGATTTGTTAAGTTATTATGATAGAGGCAGCAAACAGAGCATCTCTGGGGTGAAAAGGAAGCTCCGTTTTCCTTCTTCCTCTCGCCCCTTAACTTTCCCCCATGTCATTTTGTCAATGTACAATACAAGCTATCATGGCTCTAGTGGGCGGACCTGATTGTATTAATTTAAAAATTACTTAAAACCCACCAAATTCATTACCTTCCAACAGAGTGAAAAGATGAAATGTTTCTATTTCAAAATGTTATCTTCTTAAAAGATATGAGTTTAAAAAAATACTTGGTAAACTAAAATGACAGTTGAAGGGCTTTTTGTGTTAGTTATTGGACCAGATTTTCTACATATTATGTTGCGAAGTATGTAAAAGTTATTAAAGCACAGCTGTGAATATCTCTAAAAAGTAGCTAAATGGTCATTTAGATGAGATGGATGTGGGTAAAGTGAAATCTTCATAGAGAAATAAAATAAACTTTAAAAAAGCTTATTTTAACCCTAAATTAACCCCAACACTAAGGATTCTTTGCTTCCCTAAATGATGCCAGAAAGATCAGCTGCTCCAAGCACAATGACAGGTATGAAGCAGATAGCACACACCTGGTGATGGAAGGTTTCAGGAATCAAATCATTCTTCCCTTCATCCATCTGTCTGGCCGCTATTTGATGGTTACTTAGTATCTGTAGCATGTTCAATTCTGTAGTTACTGACCCCGCTGTTACAGGCGCTGTGTGAGGTACTGCAAGCCTTAACTTACTCACAGAATTAAATCATCAGTTCAATATGTTTGCCTCAGTATGTGATTGTATCTTTTACAGGACTGCTGATTCAACCGTTTGGGGCTGTAGTCCTTGATTTTTATTGTCAGCTTGTTTAAGCAGGAGATAGTCTGTTCATTGATAAAGAGCTGATGGAATTTATGTATTTGGGTGACTGAATTGATCTAATTATTTGGTGTTTAAAGGATTTGGCATGTGTTATAGACATAGTCATTCTCATGTTTAGGAAATAAAATCCTATGTCATGTCTACACCATAGTTTAGTAGAAGTAGTAGTAAGAATCATAGTAATAATGTTTATAATAGTAAATTTTACTTCATTGGTGGGAAGCAACTTCATATGTTAGCACTATAAATATTCTTTTGAGGATCTGACTTAGCACCTTCATTTCAAGAAACATAGAGAAAACATGTGTCATCTTGGGCAAGACACTATTATCTCTATCCCTTAGTTCCCTCCTTTGTAGGATAAAGAAGCTGCACTAGGTGATCTCTAAGTTAAAGTTCAATACTATAGTTTTATAATTTTAGGATTTGATTTTCCTTCTTTTTAAAAAAATTTTTATTGGAGTGCTGTTGATTTACAATGTTGTGTTAGTTTCAGGTGTACAGCAAAGTGAATCAGTTATACATATACATATATCCACTCTTTTTTAGATTCTTTTCCCATATAGGCCATTACAGAGTATTGAGTAGAGTTCCCTGTGCTATACAGTAGGTCCTTATTAATTATCTATTTTATATAGAGTAGTGTGTATGTGTCAATCCCAAACTCTCACTTTATCCCTCCCCCCTCTCTTACCCCTGGTAATCATAAGTTTTTCTACATCTGTAACTCTGTTTCTGTTTTGTAGATAAGTTCATTTGCACCCTTTTTGTAGACTCCATATATAAGTGATATCATATGGTATTTGTCTCCCTATGTCTGACTTACTTCACTCAGTTTGACAATCTCTAGGTCCATCCATGTTGCTGCAAATGGCATTATTTTGTTCTTTTATATGGCTGAGTAATATTCCATTGTATATATGTACCGTGTCTTCTCTATCCATTCCTCTGTCAATGGACATTTAGGTTGCTTCCATGTCCTGGCTATTGTAAATAGTGCTTCAATTAACATTGGGGTGCATGTATCTTTTCGAATTATTGTTTCCTCCACATATATGCCCAGGAACGGGATTGCTGGATCACATAGTAACTCTATTTTTAGTTTTTTAAGGAACCTCCATACTGTTCTGCATAGTGGAAGAGCGAGGAGCAATCCCTTTTCTCCAGACCCTCTCCAGCATTTATTGTTTGTAGATTTTTTGATGATGGCCATTCTGACAGTGGAAGTTATACCTCATTGCAGTTTTGATTTGCATTTCTCTAATAATTAGTGATGCTGAGCATCTTTTCACGTGCTTTTTAGCCATCTGCATGTCTTCTTTGGAGAAATGTCTATTTTCCACCCATATTTTGACTGTATTATTTGTTTTTTTGATATTGAGCTGAATGACCTGTTTGTATATTTTGGAGATTAATCCCTTGTGTGTTGTGATTTTCCTTCTGATTTCAGAAATTTTTTTCTTGACACCTGTTTTTTTGTTTTGTTTTGTTTTTGTTTGCTTTTTAAAATTGAAGTATAGTTAATTTACAATGTTGTGTTAGTTTCAGATGTACAGCAAAGTGATTCGCTATACACACACACACATACACACACACACATATATATACATATGTATTCCTTTTCAGATTCTTTTCCATTATATGTTATCACAAGATACCGAGTATCATTCCCTGTACTAGACAGAAGGTCCATACCGTTTACCTGTTTCACACATAGTAGCATGTATATGTTAATCCCAAACTCCTAATTTATCCCTCCCCCACCATCCCCTTTAGCATTGATTTTAGAAATTTGAAGAATTTTTTTTTTATTTTACTCTTAGGTAATGCCTAGCAAGTTATCTTACACATAGTAGACAATAAATGTAGTTGAGTGAATAAAATATAGCGGTAGACCGACATCAATGTTACATTTATTTAATACCTATTAACTGAGCATCAGCTATGTGCTGATCTACATGCCTAAGAACCAAGCAGTAAATTAGGATTAAATTCCCTTTTCTCATTTAGTTTACAATCTAGTGGGGGAAAATGTATAATAAACCTTAAAATAGCAATGATTTCAGATAGTAACAAATGCCCTGCGGGATAATGGGGAAGACCTGAGGTGGGCAGGTGTGTATAGACAGGATGGTCAGGGAAGGCCATTATGCTATGTAAAGATCAAGAGTAAGAATATCCCAGGCATTGGGAAAATCTAAAGCAAGGGTCTTGAAGTCAGATGTAGGTTGTCATCTTCAAGGGACACGTGGTGGATAGGTAAAAAGCGAGGAAGTGTTCTGAGATGACACTGGAGTCAGGCAATATCAAGATGGTGACAGGTCTTCTAGGACTTAGTAAGGAGCTTGGATTTTATTCAGTTGCAGTGAGAACATGAGAAAGTCTTAAGTGTATACCTAATTCTCCCATTACATAAATGTATATTCTGAGATTGTAGATGTTGAGTCATACTTGGCCAAAAATTTCCTTTTTCTCCCTTGTGTCCATAGCGATACCCTAGTACTGTCTTTAGAAACTCGTTTCTAAAATTACTTCATTAAATCAGGAATGAATGTTTTTTTCCCTGCTCATGAATTGAAGATTGAAATGTTTCCAAAGGCCACTTTGAGAAATGAGAAGCAAATGGGGTAAACTTCAAGAGGAGATAAAAATATATTTGTAATCTTTTTTTTTTTTAAGAAGATTCAGCATTTACAAACCCTTTTTATTTTGTGAGATTTCTGGAACAGTGGGAGTCAAATTCCTATTTTTGTGATAAGGAGTGAAGGTTTGTGATTTCCCCTTAAGATTCCCCTTCATATTATGAAGTAAAGTAAGGTACAAATATACTCATCATGGAAATACAGATTTTACTTTATATGGGGGTAAAGGAGCATTATAAATACCTCATAATGCAATAGAGAGAAGGACAGCTCAAACTGAAGTGCACTAATATTCTTTCATAAGAGTTTTATTCAATATAACATGGGATGCCAGTAACCATTAAAAGATAATTGGGAAGTTGGTTCGTCTACTGTTAGAGTGAAGTTTACTTATAGTGGGGTAAAACTTGGGTATAATGATAGACAGGGTCTAGTTCAGCACAGTGTTTCCCTCCAAAATATGGAAAGGTGACTTATCACATATAAATGGTAATGTACAGGTTTGAACCAAAGAAAAGTAAAAGTAGTGTGTATTTTGGGAGAAGTTGATTAATGTCTTTGAGCTGTTTCCTCATCTATGAAAATAAAATTGAACCAATGATTTCTAAAAAGGATTCTATGCAATTGACACTGATAAGTTAATTATGTAAATAATGAGGGGAGAAGAGGAGAGAGTGTTTATGACTTTGTAATCAAGTTTTGAGTCAAGGATGATGAAAAGGGACAGAATAGATAAATTTTAACATGAAAGGCTCTTCAAGGATGGGTTGGTTATAAATAAGCTTTGTTTTGTAAATAATAGGAAGGCATCTTAAAATTTGCAATTTTCCCTCTGAATTAAGTGGAAATTGAATTCTATAAACATTCTCTAATGTTGCCCATTTCAAAAGCAGTTTCTGGAAAGAAAACTCTGTATGTGTTATTGCTTCCCACATGTGTTTTCACACTCTTATAACCCAAAGTTAGTTTTGTGAATTAGTCATGGTATTATGTCATTGCTCTCTTTCTTGCCTCTCTTCTGGTCATCAAGTTCTCAATAATCCAAAGACATATTGAAAATGGAAAAGTAGTTCAAAGTTGAGAAGGAAATGAGAATTCAATCTGATGACAATACTTCTCTTGGGTTTGGGTTTGTATGTAGATGTTTATACAGGAAGCTTGAATATTGCAAGGCAAGTTAATGTCTTACATGAAGAATATTTATCCAAAATTTACTTGGGGTTGACAAGTGTACAAAGTAAATGCAAGTGGTTTAATTGCTATAGGTTTATCATTGATAGATATTTGAAGCAAATTAAATTTTATCATCACCATTTAGTAAAATTTAAGATCTCAATGTTAAGAATAAAATTCAGACGATTTGTTGTTTTTCAGTACGTGTTTAATTTTTTAAAACAAGCAATGGAGAGCTTGTATTCAAGAAAATAAAAATGATTTACTCTAGATTGTAAAGAAATTAAGGATATATCCAAGTGCTTTGGTTTCTCAAGACATAATCCAAAACCTTTTTCTCTTCTCTTTAAGTATTTTGATCAATTACCATCTCTGGGTCTGTGATTCCTTTCATTGATGTCTCTGGCCCAGGCCTCTCTGACAAGATCTAGACTCATCTGTGACCCTGCCTACTCAGCATCTGCATGTGGATGTGTCATTAGAACCTCAATTCAACATGGTCAAAACTAAACTCTTACCCATGCTTTGCTATCTGATTCTTTTCTAGTTCCTTATCAGAAAAAAAATGATACCCCATTGACCCAGCAGCACAAGCCAGAACCCTGGTTTTCATCCTTTGCTCCTTCACATCTAATCAACTACAATCTTCTGCTTGTTTTTTTTTTTTCGATACTTATACAATCTTTGAATCTGTTTCTCTGTAGCTAGTTTTCTGCTCTGAGCTAGTCTTATCTCTCATCCAGACTGCTGTAACAGCCCCTGAGTCACCCCCACCCCCACCCCGCACCATGTCCACTCTTGTTGGCTTTCAATTACCTAGTCTGGAGCCAGAGAGAAATTTTTGAAATGTAAACATAAACGTGATTATTCACTCTCCTTCTGAAAACGCTGCGAAGATTTCCCACTCTACTAGGAGAAGGTCAAAATGCTTAGCCTGGCCTCAATGATCTGGCCACTGCCGGCTCCGTCAGACTCACCGTGATGGGACCTCCACTTCGCTTTTTGGGTCCTAGCCACCTTGACCTTTGAATTTCTAAAATGTATTGTATTCTTTTCTCTAAAGCCTCAGGGCCTTCATAAGTGCTATTTTCTTTGCTTGAAGCATTCTTTCCTGCCTATTCTTCAAATTAACTCACATTAGTCCCTAGTGAGCTGTTAACGTCTATTTATAACTCTGCCCAAATATCACTTCTACAGGGAAGGCTGTTTTGATCTTTTAGAAGAGGTCATATCTCCTTCATAAGTACTCTTATTCTATACCTTTTCTCTTTCATTCATTCATTCATTCCTTTTTTTTTTTTTTTGGCTGTGCCCTGTCTTAGTTGCAGCACATGGGATCTTCGTTGCGGCATGCGGACTCTTAGTTGTGGCCTGCATGCGGGATCTAGTTCCCCGACCAAGGATCGAACCCCGGGCCCCCTGCATTGGGAGCGTGAAGTCTTACCCACTGGACCACCAGGGAAGTCCCGCATTCATTCTTTCTTTCAGTAATTATTGGGTGTCAACGATGTCATGTACTCTTCTAAAAACCGGAGACAGAATGAGAGAAGACTGACCACAGTCATAGGACAAAACAAGCGAGATAATTTCATTATCTTGATGAAAATTATAAAGAAAATTAAACAAACTAATGTGTTAGAGAACGACTTGAGAGAGGTGCTTTGGGTAGAATGTTTGTATTCAGATTCATGAATGTTAGTTTGTTTTATGTTTGTCTTCTCTGCAAGAACACAAGTGCCCAAGAACTGGGACTTTGTTGCCCTTGCTCACAGTATCCGCAGCACTTGGTACAGTGCTCAATACATGACAGACGCAATAAGTATTGCCGAGTGAATGAACTAACCTAACTGTATTCGTTTCTTGCGGTTGCCATAACAAAGTATATAGGTGGGGGCTTCCCTGGTGGCACAGTGGTTGAGAGTCCGTCTGCCGATGCAGGGGACACGGATTCATGCCCCGGTCCGGGAAGATCCCACATGCCGTGGAGCGGCTGGGCCCGTGAGCCATGGCCGCTGAACCTGCGCGTCCGGAGCCTGTGCCCCGCGACGGGAGAGTCCACAACAGCGAGAGGCCCGAGTACCACAAACAAACAAACAAACAAACAAAAAAAGGAATATAGGTGGGGTGGCTTAAAACAGCAGATGTTTATTCTATCACAGTTCTGGAGACTAGAAGCCTAAAATCAAGGTGTCAGCAGGGCCTTGCTCCCTCTGAAGTCTTTGGGAAAGAATCCTTCCTCACCTCTTCCTAGTTTCTGGTGTTTGCCGGCAATCCTTGGCATTCCTTGGTTTAAAGGTGCATCACTCCAATCTTCCATCTTCATTACGTGATCTTCTTCTCTTTGGGTCTGTGTGCTCTATCTCTGTGTCCCAATTTACCTCTTCTTATAAGATACTGTAATTTGATCAGGGTCCACTGTAATCTACGATGATTTTATCACTTGATAACATCTGCAAAGACCCTATTTCTAAGTAAGGTAATATTTACAGGTATGTGAGTGGGGATTAGGACTACAGTATATCTTTTGGGGGGACATAATTCAACCCACAATACCTATATCCCTAAGTTAAAGGAAAATCGAAAAAGTTAACATTTTAAAAGTTTATATAGTTTTTAAGACTTATTTTTAAGGAAGCTGTATATAATGTACAAATATTTGAAAAGGCATTAGTATTTTACTTCCGATAAGCATGATAAATTATTTTTGATTTGTTCTAGACTATTGGTTGAGCCCTAACCACACCAATATCTGTGCCATCCTAAAAAATCAATACCATGATGTGAACCAAATTCATCTCGTGTTCTCTATTCCCTTAGCAGACAAGCACCTGCTTCTTCATATATTAAAAATAAATGAATGTGGAAGGATATTCATGACACTCGCATCATAAAAATTCATCCTGACATTCTTGCAAAGACTGTGTGGAATGTTGACATATTTTTGTTATAAAATGACAGTTTTAGCACAAGTTATTCTCACTGTGACCAAGGAGAAAGGGAAAACTAAAGAAAAAGAATATGTTACAGTACTACCCACACATTAAGTGAACCTGTCAGGCAACAGAATGGCAGAGGTACTTTCTACAAAGGTGGAGAAGTTCTTTTGCCTATGAAGGGGGGAGGGGGAATGACTAACATTGCTGCCTTATGCTCTCTATCTTAGGAAAGTATTCCTGATTTTCCCACCAAATGCCATCTTGCCCTCCCTTGAATCCATTAGCCCTTTGTTTTTAGTTTTCTCAAATGACCCTTACCTCATACTTATTGTTTACACTGCTCTAGGTGCTTTGCATTTATTAACTCAGTTAGTCTTCATAACAACCTATTCCCATTGCATGGCTGAGGAACTGAAACACAGAGAAGTTACATGACTCATTAGGTTGGAGCCACAATTCAACCCAGTGTAGTTCTTGGGTCTTTGTTCTTACCCATCATGCTATACTGCTTGTGTTGTTAGTAAATTTTAAACTTATTTTATACCCTTGCAGATTGTAAGCGTCCAAAGACTTGGTCACTATATCTTTCTTATGTTTGTATCTGCCATAAAATCTAGCTCAGTATCTTGGGCGTAATAGAAACTCAATAAATGTTTGCAAATAAATTGAAGTTAGACCATGGTTTGCACAAGTCTATCCAGTGTCTGGGGCTATGACTTCCAAAACATGAAGACGTTCATTTGGAAAAATAGAATCCTGAATAGGTAGATATAAATAAAATAAGGACACTGACAAATGCCGGTTTTGGTGCTTCCAGCCTCCAGATGCTTCTTTCCTTCACTCCCTCCCTAAGGCCCCACCTGCCAGCTATAAAAATGTGCACTTAGGTTGAGATCTCAAGTGTTTTCACTGAGGATAGCTTAAAATGTTGCCCTCTTTAAAAATATTTATATTACTCAGGAATCAATCACTGTAATAATTTCTGCCATCATCAATAGATGAGGGAGGTATTTATTTGAGCAGTAGCGCTACTCCTAAGCTACAAATTATATTAATTTTCATGTAAAATATCATTTTATAAGTCTGTTGGTAACTTTTGCACTTGTTTGCACTCTCTTCATGTATAAATATAATATTAATTAATAGCAAATAAAAACTTTAATCTTCAGTTTTAAATTTGGCAGTTCTGAAATAATGTAGCCATGTTCGTGTTCACTCTGCTACTTAAGAGTTTAAATTTAATTTTGCCTTTTTATTATGTGATATGTGCATCACAAGCCTGTGGGCAATAGATGAGCTTTAATAAAGCTAAAAATAAATAAAATGGGAATGTTAATAAACCTTGTAGCTCATTAAACATTTGGATTCACTGAGTATTTATCTATTAATTTTAAATGAGACTACATTAAGAAACCTTTGTTACATGAAGGTTGTAATTAAGTGAATAATATATTCAAATTCAACACAAAACATCTTTTTCCACATCTTTTTACTGACAATTCTTTAGTAGGAAATTTCAAGGAACTGAAAGACTTAAAAAGTAATGATTAAATTGCAAATATAACAATTTATAGTTCTTTGTAAAGAATTAAAATTTAAAAGATATGTCCAAATGCATTCTCTTCGACAACTCATTATTATCTTCTTAATCTATTCAAGCATTTGTGATTTCATCATTTTATTAAGAAAGTGCGCTTGTCTCTTAACCCTCTTTATTGTTCTGTTCCATTTGTATATTTGAAAATTCTTCCTTAGTTTCTATTAAAATACATGCACTCTAAATTATTCCTTTTTCTTTCTCTGTAGAATATTCCTCTTTCTTTTAAGAATCTCTTCAGTTTCCGACGTAAGGTTAATCCATGTGTAAAGACTTTACTTTGAGAATCATATTTTTGTACTATCATTATCTATGAAAATAAACATCACCTTATGAATGTATGACTATCAAAAAAGTGAACACTCATTTTATGTGGGTTTTTTTTTTTGGTTTCCTTTGGGATTTGGGTTAATTTTTAACATTGAATTATGTATTAGTTTGCTAGGGCTTGTTAAAAAACAAAATTCAACTGAGTAAATTTGAAGATCTAATTGGCTTTATTCAATGATTCATGAATGAGGCAACGTCTCATCTAGCAAATAGAAAGGAACTCCAAAGAGCTGCAAAGAAGGAATGGCTTTTAAAGTCAGAAATGAGTGGGATAGGAAATCATAAATAAAAGAAAGGATTATTTCTGACAAGATCACCTTCCTTTTGGAGGAAAGCAGAGTCTCTCAGTAGTGCTGGCCAGGAAGTTCCAGGATGACTGGTTAAGATTACATTCCAAGGAGAGGCTGAAACTGCAGTTAGAGTAGGTTTTAAGTCTAGGTTTGCTGACTTGGGGCTTAGCACAAGTTACCCCACTTTAGGCCTGTTGTCTCTTTTTTTTAAACAGGTGGCTGTAACAAAGTACCACACGCTGGATGTTTGTACAATAGGAATTTATTGTCTCACAGTTCTGGAGGCTACAATTCCAAAACCAAGGCAATGGCAGAATTGGTTTCCTCTGAGAACCGTTTCAAGCCTCTCACCTAGCTTCTGATGGTTTTCTGGCCATCTTTGGTGTTCTTTGTCTTGTATACACATCACCCTGATCTCTACCTGTTACCTACCTGTTCTTGGATTCTTTAATCAATAGAAATTGATAAGAGGCCAGAGGAGAAATTCGGGCAAGGCTTTATTGAGACTCATGCTGCAGCACAAGGGAGTGAAAACAAGTAACAGGTGTCCCTTGGTCAATCTCTGAGTGGGGTGGCTAGCTCGTTCTTTAAATGGGTTGACGGTAGGAGCGGATCGGTGGGTTGGGTGGAGGGCCGGCTTAGGCGGTCTGCCCACCCCCTTGGTGATGCTGTGTGCAGGGACCATGCACAGTACCCTGCTTTTGCTCCCAGCACCTCAGAAGTGGCAGTTGTTTTTCGGCCTCTTCGTATCTTATTGTTCACAATTTGACCCAGCTGTGCATGAGTGCAGTTATTTTTAGTCCCTTATAAGTTCCTTTGTGTTTTGTTGCTCAATGAGACATTTGTCCAGGTGCAAGCACTGCAGTAAAGGGTCCCAGGTCCCAGCCTATCTTACCTTCATGTACACAGGGCATTTTTTTCTGTGTGCGTGCCTCTGTGTCCAAATTTCACCTTTTTTTAAGGATAGAGTCATATTGGATTAGGGCTCACCCTACAGACTGCATGCGATATTGTGATGTATAAAAAGAAATATATATTTGTTCTTTATCCCCATTTCCATCATAGATCTCCTAGAATTGGAATTTCCTAAGTGGAATTTCCTAAGTGTAATAAAGGTGTCTTTTTTTTTTTTTTGCGGTACGCAGGCCTCTCACAGCTGTGGCCTCTCCTGTTGCGGAGCACAGGCTCCGGACGCGCAGGCTCAGCGGCCATGGCTCACGGGCCCAGCCGCTCTGCAGCATGTGGGATCTTCCCGGACCGGGGCACGAACCCGTGTCCCCTGCATCGGCAGGCGGACTCTCAACCACTGCGCCACCAGGGAAGCCCTAGAGGTACTTCTAAATGTACTTTGCCTGTGCAAATATGAAAAGAGGAATACTAAGGTTCTGAGATTTTTCCTGATTGGCTGGATAATCTACACAGGTGTGTGTGCACATGCATGTACATGGCTATATCCCAAAAATAACGTAAAGCTAGTGAGGTCGTTATGCAACTCAAGTGATTAATACAAACTAGAATAGATTAATATAAATTATTATATATAAATATAAAAACAGGGCATAATCAAATTTAATTATAAATATCATGTTTCTCATTAAATTTAGGCGACTGCCACAACCCCAAATTTAGCATCCATTAATGCTTTCTGCCTGAATAATTTTTTTCTGTGATGGTTGCATCCACTTTTGCAAGCCACACTTCAAAGGAAATTTAGCTAAAGTGGAGATGTTTGGGGTAGAGTTACCAGAGCCATGAAAAGACTGAAAAAATTCAAACAAAATGGTATTAGTTTTATACTGCAGACCAAACTACCACAAACTTAGTGGCTCAAAACAACATGCTATTAATTATGTCAAAGTTTCCATGGCTTAGTAGTCTGGGCACAGCTTAACTGGGTCCTCTGTCCAGGGTCTCACAGGCTGCATCTTTATTTAGAGGCTTGACTGAGAGAGGGTCTGCTTCTGAGTTCACTCAGGTTGTGGGCAAAATTCATTTGAAGCTATATGGCTGAGAACTCTGAATTTTTTACTGGCTACTGACTGGAGGCTGCCCTCAGGCTCTAGAGGCACCTGCAGTTTCTAGTGGCCCATCCACAGTTCCTTGCCTTGTAAGAGAGAGTATCTCCTGCTTGTCTGTGCCTTCACGGGGGACCCAGTCTCTCTTTTAAAGGGCATTCACCTGATTAAGTCAGGCCCACCCAGGAGACTCATCCCTTTGATTAACTCACAATCAACTGATTTGGAACCTTAATTATCTGCAAAATCACCTCATCTCTGAATATTCTGTTGGTTAGAAGGAAGTCACAGGTCCCACATACACTCAAGGGGAGAGCGTTTTACAGGGTATGAACACCAAGGAGTGGGAATTGTGGGACCACCCTGGGGTCTGTCCACCATGTTTACCTGGAGAAGGCTCAGGTGGACATGACAGCACCGAACTGGTCATGTGGAGTCGAGTATCTCCTCAAACTCCCCAGTAGTTACTATTGTCCTCTATTTGCAGATGTGGAAACTGAGGCTCAGGACAGCTAGGCAACCTGGCTGAGGTCACTCACTTAGGAAGTGGTTGGGCCGGGCCTGTCTGAATTCAAACCTTGTACTCTTTCCATGCTATCATGTGGCTTAATTCTTCTGTATAATCAGCAAGGAATGTATCATCATCTGTATATCAATCTTTATAATCATCCTGGTGTGGCGTAAACTAGTCTAGTGCAATGTTTCTCAGTCCTGGCTGCATATTAGAATCACTTCGGGAGCTTTGACAATATACTGACTCTAAATCAGAGTCTCTCTGAGGTAGGCCCCAGGCACTGTGATTTTTTTATGATTTCTTATCAATAAATGTCCCAGGTAAAGTATTTAGTTTAGGTGACATAAGAATGGAATGAATAACAGGCTGAAGGTGAAATGGACCATTTTGGAAGATGGTGGATTCTCTATCAATCAACATGTTTCAGTAAAAATAATACAGCTGTGTGGCAGGAATGTTACGGAGGGAATTTGAGAATGGATACTTGGTTGGACTGGAAGACCTTTAAAATCTCTTTTGACCTTGAGAGTCTATGATTCTAGGACACTGACATTTAATAAGTGTTAAATATGACTTATAATGAGTCAACCAGAAGGGTCTCAAATTTTGTCATTTTCTTGACTTCCATACTCCATACAAATCTCTTGAAAAATGGGTGTGCTGTGGTCAGGAAGGTGGTGTAATGCTGGACGCAGTGAGGAGCGCTAGAGAGATGTGATAGAGAAGAGAAGGCTCTAGAGATTCTGTTGGAAAGGAAACTACGAAAAATTCACAGCCATGACCTATTTCATATCAGTTTCCACAGTATTCCAGGATTCTCTTGCTTCTTTTACTCTCACCTTGGTTATAATAATTTCTGTTTTTTAAAATGTGAGTTTTACTGGATGGTTGAGTAATAACAATTTCTTTTTAGCTCAGATCCTGAACCCATTTCATTTACTTGATTTCTATTTTACCAACTGTTCAGGTTGTTTTTATATTTTCAACTCTCTTGCCTTTGTACATTTTCTTTTCATTTGATTTCCCTTGTCTATTGCTTTTATAAAATTTTAATTTCTTTCTCAGCTTCTTCACCTTCATAACTTTAAGCCTGCAGTTATTTGCAGTTTTTATGCAGGTAAGGTTGGCCCATTGATTGCCTATCATCTGCTGAGTCAGCACCCTCTAATACATGTTACTTGTTAAATTATGTAGGCTTTTCCAATACTTTAACTTTGATTTAAACATACTTGAAATATATAATGCAGATTTTAGAAATTTAAATATAGTAGGTGATGAAATATTGCAGTTTGGAAAGTGGTGGTTGTGAATATTCATTAAAGGTGTTTGGAAAAGCTTTTAGATTATTCTGCAGCTAGGCAGCTTCCGACTGTATTTGTATCATGTTGAAACAAATTGCAAGGACTGCTGAGTGATATCATTTAAGAAGTACAGTGGGCTGACAACTTCATACATTTAATTAACACAAATTACCAAGCAGTGGTGGTGGTTATTTTATAATACTTTCCCACTTTACGCATCTGTTTCCACTACATGCAGACAGCAGAGCCTTTGAGGGGACCATTTGGGATTCTAATTGCTGATTCTCAGTAAAGTGTTGTCTGACCTTGGACTCTGCATTTATATTTTGAAGAAGCTTCAGTGTAAGTTTCAAATTATTGGAAGGAGAATTGCAATCTCCATTTACTTCCAAGTATATTACTTTCAATTCCCACATGTCCTGTCAGTCACCAGTACAATTAAAAGGTCACAGAAGATGCAGACTAGAATGTGAATTCTTTAGGAACACATTACATGTGTTTCATTTCCTTATTAGTGTTCCATGGTTGTTGTTTAAGATCAGATGGTAAACAGATGAGAAGACATCCATGTTCTTCATTTACTGAGAAGGTAAGATAACCTTGAATATGAAATAAAGCGAAATGCAATTAGAAAGCAATTAAAAATTGACTCAGACTCCTGCAATTAGTTGCATATTTTGTATCATCTTACTTGCCTCCAGTTTTATAAATTTCGCTAATTTGAAATTTGCAAAAAGTGCATTATTTTTTATCTTTATACTTTTCCAACAGATATGAAAATGAGTTCTCTTGAAAGTTTCCTTTTTACTGAGTCTATCCAGGCTTTATTTTTGATGCCATCTTCACTGATGACTCCTAAAATTATATCTCCAGCTCAGGCATCTCTCCAAATTCCAGGAGTGTATATTCAATTGCCTACCCAATAACTCCACTCTCATTTAACATTCACCAGATATTTATTGAGCACTTATTTATGTGCTAAGCACCGTTCTGGCCTCTGGGAATAATACCCCAGGGAACAAACCAGAAAAATCCTGCCTTCATGAAGCTTTCATTCTATTAAGGAGAGACAATGAAATACATAAGGAGAATATATAGGATGTTAGATGGTGTTAAGTGCTATGTAGAGAAAATTATGGGAAGGACGATAGAAAATATATGTATGGGGCAGTCTGCAATTTTAAAAGAGGTGGTCAGGGCTCCAAAGAAAACATCCAGATGGCCAGCAAGCACATGAAAGGATGTTCAGTACTGCCAATTATTAGAGAAATGCAAATCAAAACTACAGTGAGGTATCACCTCACATGAGTCAGAACAGCCATCATGAAAAAGTCTATAAATAAATGCTGGAGAGGGTGTGGAGAAAAGGGAACCCTCCTACACTGTTGGTAAGAATGTAAATTGGTGCAGCCACTATGGAGAACAGTATGGAGGTTCCTTAAAAAACTAAAAATAGAGTTACCATATGATCCTGCAATCCCACTCCTGGGCATATATCCAGAAAAGAAGAAAGCTCTAATTAAAAAAGATGCACGCACCCCAATGTTCATAGCAGAACTATTTACAATAGCCAAGACATGGAAGCAACTTAAATATCCAGTGACAGGTGAATGGATACATATAAAATGGAATATTACTCAGTCACCAAAAAGAATGAAATAATGCCATTTGCAGCAACATGGATGGTCCTAGAGATTATCATACTAAGTGAATTAGGCAGACAAAGACAAATATTATATGACATCACTTATATGTGGAATCTAAATATGATACAAATGAATTTATTTACAAAACAGAAATAGACTCACAGACATAGAAAACAAATTTATGGTTACCAAAGGGGATGGGGAGGGGAGAGATAAACTAGGAGTTTGGGATTAAAATATACACACTACTATATACAAAATAGGTAAACAACAGGGACCTACTCTATAGCACAGGGAGCTATACTAAGTATCTTGTAATAACCTATAATGGAAAAGAATCTTAAAAATATATATATATTCGTTACATATAACTGAAACCACTTTGCTGTACATTTACAGCATTGTAAATTAACTATACTTCAGTAAAAAAAAAACTTTCTTATAAAAAATTAAGAGGTGGTCTGGGAAAACCTTATTGATATGGTGACATTTGAGCCACATGAATAACTGTAGGAAGAGCATTTCAGGCAGAAAGAACAGTATGGGCACAGGACTTGAGACAGGCTGGGACCTGGGCCCCTTTGCTGCAGTGCTACAGGGCTTGCACCTGGACACACCTCTCCTCGAGCAGCAAAATACTAAGAAACAGTAAGGGACTAAAAATAACTGCATGCATGTGCAGTTAGGGCAAATTCTGGACAAAAGATACAGAGACCAAAAAACCCAACTGCCACATTTGAAGAGCCTGGAGCAAAAGCAGGGGGTTGGGAGCAAAAGCAGGGTACTGAGCATGCCCCCTGCACACAACACCACCTAAGGGGTGGGCAAAACACCTAAGCCACCCCTCCGGCCTGACCCCTGGACGCACCTCTACCCTCACCCCATATAAGGAACAAGCTCGTCCCCCGCCTTGGGGAGCAAGCGAGCAAGAGAACCTGTTGTTTGTTCTCCATCCCCACTGCTGCAGCAGGGGCCCCAATAGAGCCTTGCCTGAATTTGTTGTCTGTCCTCTGATCAATTTCTATTGATTAAGGAAGCCAAGAACCCTGGTCAGTAACAGTCTGACTGGCTTGTTATGGAGACAGTAAGGAGGCTGAGGAGACTGAAATGGAACAGGGGAGGAAGAGTGTGATCAGAGGGGTGACATGGATCAGATCATGGAAGACTCAGCAAGGACTTTTGCTTTTACTTCAAGCAAGATGGAAAAGCACTGAGGGTTTTGGGCCAAGGAGTGACGCCATCTGACTTGCGTTGTAATGGGATCATTGCTTTGCATGCTGTTTGGAGCACAGACTAAGGGGAAGGATGGTAGCAGGGAGAGCAATTAGGATGCTGGCTTGAATCAAGACGATTGTGGGTAGAGGTGGTAAGTGGCCAGACTCAGGATATATATTGAAGAGGAGCAGAAAGGATATATTGGACGATTGGGTGTGGAACATGAGAGCAATGGTTCCAAGATTTTTGACCTGGGTAGTCAGAATGATCCATCCAACACCTGCTGAAATGGGGAATATTCTTTTATTCAATCTGGAAGAAAAAGAAACCTTTTAGACCTTATTATTATGAAATGTCTATAAGAAGACTTCTTAGTTTTAATCCTCAGAATTTGAGTTCTTAAACTCTTTCTTACAATTTTACTTTTAAGGTAATTCTGAACACTTTTTTTTTTGTAGAGAAGTACAGTGACCTGAATTTTTAAGCAGCTAAGAATTCAATGTGAATCATATTGTTTTCTTTAAAATATATTAATGTTCATGAATTTTAAAATTATATTAAGAGTTTTGGGATTTCTTTGGTAAATTCACAACTATTTCTAATTTGAAACATAATGTTTATTCCTACCTTGAGCTCCCAATTATTGCTGGCCACTATTTTTTGGATTGAAAAGGAGAAAAATGACTATATTGCGTTCGTCTTTGTTTCTAACTCTAGTTTGAAAGCTAACTTTTTAAAGTAACTTTTTTTTCTGAATATAAAAGTAATGCATACTGATTTTGAACAGTGTGAAAAATAGGAAGAAGTACTATAAAGAAACTAGCAATCAACTTTATTCCTTCATCCTTCTGTTACATTTTTATATCCTGACTTTTTTAACCAGGTGTGGGGAGAAAATAATGAGAGCTAGGAGACTGTGGCTCAATACCTAGGGTAAAGATTGATGTCTCAGTAAAGTTTCCTACTTAGGAGAAGAGCCCAAATGGCCTTGTTTTATCTCATTTTCACCAATCTCTAAACAGGCTAAGGATTTATTATGAAAATTTCCCAGAATAAATGTGCAATAAAATACTTTGTGAAAGGAAAACACTCCCTCTGACCCTAGCATATCTATTTTATTTACATAACAGAAAAACACATTGTGCTTATTATATACCTAGCACTGTTCCAAGCACTTTATAAATATTAACTTATTAAATTTATCTAACCATCAGAACAACCCCTGAGTTACGTACCGTTACAGTTCCCATTTTACACAGGAGAAAATCAGCACAGATTGGTCAAGTCATTGTCTGAGCTCACACAGTTAGTAAGTGGAATAGCTAGGATTTAAATTTAGACAGTTTGGGTCCTGAATCTCAGTTCTAACTGCCACTATACCCTGATGATTTTGTGTCCTTTATAATAAGAATCCAAGTTCATTTTTGTTTTGTTCAGATGAACTCAGGAAGAATCTAATATTTTTGTTCCTATGACCATAATTTGAATTTGTAAGGCTCATGTATTTTTATGCATGATTAAGCTTGGCATGTAGAAGGTACTAAAACAATTTTATTGGGTGAGGAATAGATATGTACGATGTCATGTGGTAGGAAGCCAGTTTATATTGTAGTGATGTCCTCACTGGCCCAGTAGCATTTTGCAGAATACATTCCCACAAAACATTAGTCTTCTAATATGCTCCTTAAAAAAGTGAGGGTGGGGTTCCTGTGGTCAAATTCATTTGTAAAACTATATATTTTCTTTTCTTTTTGAGATTCACAATGTGTATTAAGGAGTGCAGAAAAGTCTAAAGTAAAAAAATCCTTTAAATTTTGTTTAACCTTATTTGATCAGAGAACCATTTTTTATGTCATATCTGACAACATTCCATAGAACTAATATTTATGGAACACACTTTGGCAAATAACTACTTAACAGGAGTAAAAACAGACTGCTTAGTCTAACAGACTACTTAACTATCTAAAAATAAATTACTTACAAGGCTACATTTCTAATTTCATTTTACAGAACATTTCCATTGTTTCTCCTCATGAACCACACCTCTCTTCACAATTAATGTAAATGTCCTTTGAATTTATTCCTCTACATTTTGCTGATGCTTTTCCTTCTGCATGACCTTCTTGCTTCCCAATACCACCTTCTTCCAGAACACAGACCTTCATAAACATCCTTCAATCTGAGCCTTAACTCAGTTCTTCAGGCCCAGTTCAGATACCACCTATGGCCCTCTTTTGACTCAGAAAGACTTAATCTCCCTTCCTTTTTGGTCCCTTAGCATTTGGTATGCAAATGTATATTGTACCTGTATAGTTTTCTTATGTGTGTGTCTTTCTCTCTAGTTTATGGATGACTTGAAGGCAGGGATGTGTCTTGTACTGGTTTTTGTTTGCTTATCACATAGTAAATATTGTCATGACAGAGAACTATCTTGAAAAGCTTCTTTAGTTTTCATTTTCAGTTGACCCTTGAACAACATGGGTTCAAACTGCACACTTCCACTTATACATGATTTTTTTTCAATAATAAATACTACAGTAGTACACCATCTGCCGTTGGTTGAACCCACAGATGTAGAACCACAGATACAGAGGAACTGTGGATATGGAGGGCTGACTATGAATTATACCTGGATTTTTTTTCTTTTTCTTTTTTTTAAAATGTCTTTATTGGAGTGTAATTGCTTTACAGTGGTATGTTAGTTTCTGCTTTATAACAAAGTGAATCAGCTATACATATACATATATCCCCATAACTCCTCCCTCTTGCATCTCCCTCCCACCCTCCCTATCCCACCCCTCTAGGTGGTCACAAAGCACCGAGCTGATCTCCCTGTGCTATGTGGCTGCTTCCCACTAGCTATCTATTTTACATTTGGTAGTGTATATAAGTCCATGCCACTCTCTCACCTCGTCCCAGCTTACCCTTCCCCCTCCCTGTGTCCTCAAGTCCATTCTCTATGTCTGCGTCTTTATTCCTGTCCCTAGGTTCTTCAGAACCATTTTATTATTTTTTTAAGAATCCATATATATGTGTTAGCATATGGTATTTGTTTTTCTCTTTCTGACTTACTTCACTCTGTATGACAGACTCTACGTCCATCCGCCTCACTACAAATAACTCAATTTCGTTTCTTTTTATGGCTGAGTAATATTCCACTGTATATATGTGCCACATCTTCTTTATCCATTCATCTGTTGATGGACACTTAGGTTGCTTCCATTTCCTGGCTATTGTAAATAGAGCTGCAGTGAACATTGTGGTACATGACTCTTTTTGAATTACGGTTTTCTCAGGGTATATTTCAAGGGTAAACTGTACTTTTGATTTTGATACAATCACCCAAAGCAGGTTGCCCATAAGAGCTTTGTAGATTTCCTTTTGGGAGTGGCAAAGATTAAAGAGATACATTTACTTTTTGATGATGTTTCATCTTTTTATCTTTGTGAAAGATTATACCATGTGAGTATAATTTAAAATCTAACTGGGAATACTTAGTATTTAACTGCTGCTGAATCACAATGCCATCATATAGCTAAATGGTCACCACTAGAAACATATGTTATTTCTTATAGTCTCCTTAAGTTTGAACAAATGTAATCAATGGTCAGAGTGATCGCAACACTCGTCTGAAACCTGCAGCTTTCCCTGTTGATGTACAGTAGTTAGAATACTCAGGGAGGAGATAATCTCATGTTAAATGGCTCAAACGTGTCCTTCCTTAGCATTCCTCCTGCCCCCATATTTGAAAAATAGTACTTTATTTCTAAATGTAACTACTTTTTCCTTTTTAAACTTAGTAGAGCATTGTATTGATTTCATAATTTCTCTGTTCTTACGTGCTCTGTGTATAGGTATTTTTTAAAGGTCAAATACTTTAAAAGTAAATCTAAATAAATTATGTCAGCTGACTCTTCTTTCAGTGAAAGTTGAAGTGCATTAGTCATATGGGATCTTTTCTGAAGGACTCCTCCTATAGAATGGAAAGGCATGAGCCAACCTTAAAGATGTCCAGATGGTTTACCCAATACATAATAGATTCCTTTTTAGTCTTGATTGTTGAAATAGCTTTCAATTATCTGTCTCTCTAGTGTGGTCATTAATATTCTGTAGAAGGCAAAAGCAGGTTCCCATTCCTTATGATGAATACCCATCTTTAGCAGCACAAAGTTTCTTCAATTCATTTACTTTAGATTCCTTGTTGAATATAACCTTATTAATTGAATATTTTAGCTCCTGGCTTACTTTACTTCTCCCAACATTTCTCCTGCCACAGTTCTTAAAGGTTTTAATATCCATGTGAATCATGCTTCTACTACTCTAGACACTTGGTTCCTTGACATCCTCTCCTTCAGAGATCTTGTCCTCCATTATTTCTCAAATACAACCTATGTTCATTCAAGACCATATCCTAACTAATAACTGCAGCCTTGCCATAATCTTGATGCTAAGCATCTTTCCCTATTTATCTCCAGTTTATTTCCTAATACCTGATTGAACAATCATTTGACCCCTACCTATTTACTATCCCTCATTTCTTCATATTTTACCAAGGTTTTAACCTAGCTTAAATTTCATAATTAATCACTATATAATTCTCTTGTACATACCTTCTAATCTTTTGCCATCATAAGACTGGCAAGAGTTTTGATCACTGAACTCAAATAGACTTATCATGCTGCCTTGCAATCATACTTCCCCATGCCACTCATACTTCTATACTTCTCCATGTCTATTTCACACCTTCCCCTCTTTCCTCAAACCTTCAACATCTCTGCCCCATCCTAACTTCCACTGAGAAAATAGAAGCAACCAGAAGAGACCATCCTTAAGCTTGTACCATCACATTTAACCACCTCTGCCTTTGTGTGCCTCAGCTCCATCTTCTTTTGTTAGTATGGATGAAGAAGTATCCAAGTTTTCAGCAAATGCCAACCCTCTACTTGTGTATTTGATTCCATTTCTAGAATGTACTCAAGAACATCATTCCAGTGGTTCTCCCTTTTTTCTCTCAGTCATCAGCTTTCTCCTCCCTAGTGGTTCTTTCTCACTACCTTATAAACATATTGTTACATCTTCTATCTTAAAACAAGAACAAAGACAACCTCCTTTGATCCTACTCTTCTTTCTCTCCTGCTTACCATTGCATTTTTCTCCTCCCCTTTATAGCAAAATTGTTCCAAAAAATTGTCTATCCTCACTGTCTCTAATTTCATTTTTCTCATTTTTCTCTTGAAGCATTCCAAACTGGCTCTGCCTCCATCATTCAACTGAAATAGCTCTGGCCAAGGTTACTAATGACCTCCATGTTGCTAAATCCAAAGATCAAATATCAATCTTCATTTCTCTTGACCTACAAGCAGCACTTGACACTTCCATGACACTGCCTTCTTTTAGTTTTACTCCTAATTCACTGGCTTATTGTTCTCAGTTCTTTGCTATGTCTTTCTGTTCTTTCAGAACTCTTAATGTTGGAGTGCCCCAGAACTCATTGTTTTCCGTCTGTCTTTTCTCACAGTTTTTGCGATCTCATTTGGTCTTATGGCTTTAAAAATCATCTACATGCCAATGACGCCCAGATTTATATTTCCTATACATGCCTTTCCTCTGAATCTGCATCACGAAACTCCATCTGCCAGCTTAGTATATCCATTTGGACGTCTAATAGTCATCTCAAGTTTAATGTGTTCCAGACTTACCTTCTGATTCTCGCCTCTCTTCCCCTAACCAGTTCTTCTTCTAGATTTTCCATCTCAATAGATGTCAATTTTATCTCTCTTAGTTGTTCATATAAAAGATCTTAGTGTTCCCCTTGATTCCTCTCTTTTCCTCATACTCCACATCAAATCTGTTGGTAAGTTCTATCTGCTCTGAATTCAGTATATATTCACAGTCTCACCACTTCTCACTGTACTTAGTCACTATTTCCCTGGTTTGAGCCTCATCATTCTCCCCTGGATTATTGCAGTAGTCTCCTAGCTCCTCTACCCTTTTCTCCTCCAGTCATTGTCAGAGCATCCAGAATTAAACGTTTTAAATATAAGTCATTTAATATCATTCTCTGTTCAAAATCCTTCAGTGATTTTCCATTTCACTTAAAGAAAAAGCCAGCATTCTTACAGTGATTCACAGGCTCAGGTGACTTGGCACCCTGTTACATCTTTGACCTCCTGTGCTCTTACTGTCCCCCTAATCCCAGCCATACAGCTGCTGCTCCAGGCACACTATTCTCCTTCTGTTCCACAAGTATGCCTAGAACATTCCTGCCTCAAGGCATTTGCTGTTCCCTCTGTTTAGAAACTCTCTTCCCTAAGCTACTGTCACAGCTCACTTCCTTGACCCCAATGCCCTTTTTTTTTTTACATTATTGCTCCACTTTTTATTTAATTTAGTATACATTAGAATTGAGTATATTCTTCATAAATCACATTACTAAGCTAGGATCCTGTATGACTCATTACTGTAGTTTCTAAAGTGCCCAGCAGAGAATTTTGTAGACTTGTTGATATTAAATGAGTGAATGAAGAAGGAGAACAGATGTTCAACTTTCATTGTTTTTCTTGTTACATTTAGTTACATATGTGAAGTCATGGAGATATTTGAGATAATTATCTAAAAAATAAATACTAATGGTTTTTCCTCCCAATTTTTTCAAAATATCTACATTATTAAAGCAAAAAGTTGTTTCAACTCTAGTTTTTATAGAAGAAAATATTTTGGGGGTTCTGCTTTGGTTTTATTTAATCCTTGTGACAATTGCCTCAAGTCTTTACTTTGTGTAAATTTCTTAGGTAATTCTGAGTATTCATTTCACCATCTTTGAGAGACCTTTACTAAACACCCTATTTAAAATTTTAACCTCTCTATAAACTGCCTATTTCACTTTCTTACTTTATTATTTCCATAGTGCTTATGACCATCCAACATACTGTATAATTAATTGTAGTTAATTTAGTTTATTATTTGTATCTCTTCCTCAGAATAAGCCTCTGAGAGGGTAGCAGTTTTTGTCTGTTTTGTTCATTCATGTATCAGCAATTTCTGGTGCATAGTAGACCTTCATTAAACGTTTGATAAATGAATATATGTATGATAGTCGTACCAAAGGGACGTCTATTTGTGAGGATTCAAACCAAACGGCCCCCTCTGGGGCTATGAGTGCCAGTCAGGTAATGCATGGTCTACCTGAGGATTACAGGATACTTTGATGATGATATTGGCCAGAAGAGGATATCAAATAATTCAGTTTATTTTAAAAAATGATTTGGGAAGAGACATTAAGGATCTGTCAGTGCTCAAATGACCAGATTTTAAAGAAGGAATTTATATTAATCGATTTCTTACCCATTTTCTGATCCCTATGTTTTGCTTGGTCAGTCTGGGCTCACTGAAATCTCACTTTAAAAACCTATGCTACTGAAAGAAAGCATATCTTACAGAAGGAACATACTTGGAAATTAAAGTCATCTTAGATAAGATTTATAAACAGTCATGAGAATTTATGCTTAGAATATTATCAAAAGGGAAAAATTTAAAGTATAAAAATGCCACGTAAAATGCCAAAAAATGAAAAATATATTAAAAATAGATAATGAGAAATTCCAGCTGACAAATACAACTACATTAGAAGAAAGAATAAAGAATATTCTAGAAAAATAAAAACATACAAGAAAAAAAATCTACATCATCAGAACTCTTACATATAAGAATTTTCTTTTTAAACACATAAAGCTGAATAAAATTTGGTTTGGTAATTTAGTGTTCAGCGTACTTTTGTCTCCTCCCCAAACTGTGTCTGATCCTCACTGGACATGCTCACTGGAGAATCACCAATAAATAAATGAATCCCTAATGAATTATCAGGCTACCTCACTTCAAAATATAATGATTAGTGGTTCTATCCCTTTCCCTTAAATCCTTTCTCTTCAAATTTACTTTTTAGTATTCTCAATATTTGATTATATTTATAACATCATGTTTTGGTGTATTTATTGCTTTGAAATACTTTTAAGTGATTTGAGGAGAATTAGAATGTATATTGTATAATTCTTCTGATTTTTAAACAGGAATAAAGTTTTGGGAAACTGTATTAGTCAGGATGAGCTGACTATAACAAACAATCCCCAATCTCAGTAGCTTTTATTCTAGTTTGTATCACAATCCAGTGAGGGTCGTTGGGAAGTAGGAGGAGGGTTCCTCTTCCTCACATTCATAGATTTAATCTCCTTCCATCATGTGGTTTTGTTGTATTTTGTCTTTTAAATCTTCAAGAGTCTCAGAGCATTGCACTGTATATTTTTGCACCTGGCCAGCATGCAAGGAAAGAGAGAGTATGGAGGTTTTAGGAGCCAGTCTTGGGAGTGCTGAATATCCCTTCTACCCATATTCTATTGGCCACAACTCAGTCAAGAGCATGTGCTAAACAAGGGAGCTTGGGAAATCTATTCTTGCTGTGTCTTTAGACTAAAAGAAAATAGAGTTTGTTGAACATATAGCATTATTTCTATCATAGTGTCTGATTTAGCTTTTTCCCATTTCCCCCCATATCTGAGATATTTAATGCAGTGAAATAAAGTATAGTCTTTCTAAGTAACATTTAGTTTTTTAATTTGCTATCTTTATAAGCAAAAGGTACAAAAGAGTCCTAGATATTTGATAGCTTTGTTCTGGGTGCTCCTGACCATGCTTACTAATTTGCCTAGATTTTAAAGATGCTAAGTTTTAACACTGGACAACACTCCTCTTTTCTGCACCTTCACAATGAAGGTGTGAACCTTCATTGGTTTTCTGTTGTTTCTGAGAATGTTACGATCAATTTTTGCACTGTGTTCTGTAATCTGGCAGTCCCGACAGGTATTTGACCAACCTTGGTAGGTAATTATTACTCATATTATCTTGTCAAATTTGAGAGGATTCACAGCTTCATTTTAACATTCTGATTTCACCAGTACTGTATAGATGGCCTTTTTATAAAAGGATGTCAGTAATGTATTTAGTATTCATTTGTACAAAAGAACAAAGGACATTTTAAAGTTCTCTGATTGAGTCACTCTGGTGCTTAAAAACCTTCAGCAGTTTCCTGTTGTCTTCAAAATAAAATCCAGACTCATTTTGGCTTTCAAAGCTGTGGGCTTCACTTACCTTCTATCCTTATCTCCTACTTATCCACTTTATGCATCTAAACTAGATTTTAATTTTTCAGACAGGGAGGAAACATTTGCCTATGATGTACCATCTGTCTGGAGTGTCCCTCATTCTCTTTTCTACCCTTTAAAAACCAAGTTTTTGAAGCCCAGATCAAACTCTCCATTCTTCAAGAAAACTCCACTGGTCTACCAATTAATCTATTGCCTTTGTCCTCTGTGTTCCTCTGATACTCTAAGTAATTTCTCTCTCATAAAACCAATTACGTTTTATTTTGCCCAACAGTTTTCATGTGTATACATCTATATCCCTGAGGCTAAACTATACATTCCTTAAGGGCACATACCCTTAGAAATAGATTACATTGTAGTTTTTAACCACTCCTGTGTATACCTTAGCCATGTAATTCCTTTAAGGAATGTTAGTTGATTTTGATTAGAATTGTGAAATTATGTTAACTTCAGTCATTTATTAACAAAGGACAGTTAACTAAGAGATGGAGATGTTAGAAATCTTCTGACAGCTTTTTTAAGGAAGCCTATAGAGCTAACCTCAGCTGGATATCCTGAACTAAAATAAACATTTTCTTCTTTTTTTAAACTTTGCTGTGTGTTTCACATTAGCTTACGCTAGCAATTATATTTAGCAACCAACAAGGATTGCTTAGTTGGATGATTTTTGTGAAGTGGCACAACTTTTAGCCTTTTAAAACATGACATCTTGCTTTCTGATTTAGCCAAACTAAGACCTGCCCTGATAGCCCCTCTCCCTGTCTTACTGAATAATAATTACTCTTCTAAGTACTTTGACCTAAATGGAAATCTCAGACTCTTGTTTTTTTCTTTCTTCATAACACATTGAATGATTTATTTTCTCTAGCCTAATCAGAGAAGGAGCAACCAATAGAAGATAGGGTTTGTAATCAGACTATAGCATTTTGAAAACCAAATATAGCAAAATATTTTATATTTATAGATGTATGTATTATGTTTTATTAATTGTTGAATTCAGTGGTTACCAGTGTAGGCATGTTAGATAATAATGTAACCCAGTTGTCTATTCCATCTCTATTTATGTTGGCAGTATAATGCCACCAAAGAAAGGTTGAGTGATTCCTTTAAGGCTGTAAATCTCAAGGGGGAAGTATATGCCGCAGGGTGGTGGTGTTGGTATCAAAGGTGGGGGAGTGCTATATTATTTCATAACATAAACTGTAGAAAATGAAACTCAATTACACAGCATTGTTAATCAACTACACTCCAATATAAAATAAAAATTTTTAAAAAAACTCAACAAAAATTTTATTGAGTGGTATGGATACAGATCAGAATCCCCTGGGGTTATATTTATAAAGGGAACGTGAGTTTAAAAGAGTTTGAGGATGCTCGACATCGCTAATCATTAGAGAAATGCAAATCAAAATTACAATGAGGTATCACCTCACACCGGTCAGAATGGCCATCATCAAAAAATCTACAAACAATAAATGCTGGAGAGGGTGTGGAGAAAAGGGAACTCTCTTGCACTGTTGGTGGGAATGTAAATTGATACAGCCACTATGGAGAACAGTATGGAGGTTCCTTAAAAAACTAAAAATAGAACTACTATATGACCCAGCAATCCCACTACTGGGCATATACCCTGAGAAAATCATAATTCAAAAAGAGTCATGTACCACAATGTTCATTGCAGCACTATTTACAATAGCCTGGAGATGGAAGCAACCTAAGTGTCCATCAACAGATGAATGGATAAAGAAGATGTGGCACATATATATAATGGAATATTACTCAGCCATAAAAAGAAATGAAATTGAGTTATTTGTAGTGAGGTTGATGGACGTAGAGTCTGTCATACAGAGTGAAGTAAGTCAGAAAGAGAAAAACAAATACCGTATGCTAACACATATATATGGAATCTAAAAAAATGGTTCTGAAGAACGTAGGGGCAGGACAGGAATAAAGATGCAGACATAGAGAATGGACTTGAGGACACAGGGAGGGGGAAGGGTAAGCTGGGACGAAGTGGGAGAGTGGCATGGACTTATATACACTACCAAATGTAAAATAGATAGCTAGTGGGAAGCAGCCGCATAGCACAGGGAGATCAGCTCGTGCTTTGTGACCACCTAGAGGGGTGGGATAGGGAGGGTGGGAGGGAGATGCAAGAGGGAGGAGATATGGGGATATATGTATATGTATAGCTGATTCAGTTTGTTATACAGCAGAAACTAACACACCATTGTAAAGCAATTATACTCCAATAAAGGTGTTAAAAAAAAAAAGAGAGAGTTTGAAAATTACGGCTTTAGTGCTTCTCACTCAACTACATGGTATGGTGACAGTTGCAAGACAAACTTTTCCTTTATTTGTTTGTAATGGAGATTTAGACCAAACTGTGATTTTGCATGTATCTGCAACAATATATTTTTATTTAATCATCAGTATGAATACTAATCAATTAAGCACGTCTAAGTTAAATAGGAATCTTAGAAACAAGTTGGGAATTCCTCTTTACATTTCAACTGTTCTGCTTTGTTTCTTCTAACTGAACTTATGGCTCCTTACTAAATTGCTGTCATGTTATCATATCATACTTTAACCAGAGTTGACACTCACTCATCCTGATAAATAGATGCTCTTCTAGCACCAAAGCAAGGACCCAATCTGCTACTGTTCTCTAAGTGCCAAGGGGAAAGACCGCAGGAGGAGACTTCCTTTCTACTTTCTCTACTTCCTGTCTTCTCTCCTGGCCAACTCCAGCCAGTCTAATGTGAAAACAGATATCACCTTTTTTCCTATCACCTCCCTTGTGATTCATACCTCTCACCCATGTGTTTACTGCTCATTATATCTTTTAGCTCCCATCTCCTTGTCTCTTTTTATGTCTGTCATCACAGCTTCTAGCCTGCATCCTAGCTAGAATTTCTTATGGAAAGGGAGTTTACCAACCCTTCTCACATTCTCTTTGATTTATGAAAATGTAGCAAGCAGTATCAATAGTTAATTGAAAATTCAGTATGCGTTACACTCAGTTTCTACTTCGACACCATGTTACCATGCTATTTAGAAACCAGAATGTAACTGAAGTTTAAATGTTTTAATCAAAACTTTTTGTATAAAGGTGAACTTAGATAAACATTTATTTTACTTGTATAAAGATAAACTTAGATAAGTATTTATTTTATTTATTTGCACATTTACTTATTGAATTAAATAGATATTTATTGCCTGGCATGCACTAAAGGACTTTAAGTGAATAGGGTTCATAAATTATAATTATCATATATTATCATCAGATTACCAATTTAAAAATCCCAGACATAGCTGCAGGCGTCAGATATCAATTTTGAGGTTTTACAGAAATGGCAGTAATGAAAATATTGATGCTACTAAACCAGGTCAAAATGGATATATTCCATTAGGCTATTATGAATCTATGTCATAAATTCAAGGCAAAATGTCACCGAAGTGAAATTAATAAATTCAGAAAATCAGTACCTTCCCTATTACATTAGAGATAAATTAGGGCAAAATTGATCTCTTTGCTGCAGAAAAGTGGGAATGAAAAAATAATCTATAAAATATGAAAAATCATTTATTTATTTGGTTAGCTTAAGAAGATACCTTAAAGCAGAGAAGCCTTGTATATTTTTTGTTGTTATTAATACTGATTAAAGGCCAAATTCTAAGTTTGGACACTGAGAAATAAGAAAATAAATTCTAGGTCAGAATGTTTTGTCATCTGGGCAAAGCACTGGGAACTCATCTCAAAAAGCCTATTACATTATGAGTCCATTCTTCGACTGAAGGGCTGAAAACATCCATATGGGAAATATGCAGGGTCTGGTGGTGAGATGTCCTTCTTCCCTGACCTTATTCTAGTCTATGAAAATCTCTGTCCTTGCTCTTATCATGCTTACCAGCTCAGTCTCTATCTTCATATCCTAGAACCTAGCACAATGCTTTCTATAAAGTAGATTCTCAGTAAATCACTGTTGGGAAAAACAACAACAACAACAACAAAATAAACAAAGAACAAAGATACTCAAGTAAAGAGAAAAAAGGCAAATAAAAAGATAAAATTTCGTAGACTATTAGGGCATTTTTGTAATAACTAAAAATAGTCTGTTGTGCCTTTTTGTCCTTATCTAATTTTTCTCCCATCTATCTATCCTCATTTACTTTATCCTTAAGAATTACTTTTATTGTCATTTGGCCTAATTTCCATCCCCCACTCCATACCTAATTCCTTTTTTCCCCTTTCCCTACTCCCCTGTTCCCCACCCCTTACCCCCATCCTTCTGACTTCTTATGGACGTAAACCTTATTCACTCATTATATCAGCAAACATACTGAAATCTACACTGGGTCAGGCATTAAACTAGGTTCTGGCACCTCAAAGGTGAACAGGAATTCTTGCTCTGAAGGAAGATATATTCTAGGTAGCTGGAAGATAGATAAGTAAACAACTTTGTAAAAATGATGCGATATTTGTTACAACAGAGGTGAATGCTGAGTGTTATGGATTTGAAGAATACAGTAGAGAACCGGGTGCATCCAACCCCTACTGTGTGTGTGTGTGTGTGTGTGTGTGTGTGTGCGTGTGTAAGTAAGGTGATAATCACGTGAGTCTTGTGGCTGGATGGAAGTTCATCAGGTAGGGTGTGGGATGAGACTGGGGTTGTAAAGTGAGGTATGGAAGGCTATTCCAGACAAAGCAAATGGCATAATACAGAAAACTTAGCTGCTTTTGTACTTGGCCCTCTTCTGAATTTTTTTCTTCCCTCCTTCCTATTCCATCTTACCCCACCTCCCCTTAATTCCTTTTCTTTTTCTGCCTCCAGAAGGCTCAGGGGCTAAATAGTTCCGAGAAGGATGCAGTCGTACTATCAAGGTGAGGGATCATTTTTCACTTTTGCTACCCAATGAGTCTGAAAATGGTATTTTATATTTTTTTCTGAAGATATAAGACATTTTTGTTGCTGCACCCTGTAAACTGCTGTAGAAAAATTCTGTTCAGTTCATATTTATTGTACACCTGCAATTTTCCTGGCATTTGATGATAAAAGAAGGTTGACATAATCTCTGTCCCTATGGTGGTTACATTCTAGAAGGGAGCACAAATATTAAAAAAATGGTTATAAAAACGAGAAGCTCATCTTGTCTATACTATGCATCTATACTAGGGGAAGTATGGAGTGTGAAGTGGGAGAGAGCATGGGGTATTTATATATGACCAGAGTATAGAGAGTGAGAGGCAAAGTGGCAGGAGATGAAGCTGGGGATCTGAGTGAGGATGAATTATGTAGAGTCTTGTAGACCAGAGTTACTCAAAGCGTGATGCTAGTTTTAAACTGTTTATAATGGGTCCACATGAGATAACTGAAGAGGAAATGTTTAGAAACTCTGATTGCATTTTGATATTACCACAATATCTAAGCAGGTGGTTTTCAGTTTAAGTTTTATGTAGAAGTGTCCTCCTGTGGTGCAACTGTAATAACAGAAAAGCATTCTGGAATAAATACTCAGATTAAGAAGCTTATAATTTAACACACTACTTTTTAAAAAAATTTATTTTATTGAAGTCTACTTGATTTACAATGTTGTGTTAATTTCTGTTGTACAGCAAAGTGATAGTTATACATATTATATATATATTCACTTTCATATTGTTTCCATTATGGTTTATTATAGGATATTGAATATAGTTCCCTGTAACACACTACTTTCTTTATCAAGAAAGCCTTATTATGAGAAAAAAAGTTAGCTGAACAGACAGTGTGTTTAGCGACGTAGCAAAAATTGTGAGGTATGGTAAGGCTAATGTGTTAAATTCTACTACCTTATTCTCTTTGTGATGATGTGAAGAACATGAAAGCTGGTAATAAGCAGCTGTTTTTGCAGGCTGAGTTATGATGATTATAGAGGGAAAATGTTCAGTTGAGAACGTATGAACCACAAAAGAAAGTCTTTCTGCAAGATAAGAAATCAGTTTTATCTCAACATTTTAAAGTTGTGAATTGGACAGCATGGATTTGTTTATATATTTGACATCTTTGGTATTTTAAATTATCTAAATACGTTCATTCAAGGAAGGAACGCAAACTATATTTCATTAATAGACAACACTGAAGGGTAAAATTGAGAGTTAGAAACTTGGAAGAACAGTTTCTATGGATTGTTATGACATGTTGCATAATTTAATGAAAAATATCAATGGGATAATTGATGATCTTAGAATTTTGACATCTGTGAGTACCTTACAAATTTGATAGAAGTTTTGGAATTTTACTTTGTATCAGAAGAAGATCTATGCATAAAAAATAGTGGATGCAGCATTCCTTTTAATTTTTGAAAGATAATGTAGATTTAACCATGACTTTACATGATAAATTATTGTAACTATTTACTGATAAAGGATTAAAGATAGATTTTGAAAATACGGCATTGTTTGCTTCACTTTAGATAAAAATTAAGAACAAACACCCTGAGCTTACAGTAATTCATTTTCTTCCATTCCTGACAATATACCTTGGGAGACTGATTTCTCTATGATGAGTGTTAATAAAACAAGACATAAATGTATGTTATCCCCTGAGAGCAGCATTGTCATCAATCCAACTCAGATAAGTTAACGAGCAGGAAACAAGCTCAACTGTTGATATACATGGTGTTCATTCAAAGTGTGTGTAAAGCAATTTAATACAGGGGATTTCTATTTTCTTTATAACTTTTTTCTTTATGATTGTGAATGACAAAAGATATGAGCACAATCAGTAATTCTCCATTTTATTCTCCTACATGCAAGCTTTCAATAAGCAATGTATATAGTTTCTATAATTTTTTCCTGTTATGTTTGTTCTGATTAGATTTATTGAAATGTAATTTTAGGTCTGTTGAGTTTCTGTGTCTTTCAAAATTTATTTTTCTGGAAGTTCATTTTATTATACTTTACAAACATAAAATTTTGAATCTCTAATCTGTTGATTCATGATGGCTTAGAGGTTAAAAATTTGTTCATCACTTCAGTAAAACTGGGGAAAAAAATTAGTCTGTCACTACAGATAGTTTGAGAAACACTTCTGTAGGCAGGTTTAGGATTTTGGACACTGTCCCAAGGGCAGGAAGAAGGCTTTGAAGGTTCAAGGATAGCTACTATTCCCATTATTTAGGATGCTATCTGGATATTCACAATTAGGAGGCTTGGGAGACCCCAGCTGTCGGGTTTGCGTAGGTGCTCAGAACAAGAACACAGCTAGTCTCAAACATTTGCCAACTCGATTTAAGATAGTACAAGTACCACTCTGCAATCTCTCCTGACGTGCAACTTCTACCCACTCTGCTCAGGAAGAGGTACCAATTAGATCCCAGAAATACTTGATTTAATTGCATTAAAATAATGTTAACAATTGTCATTTAAGTGATAGATGACCTTTGCTGCTAAATTATTATTAGCAAAATCATGATTATATGATTAGGTACAATTACTAAGTATGTGAAGGGTTAATTTAGCTATTTTTTATTTAGAATAATAGAATTTTGGAGCTGAAAAGGATTTGATGTATTTAACTTAGGCTCAGAGAAGTTCTATAGAGAGGACTGATTAAGAGTTTGGTCTCAGACACAGAGACTGGAGTTGTGCAGCCACAAACTAAGGAAGACCTGAGGCTACCAGAAGCTAGAAAAGGCAAGAAAGGATCCTCCTCTAGAGGCTTCAGACCATCCCCTTGATTTCAGACTTCTACCTTCCAGACCTGTGAAGGAAGAAATTTCTGTGTCTTAAGCCACTCAGTTTATGGTAATTTGTTATGGCAGCCCTAGCAAACTAGTACATGTGCTGATAAAGTGTCATGAATAACAGTTTTTTGGTACATGAATTTCCAAAGACTTAAACTAACATCCCCTCTAGAATACAATGTTTTATAAAAAGAATTTGGGTGTGGAATCAAATAGTTATGATTCATATCCCAACTGTGCCCCTTACTTAACATTGACCTTAGGTAGTTTACTTAATTTCTTTATGCTTTGGTTTCTTCATTTGTAATAGTTTGGTAATAATAATAATGATAATAGTAGTAGTAGTAGTAGTAGTATTTACCTTATAGGAGGAAACAAGATGCCACAATAGTTAAGCCAAAGGAAAAAGAAAATTTCATGTGTGGATAAAGGGAGTAGACAGGCAATAAGGTGAAAAATATGCCTGTAATGTTGGAAAAATAGTTGTCAGTCACATTGATGCAATTTGCTGGGGGAGAGGGAGGAAACTAAGGGAAATGAAACTAATATCTGTGCTTCATCCTAAGTTGGAGGCATTTTGAGGCACATTCTTGTGTATAATCAATAAGAGCCAATAAGAGCCTGAAGTACTGAGATAAATAACAAGTGAAAATAAGTTGTCAGTTTCTTTTTGTTGCTAAAAAAATGTATGTTACAAAACTGCAGCTAATTTTACACAAGAGGTTTTACTTAGAAACTTAGACCTCCGTCAAAAATCACTTGTTGAACCCATTTTGAATGTATAGTAGTGATCTAGACATGAACAAGATGGACTTTTGCTATATCTCAGCAACTATGTAGAACGATCTGTAGAGGTTAATGAGGAGGTTTTACGTGCCCTAGAGGATTATGTCCTGTTGATCAAAAGTTAACATATTCTAGGGGCTTCCCTGGTGGCGCAGTGGTTGGGATTCTGCCTGCCGATGCAGGGGGCGCGGGTTCGTGGCCCGGTCTGGGCGGATCCCACATGCCGCAGAGCGGCTGGTCCCATGAGCCATGGCCGCTGAGCCTGCGCGTCCGGAGCCTGTGCTCTGCAACAGGAGAGGCCACCAAAAAAAAAAAAAAAAAAAAAAAGTTAACATATTCTAGTAAATTCTAAGTAGTAATAGCTACCATTTATTTAATGCCTACTATAGGCTCGACACATACTAGGTGTGTTTATATACATTATTCTTGTATTTGACATATTTACAATGTGTCAGGCACTGTTGTAGGTATTAAGAATAAATCAGTGAGAGGTCTCGGAAGATGGGAGAGGAGTAGGGGGACGAGTTCATTTCTCCCCACAAATGCATCAAGAATACATCTACAAATGGAACGATTCTCACAGAGTACGTGCTGAACACTAGCAGAGGACCTCGGACACCTAAAAGAACAAGAAAGATCCCTATGTAACTGGGTAGGATGGAAGAAAGAAGAAGGGAAAAGGAAGAGGAGAGGAAGCAGGATGGGACCTTCACCCCTAGGGGGAGCTGAAGGTGAGGAGAGGTCCCACATCTTGGGAAGCCCCCTCACCAATCCAAGCTGATTAGGGAGATCAGCTGGGACAGAAGGGGAACTTCAGGGACTCAGAGGAGGGCACAACAACTGGTCTGTGGCAGGCAGGACAGAGTGAGACCTACACAGATATTCCATCCCACAGCCCTGTTTGCTGCAGCCTGAGGTGGGTGTCCACCAGTATGCATGGGGGCTGGATGCTGGAACGTGAGGTTTGGAGAGCAGACCACAATGCTATGAGATTAGAAATCAGTTATCGGAAAAAAAACTGTAAAAAACACAAACATATGGAGGCTAAACAATATTTTACTAAACAACCAATGGATTACTGATGAAATCAAAGAAGAAATTTAAAAGAAACCTAGAGACAAATGACAATGAAAACATGATGATTGAAAACCTATGGGACACAGCAAAAGGAGTTCTAAGAGGGAAGTTTATAGCAATACAATCTTAGCTCAGGAAACAAAAAAAAATCTCAAACAACCTAACGTTACACCTAAAGTAACTAGAGAAAGAAGAATAAACAAAACCCAAAGTTAATAGAAGGAAAGAAATCATAAAGATCAGAGCAGAAATAAATGAAATAGAGATGAAGAAAACAATAGCAAAGACCAATGAAACTAAAAGCTGGTTCTTTGAGAAGATAAACAAAATTGAAAAACCTTTAGCGAGACTCATCAAGAAAAAAAGGGAGAGGGCTCAAATCAATAAAATTAGAAATGAAAAAGCAGATGTTACAACTGACACCACAGAAATACAAAGGATCATAAGAGACTACTGTAAGCAATTATATGCCAATCAAATAAACAACCTGAAAGAAATGGACAAATTCTTAAAAAGGTACGATCTCCCAAGACTGAACCCGGAAGAAATGGAAAATATGAACAGACCAATCGCAAGTATTGAAACTGTGATTTAAAAACCCCTAACAAAGAAAAATCCAGGACCAGATGGCTTCACAGGTGAATTCTATCAAACATTTAGGGAAGAGTTAACAGCTACTCTTCTGAAACTCTTCCAAAAAATTACCAAGGAAAGAACACTCCCAAGCTCATTCTGAGGCCACCATCACCCTGATACCAAAACCAGACAAAGATACCACAAAAAAAGAAAATTACAGGCCAACATCACTGATGAACATAGATGCAAAAATCCTCAACAAAATATCAGCAAACCAAACCCAACAACACATTAAAAGGATCATACACCATGGTCAAGTGAGATTTATCCCAGGGATGCAAGGATTCTTCAATATACGCAAATCAGTCAATGTGATATAGCAGATTAACAAATTGAAAAAGAAAAACCATATGATCACATCCATATATGCAGAAAAAGCTTTTGAGAAAATTTAACACCAATTTATGATTAAAAATTCTCCAGAAAGTTGACATGGAGGGAATCTACATGTATGGCTACATACATGGCCAACATAATAAAGGCCATGTATTGTATGACAAACCCATAGCTAACATCATAGTCAATGGTGAAAAGCTGAAAGCATTTCCTCTAAGATCAGGAACAAGACAAGGATGTCACTCTCACCACTTTTTTTCAATATAGTTTTGGAAGTCCTAGCCATGGCAATCAGAGAAGAAAAAGAAATAAAAGGAATCCAAATTGGAAAAGAAGTTAAACTGTCACTGTTTGCAGATAGCATGATACTATATGTTGAACATCCTAAAGATGCCACCAGAAAACTACTAGAGCTCAACAGTGAATTTGGTAAAGTTGCTGGATACAAAATAAATACACAGAAATCTGTTGCATTTCTATAAACTAACAACATAAGATCAGAAAGAGAAATTAAGGAAACAAGCCCACTTACCATTGCATCAAAAAGAATAAAATATCTAGGAATAAATCTACCTAAGTAGGCAAAATACCTGTACTCTGAAAACTATAAGACCCTGATGAAAGAAATCAAAGATGACACAAACAGATGGAAAGATATACCATGTTCTTGGATTGGAAGAATCAATATTATAAAAATGACTATACTATCCAAGGCAATCCACAGATTCAGTGCAATCCTTATCAAATTACCAATGGCATTTTTCACAGGAACAAAAATTTTACAATTTGTATGTAAACTCAAAGGACCCCAAATAGCCAAAGCAATCTTGAGAAAGAAAAATGGAGCTCGGGGAATCAGGCTCTCTGACTTCAAACTATGCTACAAAGCTACAGTCATCAAAACAGTATGGTACTGGCACAAAAACAGAAATATAGATCAGTGGAACAGGATAGAATGTCCAGAGAGAAACCCATGTACCTATGGTTACCTAGTCTATGACAAAGGAGGCAAGAATATACAATGGAGCAAAGAGAGTCTCTTCAATAAGTGGTGCTGGGAAAACTGGGCAGCTACATGTCAAAGAATGAAATTAGAACACTCCCTAACATCATACACAAAAATAAACTCAAAATGGATTAAAGACCTAAATGTAAGGCCAGATACTATAAAACTCTTACAGGAAAACATAAGCACAACACTCTCTGACATAAATAGCAACAAGATCTTTTTCAGTCCACCTCCTAGATTAATGAAAATAAAAACAAAAATAAAAAATAGAACCTAATTAAACTTGAAACCTTTGCACAACAAAGGAAACCATAAACAAGACGAAAAGACAACCCTAAGAATGGAGAAAATAATTGCAAAAGAAGCAACTGACCAGGGATAATTTCCAGAATATACAAACAGCTCATGCAGCTCAATATCAAAAAAACAAATAACCCAATCAAAAAACGGGCAGAAGATCTTTATAGACATTTCTCCAAAGAAGACATACAGATGGCCAAAAATATATGAAAAGATGATCAACATCACTAATCATTAGAGAAATGCAAATCAAAACTACAATGAGTTATCACCTCACCCAGGTCAGAATGGCAATCATCAAAAAAAATCTACAAACAATAAATGCTGGAGAGGGTGTGGAGAAAAGGGATTCCTCCTACACTGTTTGTGGGAACGTAAATTGGCACATCCACTGTAGAGAATAGTATGGAGGTTCCTTAAAATCTAAAAATAGAGCTACCATATGACCCAGCAATCCCACTCCTGGGCATATATCTGGAGAAAACCATACTTCGAAAAGGTACATGTACCCCGATGTTCACTGCAGTACTATTTACAATAGCCAAGACATGGAAGCAACCTAAATGTCCATCAATGGATGAATGGATAAAGAAGATGTGGTACATATATATAATGGAATATTACTCAGCCATAAAAAAGAACAAAATAGTGCCATTTGCAGCAACCCGGATGGATCTAGAGATTGTCATTTTGAGTGAAGTAAGTCAGACAGAGAAAGACAAATATCACATGATATTGCTCATATGTGAAATCCTAAAAAATGAACTTATCTACAAAACAGAAGTAGACTCAAGGATGTAGAAAACAAACTTATGGTTACCAGCAGGGAAAAAGAGGGGAGGGATAAATTGGGGGTTTGGGGTTGACATATACACACTACTGTATATAAAATAGATAACTAATAAGGACCACTGTATAGCACAGGGAACTCTACTCAATTCTCTGTAATGGCCTATATGGGAAAAGAATCTAAAAAGGAGTGGATATATGTATATGTATAACTGATTCACCTTGTTGTATAGCAGAAGCTAACACAACGTTGTAAATCAACTATACTCCAACAAAAATTTAAAAAATAAATAAATCAGTGAAAAAAACCTGTGGAAAATGGAGATTACATCCTTGGGTGGGGGAAAATAGACAATGAACAAATAAGCAAGTAAATAATAAATGTATAAATAAGTAAAATTAAGCAAATAAGGAGGGTAGGAAGTACTAGAAATGTATAGGGGGTGCAATTTTGAATAGGGCCATTTGGGAATGACTTCACTGAGAAGGTGACACTTGAAAGAAGTGAAGCAGCTGTGTGGGAGAAGAGTGTTCCAGACAGAGAAAACTGGATGTGCAAAGTTCCTGGGTCAGGAGTGTGCTTGGATGGTTCAAGGAACACCCAAGAAGTGCTAGGGCAGAGTTAGTTCAGGGGTAGTTAATGAGAGATTTGGTCAGAGAGATATAGGTGGGATTTCATATAGCTGTTCATGAAAGTCCATGTGGGTGGTGCATCTTGATTTTCTTGGAACATCAAGAAGCAGCAGTTATATTTTTAGATTAATCTGTCACTCTTTATAAGGTCCCTTTGTCCAAAGTGGTGCCTGGGCCCTAGTTGAGATTTGCTGATCTGAGGCACGGAGCATGGTGCTGGTAGTTGGACCTCCACAAATATCTGTGGTATAAATGACTAAATTAGGCAAACAAGGCTTATGAGCTAGCTCTGAAATTAATTAGTTGTGTGATTTTGAACAAATTGCTTGACTTGTCTGAGTCTTAGTTTGCAAAATGAGAACTTTTCAAGCTTTCCTATTAAGTGATCGTGAGTGATGGCCAGTCTTCCCAGCAAGTCCCTGACTTAACTCTGTGAATGTAAGAGTCAGCTCAGGGAAAGGATGAGGATGACCTGAAGACCCCCTGCACCACTAACACATTTATTTACCTGCTCACTCAGCAGCTATGTCGTCCTGTTTGCCTTCTCAGCTCCAGCCTTTGGCCAAGACAGTAAAGCTGGAGATAGAGTCTGGCTCTGGCAGGGTGACGCAACTCTTGAGGCTTTTCTTTCTGTCAGAGGATTTGATGTTATGTGTGAATGGATACTTTGGCCAGGCTTATGCTGAATCTGGGTCCCTGCCAGCCTCTTTAAGATACTAACATAAATTTATCCTTGTTCTCAAGCCGTGAATTTGTTCATCAAAAAGAAGATTCTAATGTCAGTAACTAAGCACTAAGAATTATGTAATGAGTCAGGAAAGATTATGATTTATTGTGTCTTGAGGTCTGAACTTAATCAATTTCCTTTACAATGTGGGCTATGAATAGCCTTAGAAAAAGAGAATGATTTTTGATGATAGCAGAGGCAGAATCAAATAAAAATCTTCCTCTTAAAATGGAATTTTTAATAACTCCTGTATTTACCATTTCTGGAGTTAAGTTTAAAAGATGAAGGGGGAAATATGATGTAAGTAAAGCTGGCTTCTGGATATCATTAAGAATATTCTGGGGCTTCCCTGGTGGCACAGTGGTTGAGGGTCCGCCTGCCGATGCAGGGGACACGGGTTCGTGCCCCGGTCTGGGAAGATCCCACATGCCGTGGAGCGGCTGGGCCCGTGAGCCATGGCCGCTGAGCCTGTGCGTCCGGAGCCTGTGCTCTGCAACGGGAGAGGCCACAACAGTGAGAGGCCCACGTACAGCAAAAAAAAAAAAAAAAAAAAAAAGAATATTCTGACCTTTAGCCCTTCTGGGGAGGGTTACTTTGTCTCTTAATGTTAGGCAAAACCCCATCCTTTAATAGAAAACCTTGAGCAAGGCCAGAAGCTAGCAGACCAGCTGGGTCCACATGGATGCTTTATTCTATTCATATGAACACTAAGTCCTGCAGTGTATTGGCAAAAGCAGCCAATGCTCAATCTGCTTGTCTATTGGCAGTTAAAAGTAAGGGCTGCATGGTGGGATACGTTTTTAAACCAATGACTCGTGGCTCTTGCAGACTGGTAACATTTGATAAGCCAGTAAGTCAGTCCTGTCCTCAGAACTATATATATATATATATATATATATATATATATATATATAGTTATATAGTTATATAGTTATATAGTTTATATATAGTTATATATATAGTTATATATATAAAATTTTAAAAATACATATATTTTTCAACCAATAAGGCTCACTAGCTAACAGTGCTATTTAGTTAACAATTTACATATTTCAGTTCTCTTTTCCTTTCCTATTTTCATGCACTGATTTTAATTACCAATATTTTGCATTACGGTAATTGAATCACAAAGGGAAATGACAGAAACAGGCTAACCTTGATGTGGCACAGTTTAATGTGACAACAACAGAAAGAACTAGCATTTATATACTGCCTGGCAATTTTTCAAAGTAGACTTGACCCTCCGCAGCCCTGGGATAGCTAGGCATTCGTTATTATGCTATCCTGATGACAGGTGCAGGGAGGTTGTGTTTGGCTCAGGAAAGAGGATGTGGGCCAGGGCCTTGACCTGGAGCTCCTGACCAAGTTCCAAGCTTGTTCCTTTTTGCAGACTGCCCCTAGTACTGGGTTTGAAGCACTACTTCCCTTATTTTTCTTAGAGCATTTCAGTTGATTTGTGTGAGTAGTTCAAAGTATGGGGAGAATATAAAGAATGTTGACTGAAACCTAACCTTCTTCCATGTTCCAAACGGGCACCTCTTTTACCTTCTACTGTCACGAGTGAGTGTGCTTTGGAAGGAAAGGCATCTTAAATAACTTCTCTTCTCCCACTTACCATTCTTTTTTTCATATTGTACATAATCATTTTCATTTTGAGATATTGCTTCTTCTAATTTTTTTTCTTTTACACTTTTTCTATTTGGTATTTTAATGTTATTGGAGTGTTGGGCTCTTTCAAAAGACATGTGGGGTGAGGGAGGTGTTCAACTCTGTGGTTGGTTACATAAATCTGAGCCACTCTGCCTTGAGCCCAGGGACAGAAACCAAGGTACTCTGATGATTGTTAGTATAAAATGAAGAAAACGACAAAATGAGTCAGGAATCACCCTCTCATCATCCCAGGTTTTGTCACAGTCAACAACATGTGAAAGCAGTGTATTGCTGCATGTATTAGTAGTTCATTGCTGAATAGTGTTCCGTTGCATGAATTTACCACAATTTTTTTCCCATTTGTCAGTCTGTGGACATTTGGGTTGTTTCTACGTTTGGTTAAAATGCATAAAGCTACTATGAGTCTTTGTGAAGAAATCTGTTTTCATTTCTCTAGGGTAAATAAATACCTAGGAGTGAATATTTTACTTTATAAGAAGCTTCCAGACAGTTTTCTGAAGGGCCTGTACATTTTCATTCCCTCCAGCAAAGAATAAGAGTTCATGTCATTTTGTATCTTACTGGCACTTGAAATTGTCAGTTTTTAAAATTTTAACCATTCTAATATGTGTGCATCTCATTGTGGTTTTAATTTGGGTTTCTTTAATGACTGCTGAGGTTGCAATTTTCATGAACATTTTTGCCATCTTTATATCTTCTTTTGTTAAGAGTCTATTTAAATATTCTGTCTGTTTTCTTTTTAAATTAAAAACCTTTTGTCTTACTGAAGTATGACTTCCTTATATAATAGGAAACAAGTCCTTTATTAGATACATGTTTTGTAAATATTTACTCCTATTCTGTATTTTGTCTTAATTTTCTTTTTTTTTTTTAATTTATTTTTGGCTGCGTTGGGTCTTCGTTGCTGCGCACGGGCTTTCTCTAGTTGCGGCAAGTGGGGGCTACTCTTCGTTGCGGTGCGAGCGCTTCTCATTGCAGTGGCTTCTCTTGTTGCAGAGCATGGGCTCTAGGCACGCAGGTTTCAGTAGTTGTGGCACGTGGGCTCAGTAGTTGTGATGCATGGACTTAGTTGCTCCACAGCATGTGGGATCTTCCAGGACCAGGGATCAAACCCATGTGCCCTGCATTGGCAGGCAGATTCTTAACCACTGTGCCACCAGGGAAGTACCTGTCTTAATTTTCTTAATGGTGCCTTCCAAAAACCTAGTTTTTAATTTTGAAGTACTACTTATCATTTTTTTCTTTTAATTTATGTGAATTTTGTGCCCTGCTTGAGAAATCTTTGCCTAACCCAAGTCACAAGATTTTTACCTATGTTTTTAAAGTTTTAGCTTTTATACTTAAGCTTGTGATCCACTTCAGGTAAATTATTGTATATGGTGCAAGATAAAGGTTACAAATAAGAATTATCTCCCTTCCTCCTTCCTTCTATCCTCCCTTCTTCCCTCCCTCCCTCCTTCCCTCCTTCCTTCCTTCCTTCTTTCCTTCCTTCCCATATGGATGTCCAGTTGTTCGAGTCATTGTTAAAGAAATTATCCTTTATCAATTGAAATATCTAGGTGCCTTTGTAAGAAATCAATTAATCATATATATGTGAGTCTATTCCTGTACTCTTTATTTTATTCCTTTGGTAGATATGTCTAGCCTTATCCCAATACCATGCCATCTTGATTACTGTAGCTTTATAGTATAATCTTGAAGTCAGTTAGCAGACATTTGGTCCAGTCCAAAACATCCATAAGAAACTTGTTCCATTCCAAAGGGTCCTTGATATTTGGTCCTATCCAAAATATCCATGAGCATATTTGGTTCATGTCAGGTGGTTTTGGAATAGCACCAAATATCAAGAAACTTTCCTTTTGGCATGAACCAAATGCCTCCGTGGACGTTTTGGACAGGACCAAATATGACCAAATATCAAGGACCTTTTGGCATGGACCAAATGTCTTATGAACATTTTAGACAGGACAAAATGTCCTACAAGTTTGAAATGAAATAGTATAAATAGTCCAATTTTGTGCTTTTTCAGGCTTTTCAATTTTCCTTGCTTTTACATATAAATTTTATTTTTTTAATTTATTTTTTTATTGAAGTATAGTTGATATACAATGTTGTGGTAATTACTGATGTACAGCAAAGTGACTCAGTTTTATATATATATATATATATATATATATATATATAAAAATACACTTTCTTTTTTTATATTCTTTTCCATTATGGTTTATCATAGGATATTGAATATAGTTCTATGTGCTATACAGTAGGACGTTTTGTTTATCTATTGTATATGTAAAAGCTTACACCTGCTAACCCCAACCTCCCACTTTGTCCCTCCCCCAACCCCTCCCCCTTGGCAACCACAAGTCTGTTCTCTATGTTTGTGAGTCTGTTTCTGTTTCATAGATAAGTTCATTTGTGTCATATTTTAGATTTTACATATAAGTGATATCGTATGGTATTTGTCTTTCTCTTTCTGAATTACTTCACTTAATATGATAATCTCTAGTTGCATACATGTTGCTGCAAATGGCATTATTTTGTTCTTTTTTATGGCTGAGTAGTATTCCATTGTATATTCCATATAAATTTTATAATTGGCTTGTCAATTGCTGCCAAAAAGCCTACTGAGATTTTGATTGTCTTGAATCTGTAGATAAATGTGAGTATAATTGATACCTTAAAAATATTAAATCTTCTTATGAATGAGCATGGTAAATCTTTTCATCCATTTAGGTCTTCTTTAATTTCACTCAGCAATATTTTGTAGTCTTCAGTGTAAAATCTTGTCTATATTTAGATTTATCCATTTTAATGCTATTATAAAATGGTATTGCTTTTTATTGATATTTTCAGTTATTACTTGCTTGCATGTAGAAACATAATTGGTTTCTGTATGTTGGCATTGTAACATTGCTAAACTCTCTTACTAATTCTAGTAGCTTTTTTTCATAGATGCTTTGGGAATTTTTAAATGTAGATGACCAAATCATCTAGGGAAAAAATTATTTCTTCCTTTCCAATCTGAATGGCTTTTATTTCTTGGCTCATTGCATTGATTAGAAACTTCAACATATTTTTGTCTTGTTAATGTAGAATCTTTTAAAATATACTTTATTATACTGAGGAGGTTTCCTGCTACTTTTACTTTGCAGTGAGTTATTTATTTTATCATCAGTAGTTGTTGAATTTTGTCAGATACTTTTCTTGCATCAATTGATATGATCACATAATTTATCCTCTTTAGATTGTAAATGTGATGGATTACATTGACTGATTAAAATATTGATTCAACCTTGCATTCCTGGGATGAACCCTACTTCACTGCAGTTTATTACTCTTTTTTATATTTTGGCAGATTTTATTTTTTAATATTTTTTAGTGGATTTTACATGTATGTTCAAAAGATATATTTAGTATCCGTGTTAAAAAGGTATATTTTGTATCTATGTTCTAGTTTCCTTTTTTTGTTTTGTATTGTCTTTGTCTGGTTTTGGTATGAGTAATACTAGTCTCATAAAAAGAGTTGGGAAATATTACCTCCTCTTCTATTTTCTGGAAGGTCTATGTGATAATGTTTGGTGGCATTTGGCATTGAAACCATCTGGGACTGGAAATTTCCATTGATTATGAGAGAGGAATGCAAGGAGTTTCTAAATATAATTGTGGATTTTCTTATTTCTTCCTTCAGTTCTGTTCACCATTTCTCTAGGGCTTCAAGTATTTTGAAGTTTTGCTATTAGGAGCATACACATATAGGATAGTTATGTCTTTTTTGTGAATTGACCATTTTATTTTTAGGTAATGTACCCCTTTCTCCTGGTAATTTTCTTTGCTCTAGATTTACTTTTTGTTATTAATATAGTCACTCCAACTTTCTTTTGATTCACCTTTACATTGTATATCTTTTCTTAATACTTTTACCTTAAATTTACCACATTATATTTGAAATGAGTATCTTTCAACAGCCCATAGTTGGGGTACATTTTTCAAGTCCATTCTGACAGTCTTGGTCTTTTAATGTTACTTGTTGGTTTTTTAGTCCATTTACGTTTAATGCAATAGGGATATGTTTGGATTTTGGTTTTCCATGTTATTATTTCTTTTCTCTTTGTTCCTTCTTTTATCTGTTCCTCTCAATCCTTTTCCTGTCTTCTTTTAATTTATCTGAACATTTTTTAATATTCCATTTTATTTTATCTATTCTTTCTTTTAACTATATCTCTTTGTATAGGTTTTAAAATTAGTGTTCTGGAGAATACAATATACATACTTAACTTTTCACTGTCTACTTAGAGTCCATATGTTACCACTTCAGTTGGAATATAGAAACTTTTCTACCATATTGGTACCTTTATCCTCATCTCTTTATGTTGTGGTTGTCTTATGTATTAAATCTACAAACATTGAAACCCTTTTGGAGTACTTTAAAATATTTTCTTTCAATCATTATCGTAGCCAGAATAGTGGCTCCCCAAATATGTCCATACTCTAATCCCCAGAACCTATGACTATGGCAAAGGAACCTTGTACAGGTTATTAAGGTTAAGTGCCTTCAGATGGAGAAATTATCCTAGATTATGAGGTAGCCCCAATGTCATCATATACATCCCTAGAAGGTAAGGACCTTTCTGAACTATAGTCAGAGAATCAGAGAGAATGCACTGTGTGAAGGACTTAGTCTGTTGTTACTGGCTTTGAGGATACGAGAAGGGGGAAATGAGCCAAGGAACACAGACACTCTCTAAAAGTTGCAAAATGTATGGAAAAGGATTCTCCTGCAGAAAGGAATACAGCCTTGTCAATGCTTTGAGCTTAGCCTATTGACTAGTGTCAGATTTATGACCTACAATACTGTAAGATCATAAATTTGTGTTATTTTAAATCACTAAGTTTGTGGTAATTTGTTATAACATCAATAGACAACTAATAAAACCATAAAATGTATTTTATAAGACTCAAGAGAAGAATTATCTGTTGTGTTTACCCAGATATTTACCATTTCTACTGCTATTTCATCATTACTGATATGCTGGTTGCCTTTCTATTATCATTTCCCTTCTGTCTGAAGGATTTCCTTTAGCAATTCTTTTAGGACAGGTTTTTTGGAAACCAGTTCTTATAGATTTTCTTAATCTCAGAGTACTTTCCCTTCATCCTTATTCCTGAAGGATATTTTCACCAGATATTGAATTCTGGGATGACAGAATTCTTTTGCGCACTTTAAAAAATGTTGTTCCCTTCCTTCTGGCCTGCATGGCTTCTGATGAGAAACCTGCATTCATTTAAACTGTTCCTTCCCTATAAGTAACGTGTAATTTTTATCTGGTTGCTTTCAAAATTTTTTCTTTGTGATAGTTTTGTTTTTCTATTGTTTTCAGCAGTTTGATTATGATATGGTTGGCCATGGACTCCTTTGCATTTATCCTATTTGGAATTCACTGAGCTCCTTGAATCTGCTAAGTTTATGTCTTTCTCCAGATTAAGGAAGTCTAAGGCCATTATTTCTTTTTTTTAATGTGTGTATATATATATATATATTTTTTAATCGATTTTTATAGGAGTATAATTGCTTCACAATACTGTGTTAGTTTCTGCTGCACAACAAAGTGAATCAACCGTATGCATACACGTGTCCCCATATCCCCTCCCTCTTGAGCCTCCCTCCCATCCTCCCTATCCCACCACTCTAGGTCATTGCAAAGCACTGAGCCAATCTCCCTGTGCTATGCGGCTGTTTCCCACCAGCCAACTCTTTTACATTCGGTAGTGTATATATGTCGATGCTACTCTCACTTCATCCCAGCTGTGCCCTCCCACCCCGTGTCCTCAAGTCCATTCTCTATGTCTAGCTCTTTATTCCTGCCCTGCAACTAGCTTAATCAGTACCGTTTTTCTTTTCTTTTTTTTTAGATTCCATATATATGCGTTAGCATACGGTAGCTGTTTTTCTCTTTCTGACTTTCTTCACCCGGTATGACAGACTCTAGGTCCATCCACCTCACTACAAATAACTCAGTTTCATTTCTTTTTATGGCTGAGTAATATTCCATTATATATATATGTGCCACATCTTCTTTATCTATTCAACAGTTGATGATTTTCTCCCATTCTGAGGGTTGTCTTGTTTGTGGTTTCCTTTGCTGTGCAAAACTTTTAAGTTTAATTAAGTCCCATTTGTTTATTTTTATTTCTGTTACTCTAGGAGGTGGGTCAAAAAAGATCTTGCTGTAGTTTATGTCAAATAGTGTTCTTCCTATGTTTTTCTCTAAGAGCTTTATAGTGTCTGGTCTTACATTTAAGTCTTTACTCCATATGGAGTTTATTTTTGTGTATGTTGTTAGGTAGTGTTCTAATATCATTCTTTTACATGTAGCTGTCCAGTTTTCCCAGCACAAGAGGCTGTCTTTTCACCTTTGTATGTTCTTGCCTCCTTTGTTGTAAATTAGGTGCCCATATGTGTGTGGGTTTATCTCTGGGCATTCTATGCTGTACCATTGATCTATATTTCTGTGTTTGTGCCAGTACCATACTGTCTTGATTACTGTAGCTTTGTGGTATAGTTTGAAGTCTGGGAGCCTGATTCCTCCAACTCCATTTTTCTTTCTCAAGATTACTTTGGCTATTCGGGGTCTTTTGTTTTTCCATACAAATTAAAAATTTTTGTTCTAGTTCTGTGAAGAATGCCATTCGTAGTTTGATAGGGATTGCATTGAATCTGTAGATTGCTTTGGGTAGTATAGTCATTTTCACAGTATTGATTCTTCCAATCCAAGAACATGGTATATTTCTCCATCTGTTTATGTCACCTTTGGTTTCTTTCATCAGTGTTTTATAGTTTTCTGAGTCTTTTGCCTCCTTAGGCAGGTTTATGCCTAGGTATTCTATTCTTTTTTTGCAGTGGTAAATGGGAATGTTTTCTTAATTTTTATTTCTGATTTTTCATTGTTGGTGTATAGGAATGCCAGAGATTTCTGTGCATTAATTTGGTATCGTGCAACGTTACCAAATTCACTGATTAGTTCTAGTAGTTTTCTGGTGGCATCTTTAGGATTTTCTATGTATAATATCATGTCATCTGAAAACAGGGACAGTTTTACCTCTTCTTTTCCAATTTGTATTCCTTTTATATCTTTTTCATCTCTGATTGCCATGGCTAGGACTCCCAAAACTATGTTGAATAAGAGTGGCAAGAGTGGACATCTTGTCTTGTTCCTGATCTTAGAGGAAATGCTTTCAGTTTTTCACCATTGAGTATGATGCTTGCTGTGCGTTTGTCATATATGGCCTTTATTATGTTGAGGTAGGTTCCTTCTATGCCCATTTTCTGGAGAGTTTTTATCATAAGTGGTGTTGAATTTTGTAAAAAGCTTTTTCTGCATCTATTGAGATGATCATGTGGTTTTTATTCCTTAATTTGTTAATGTGGTGTATCACATTGATTGATTTGCATATATTGAAGAATCCTTGCATCCGTGGGATAAATCCCACTTGATCATGGTGTATGATCCTTTTAATATGCTGTTGGATTCTGTTCGCTAGTATTTTGTTCAGGATTTTTGCATCTACGTTCATCTGTGATATTGGTCTATAATTTTCTTTTTTTGTGATATCTTTTTCTGGTTTTGGTATCAGGGTGATAGTGGCCTTGTAGAATGAGTTTGAGAGTGTTCCTCCCTCTGATATATTTTGGAAGAGTTTGAGAAGGATGGGTGTTAGCTCTTCTCTAAATATTTGATAAAATTCGCCTGTGAAGCCATCTGGTCCTGGACTTTTGTTTGTTGGAAGATTTTTAATCACGGTTTCAATTTCATTATTTGTGATAGGTCTGTTTATATTTTCTAATTCTTCCTTGTTCCGTCTTGGAAAATTGTACCTTTCCAAGAATTTGTCCATTTCTTCGTGGTTGTCCATTTTATTGGCATATAGTTGTTTATAGTGGTCTCTTACATCCTTTGTATTTCTGCAGTGTCAGTTGTGATTTCTCCTTTTTCATTTCTAATTTTATTGATTTGTGTCCTCTCCCTTTTTCTCATGATGAGCCTGGCTAATGGTTTATCAATTTTGTTTATCTTCTCAAAGAACCAGCTTTTAGTTTTTTTTGGTTTCTTTTTGTTTTGTTTTTTTTTGCGGTACGCGGGACTCTCACTGTTGTGGCCTCTCCCGTTGTGGAGCACAGGCTCACGATGCGCAGGCTCAGCAGCCATGGCTCACGGGCCCAGCCGCTCACAGCATGTGGGATCCTCCAGGACCGGGGCATGAACCCATGTCCCCTGCATCGGCAGGCAGACTCTCAACCACTGCACCACCAGGGAAGCCCCCAGCTTTTAGTTTTATTGCCCTTTGCTATTGTTTTCTTCATTTCTACTTCATATATTTCTGCTCTGATCTTTATGATTTCATTCCTTCTACTGACTTTGGGTTTTCTTTGTTCTTCTTTCTCTAGTTGTTTTAAGTGTAGGGTTAGATTGTTTATTTGAGATATTTCTTGTTTCTTGAGGTGAGATTGAATTGCTATAAACTTCCCTCTTAGAACTGCTTTTGATGTGTCCCATAGGTTTTGGGTTGTCGTGTTTTCATTGTCATTTGTTTCGATGTATTATTTAATTTTCTTCTTTGATTTCTTCAGTGATCTCTTGGTTATTTAGTAGCACACTGTTTAGCCTCCATGTATTTGTGTTTTTTACAGTTTTTTTCCCTGTAATTGATTTCCAGTCTCATAGCTTTGTGGTCAGAATAGATGCCTGATATGATTTCAATTTTCTTAAATTTTCCGAGGCTTGATTTGTGACCCAAGATGTGATCTATCCTGAAGAATGTTCCATGTGCACTTGAGAAGAAAGTGTATTCTGCCACTTTTGGGTGGAATGTTCTATAAATATCAATTAGATCTATCTGGTCTCTTGTGTCATTAAAGCTTGTGTTTCCTTATTTATTTTCTGTTTGCATAATATGTCCATTGGTGTAAGTGGGGTGTTAAAGTCCCCTACTATTATTGTGTTACTGTCCATTTCTCCTTTCATGGTCGTTAGCATTTGCCTTATGTACTGAGGTCCTCCTATGTTGGGTGCCTTAACATTTATAATTGTTATATCTTCTTCTTGGATTGATCATTATGTAGTATCCCTCCTTATCTCATGTAACAGTCTTTATTTTAAAGTCTATTTTATCTGATACGAGTATTGCCACTCCAGCTTTCTTTTGATTTCCATTTGCATGGAATATCTTTTTCCATCCCTTCACTTTCAGTCTGTATGTATCCCTAGGTCTGAAGTGAGTCTCTTGTAGACAGCATATATATGGGTCTTGTTTTTGTATCCATTCAGTCTGTGTCTTTCGGTTGGGGCATTTAATCCATTTACATTCAAGTTTATTATCATTATGTATGTTCCTATTACCATTTTCCTAATTGTTTTGGGTTTGTTTTGTGGCTGTTTTTCTTCTCTTGTGTTTCCCACTTGGAGAAGTTTCTTTAGCATATGTTGCAAAGCTGGTTTGGTGGTATTGAATTCTCTTAGCTTTTGCTTGTCTGTAAAGGTTCTGACCTCTCCATTGAATCTGAATGAGATCCTTGCTGGGTGGAGTAATCTTGGTTGTAGGTTTTTCTCTTTCATCACTTTAAGTATATCCTGACACTCCCTTCTGGCCTGCAGAGTTTCTGCTGAAAAATCAGCTGATAACCTATGGGGATTCCTTTGTATGTTATTTTTTGTTTTTCCCTTGCTGCTTTTAATATTTTTTCTTTGAATTTAATTTTTGTTAGTTTGATTAATATGTGTCTTGGTGTGTTTTTCCTAGAGTTTATCCTGTATGTGACTCTCTGTGCTTCCTGGATTTGGGTGACATTTCCTTTCCCATGTTAGGGAAGTTTTCAACTATAATCTCTTCAAATATTTTTTCAGACCCTTTCTTTTTCTCTTCTTCTTCTGGGACCCCTATAATTCGAATATTGGTGCATCTAGTGTTGTCCCAGAGGTCTCTGAGACTGTCTTCAGTTCTTTTCATTCTTTTTTCTTTATTCTGCTTCTCAGCAGTTATTTCCACCATTTTGTCTTCCAGCTTACTTATTCATTCTTCTGCCTCAGTTATTCTGTTATTGATTCCTTCTAGTGTATTTTTCATTTCAGTTATTGTGTTCATCTCTGTTTGTTTGTTCTTTAGTTCTTCTAGATCTTTGTTAAACATTTCTTGTATTTTCTCAATCCATGCCTCCATTCTATGTCTTGAGATTCTGGATCATCTTTACTATCATTACTCTGAATTCTTTTTCAGGTTGATTGCCTATTTCCTCTTCATTTATTTGGTCTTGTAGGTTTTCACCTTGCTCCTTCATGTGTGACTTATTTTTTTGCCATCTCATTTTTTTTTTTTTTTTTTATGAGTGGGATTGTGTTCCTGTTTTACTGGTTGTTTGTCCTGAGGCTTCCAGCATTGGAGTTTATAGGCTATTTTGTAGAGCTGGGTCTTGGTGCTGATATGAGGAACTCCATGAGACCTCACTCCAATGAATATTCCCTGGGGTCTGAGGTTCTCTGTTAGAGTGGTTCAGACTCAGAACTCCCACTGCATGAGTTTCAGCCCGCCCCTGGGCTCGTGAATGAAGATCCTGCAAGCCCTGTGGAGCAGCCAAAAACAAACAAAAAAAGAACAATAACAAAGTAAAAAATAAAATTAGAGTAGGAAACTAACAGATATGTTAGAAATAATATAAAAATAAAAATATAGAAGAATCAACAACCAGAAGGTACACCAGTACCACAATAGTAAAAGAGAGGAGGGAAAAAAAAAAAGTGGGAGGGAAAGTCCTTGGCTGTCGAGGGCGGGGCCTTAGCAAAGGTGAGGTTTGGGCAGTGGGCGGGGCCAGTACTCAGGACCCACAGGGCTGGAAAAGACCCTAGGGGCTGTGGGGGGTGGAGCTTAGTCTCAAGCAACAAAAAGGACCCAGGCGTGCCCCCCACCCCTGGTCTCAGAGGGCAGGAGACCTCACCTGGCAGCCTAGTAGGCTCCCATTCCCACGTTGGAGGGGAAATCACCCTCTGCTCTTCTCCTGCTCCTCCCAGAGGGCCCCTCCCACCTGCCTCTTCTGTTCTCCCCTCGGCCTCCTTCCTATGCCCCCAAAGACCCATGCGACCTGGAGGGGGCTTTGGAGGGCAGGGGATTGGCCTGGGAGCTCAGCAGGCTCCTTGGACCTGAGTGGGTGAGTCAAACGCCCTTGGCTCCTTTCCCACTTCCTGGAGGGCCCCTGCTGCAGGCTTCTCCCGTCTGCATCTCCTGATCTCCCTGGCCTCCCTCCTATGCCCCCAGGACCCACGCAGCATGGATGGGGCTTGGAGGGGAGGTATTGGCTTGGGAGCTTGGGAGCAGGCTTGCCGCCCAAGTTGGCCAGGCAATCATCCTCAGCTTCTCTCCCGCTCTTCCCAGCGAGTTCCTTCCACCTGCCTCTCCTGATCTCCCTGACTTCAAGGGCATCAATCCTGTCTGACCTCCACCTCTCCTCCCCACTCAGTCCCCCTATGTCCTACCGGTTCACCTTGGGGTTCCTCCCATCTCCTTGGGCATGAGAGTCCCCTACCAGTGGTGGCAGGCACCCTAGCTGTGGGGAGAAGCTAACTCTGCATTTTCCCACACTGCCATCTTGACTCTGCCTCTAGGCCATTATTTCTTGAAATACTTTTTTTGCTATTGAACTCTTTTTCCTCTCCTGGGACCCTAATAGCATTAAGGTTATTTTGATTTTGTCTCATAGATTTCTGTTGCTATATTCACTTAAAAATAAGCAACAACAACAACAAAAACAGTATAAAAGCAAAAACAGGAATCAACCAAACAAAAAACACTCTCTGTTTTTCAGATTGGATCATTTCAATTGATCTGTCTTCAAGCTCACTGACTCTTTCCTCTGTTATCTCCATTCTGCTACTGAGCCCATTCTAATGAGTTATTAAATTTCAGTTATTATGCTTTCCAGTTCTAAAATTTCCACTTTGTTCTTTTTTTATATCTTTTATTTAGTTGCTGCTACTTCCTATCTTTTGATTTGTTTCAAGAGTGTTTGCCCTTGTTTTATGGAGTATTTTTATAATAGCTTTTTAAATGTCTTTTTCAGATAGTTACAACATCGTTGTCATCCTGGCATTGGTATCTGTTGATTTCATTTTTCTTACGTAAGTTGAAGGTTCCCTGGTTTTCCCTATGCCAAATAATTTCAGATTATATCTTGAACATTTGAATATGGTAAGTACTGTGAATTTTAAGTACCAGGGAGAATGTCAATTTTTTTTTAAAAGCAGCAATTGGCACAGTTGGGTTTAGACTGTCAGTTTTGACTAGCCTTCTTTGGAGAGATTTCAAAGACTTTGTAGTGTATTTAGATTTATCTCATGTGCGTACCACCCAGAGGCAGTCTGTGACTTGAGTGATGGTGTATTTCTTAGAATTACTCACTGTCACTGTGGTGGTACTTCAAACTTTGGTCTTCTTTCTCAATTTGCCTGCTACTACTTAATTTTCAGAGTCCTCAAATACTCCATGCATTCTGTCCAGGTTTGGTAGCATTAAGTGGGAGAGAGAGGCTGGGGTGTGCTTATTCCATCTCACCCAGGATTAGATTCTCATGCATGCTTTAATTCTTGAAAGCTTTTCACTCTTATTTGTTTAAATATTTCCAATAACACTATCTACTTCCATTCTCTCTAGTCTCTTATTTTACATCTCTAAGTAATTGTGTTTGGATCTTCTAATTGTAACACTGTTCACATTTTCCATCTTTGTATCATTCTTGCCAGATTTTCAATAATATCTTCAGATCTCACTTTTTATTCCCAGGTTTTTTTGTTCTCTAATTTTCAGCTCTATTTTATCTACTGCTTTTTCTTTTTCTTTTTTTTTTTACATCTGTATTGGAGTATAATTGCTTTACAATGGTGTGTTAGTTTCTGCTTTATAACAAAGTGAATCAGTTATACATATACATATGTTCCCATATCTCTTCCCTCTTGCGTCTCCCTCCCTCCCACCCTCCTTATCCCACCCCTCTAGGTGGTCACAAAATACCAAGCTGATCTCCCTGTGCTATGCGGCTGCTTCCCACTAGCTATTTTATGTTTGGTAGTGTATATATGTCCATGCCACTCTCTCGCTTTGTCACAGCTTACCCTTCTTCCTCCCCATATCCTCAAGTCCATTCTCTAGTAGGTCTGTGTCTTTATTCCTGTCTTACCCCTAGGTTCTTCATGACATTTTTGTTTCCCTTAAATTCCATATATATGTGTTAGCATACAGTATTTGTCTTTCTCTTTCTGACTTACTTCGCTCTGTATGACAAACTCTAGGTCCATCCACTTCATTACAAATAGTTCAATTTTGTTTCTTTTTATTGCTGAGTAATATTCCATTATATATATGTGCCACATCTTCTTTATCCATTCATCCAATGATGGACACTTAGGTTGTTTCCATCTCTGGGCTATTGTAAATAGAGCTGCAATGAACATTTTGGTACATGACTCTTTTTGAATTATGGTTTTCTCAGGGTATATGCCCAGTAGTGGGATTGCTGAGTCATATGGTAGTTCTATTTGTAGTTTTTTAAGGAACCTCCATACTGTTCTCCATAGTGGCTGTACCAATTCACATTCCCACCTATCTGCTGCTTTTTCTAGGCAGTGTTTAAAAAAAATTTTTTTTAAATATGCTTGTTTGTCTAGAAGTTCTATTTGGTTTCCTTTGAAATCTGCCTAATATTTCCTCATACAGTTCTGTTCCTTCATTATTTTTTTCTATTCCTTAAAAAACTCCAGTCATTTAAAATATATTTTTAAATACTTTTTGATCATGTTTCTCTGATATTCTGAGTTCATGAGATTCTAATTCTCTTTTTTTTTGGTATGTTTGTCTCCTGACTCATTTTCATGGTATTTTACGTCAGTGCAATTTATTATTGCTATTGATATTATTGTTATTATTTAATTGTGATTACATCTTCATCAGAATTTTTTCTCTTATATGCCAGAAGTTGTGGAAGCTCCCTTAACAGAATTTTTACATTTGCTTCTGCAGGAGACTCTAGGGGTTTTGTTCTAATTTTATAATTTCTTATACCAGTGCAAATGTAATTTTGGACCATGTGCTTATAAGTGCCAAGGCTTGAGATTTGACATTTATTACTGGTGACTTTGTTTTCCACCTATGGTCATGTGCAGCTGGCAAGCATTCTTGTCAATTCTTGAGCCAATTTGTGCAAAACATATGTGTAATATAATCATTCATATCTCCCTATTTTTATTGGAGGGATCAGTAACATCTTCACATCTTCTGGCTTTGGCCATAATTTATTGTTTCCAGTTCTTGTGTGGATGGTAAAATCCTACCCCATTGTCTTAAGGCCCCTACTGTGTCCGAAACCCTGTGTCCTACCCTCTCCCAATCATTGCATGAGTTACTCTTTTGTCTGCCAATTTTCAGCTATCTCTGCTTTCCCCTAGCATCTGGAAATTTTTTTCTTTCATTTTTTATGTAAAATTCATCTATGAATAAAAAAATCTTGAAAATTTTATTTAGCTTTGTGATGTATTTATGAATAGAAGAGGATTCTTTCAGGGTCAGTAGAGTCTACCATTTTGACTGAACTTTACGTGGTTAGTATTTATATTAGTTTTCTGTGAATGCTGAAACGAATTACCACAAATTTAGTGGTTAAAACAACAGAAATTTATTATCTTACAGTTCTGTAGTTCAGAAGTCTAAAACAGATTCCACTGGGCTAAAATCAAGGTATTGGCAAGGTAGTATTCCTTTGTGTGTGTGTGCGTGCGTGTGTGTGTGTGTGTGTGTGTGTGTGTGTGTGTGTGTGTTGGGGGAGAGAGCATTATTATGCCTATCACAATGATTGAAAGCAAAAATTTTAACATTGTATAAAGGATCTGTTTAATACAGGAGACAATCACAGCTTAAAGGGGTGAGGATAAAGGGACCAATATGGTGGTAAAATTTCTACGTTCCAATTCAAGAAGTAACACATGGACTTTAGAGTAGATGGTGAAAAGTATGTATATTGTATTCCCTACAACAGCAATTTAAAAAGCTACACAAAATGGAGCTACCTTGGTGGCACAGTGGTTGAGAGTCCGCCTACCGATGCAGGGGACGTGGGTTCGTGCCCCGGTCCGGGAGAGTCCCACATGCCGCGGAGTGGCTGGGCCCGTGAGCCATGGCCGCTGAGCCTGCGCGTCCGGAGCCTGTGCTCCGCAGCAGGAGAGGCCACAGCAGTGAGAGGCCCGCTTACCGCAAAAAAAAAAAAGCTACACCAAATGATATAGTTATAAGACATATAGATAAAATGGAATATTAAAAATACTGGCATTTAGTGGGTAAAGACCAGGGATGCTTTTAATCATCCTACAAGGCACAGGACAATCCTAACAAAGAGCTATCCAACGTTAAAATGTCAATAGCTCTAAGGTTGAGAACCTCTGCCCTAAATAATACAATGATTCACCTTTATTATGATTTTCTAAAGCTTTGCATTTCCATTTTATGGAAACAGCTCTTCTCTGTACTCATATTTTAATGGTTTCCATAAATTTAATTAGGTCACGTATTTACTATAGCAGGTTCAACTGGATTAATTCTGGATACAAAATACCACTCTTCTGGAGGGAGCATAAGCACGTGTGACAAGTTTAGTAACCCCCAGCTTTCAGCATGTCATGGGTGAGAGTCAGAGATTGGCGAGTACCCCTGATTCTATGATTTGGTTGAGTGCGAGTAGGATAGGAGAACGTCTATATGTAAATATGTATATTTACTTTTCCCTCTCATTTTATGTTTCAATTTTTAATGTAACTTTTGTAGATACTTACTACAATTCATTATTTTGGTTGTACTTCTATAGAAAGATTTTTAATTTCATGGTGAATAATTTCCTTTGAATTAATTCAATTCAATTACATTAATTTCATTTTGTGTAGTTTTGCAAATTTACAAAGTTACATAAAACAATATTTCATCACATATATGTACTGGAATATTTCTCAAAGTTTACAAAATTACAGATAAAATCAAATGGGAAAACTGACAAGGAGAGATCATTAAAACTTAATTCGGAAAAGCTTACAGATTCTGATTTTTTCCCTTAAACATTCCAAGGACAGAGCTAAATATGTTCCCCTCATCCCATTATAGTATAACATAGTACATATTGCTCTACTGGAGCCTCAGACTCTACCCAGTAGGTATTTTGGTAACTAGCCGGGTAGGATCCTTTTGGAGAATTCAGAATCTACTTGTTTGGATGGAAAGTTAAGAAACTCAGTTGATCTTTGTACAGATTAACAGTTTAATCGCTTTTGAAACTTACTTTTTCAGTATGGGACTTTAATGTCATTATTCAAAATTTACCTCAAAGTTTAAGGGCTATAGAATACTATATGCTGTTAACCTCAAGTATACTTTTGCCTGCTGAGAATTAGATCTCAAATGACCTCACTGTTATGGTTTCGGTGCATATGCTGAAGGGTGGGTAGAGCCTGCATGAGTGTGGTCAACGATGGGGTGGCTCTTCTCTCTTGCCCAGGCTCTGTAGTCGTCTTCTGCTCGTTTCTCTGCCCCTCGACCCCATCGCCCGTGTGTGTCATTATCTATCGATCATCCATCTATCTATCTATCTATCTATCTATCTATCTATCTATCTATCTATCTATCTATCTATCTATCATCACCTTTTATCTCTTCTTTTCGGGATGGGCAGGCACGCTGACTCTGTTGGCCTTGCCTCCTGCTGTCCTGGAGCACCAGAGCCCGGGTCTGGGCGCTGTGTTTGGCAGGGGACGCGCGAGGTCCCGGAGCTGTCCAGCAGTTCCTGGCTAAGTTCTCCACTGCGCTCTCTGCACTGGGGAAGCTCTCCAGCGCCCCGCCCCGGCTAGGGAACCTCTCCCGCAGAGCTCCCAGGGCTTCCCAGGCTCGCCACCCGTCTCCGTCAGTTTCTCTCTACTTCCAGCCCCACCACGGGAGTCTAGCTTGCCTTCGCAGTCTTCCTCCGCAACCCCCCCGAGAGGGAGTCCCCTCTCTAGTCCCCGAGGTTGCGCGACTGTATGCGGGCTTCCCGCCTTTGCCTAAAGGGCGGGCGAGTGCGTCTCCTTCTAGCCTCGCCTTCTGCGATTGGGTGATCCTTTCTCTCTCAGTCTTTCTAGACAGGCGCCCGAAATCTCGGGGTGAGAGCAAAGACCGCCCATCAGCTTAGCACCTTGAAATAGAATCTTTCGATCCCGAAGGAGGTTGGCGTTGCCGGGGTCGGCGGGAGAGGAAGAAGGAGGGCGGAGGCTGCAACGGCTCCGGGGCTCGCTAGACGGGGCTTGGAGACCGAAGAGCCCGGGCGGGAGAGGGACACGGGGCGCGGGGCCTCGCCCTCGGGCTCCCTCCCTTCTTCCTCTCTCCCCGCCTCCCGGCCCGCCCCTCCCTCTCCGAAGAGCCGTCTCTCCTCCGCGTGTCTCCGAGCGCTCTCTCCATTGTCTCTGCCTTTACAACAGGTTCGGGCGGGGGTGAAGACAGGCGGGTGCGGGGCCGCCCCAGCCCCGGCTTTCTTGGGGCGGCCTTCCTTCCTCCGGGTGTGAGTGCCTTCGACTGCTTTGATTCGGCTCCGGAGCTAATTCCCCGGCGGAGCAGCCCCCGGCGAGTCCGACCCCTCCCTCAGGGCCGCCTCCCAGCCCGCGCCCCGCCGCCTGGGTCTGCGTGTGGGAATGATGTGCGCGTTGGAGGGTCTAAGTTCTTCACGCGCCTGGGGGGTCCTCCCTTTTTTTTCTTAGGCAACCAAATCGTACTCCTCTTACTAATCAGTAAATCCAAGGCAGCGGTAGGAAAGACAAACGCTGTCTTTCCCGCTTGATTCCAAGAACCTCTTCGATTTTTATTTTTAAAGAGGGAGACGATGGACTGAGCAGATCCACACCATGGAGTCTCGGGTCTTACTGAGAACATTCTGTTTGCTCTTCGGTCTCGGAGCAGGTGAGTGGCCTCAGAGCTGGGGCGGGAGAAGGGATGGCCCCCGCCTCTGGGCAGCCCGAGCTGCCTGGGGACGCCTCGCTCTTCCTCCACCTGAAGTAGGTCTGGAGTGGGAAGCTTGGAGTAGGGGGTGGGTTTGGATTTGGATGTTTTTCTGTGCTTGTCTTGGAGACAGCAGGGCGGGTCACACCCCTAGTCCAGGGTCTGAGGGCCAAGGGGAACTTTGCACCGAGAGGGGTTTAAAGTAGGTCACGGAAATGGGACTGGGTGCTCTGCTCTTTAAATCTTGATTGCTGATCTCAGGTAAGGCAGCGGAGGGAGTCGCCTCTTGTCAGTTTCCAATATTGTCTCTAAGACGCGGTTCTTTGCTGCCTTGGAGGAAGAGACTTATATTTTGACGGAGGTTTTCCTTTCTTTCCTCCTCCCTCCCCCACTCCCACCAGTCTGGGGGCTTGGTGTGGACCCCTCCCAACAGATTGACGTCTTAACGGAGTTAGGACTTGGGGAGTCCACGACCGGAGTGCGCCAGGTCCCCGGGCTACATAATGGGACGAAAGCCTTTCTTTTTCAAGGTAAGAGGCGCGTGCTCAGTCCCCAGTGTGGTTTCAGTTCGGATAACCCCGGGAGGAGCTGGCCTGACCGCTCTTCCTAACTTCTGTTTTGCCTCATGGATGACATCTGAGCTGAGATGTGGAGGGGTCAGTGTGAAATACACACACCTTCCATCTCTTTTTAAGTGGCTTGGTTTCTCTCTTCCCCCGCCCCCTCCTCTTTCTTACTTTGTACTCTTGCCAGTTCTAATGGATAGTCCCTTAATTACTGTACAGAAACTCCGATGGCAGATGGTTGATTTTGGAGTCTGAGTAACAATGAATTATAACACAAACGCCTCATTTGGGTGAAATTGATTTAGGTAGGGAATAGGGTAGCTTAATCTTAGTTAAGACACTGATCTCTGAAAGTTTCAAGTACAGTGGTGCCCAGTTGCAGAGGAATTTCTTTATGTGGGTAGCTTTGTGGAAAAATTAATATCTTTCAATAGTTTTAACTACTGTATGTCACAAACACACTATATTTGAGACAGGATTCCTCATTGAAAGATAATGATTCTTCTCCATCAATGATAGGAGAAAGGAAATAATATTCTCTTAAAAATTATTTTGAAAATATTTCAAATAAATGTTAATTCAAAAGTATACTTTGTCTCACCATTAATCGCGTACTTAGGATTTTTAAACTTTTCTTTTGAAGTCAGTGGACTTTGGCTATGCACAAGTGTCTACATTTAAATTTATATTTAGGTGTGTTATGTAGTCAGAGCAAATTCCAATGCATCGATCCTTCAGCTTTGCTTTACCAACCTTTTTGAAGACTGCTTGGTTTGTGGGAAGGTGCTGTAGCATGAGCTTCTAAAAGGTAGCTAAACACATACAGAAAGACTAGTTTCACATATGGTAAAGTACAGATGAAGGCAAAAGAGAAATGGAATTTGGTTTAACATATTTGATGGACTGACTAAAGTATCTTCTCCCCACCCCACCCAGTTTTTCTTTTGTGATTTCGGTGCTGTGGCTTCAAAAAAAGTGCAACTCATAATTACTAAAGAGTTGGATATGCAAAATAAAACCACTTCAGCAAATTTGCCACCAAGAAATAGGCATAAAATAAAACTTGAGTGTTTCTGTAGTGGTGTTGTTGCGTGGTATAGCCAGTATGTGTCACCATGGACAGTAACACCAAAGCTTACAGTTGGAAAAGGAGGAAATTGACATGTGTTGCATTTATTTAAAGCAAGTTTACTCTTACAATAAGTTAAATGCAATTTTCTGTTTTAGTTATGGTGAGCCCACTAAATGCTGTTATTGTGAGGGATATTCGTGATAATATTTTATTTACTTAAAGTTCTTTTTTTTGGTGGGGAGTGGGGGTGTGATTTGGATATTGACTCCTTTAACAACAATGACCAAATCTAATAAAGGAAATAAGACTTAGACCGTCAGCAAAATTCACAGAGCAGAATAAAAGTGTCATTAGAGTTAAGCTTCTGTTTTTCTCTTTTTCTTCTTCTCCTTTTTTTTCAATCTCTGAGTTTTCAATCCCTGTGAGCTGGAAACAAAATTACTTCAGGGCTGCCAATTTGATTAAGTGGAAAGCTTTACAGAAGCTAAAGCTCCTGATAAACAAATGGCGTTGAAGTGCCCTTAAAATTTCCAAAGGTCCTTTAAATTATATTGGTGTTCTTCTTGTCTTTCTCTGAAGACCGCCTGAGCTGTCACAAATAGAAACCTTCAGGACTGTGCATTTTATGTTCTGATGCTAGACAATTTCTAGGAAATAGTCTCAAGGCACCAATATCTTCTCCTGGTTAAATTTTTATAAGAAATGTTTAGGATTCATTTTTATTTAAATTGCCAGTTCTTCACGGTAGGCATTGTGTTGTGAATGAATTGGCCATACTTACTACGTATCAGTGCACACCGATGAATTGTTTTGTTTCCTTGTTGGTACCAAGCACAATATTTAGACAGAGTAAATGCCTGACAAATATAGTGTACGAGATTTGGAGGTGTAAAGTTTTATTTCATGCCAAATTATGCACCTTATTTCATATAGCCAATCAATCAGCAAGTATTTGCTACCTGCTGTGTTCTCAGTAGGCATGTATTACTGATGTGTTTATTATGCTCTAATGATTTCTCTGATTCTCAGATTTAGATTATAAAATTGACAATAGGTAGACCTTTGGCCCTGCTTGATAGTTTTGCATTACCTTGGAAAGGTCTTTTCTCTGCTATTAGAATGTGGAAACTGTTTTTAAGAAGTCAGTTCTGGGCTTTGCTGGGATTACATGGATTTTAGAGAGACAAAAGCTTTCAGCCTCTGAAGATTTTATGGATTCGCTTTATAGTGAATTGAGGGTGCGGCGGATATTTTTGTATAGTCTTCAAAATGGCATAGCAGGAATAGTAACACGTTACAAACCTGTGAGGTGCTCTCAGATTTCACATAAACCTATCAGATATGTTACTTTGTGCTATCAGATATGTTCCAAATAGATGCAAGAACTTTTTGAACCATCAAATCTCTCTATATTCTTTTGTCTCTTATCTTTAAATTAAAGAAATCTCAACATATAATTTCCCAATGATTTTTGCTCATTTAATATTGCTTCTCCATTTAGCTAGTTCATTCTTCTCTTTATTGTTTTTTTAATATGCTTATAATTCAGTACTTTTAGAAACTAAATAGTTTTTGTAAATTATTGTGCACTAAGAATCTACTAGTACTTAATAACTATTATATTCATTACATATGTATAATAAAAGCAAGTAGAAATGTATTTCAAAGTCATACCTGATTTTTGTCATATATAGCATCACTAAAATTGTTTTGTTGTTGTTGAAATTTGGTTTACAGTTGCTTTGGGAATTGAAGTAATAAGATGCTAAATTAGATCATCTTTTGATACATGTGGCTTTTGATCTGTGCCAATTATACTTTTCAAAAGAAAAAAGTGACCAGGCAACAGTTTGGAATCTATATCAAGATCTTCCATGTATTTCTAGCTACAGTCTGACTGATAGACACAAAAATACACTTATGGTTTTAAAAAATAGAGGACCAGGTTCTGACAGTCAAAAGACCTATGAAAGGTGGTAAAGAATTCTGAAATGTTAAGGGCTACTGCAATTATAAATAGAATTCTACCAACCTTGTTTAAAGTCTAGGGAATATTCTTCCAGATAATGATTATAATAATCTTTCCTGTTTATACATGAGACACCAAGAATGAGAGAATACAGAAGCATAGTTCTAGGACTTTCTAACATGATTTTTAGATCTTTGGTTTTAACATTTTGTCTGGCCAGGTTCCCAAACCAGATAGTTTCCTCTGTTGGTTTAATAAAGTTTCTTCTAAGGTGTTCACAGATTTTATAATGTCACTAATCCCCACGAGAGAAGTAGATAAAATCAAAGCATTTTTTTTTCCCCGAGTTGGTCATTGGCAAATAAATATTTAGTAATTATTTTTAAAGAACTTTAAGATGTTAAAGGAAAAAAAATGTTCACAAGTCTACCTTATGCCAGTATTTGAAAACAGGAATGAAATTGGGCATTTGGTGGTGAGTCATTGGCTTGACTAGGCAACGGTAACTGCATTAAGGAAAGTGAGGTGGCAGTGAGTACTCTTCTTCAGTATGAAGATCAGAGAGTCTCTGTGGACTTAGAGACAATGGTCATTTTGATGCCGCATTAGAATAGAATAACACAATGACTGTGGGCTTTGAAGAGATGGGCTTTGAAACCAGTTAGACCCAAGTGGAATTTCATTAGTTGTGTTTCTATGGTGAAGTTACTTAATTTCTATGAGCTTCAGTACCCTAAATTATAAAATTGATGTTATGAAGAATTTTTTTGTGCACCTATTCTGCTAGGTGTTAGGCCTATAACAAATGAAATTAGAACTTTACTTTCATAGTGCCTTAAAAATAGTCATTAAACAAACAATTACACAGATAATAATTTCATCACTGTTAAGATAAATGATATGAAGAGAAGCTAAGGATGTAATGGGAATCTACATTCTTGTTTAGGGAGTCACAGGATCAAGGAAACTGCCTTTGAAGGAGAGTCATTTAAGCTGATAGCCAAAGGATACATAAGAGTAGTCTGGGGAAGAGGCGCTGTGGGGATTCAGAAAGGAAGAGTAACACAGGCAAAGGAAATAGCATGAGCAAAGATCCTGACCTGAAATGAGCATGGTGCACTTGAGAAAATGGAAGAAATCCAGAGTAGTGGAAATGTAAGTGTTATGATATGAAATGAAGCAAACAAAGAAAGCACGGATCAGTTTACACAGTAGATCATATTTATACAGAAGAATTGAAAATTTATCATTATACAATATATACTGTGGTGGGCAGAATAATAGTCCCTCAAAGATGTTCACGTCCTAAGCCTAGGAACGGAGAATATGTTGTGTCACATGTCAAGGGGGAATTAAGGTTGCAAATCTTGGATGATCTGGGTAGGCCTCATGTAATCACAAAGGTCCTTTAAATCTGGAAGAGGGAGGTAGAAGAGTCAGTGTCAGAGTGATGCAAAGAAGAATGACTAGACCTGCCATTCATTGCTGGCTTTGAAGATAAAAGTGGGCCACGGCCAAAGCATGTGGGCAATCTCCAGAATTTAGAAAAGCCAGAAAACAGATTTTCATTTAGTGTGTCCAGAAGGAACACAGCATAGCTGACACCTGGATTTTAGCCCAGTGAGATACAATTTGAACTTCTGACCTCCAGAGATGTGAGATAATAAATTTGTGTTGATTTAAGCCAGTTATGTGTGTGGTGATTTGTTACAGCAGCAATAGGAAACTAATACAGATTTTGATTCATGGAAGTGGGGATGCTGTAAGAAATACCTAAAACTGTGGAAGTGGCTTTGAAATTGGGCAATAGGCATAAGCTGGAAGAATTTTGAGGGACATGATAAAAAAAAAGGCTAGATTGCCTTGAATAGACTGTTAGTTGAAATATGGACATTGGCGATTCTACTAGTGAAGATTCAGAAGAAGATGGAACATGGTAAACAAAACCCAAATCACCTTTGAGAATACCTAAACTGTCATGAACAGACTATTTGTAGAAATATGGACATTAAAGGCAATGCTAGTGAGGGCTCAGATAGAAATCAGGAACATGTTATTGGAAACTAGAGGAAAGGATATCCTTGTTATATAGTGGCAGAAAGCTTAGCTGAATTCTGCCCTGCAGTTATGTAGAAAGCAAGACTTGTAAACATGAGTTTATATATGTAGCTGAGGTGATATATATGCAAAGTTTTAAAGGTGCAGCCTGGCTTTTTCTTGCTGCTTATAGTAAAATGTGAAAGGAGAGAGATAGATTGAGAGAAGAACTGTCAGGCAAGAAAGGAACCAGAACTTGGTATTTGAGAAATTCTTAACATATCCAGATTGCAAAATATGCTAAAATTAGGAGATTCACTGGCAGGAAAGCCTACTCAGGAGAGAAAGCCAATAGTGTGGTCTAAAAACCTTTTGCTAGTGCCTTAGAAGTAAGGTCAGAGTATTCAGTCACATAGAGGGCACTTTGAAGAAATTGAACGTGTGACTCATGTATTCCCTCAGACAACTCAGTGGAAACCTGTAATAGAGATGGATTTATCCAGGAAGTATTTGTGAAGGAGCCTGTTGTTTAATGGAGTAAATCTCTATGACGCATGTGGGAGACCCACAAGGTTCTTGAGAAAACCATACCAGCAATAACACTCCTGGCTTAACCTGAAAGGGCAAGTGAGAAGATGTAATGAAGGAAGGTTGTTGGGTCCCCCAAATTCTACAAGCAAGAAATAGGCTGGTTAAATTACTCAGCTGCAAACGTGTGCCACCTTTCATGGGCAGAACTGAGAGCCCAGAAGACAGCGCTTAGAGCCTAGAGGGTGGAGCCAAGAATCACAGAGGATTATTCGCAGATCTTAAAACCAAATGCAGTTTACATGGCTGGATTTCAAAATTGCATGGATCTGGTGTCTAATTTTTTTAACTTCCATTTTCTCCCTTTTTGAATGTGGATGTCTATAACTGTTATTCTATTTCTATCCCACCATTTTATTTGGGGAGCAGTTAACTTGTTTCTTGAGTTTTACAGGTTTACAGAGGAGAGAAATTGTGTCCCAGGATGGATAATACCCAAAGTCTCTCTTTTTTTTTTTTTGTGATACGCGGGCCTTTCACTGTTGTGGCCTCTCCCGTTGCGGAGCACAGGCTCTGTACGCGCAGGCTCAGCAGCCATGGCTCACGGGCCCAGCCGCTCTGCGGCATGCGGGATCTTCCCGAACCGGGGCACGAACCTGTGTCCCCTGCATCAGCAGGCGGGCTCTCAACCACTGCGCCACCAGGGAAGCCCCCAAAGTCTCATTTATACCTGATTTAGATGATGAGATTTAGGGCTTTTGAATTGATAAGATTTAGACCAGATTTTAAACTTTGGGTTGATATTCTAATGGGTTGAGACTTTGGGGGACTTTGGGATAGAGTAAATGTGTTTTGCCTGTGGGATGGTTATAAATCTTGCTGAAGGACAGATTATGGTAGGCTGGATAATGGTCCTCCAACTGTCCACATACTAAATCCTAAGAACCTGTAAATATGTTATGTTACGGGGTAAGGGGGGATTAAAGTTGCTGAAGGAATTAAGGTTGCTAATCAGTGGACTTTAAAATATGGAGATTATTTGGGTGGACTTTATGGAATCACTCGGGGGGTGCCCACAGGGCCATGTACCCAGGGCCATGGCCATGGCACTCCTTTAAATATGGAGGAGGGAGGTAGAAGAGTCAGTGTCAGTGTAATGTAACATGAGAAAGACTTGATTGGTCCTTGCTGACTTTGCACTTGGAAGGTGGTTTTGAACCAAGAAATGTGGGCAGCTTCTAGAAGCTGTAAAAAGTGAGGGAATGGATTTTCCCCTAGAACCTCCAGGAGGATCTCAGCCTCACAGACACCTTGATTTTAGCCCAGTGGGATTCATTTTGGACTTCTGAACCTCTAGAACGGCGAGATAATAAATTTGCATTGATTTAGCCATTAAGTTTGTGGTGATTTGCTACAGCAGCGATAGGAAACTGCTGTAGATGTTAAATGTTAATGTTCATTTATTTTGTAACTGAATTAAACTTTCTTTTGAGCCCTCCTTCTACTATCCATGAGAATAAATTTGTTCAGTGGTTAGAAACTTGAACTAGTCAGTTAAAGTTATCTTAGTCATTTGGGACTTAAAAGTTTTTTAAGTGTAAATTCAGAGTCTTCATACTAAATGATGAGTCTTTAAGGGATTCTCTCCATCATTCTGAGGACAAACAGAGTAAAATCAAGTTGTGGGTTTTTTCAATTGTGCTTATTTTTCAAAAATGCACCCCTTCTTCCCCCAAAAGTTTCATCCAGAGGTTGAGGGGGAAAATTAGAAAGCATGCATATTTTGGAACTGGAATGGATAGCACTTAGCATGGTGTTTGGCACCCAGTAAGTATGGTAGTCAGAACTATGGACAGGGGCAAGAATTACTAGAGTTCTCTATCAAAAGTGCCAGGGGTGGGCTTCCCTGGTGGTGCAGTGGTTGAGAGTCCGCCTGCCGATGCAGGGGACACGGGTTCGTTCCCTGGTCCGGGAAGATCCCACACGCCGCGGAGCGGCTGGGCCCGTGAGCCATGGCCGCTCGGCCTGCACATCCGGAGCCTGTGCTCCGCGACGGGACAGGGGTATCTGTAGGATGCCAACTAGGTTTGATTTGGGAGAAGCTGGAGCAGTCTTGACAGGCTCTGACTGGTGAATGATCTCAAACGTCATGGCCAAAGCGCACCCTGGATAATAACTGAAGTGAAGGGCCTTTCTGTGGCTTTATTCCATCTCCCACTAGCTCATTCACCTCATGCTGGTCCCAGACCCCATTCTTTTTTTTTTTTGCGTTATGCCGGCCTCTCACTGCTGTGGCCTCTCCCGTTGTGGAGCACAGGCTCCCGACGCGCAGTTTCAGCGGCCATGGCTCACGGGCCCAGCCACTCCGCAGCATGTGGGATCTTCCCAGACCGGGGCACGAACCCGTGTCCCCTGCATCGGCAGGCGGATTCTCAACCACTGCACCACCAGGGAAGCCCCCAGACCCCATTCTTGCAGACACCTATCCTTTTCTGAGTTCTTGTTATTATCTGTCCATAATTCAGATAATTATTGTCTGTATGCTAACTGGTAACTTTGGTATTAGATATTAAGGCCTTATGGTGTGATGTCTCCTGTTGATTTTACTTTAATTCAATTTAGCAAATATTTATTGCACTGCTATTATGTATAAGGATAGGACATACAGTATAATGGAGGAAAGAAGATGTCTACATAAGTTATTACAGGAGGTAAAGCAGGAACCAAAGTTTAATTGTAAATAGTGAAAAAGTAAATTTGGGACTTTATGTTAAAGAAGCTAGAAACTGTGACAATCATTTGTCCTAGTCTACATTTGACAAAATGTAGGTAATCATTTAACTGTTAGTCAGTTATAAGAACAAGTAAATAAAATCAAGTGTCGGGGTTTTCTGTTTGCTTATTTTTGCAAAAATATCTGAGGACTATCTCTTAACCTTTTAATAAGAAATCATTTATTTTGAGGTATTTATCATTTTGGTCAAATTTTTATTTTTCATGTTAAAAATTTATCTACCTATATAAGATCATCATAAGTTAGTGCCTTTGTGTGTCATTTGAGCATTCCTCTTACATTGTTTTTATCAATTTTATGAAACTTTTCATCTTTTGCTAGTCTTAGTTTAGAATTGACATTGAAGAGAGATGCCAGTCATGTGGAAACTCATTTTTTAGGGGATAATTTTTGTTATGGTAACTTTTGCTTCACATTTGTTGAAACTCAGATATAAACCACTGTAATTAAGAAGAATTAGGGAGAGAATAGATGGGAAGAAAAGTGGAGCACAGCTCTTCCCTTTCCCATTAGGGCTGCTGCCAGGAACTGGACACGGGCCCTTGGACAAGTATTTGCTGAGTTGTTCTTGATGGCAACCCTCCTGACAGCCTTCATTCTGGGGAAGGGATGGGGAACCCAGACAACCAGGTGTCTCTCCCTTCAAAGAGAAGATTTAGAATGTGGACAACAAACCAGTGCTTGGAAGGTCACACTCTACCTGTCTAGACAAAGGGAGGAAATGATGGAGACAATTCCAAGTTCAAATTGATGTGCAGTAGTAATTAGGAACATGGACTCCAGAGCTAGGTATCTTGGGTTCAAATTTTGGTTCCTTTGTTCACTAGTGTGAACTTGAATTTGTTGTTTAACGTATCTCTGCTTCAACTGAGATAATGACAGTACTGTTTCTTAGAGTTGATGTGTAGATTATATGAATAAAACTGTGTATGGCATTTACTAAACATTCAATACACGTTAAATATTGTTTTTATTTGGAATTAGCTTAGCAGCAGATCAAGCTCCCTTGGATTGTTTTAGGGGCTCCCTGGTAGAAATGCTGCATTTTGTGGAGGAGCTAACCTAAGGTGACTTTCATGGGATGCGGGGATGAAGGTGAAGGTAGAGTGGAGTGGGGGAGAAACTGGCCCTGAAGCATCTCCTGTTCTATTTTTGTTGTTTGGGCTTTACTTGGGAGAAGAGGACATGCGGTTTTAGGTAGAGAGAAATGAGAACACATGGTCAGTTTGGAGAGGAAGGGGTAAAATCTGCCCTGTTGTACCACTGTTCAGAAGTTGGGGGGGCATAGAGAAAACCAGCAAAAGAAGATTCAGAACATAGTTCCTCCACAGTCACCCCAACACACATTACTTTTTAAGTGTATTAAAGGTTTAGCTTAGATTTTGAGTCATGTATTGTGGGGAGAAGTGTTAGAAGTTCTGAAAAACAACACAGTTGTTCTCCCTGGCTCTGTCTGGGTCACCGTGGCTTTCCTTGACAAGGTACCAGCTTGGTCTGTTGGTGGGAGCTGGTGGTAGAGGATAAGATTCCAGGGAAACTTGAATGGTGGTTTAGGGGCCAGGGTAATGTTGACAGAACCTTTGGGGGTGGTCCTTTGGGTCCTTTCTGAATCAGAGTCACTTTCCTTACATTTCCTGCTACATCTTTGGCTTTTCTTTTTCTTTTTTTTTTTTTAACATCTTTATTGGGGTATAATTGCTTTACAATGGTGTGTTAGTTTCTGCTTTATAACAAAGTGAATCAGTTATACATATACATATGTTCCCAAATCTCTTCCCTCTTTGGCTTTTCTTTAATATCTTGCTGGCATGATTGTTTCTCTCTATAGTCCCTTTGCCAATTTTCATTCCAGTGGCACCTGGGACTCTGGTCTTAAGTGATTTACTGTCTTGTCTCTCTGTTGAGACTGTAAGTTCCCCAGGGAAAGGATCACGCCATATACTTTTCCTGGCCACTAACAACTCTGTGCCAGTTCCTTCTCTGCATTGTTTTTCCTCTTTCTTTTTGCTGGTGAACTTTTACATATTATTCAGGACTCACCTAAGATACTAATCTTTCCTTGGTAGAATTGTTGTTTCTTCTTCTGTGTTCTCTAAGCTTTCTTTACTGAAACAACCACCTTGCTGTGTTATAGCTAGGGTTTTCTTTTTAACATAAAAACTCTGACCACTTTTATTTTCCTTGCTGCTACTTCCCCGATCCACACCATCGTCATCTTTTTTTTTTTTTTTTTGCGGTACGCGGGCCTCTCACTGCTGTGGCCTCTCCCGTTGCGGAGCACAGGCTCCAGAAGCGCAGGCTCAGCGGCCATGGCTCACGGGCCCAGCCGCTCCGCGGCACATGGGATCTTCCCGGACTGGGGCACGAAGCCGTGTCCCCTGCATCGGCAGGCGGGACTCTCAACCAGTGCGCCACCAGGGAAGCCCACCATTGTCATCTTTTGCCTGGATTATTGCCATAGCCTCCTAAGCAGTCTTCCTGTTTACCCTTTTGCTCCCCTGCAGTCTGTTCTCAACATACTTGTCGGAGTGATCTTTGCAAAACATAATTCACATCGTGTCACTGCTTTGCCCCAAACATTCAGCGGTTCCTCATTTCACTCAGAGTCAAAAATAAAGTTCTTATTATGCCCTACAAAGAGCTACATGAACACTGCCACCCCGCCGCATTACTTTCTGGCCTAATTTGCTGCTCTCTGCCTTGCTGTTGGCTTTAACCCTACTGGCCTTCTTCCCGTTCCTGAAATAGGCCTGGCACTCTCTTGACGCAGGGCCTTTGCACTGGCTGTTTGTAATGCCTGGAATCCTACTCTCCCAGATGTCTACATGTTTTCCCACTAACTTTCTTCAGATGTTTTCTCAAATATCAGTTTGTTAATGAGGCCTACCCTGACCACTGAGTAAAATTTCAACTTGTCTTTTACCCCACAAGTATTCTTGATACCCTTTATTCTGATCTGTTAATTTCCATCACATTTACCATCTGACATGTTATGTAACGCACTTATTTATCATTTGAATTGTTTATTCTCTTTCTTCCCTCTGGAGAGTAAGCTCCATAAGAGCAGGGCTTCTTGGATGTTTTATTAACTAATATATCACCCAAGTGCCTAGCGTATAGTAAGAACTCCATAAATATTTGTCACATGAATCTACTTGTCTTGCTAACTAGATTGCGATCTTGAGGCTTGGGACTCTGCCTTGCTTCTTGTGGCCTCCTGGCCTATTGTGGTGGCACACATGATATGCTCAGTAAACCATCAGTAAGTGAATATTTGTAATGTTGAATTGAGTCCATTTAGTCATGACAAATCAATTGTTTTTGGTGACATTATTATATTTTATATTTATGTAACTTTAAAGAAGGCTGAAGAACTCTTGTACTAAATCCAAACACCTACGTTCTTCTCCAGTCATAAGAAAAGGTAAGAGGGTTGAGAGGCATTGAAAAAGGGTAGCTCTGCTTAACTTAGTCTCTGAATTATTCTGAGAGAGCTCTTCTCTATCCCAAGATGAAGTGTGCCACAGAGGAAACAGCAGCATGGTGAAGAACCTGGACACCGTGAACACTTGTTAAGATTTTACTTTGAAGTATTGTGAATTCACCATTTAGCAGAGACACTCATATTCATATGGACGTACTAAGAAAGATTTCCAAGGCAGGTGGGATTGATTTGGGTTATCTATGCTGTGGTACTTTTCCACTATTGCAAATCAAGCAAACAAACTGGAATGTATCCAGAGGACAGCAACTGGAGAATTGAAAGGTTTGGAAACCATGTCAGATGAGGCACAGGTGAAAGAGTTTGGAATTTTTAGCCTGGAGAATAAAAGACACTGGAGATAGGACCCTATATTTTAGATATTTGAAGGACAGTCCTGTACGGGAGGGCTTAGGTTTATTTTGTGTTGTTCTAGAGCAGTAATGCCCAAATGTCAGCCTGACGATCAGTGGTTAATTGACTGCCTTGTTAAAAATACTCTCTGGCCTTCCTAAACTAACTAAGTTTGTATTTCTGGGGGGTGAATCCTAGGAATCTATAGTTTGAAAAATCTTCCTGTGATTTTGATGTTCAGCCAGATTTGTGAACCACTGTCTAGAACTAAGCTGTCCAGTGTAGCAGCCACTGGCCACATGTGGCTCTTGAGCACGTGAAATGTGCCTCCTACAGACTGAGATGTAGTGTAAGTATCAAAATACACATGGGGCTCTGAAGACAGTCTACAAAAAGAATGTAAAATCTCAATATTTTAATGTTGATTATATGTTGTAATAATATTTTGGATATATTTGGTCAAATACGTACATTATTAAAATTAAAATCACCTGTTCCTTTATTTCGCAATGTGGCCAATAGAAACTTAAAATTATTTATGTGACTCACATTTGTGGCTCTCCTACTTCTTCTACTGGGCAGAACTGTTATAGAGGGCAAAACTAGGATCTGCAAAGGAAGTTAGGAAGAGGAAATTTTTGAGTCAATGTAAGAAAAGCATTTTCAACAAATAAATTCAAAAATTAAGAGGCTTATTTTAAGCAATATTTGTCCATCCATCTGTCCATCCATCCATCCATCCAATAAACATGCTTCTAATAATACTCAAATAGAGATTAAATGACCTATTTCAGGGAAGATGTTTCAATGGGTGTGGGTGGGGATTAGACTAAATGATTTCTAAGGTTACTTTAGTTCCAGCTAAAAGTGAATTACTATCTTTTCCCTTTTAATTAACTTTTTATTGTAACTACAGGTGTCCAGGACATCTTCTTTTTCATCTGTCTGACAATCCTTGACTCTCTCTTCAAAACAGTTCCCTTTTAAAAAGCATCTTGAAGTTCTAGTATTCTGAAGTTTGCTACTGAGAGATATTCTGTCATTTACTACTGTGCTGTGCATTTTGTATCTGATTTATAAATATTCCTTCTTTTTAAAAATTGAAATATAGTTGATTTACAATGCTGTGTTAATTCTGCTGTACAGCAAAGTGATTCAGTTATATATATATGAACATTCTTTTTTATATTCTTTTCCATTATGGTTTATCACAGGATATTGAGTATAGTTCCCTGTGTTACACAGTAGGACCTTGTGGTTTATCTATAATAGTTTGTGTGTGCTAACCCCAAACTCCCAATCCATCCCTCCCTCCACCCCCATGCCTCCCGGCAACCACAAGTCTGTTCTCTATGCCTGTGAGTCTGTTTCTGTTTCGTAGATAGGTTCATTTGTGTCATATGAATATTCCTTCTTAATGGTAGTGATCCACTTTATTTCTTCCATTCACTGGTGTCTTAGTGTTTAATCTATTTTGCTTGTCTATTTAAATGGAGAATCCCCTAGGCAAACAGTATGTCTAATTCTATGTTCTTATAGTCTAACACATTGTACTGGTGGACCATTAAATGTTCCAGAAAAAGTGCCAAATAGATTAAGTATTTTAGAGCAGAATATAACCTATATTTTTAGAACTCATTTAAATTTCCGGCAGTAATTGGTAGCTGAACATCCTCACTATGAGTTGTGTGTGTTGACATATACTTGTAACTGAGCAGAGTTCTTCCTGGAGACTAACAGATTGTTAAAAAAAAAAAAAAGACACATAAAAACGGTTGCTGCATGCTACCAATGAGAGGCAGTGCTCCTAGTAACTCAATGTTGAACCTGGATGTTTCCTGAGAGCCTGTTGATTTTGGAGGAGGACATGTTCACTGATATACTTTGGTGTATTCTTACTACATTTCATCAAATTGCTAATTATACTATAAATACAGATTTGTTTAAAGTGTTTGAGTACTCCTGAGAGGCAGCTTATTTTATGTTACCATCATTCATGTTTGTTCTTCCTTCTGAGACATTTTCAAAAGTTCAGTTGAAATGTAAATACTTTGCTTCTGTTAATACTTCCTATCCCCTGATGTTCAGATTGAATTTTTATAGGATACTTAATAGATAATTTAATTCAAACATCTTAGAAAAGCACTGTGACTCTAGGCTTTCTGTTTTTGCCTTTCAAATGAAAACAAGGAGATTTTTCACTACAGGAGAGGAAACATTATACCCCAAGTAAAGGGGAGATTTGCTTTAAGATGTCTCAAAGGTGGGATTGTTGCATCCAAATTTGAGACCAAAGAATCCAAACTTGGGCTTGTCTGGGGTTTTAGGACACTTCATGTTTCATTACTATTCTGAAAGAAAACATGTGGACATGACTTTACCAAATTTCTTTAACTTAAAATTCGAGGGTCAGAAGTTGGAACTCATTTTAATTGGACTTTTAACATTTCAAACTCAAATCTGAGTTGCCTTTACCATAACCCTTACTAAATTCTTCCTGAAGTTCATCACTAATTTCTGTGATAAACAGTAATCCTGAAGAGACAGGACATTGTTTTAAATTATACTTTTCATAGGCTATTATGGGTTAAAATTAAGAATTTTTTGAGGTTGAAATGAATTGGATATAAGCACTTGAGTTGGAATGTTAAGTTGCAGTATGGGAATTTGCAAGAAATCAGGCCTATAAAGGGAAAGAAAAGAACCCAGAATAAATGTGTATTTACTGCTACTCACCTTGGAACACTGACTCTGATGCAGAGGTCAGTTTTTTTCAAGTTGCTGCAAAAATTTCATTAGCCTTATCATAGATGCCTCTCTACAACAAAGTATCTCATAGTACTTTTCATCCTTTTGCTGCTGTGGGTCTACTTTTTAATAATTGAGTTGCATTTCCAGTGGCAATAGTGTAATTTAAATTGTTCTTTGATAACACACTTCCAAATTAGAACATGTTTCCGAGACTAATGGAAAAAAAATGAGTGTTCACTCTGTGAATCATTGAGCAGGCAGGAAAGTGTCCAGTGGGGAGAACCCACCTATTTAATGGATGATTACTTTTTGTTATTTTGGTCAGCAAATTAGCAAAGTCAGAGGGTGAAGTTGGGGAAAGGCCAGATAGGCTGTGGAAAGTTGCAGGCTCAGTCTTATTTCTGAAACTTTCTGGGACTGATGTTAATTACACAGGCATCAGACTAGAAAAGGCCTGCTTTTAAGTAAACACTATCCTAGCTGTCATGAAGAAACTAGAGGGAATGTTTAAACTGTAGCCATCTGTGTGTAACAAAGCTTTTCTCTCATGGGAAGAAAACAGAATAGAGGTGCAAATGCAGAACTACCTCTTTTTAGACTTTGTGAAGTCATTATATAACCATGCAACAAATATGTACTACTGGGAGATATCGGAGGGTTCGTTTTCCTTTTTTTTTTAATTATAAATTTATTTATTTATTTATTTTTGGCTGCATTGGGTCTTCATTACTGCGCCGGAGCTTTTCTCTAGTTGCGGTAAGTGGGGGCTACTCTTCGTTGTGGTGCATGGGCATCTCATTGCGGTGGCTTCTCTTGTTGAGGAGCACAGGCTCAAGGCACACGGGCTTCAGTAGTTGTGGCTTGCGGGCTCTAGAGCACAGGCTCAGTAGTTGTGACTCACGGGCTTAGTTGCTCCGCAGCATGTGGGATATTCCCGGACCAGGGCTCGAACCCGTGTCCCCTGCATTGGCAGGTGGATTCTTAACCACTGCACCACCAGGGAAGTCCCGGAGGCTTCGTTTTCTTTCCACACTATCTTAGTAGAAGAAGTAGGTAAGGAAAATATAATTTGTTATTTTTTTTTTCCAACAGTGTATGTTGGGATATGACTCCACAGAAGGAAATGTTCAAATCATTAAACTGAGATGTAGAATTTCAGGTACAAGCTCTCTATTCAAGGAAAAATAGTAAATCAAATGCTCTGTTGATATTGATGACCATTGGACAGTGAATGCATTTAGATTTTAGTGGATTAAATGGAGAGAACTCATAAAATAAATCTATAAAAATATGAGAGAGGACGATGGGAAGTGTAGAATGAATGTTCTACATTCTTGCTGCAGAGAGACTTATTTTTAATTAGAGAAAGTAGAACGGAGTGCACTTTCGGAGAAAAGATCAAATGTTTTTGAAGGACAAAATCCGTCTTTGTGGCATTGTAGGTATTGAGGAAGAACACTGTATGGCATAAGATACCGCAAGCAGATTCAGCTGTCAGTATGTGATGCGTGAAAAGACCTGGGTACTGCTGGCTCTGGAATTGGGTCTCACTGGTACAGATTGCTGCCAACATTTGGAACTGAAATAGGCCATTTTTCACATGGCGCATCCTCCCTCTGTAGGAGGAATGGGGTTTATAACAAGTGTTAGCCACTATTCAGTCCTCCAGATAGACCCGTGAAGCTTTTTTGCATTTTGATTTTGAAAGCACTATATCTTTGGAGCTACAGTTTAATTCTGTCTGTAGCTATAGCAGTAAATAAACACATTGCTGGTGAAAATTGAAGATTTAGCAGGATGCTAAAAAAGACTGAAAAAAAGATAGATAATAACTTGACTTTATATCATTCTGTTTAGTATTACCATGAACTAACAGTGGTTGGTTATCTTTTTTTAACATGTACATATATTGTTATTGACATGCAATCATAAGCAAAAAAACCCAAATTTGGACTTGTCTGGAGTTTTAGTCCATTTAATGTTTCAGTATTTTTCTTATAGAAAATGCATAGAAATGACTTTACGAAATCCCTTACCAAATTTTTCCTGAGGTTTACCATTAATATTTATTTATGAATGTGGATTCTTTACTCCTCTTGATTTATGGTGGTGGGTGTGTGAGTTTGTCAGACTAACCCAGTCAGATCCTTCCAAGACAGTAGTGTGCTGACCAGATGGGTTAAGGTATTTCTATTATAAACAATAACTGTTTAGGGTTCTTTTGCTAATTCTTTGAACAAAAAAGGGAATGATGAATTACTTGATTAATACAATATGGATAGCATTCTAGCCGAATTTTATTCATAATTATATAAATAGGTATCTACAATATAGGTATTTTAAGCATACTGTATGTAAGATTATTAGGCTCCCAGAGCCTCTGGATAACCCCCAAGTGCAAAATCGTATTTGTCTGTTTCATCTAATCCCTTCATCTGGATTCACCACCTTCTTCCTAAATTGCACTTTCTCCTCCCTGATCTCTTTGGCTGTTCTCTTTCATTAACATCTACATTGTTGTTGTTGTTGCCAAAGCTTTATACAGTCCCTATGGGCTCCATTTAACGGTGTTGCCAGGGCTATGTTGCAAGTCCCTATCGTTTCAAATTATTCATTTTATTACTGTTTATCATATACTTCAAGTTGCTAAATTTTGCAAGAACTGTGAGAAACTTGTTTCATAAATTTGCTTTTTTCAATGATCTGTACTCCATTGTTTTTGTGTACACCTCCAATATTAATTTTTTACAGAAGAAAAAATTGTGATTTTGTATCGATACCCTCTTTCTTTGATGAGAGAAGCCTCACCCTCTAATTAAATGTAATCTTCCAAAATAATATTATAAAAAATAATCTTTAATAACAATTTATTAACAAAACCGTGAATATATTATGGTTTTAGAGCAAATTAAAGTATTTTTGAAATGACTCTCCTGATACCATTAAGAAAATGACCAAGTGCACAGAATAGACATCCTTGTCACTCAGTCTCTTACACTTTTCCACTTGCACAGAGACTTCCCTTCCTACTTAGTTCCTTTTTTATGTTGTTGGAATTATTTATGTCTGCATTTTTTTAAATTGTCATGAAAAATAATAATTAAAAAATCTTTTTCAGGACTACTAAGTTAGTAGTTCTGTCTCTCAATATGATCATTATTCCCTATGGAACTGTGTTGGTCTATAAATATATATTTTCATTGAGACACAATTAACATGCAGTTGAATGTATAAATCTTGAGTATTTAGTTTGATATGGGTTGATAATTGTATACAATTGTGTGTGTACCATCCAGAACAAGGTATAGAACATTGCCATTCCCCCATAAAGTTCCCTGGGCTCCTTTGCAGTCTGTCTTCCACTCCGTCCGCCACAACTATGCTCTGATTTCTTATGTGATAGATGAAGTTTGCCTATGAATATATATATATATATTTTTAATTTTTATTTATTTTTATTTTTTATTTTTTTTTGCGGTACGCAGGCCTCTCACTGCTGTGGCCTCTCCCGTTGCGGAGCACAGGCTCCGGACGTGCAGGCTCAGCAGCCATGGCTCACGGGCCCAGCCGCTCCGCGGCATGTGGGATCTTCCCGGACCGGGGCACGAACCCGTGTCCCCTGCATCGGCAGGTGGACTCTCAACCACTGCGCCACCAGGGAAGCCCGGTTGTACTGTTTTGTATCACTCTGTGCTCCTATAGAAATGCTCCACATCCTTACCAACATTTGTTTTTGTAGTCTTTTTGATTTTAGCCAGTTTTGTGGGTATGAACGGGTATCTCATTTTGGATTTAATTTGCATTTTCCTGCTATAGCATAATATACTATTCAGTTATTTCTTTTTGTGAAATATCTGCTCAATTGTTCTGTCCATTTAAAATAAAAATCTTTTTATTGTTGGTTCTCATAGAATTTCTTCGTATTGGATTGGCCAAAAAGTTCGTTCGGGTTTTTCCATAAGATCTTCTGTAAAAACCCGAACAAACTTTTCGGCCATCCCAATATATTGTAGATATGAGTTATTTATCAGATATATACCTTGTGAATGTTTTCCCCCAGTTGTGGCTTGTTTATTCATTTTCTTAATGGAGTCCTTTGATGAACAGGGATATTTACTTTTGATGAAGTCCAATATATAATTTTTTTCTTCTGTGGTTTGTGCATTTTGTGTCCTGTCCAAGAAATCTGATGTTCATCTAATTTTAAAAACTTCTTAATTTGTGAGTTCCTTCTTACCAACATGTAAATTCAGCAGAAAGAAACAGACCTATATCATCTTAAAATTTTTAAAGCAGACCATCACAAAATTATTGCTTACATGGCCAGGGTAAGTAACACAAATAAGCTCACTGAACCAGCTATGAGATTATAAGTAGTGAGGTCAATAGCTAAATGGAAAGTTCAAGTTTCACTTAAAGCTATTCAAATTCAAATTTATGTTTCTGGAAATGGATGGGCCAGTTGGGGGGTTTGTAATCCCTGCCTTCAAAGAAATATTGAAATAGATTCTTATTAAATGATTTTTGTCCAGTGACCACGGCTTAAACCTGAGCTCTTTTCAGGTGAGAAGGAGTGATCAGTCTGTTGATTAACAAACCCCAGTCTCAGATAGTTTGTGCCTTCTGTTTTTTTCTACAATGATGATGGTTCGTAAGGAGGATATGGCTTTGGTGACCTCATACCCAAAGGAAAGACTTGAGATCTTCGGGAGGCTTATCCTCTGGTTCTACTATCTGCAGGGTGTTTGTGTGTGTGTGTTGATGTCCATCTCTCTGCTGCTCTCTGGGGTGATATCCCATGTCCACCTGTTGCTACTTGTGCTGGCAGTCGTGGCTCAAGTCTATGGCTGTTGTTACTTGTACACTGGCTTTTGTACTTGTGCACTCGGTCAGAGCCAGTGGTATCACCTGGCTTACTGACTTATCTTGGTCCTGCTGATGCTCTAGAGCCTCACGAGGTCTGGCTCTAACTCCCACTTGACCCTAGTCTGGGTGGCTGACCCCTCTGTGTCGCTCTTTGTTAAAGCCACCTCACTGTTTCTCTGGTCTTTTCCCTGGCAAGGTCCCGAACCAGACCTTGGGAAAGGTAAATCTCAAGACATCCCTCTTCCTTAGCCCACTGCACTTCTGAGTTTACTCTGGTGGAAGGGGTATCATTAGTACACTACTAGGCATCTCGAAGAGCTGTGTTCTACAAGCTTGGCTCTTGGTATATACAAGGAAGGACTTGCGAAATTTATAAAACCCTCTCTGGAGATAGTAGCAGGCTTGCAAGGCTGTAGTCTTTCTGCAAAATCCTATTTTTGAATTACAGAAGTTGAATATTACTTAGGCTTTTTTTCTTTGCATTCTGTCTGTACTGAGCCAAAATTTTCCTCCTAGGCAGAAGGACGCTTAGGCTAGCTAAGGTGAATGCATTCAGAGGCATATTAATAATTTATAAAATATTATCCCTGTTACACATAAGAAATAGAAATAAGTCCACTGTGTTAAATCTACTATATTAGTCTCAGTGGAGTTAAACAGTAGATAGTAATAGAATATATGATTATAGTGCTTCAGGAACATGCACCTTAGTTTGGAAGAGGATTAATAGAAGTAAAATACATATATGAATAAGATAATAATCCAATGCACTTACTTTATAAGAATGGTGATTTACATATTCCGTTCTTAATCCTGTTTGCATCCTTGCTGTACCAGTGAGCTTGGCATGGGGTCACTAACTGCCCTGCCAATAGTAATATTGGTGATGGTGGTGACTGTACAGCTGAGTCTCTAGCCATTACTGTGGGTTTTTTTCTGTTCTGGCTTACCTGAAGCTATTAGAAGCGTAGAATGTTACATAATATTCTGAGTTCTGGTATCTGGCATTATGTAGTATGGGGGAAAACTTTGCCTGGTGATAATCAGCTGCTCTCTCTATGTCCCTACGAGATATCCTGAGATTAAAAAGCCACTTTGCAAAGACCTGTGGCTGATACTGGCTTCAGAACATTATTGTTTGTGAGATGTCAGAATGCCATGAGAGAGAGATGGTTTGTTTTTAATCCTGGAAAGTGGTGTAACTGAAAAATCCCAAGTAACATCTGTATGTATCATACATATAGAGTTCAAATGGAAATGGAAAGATCATTTAGAGAATTTAAAAGTTCTTGGCCCGAGAAAAACCAGAAAAAATATGTTTTAGGATTTATTTTGCATTGATCATCTTAGATGGGTTCCATTGCTTACAATAAATTGTCATAACACTTTGGCACATTGTCTGAAAGGGGAGAGTATGTAAGAAAAATTAGATTATTTTTTCACCTGGAACCCAGGCTATTCTACTATTGTGGCAACTTAAAATACAATAGATGGCAGCAGGAGTAATATCAACATGATAAATGATAATTCTTCCAGAGGAGCTGTGCTGATCGATATTGCTAGTGATCCGTAAACTGAGGACTCTCTTAGCGGGGTTTGGTATGATGAGACCACAGTGGCACTAAAGAAGCCATCCCCATCTGTGGCATTAAGAATCTTCATAAAAGCAGACTGTCCATGTTGATGCTGACACCATAGACTGCCTGACAGTGCTGGAATTTTCCCTTAAGATAAATGCATCGTTAACTGTGATGGCTCCAAAGGAACTTTTGTGGTCTTTGGGGGTCAATAATCTCTAAATATATACTTGCATAACAAACCACAGATGCTATGAGAGCACTTTTATAGACATCTGGCCTGTAAGTTGTCTCTTAAATGGCCTTAAACCATGTACATGGCCAAGTCAGTGACTTCAGTGGATCCACTCCAATCATTGATCCATATGGTTATTAGTGCTCTTGGTGTAAATGTTTCAACTCCATTTTTATTATATTAGCATTTTTATAGGTCCAGCATCAGCACTGCCTTAACATGGAGCTCGTCATTTTCTAATCTAAAGTCTTGAATTTTAAAAGCCTTCAGGATTAAATCCTTGACATAAATAGAGAATAACCAAGCAAAGAAAAATACATCTTGGCTCAAAAACTTTCCTTGGAAATGGAGGCAAAGTGAATTTGCTGTTACAAGATCTTTGGGGTGACTCTCATGTGAACTAAGACTGATTGACCTCTAGTTTTTGCTTTAGGGTTGTGTATGTGCGTGTGCGTGTGTGTGTGTGTGTGTTTATGAAAAATCTCTGGTTCACAAGGTTCCAAATCTTAATCCTTAGTATTGGGCCATTGCCTTTGCCTCAGAATACCAAGTTTCCATTGAATTTAAAATGTAGCTTTTACCTTAAGGACTGTTTCTTGTCCCCAGCTTGCTTTCTAAATTGGAGTTGTCCAATAGAAGGGTGTAATGTGTGGAAAGGTCCAATATGGTAACCATTAGCTATGTGTGGTATTGCACACTTGAAATGTGGCTAGTGTGAATGAGGAACTGAGCATTTAAATTTTTATTTAAATTTAATAGCTTATTTTTTGATTGGGTTGTTTGTTTTTTTGATATTGAGCTGCATGAGCTATTTGTATATTTTGGAGTTTAATCCCTTGTCAGTTGCTTCATTTGTAAATATTTTCTCCCATTCTGAGGGTTATCTTTTCATCTTATTTATGGTTTCCCTTGCTGTGCAAAAGGTTTTAAGTTTAATTAGGTCCCATTTGTTTACTTTTGTTTTTATTTTCATAACTCTAGGAGATGGGTCAAAAAAGATCTTGCTGTGATTTATGTCAGAGTGTTCTCCCTATGTTTTCCTGTAAGAGTTTTATACTGTCTGGCCTTACATTTAGGTCTCTAATACATTTTGAGTTTATTTTTGTGTATGGTGTTAGGGAGTGTTCTAATTTCATTCTTTTCTATGTAGCTGTCCACATTTCCCAGCACCACTTATTGAAGAGGCTGTCTTTGCTCCACTGTATATTCTTGCCTCCTTTGTCATAGATTAGGTGACCATAGGTGCGTGGGTTTCTCTCTGGGCTTTCTATCCTGTTCCATTGATCTATATTTCTGTTTTTGTGCCAGTACCATATTGTCTTGATGACTGTAACTTTGTAGTATAGTTTGAGGTCAGGGAGCCTGATTTCTCCAGCTCCATTTTTCTTTCTCAAGATTGCTGTGGCTATTCGGGGTCTTTTGTGTTTCCGTACCTAAATAGACATTTCCCCAAAGAAGACATACACTGCCAACAAACACATGAAAAGATGCTCAACATCACTAATTATTAGAGAAATGCAAATCAAAACTACAGTGAGGTATCACCTCACACCAGTCAGAATGGCCATCATCAAAAACTCCACAAACAATAAATGCTGGAGAGGGTGTAGGGAAAAGTGAACCCTCTTACACTGTTGGTGGAAATGTAACTTGATACAGCCACTGTGGAGAACAGTATGGAGGTTCCTTAAAAAACTAAAAATAGAGTACCATATGACCCAGCAATCCCACTCCTGGGCATATACCCAGAGAAAGCCATAATTCAAAAAGATACATGCACCCCAGTGGTCATTGCAGCACTATTTACAATAGCCAGGACATGGAAGCAACCTAAGTGTCCATCAACAGAAGAATGGATAAAGAAGATGTGGTACACATATACAATGGAATATTACTCAGCCATAAAAAGGAATGAAATTATGCAATTTGCAGAGACATGGATAGACCTAGAGACTTTCATACAGAGTGAAGTAAGTCAGAAAGAGAAAAACAAATATTGTATAATATCGCTTATATGTGCAATCTAGAAAAACAATACAGATAAAAACTTATTTTCAAAGCAGAATTAGAGACACAGATGTAGAGAACGGATGTATGGATACCAGGGATGGAAGGGGGAGTGGGATAAATTGGGAGAATGGGATTGATATATATACACTACTATGTATAAAATAGATAACTAATGAGAACCTACTGTAAAGCATAGGGAACTCTACTCAGTGCTCTGTGGTGACCTAAATGGGAAGAAAATCCAATAAAGAGGGGATATATGTATATATGTAGCTGATTCACTTTGCTGTACAGCAGAAACTAACACAACATTCTAAAACAACTATACTCCAATAAAAATTAATTATAAAAAATGTAATAGCTTAAAGTTAAATAGGCTTACATGGCTAGTGTACTGATATAGCCACTGCACACCACACTGCAGGCCACAGAGTACACGACTCTGTACTGTATTGAAAAGCATAGCTCTAAATACTGTGCCTCATTCCTGTCACCTTCCCTATGCTTGGTGGACCTTAAGTCAGGAATCGTAACATTTGATTAAGAAAGGTTTTTTACAATAAATGCTTGAGAGGGTGTGGAGAAAAGGGAACCCTCTTGCACTATTGCTGGGAATGTAAATTGATACAGCCACTGTGGAGAACAGTATGGAGGTTCCTTAAAACACTACAAATAGAACTACCATATGACCCAGCAATCCCACTACTGGGCATATACCCTGAGAAAACCATATTTCAAAAAGAGTCATGTACCACAATGTTCATTGCAGCTCTATTTACAATAGCCAGGACATGGAAGCAACCTAAGTGTCCATCGACAGATGAATGCGTAAAGAAGATGTGGCACATATATACAATGGAATATTACTCAGCCATAAAAAGAAACGAAATTGAGTTATTTGTAGTGAGGTGGGTGGACCTAGAATCTGTCATACAGAGTGAAGTAAGTCAGAAAGAGAAAAACAAATACCGTATGCTAACACATATACATGGAATCTAAAAAAACAAACAAACAAACAAAAAAATGGTCATGAAGAACCTAGGGACAAGACAGGAATAAAGACGCAGACCTACTAGAGAATGGACTTGAGGACACAGGGAGGGGGAAGGGTAAGCTGGGACAAAGTGAGAGAGTGGCATGGAGATATATACACTACCAAATACAAAATAGATAGCTAGTGGGACGCAGCCTCATAGCATAGGGAGATCAGCTCGGTGCTTTGTGACCACCTAGAGGGGTGGGATAGGGAGGGTGGGAGGGAGGGAGGTGCAAGAGAGAAGAGATATGGGGATATATGTATATGTATAGCTGATTCACTTTGTTATAAAGCAGAAGCTAACACACCACTGTAAAGCAATTACACTCCAATAAAGATGTTAAAAAAAGGAAAGGTTTTTACTAAATTAATAGTCTTTATTCCTTTATCACTCATTTGTGATGGGGAAGGTCTTTTGTTTGACATGTACAACAATTAGTAGGACAGCTGGCTTTTTAGAATACAATTTGGAGTCTGTGTTATTTAATCTCATCTTCTCAAGTTAGAAAGTGATCAAATACTTTGAATTCTTCTAGTTTGTATAGAAAAGGAGGCTCACCTTACATTTAGGAAATTTACTGGCACTTTGGGACTCTCATTATTCCCGTTTTTGAATGGAAAATATAGCTGAAGGAGGCTATGTCCAAAATATTCAGCAAGGGACAGGTTGGAATTATCTGGCATTTTATGGCTTGCTAGAATTAAAATAATAGAATGGGTACCAATTGTAATTAAAAAAAATTAGATTCCTTTTATATCACTTGTGCACCTTCATAAACACTCTCTGAGGCGTTTTTCTTTACTTATACGAGATATGGAAAATAGAGGTTTGCTGTGACCCGATCATCAGAAGTGAACACTTCCTACTACAATAATGATTTATTTAAGTTATGGAATGAATTTTAAAATTGAGTAGACTTGTGCTCATCTTTAAAAATAGTTTTCAGATGCTAATTTATACACAGTGAAATGCACAGACACTAAGTGTACAGCTCAGTGAGTCTGACAAATACATGTACCTATGGATCCTGTATCTCATGATTCCAGGTACTCCAACATTTCTCATGTAAAACAAATTCAAGCATCCTTGTGTCTCTTTCCAGGTGATCCCTGCCATTCCCCTTCTGCCACCCCCACTTCTGAGGAAACTCTGATTTCCATAACCATAGCTCGGTTTTGCTTGTTCTATTTCCTGTGTCTAGATTTCTTTGTTCAGCATAATGTTTTTGAGATTCATTCATGTTGTACATCCGAAATTTGTCTTTTTTTTTTTTTTTTTTTTTGCGGTACTTGGGCCTCTCACTGCTGTGGCCTCTCCCGTTGCGGAGCACAGGCTCCGGACGCGCAGGCTCAGCGGCCATGGCTCACGGGCCCAGCCTCTCCGCGGCATGTGGGATCTTCCCGGACCGGGGCACGAACCCGTGTCGCCTGCATCGGCAGGCGGACTCTCAACCACTGTGCCACCAGGGAAGCGCTTGCCTGTTTTCTTAATGAAGTCTTTTGATGAGGAGAAGTTTCAGTTTCCTAGGGTAGCTGTAACAAATTACCACAATTTGACAATTTGGGGGCTTAAAGCAATGGAAATTTATTCTCTCACAGCTCTGAAGGCCAGAAGAAATCATGATGTTAGCAAAGCTCCCTCTGAAGAATCCTTTCTTGCCTCTTCCTACCTTCTGGTAGCTCCCAGCAATCCTAGATGTTCCTTGGCTTGTACCTGCGTTATTCCAATTTCTGTCTCTGTCTTCACATGGTGTTTTTCCTTCTATGTGTGTGTCTGTGTTTCTGTGTCTGCATGTGTTACATGACCTTTTTATAAGGATATCAGTCATTGGATTTAGGCCCACCCTAAACCCTAAAGTATGATCTTATCTTAACTAATTCCAAATAAGGTCACATTCTGAAGTGAACATGAATTTTGGGGAGACACTATTCAAAACAATAGACTTGCCTATTTATTTTCTTAATGAAGTCTTTTGGTAAACAGAAGTTTTTCACTTTGATGAAATTCAACTTATTTATTTTTTATTTAATGGCTGATGCTTTCTGTGCTCTGTATAATAAATCTCTGCCAACTCAGGTTCTCAGAGATATCCTCTTGTGCTTTCTTCCAGAAGTTTTGTAGTTTTTACCTTTTACATTGAGGTCTGTAATGCCTTTTGAATTTGTTTTTGTTTTTATAGCATGAGATGGAATTCAAAGATGATTTTCTTTTCCATAAGGACATCCAGTTTTTTTCAGCATGATTTATTGAAATATTACCTTTTCCCCTTTGAATTTCTTTGGTGTTTTTATCAAAATTTATTGGACAGACCTCTTTTTCTAGACTGTCTGAGCTCTTCTTATACCACACTGTTCTGATTACTGTGACTTACGGTAAGTGTTGAAATCAGGTAGTATAAGTCTTCCATCTTCCTCCCTCCCTTTCTCTTTTTCAGGATTGTTTCGACTGTTGCAGGCTTTTTGCATTTTGTTGGATTTTGTTGTCTTCTTTTAAAGAATGCTGAGTTTTTTTGTTTTTCTTTTTTTGTTTTGTTTTATTTTGTTTTAATCAGGCAGATACTGGAGGATTATCATTGTTCTATTAAGGCGTAGTTTTAAGATTTGTTAAGGTGGCTCTAGAGTAGCCATTACTCTATAGCTAGAATGGATCCACTTCCTAAGGCATGGCCTTTCTGGCTTGAATGCTCTTGGGTGCTTGAAGAGATCTCTCTACTCTGGACGGTCATAAGCCAGTGTCTTGTGTGTGTCCTCTGGAATCTCAGTCTGGCTCCTTCTCCCCAGGAGCTGTTCTCTGCCAGTCTTTTGGAGTTTCTCACAGTGCATGCACAGCTTAATAATTGGCTAAAGCTGGTTCTTGGGAACCCCAGGCAGATTCCTGGAGCTCTTCCTCTGCACATCTGTCTTCTGCCTCTGTGCAGCGAAGACTGTGGCTATCTCTTTGGCTCCATCTGCTTCCCTGTGCCTATGCCTCAATTAGGAGGGTACACAGGCAGAACGTCAAGGTTCTCGCAAGGATCACAACCCTGTGGTATCTGTTGTCCAGTGACTAAAAATAGTTGCTTTCTACATTTTGTCTAATATTATAGTTTTAGATAGTAGTGGGTAAGTCTTACAGCCATTCCTGCATTATGGCCGAGACAAGAAGCATGTGCTATCCTTTCAGAAAGAGAAATGTAAATATTATTACCAATCAGTTTGATTCTTGATGAGATCTAATTTTAAAGGTTTGATCTATAGAAAATTGAGGCAAGGTACATGATATAGAAGTAAGAGATGTGGAAAAAACCATGGAGTACACTTAAAGAAGTTCAATTACTCTGGGCAGTCAGTGGGATTGCAATCATTTTGAAATGTCATACCATAAAGCTTGCCAATTTCTGTTCTCTTCTATCCATTGTACTTTCTGCTAATAGATTTCTGAGGCATTGCCCAGTGCACAAGTGTTCACTGGGCTATTTGTTTTAAACTGTTGAATTTTAATAAAATTATTATGGTTTCCCCCCGATAGGTAGTTATGCCAACAACAAAACACTACTTTCAGAATATTAAAAATATCAGGCCTAGGGGTCTGCCTGCTTGTAGTGTTTTGCAAAACTACTTGTTATCTCCTCAATTCAGACACATAAACAATTGCCTTAGAAAGACATTTTTAGCATTTTAAAAGATATCTCTTTCCCATGTGTTTGACCTATTCCTGCCTTGGTAAAAAGGAGAGAAAATGAATTGCTACATTTACTGTAGCACCTTTGACTTATACATAGTACAATTTGTTTTAAGCTAGAGATCTATAAAAAAGTGGTAGAAATTTCTGTTGGCAGGGAACCTTTATGACACATTGTTTAGTTACTGTTTGTTAAGAGCAGATGCAATATATATGATGCCATTTAGAAAGAAAAGTAAAGAGCCTTGTTTAGGAAAGTACATTTCAACATCAAAGCAATAGGTATGCATTTTGAACTTACTGGGCCAGTTTGGATTTTGACTTTTGGGTTATGGAGGGACATTACTTAAAAAAAAAGGCCACTATATAGAATGACTGGGATGATTTAGTCAATATTTCTCAACCACGGCTATTGTATAAACCTTTTCCAAAGGAAAAGTTAATTCTTTCTGACTCCCATTATGTACCTAAATTATTTGTATTGTTCCTTAAATTTATGTAAATATAAAACAGAGTATAAATTCCTTGTGCTAATAACATTTATACTAATAACACTATACTTTAATCAAAACACATTTACAATTTAAATACAAACAAAGCTGTAAATACAAATTAACAACATTAGTTTAACATGATAGGTAATATTTCGCTGTTTACAACGTAAATATGATACCAAATATGTTTGTTATTTACAACATAAATGTGACTGCTAGGATGCAGGTTCTTTCAAGCCCTATTCAGGTACTGTGGGATGACTCAATTCTCTCATCATTTTGCTCTGAATGCTGTAAAACCTTTCTTAGTATTTATTCAGTATTGTAACTTGGCCATCTCTTGGCCTGAAAGCCGTCATGTTACTTACATGTATCTTTTCATAGTTGTCTCTGTGAATTATAATAGTACTGCTTGGGTCAATGCAGTTGTAAACAAAAATACTAAGGCAGTCACCGAAATTTCATGAGAGTGCTCCAGAGGGTAGTTTTCCAGATGTTCAAGAGTATATTAATACAAATGTTAAATTTTAGTATCAAAACAAGTCACAAAATGATGTAATTCTTTTTTTTTAAGATTTTTTTTTGATGTGGACCATTTTTTATAAGTCTTTATTGAATTTGTTACGATATTGCTTCTGTTCTATGTTTTGGTTTTTTGGCCGCGAGGCACGTGAGATCTTAGCTCCTCGACCAGGGATAGAACCTGTACCCCCTGCATTGGAAGGCAAAGTCTTAACCACTGGACTGCCAGGGAAGTCCCACAAAATGATGTAATTCTTATAGGTAACCTACGGACTGTTAGGAATGCATCCGTGCACATACAGTTTAATAAACCATCTGGTAGAATGGATTTGAAGAGGCGAAGATTAGACGCAGGGAGACTAGAAGACTATTGCAGCAGTCCAGAAGTGGGATATCAAGAGCTTGACCTCGAGTGGAAGTGATGGAAATGGAAGAGAGTCAATGGGTGGTGATGATCACTAGCCCCAATATTCTAGTTTATTTGAAAGATTTATTTATTCATTCAGTCATTCATTTCTTCATTTGGGCATTCATCACTGGAGAGACTGTTTTCTATGATGACCAAAAATCTTTATTTTGTCATCTATCATTTCCTCATGGGATTGTTGAGTGAGATTAAAAAATGTAAGATCTTGGAACATAAGTTCTTGATAAATGAGGGTTATTATTAATCTATTCACATTTATTGAGTTTTAAATTATGTCAGGAAGTAGACTAAATTGGGATAGATAAGGCCTGAGTTTTGGTTTCAGGGCGTTCACAGTGTAGTGAAGGACACTGTAGTTTGACAAGCTCTGCAGCGTTAAATGCTCCAGCACTCAGTGGACTGGCATTCTGAGGAATAAATCACCTCCTCTACCAACTGTAGCTGGGTCTTCAGGCCTGCATCCTGGAGCAGGGTGCTTGATTCAGCTGGAACTTGGAAAGCATTTAGGTGCTTGTTCGACAGACCAAGAGGTAAGGAAGGACGTTTCAGGCAGAGGCATAGCATTTGCAAAGATACGGGGAGTTCAAGAGCCTGTGCGCTTGGAGGCATGCAAGTAGTTCAGTGTGGATGGAATATAACACGCATGTGGGAGCATGGGCTGGCGTGAGGTTGGAAAGGTAGTGACAGTAAGGCAGTGTTGAATTCTGAGAATCAGAATGGGAACCTGACCTGTGACATCTGTCTTGCAAGTGTGTGCCATCGGTTATGGGAGGAACTGAGAAAGCCTGACTTATGCAGTGTAGCCAAGCCCAGCTGCCAGAACAGCAATCCAAAGCTGTGACCCCAGATGGCAGGCAAATCGTGTCATCCTGGGTGAGAAGAGCAGAATTATTATGGTCCTTTTCAGTGGAGTCATTTGGAGAACTTTTCACCATCATCAGAGTCCTGACAGCACACTGAGGGAATGATAGTTTTCAAGTGAAAACTTCATTGAGTAAGTTGTGTTAGAAGGTTGAAAAAAAATTCCAATAATGGAAAGAACTTGAAGTAGATTATTACCAGTACACATTTCATATTAGTATCTCTGCACAGAGCTGAAGGGCCTTTTGGAAAGTGTTTTAGTTGTGATATTATTCAGTATTCAAATGTTGATATTATTCTTAAGGTAATGCAGGATTTTTTTGGTTTAGTGACTAGTGCTCATGTTCTTAATCGATATTTACGAAGAGAAATCTTATGGATGCTTCAAGCGTTGATCTGGGTGATGGTTGCAAATAATTCTGTTTTTATGACATGTTGCATATAATTTATATATAATTGATCATCTCTGTTTTCTTCTAGTACAATTTTCTTTTTCTTTAGTACCATTGTTATATATATAAGTAACATGAAAACATAGACTGTTTTTTCTAAAAATGATTAAAGTGTCTTAGCTGTCTTTAAAATGTTTGTTCGGAGTTACCAAGGTTACCAAAGGGGCACATAAATATTCTGCAGAAGCATAATTAGTACAATGGTACAGAATAATCCTTCACAGATGGTATAAAGGAATAAGAGAAAAATTTTACAAAGATCATAATGAGAATAGGAAGTAGTGTCACATAAATTCACTCATGTGGCACAGATTGAAGCGTGCGTGGGGAGGTGTGGGAGATGCACAAAATTAAATCCCCTCATCACACTCTGAAAATTGCCATCTTACAGTCATCAGGTCCTCCTCCTTCTCAGATGTTGAAGCTGTGCTCCCAGACCAGCAGAAGAAAATTTCATATTTCAACATATCCCCATTTAGTTGATGAACTCATTTACAGTTGTGGCTGCTAAAAGCTGTTGATGTGCATGTTGAAATGACTGTTCATATCTACATCTGTTAGATAAGTGTTTTATTTATTTGTTTATCCATTTACACACATCAGTTTGAATTCTTTGAATATCAAAGTGTGTGTGATATTAATTGGGCACTTATTAACATCACTTATTAATAGCCAAGCACTGTTCTAAGTGGTGTATATATATATATATCTCCTGACAATGACCCTATGTACTATTATTATTCCCATTTTACAGATGGGAGCCAAAGTAACTGAGGCCCAGAGAGGTTAAATAGCTAACAAATGATGGGAATAGCATAGACATTCAGTGTACACTTAGTCCAGAATGCACGCACGTATTCAAAAATGATTATTCAAAGTGTAGGTCCATTTTTACAGTGAAAGATTGGTGCTCACAATTTGTAAATTACCTACGTAACTCATATTGACATTACTTACCAAAAACGTTTTTCACGCTTGTTCCAGATGAGTGGTAGTTGTTGGGTTTTCACTATAGTCAATGACATAAGAGATCTTACTGACCTTTCAAGGTATCCTCTGTCGACATAATTTCATACATCCTTTTTGTGCTCTGGGAAGCACCATGATACCAAATTCTGATACTGTATTTCTCAGTGGGTTTTATTACCTTTAATAAAGGTATTTTCATCCTACATATTCTAAATACTAAAGACAGGTAGAAGGATTTGAAATTAAATCCCTTGGACTTCAGTTTCGACATAAGTTTTTAAAATGAGAGAGAGAGAAGCTCTGTGGATTGTGGTTTGCTCCTGTGGTACGCAGGCCTCTCACTTTTGTGGCCTCTCCCGCTGCGGAGCACAGTCTCCGGACGCGCAGGCTCAGCGGCCATGGCTCACGGGCCCAGCTGCTCCGCGGCATGTGGGATCTTCCCGGACCGGGGCACGAACCCGTGTCCCCTGTATTGGCAGGCGGACTCTCAACCACTGCGCCACCAGGGAAGTCCGCTCCTGTTGTTCTTAGAGTCGAGGCTTCTGTGAAGTGCACTGGCAGCATTACAGTCAAGTCCCCCTTGTGCAGGTTTCACAAAGGCCATTTAACTCCTGGAGCTCACATCTTTGGGAAGCTATTCTCCACTGATTTGTGCTTCTACTTTAAGATGATTTTAGGATATTGTAATAAAAGTAGCACAGTATAAGTCCTTAAGGCTGTATAGAAATCCGAACTGATTTAATGTGGACAATCTAATCTACTGAGTTCTGTAAGGAATACTGCAGTTCCCCCAAATGGGACAGAAAAGTCAGGGCCTTAGCCATCAGAAAACCAAAATGTAGTTCCAGTCCTCCAAAAATATTTGAAAAAGTGTCTGGAAGATATGAATCAACTTGTTGAGAAAAATACTTTAGATGATTCTTCTGTAGTGTTTGGTTTCAAGGTAGCCATTCAGACGCACAGCTATGGTGAAAACGAGATGAGAGGGTGTGGGGAAGTGCTCACAGGGCACCTGGTTCCTAACAAGCAGTGGCTAAATGTTAGCTTGTGTGCTTTCTGGCAGCTGAGATGGAGAGGTTAAGGGCATTCTCTGCAGTGGGTAACCTGGACTCAAATCCTGGCGTAGCCATTTATCAGCTGGAAATCCTAAGCAGTGGTTCTCAACCAGGGTAAGCGTTGTCCCGCAGGGCACATTTGGCAATGTCTAGAGACATTTTAGGTTGTCACTCTTCGGGGTGGGGTTCTCCTGGAGGCCAGGGGTACTGCTAAGCATCACACAGTGCTCAGAACAGTGGATCCTCCCCAACAAAGAACTGGCTAGTCTGAAACGGGAATAGCACTGCGGTTGAGGAACCCCAACCTAGAACAAGTAACTGTCTCTCTGTAAATAAGGACACTTAGCTAATGCAAAGAAAGCACTTAGAAAAGTGCCTCGTATACTAAGCACATAGTAAATGCTAAGTCTTGTTATTCTTTAAACAATTATTTGTAGGAGGCTCACTATGGGCCAGGCACTAGCCTAGGTGCTGTGTATACAGTGGAAGTGGAAGGGAAATAGGCCCGGTCTCTACCGTCGCAGAGCTTGCTGTTTCTGGCTGCTGGGGTCACCGCAGAGGTGACCACCACTCTTTAGGGGCAGCAGCATCGATCACTGTTGGGACCACCTCATGCTCTCTGTGCCTCCCTCCTCTTTTTTTTTTTTTTTTTTTTTAAGAAGATGTTGGGGGTAGGAGTTTATTAATTAATTAATTTATTTTTGGCTGTGTTGGGTCTTTGTTTCTGTGCCAGGGCTTTCTCTAGTTGCGGCAAGCAGGGGCCACTCTTCATCGCAGTGCGCGGGCCTCTCACTATCGCGGCCTCTCTTGTTGCGGAGCACAGGCTCCAGATGCGCAGGCTCAGTAGTTGTGGCTCACGGGCCTAGTTGCTCCGCAGCATGTGGGATCCTCCCAGACCAGGGCTCGAACCCATGTCCTCGCATTGGCAGGCACATTCTCAACCACTGCGCCACCAGGGAAGCCTCCTCCCTCCTCTTAAAGTACAAGGTCCTTCTTCATCTCTTTGTAAAAATCTCTCTTTTAGACTTAGAAGAATCCACAAAAAGAAAAATATTAGCCCTAGCTTCCCCATCACACTCATCTGAATTTGAGCATCACAAACCTCTCACCCGATCCATGTGCAGACATTGCCAGTATCTCCAAGCATCCTTTGTGAGGGGGGAGGTCTCTTTCATGCCAGTGGTGCTCCAATTAGAGAATGCTCTTCACCCCAGGACTGCTTCTCTTCCTTCTTTACTGGCTTTGGGTATCTTAGTCATTCTCCATCAGTGCTGGGATCCCTGAGTTTCTTCTCTCCCCTCCTTCCCTTATTCCCTCGGAGCTGCCAGGAGCATCTCAGGCTCCTGCTGTTGCTCCTGTAGCCTAATGTGGCTCAGGGATGGAGAATCTCCATTCCCTTTACAGTGCTATTTAGGGAGAAGACATTCTTAGGGTCCTAAGTGTGAAGTTTGAATGTGGTTTCACCTAGAGGCCAAGCTGTAAAGGGTGGTCTGTTTCAGCACTTTTAGGTTTGCGTAACCAGGCCTTGTATGCCAAACATTCCCAGTTCCTGAGCCAGTTCTGACCAGGACAGGGAGTTTATTGGGACCCCACCCCACTAGTGTGGGCATACAACTCATTAAAATTCACTGTGCTAATGACTGGTGCCTGCTGCTGTGCTACTCTATGCCTGCTAAGCCGTCCCTTCTCCTTCCGCCTCACTCTGCTGGTCCAGTTCAGATAACTGGGCTTCTGCTTTGGTTTTGTCTTAGCCCTACCGTTCTCTGAGTGACACAGTATCTCTGCAAAGGCTGATCACAGAACCCTGATCTGTTCCTGACCACCCATCTAAACTCCTTCCATTTCCCACCTCCCTCCCTCCTACACGCCTTATGCTCCAGCAGTATAAACGGTATAGAGTACTGGTGGGTCCATGAAGGTACTGTGCTTCTGCATACCACGTGCTTTGCACAGATTGCTTCCTCTGCCTGAATTTCCCAACTTGAACCAAGCCAGGGTTCACGTTTACTTCTTTGACTGTTAGATATTGAACTGCCGGCTCCCTTCTTCAGGATCTAGTCTGTAGCTTGTTCAGTTATCCCATCCCTTTACCTCATCTTGGCGTCCAGATTTCTCCCTTGCCCATCGAGGTTCCAGGTGTTCTGAGTTCAGCATCCTGGACTTAAGAAACCAGAATCTATTGGATTTAAGTCAGCCATAGCATATTGTAGTAGACGGAGTCTTCTCAGGACCTAACCATCATGTAAAGTGTTGCTTCTGTGTAAAAATGCATGCCAAAGTCCTAAAAACTGATCAGTCAATGATGGTTTAGAAACAGCCACATTTATAAATTGTAGATTGACCACAGCAAAAATGTGTGTGAGTGTATGTATGTATGCGCGCACACACACATATATACACACACGTCTATATCTTCTGCATTTATGCTCATACTTTATGAAGCAAGAGGGAAGAATGAATAAGAATACTGAAAATAAGAATTCAGAAGAAAAACAAAATTAGAGTATATTTCTACTGAGTGAATGTGAGGTGGTACAGATAAGGGAGAGAAGCTATGCAAATGAGGAAATATGTGAATGAATCGTTAGAGGTTGGTATTTAAATAGGGAATATTATTGTTGATGTTTGGTCCTAATTTCCTAAATTAGAAATGGAAATATATCTTTCACATATCTGTATGTAATTCAGAGCCATATCTAACTATGGCATTAAGGTGGAAATACCCATTTTATCTTCCAAATGCTAGAAAGAAAACAATTTTGTGGAATTGGAATATGAACTAAAGAGGAAGAAATATATGACTTGGGATAGCATTCAAACAGGAAATTCTGGGATGAAAGGAAGCAGCTTGTTTTAAGATACACTCAGACATTATGGTTTCAAAAGAATTTTAAACTCTAGCAATTTTCCTAGCCTGGACTAATAAGATAGTTGCAACTGGTACTTAGTATGGGCCATGCCTCCCAGGACCTCTGCATAAACCCGCATTCAGGGTCAGTTGTGTTTGTCTGTGAGATTATCAGGCATTGCCTATAGCTGTACAGCAAGTTCAGGGTTGTAATCCTTGCTTCAGTGGAGAATTAAGAGGGGAGGGGAATGACATCCTTTCACAACCAAGGTGGGTACGTTGTTTTATCTTCCAGACCTTAAAAAGGAAAATTAATTCAACTCTATACAACAGATATTTATCAAACTCCTTCTCTCTGTCTTGGACCATAATTGCTGGTAGTTAGGAATAGAAGAGAATTAAAATGTACACTCGTTGCCTTCAAGGAGATTAAAATCAGTCTTTCTGAGGATTTAAGATTGGCATATAAAGCAATTACATAAGAAACAGAGAAAGACGTAAGACAGCACAAAGTGCTACACTGAAAAATAATGAAAGTGCATAATAAACAATCAGGGCTATAGACCATCATAAGAGAAAAAGAATTGTCAAGAGGGTGGGATGTGACATGTTAAATCCTGATTGCAGTATAATTACAGGATTATTTTCATGCCTGGGTTCTCCTCTGTTTTAAAGGGTGTAAAATATAGTGAGGGAAACTATCTGTAGACCACTGTGTAGACTTTTTGCCTGAATAGTTTTTTCAAAGGAAAAAAACCAAGAACATTAATTTGTTAAGTGTTCTGAATATTCTATGTAGGTCAACTCACAACTATCCCAAAACTGATAGTGGAGCTGAGATAAGACAAGTCCAGTGCTTTCATTTGGTTCTGGAAGGTGTTTCTTGCCATTCAGTTAGAAATTATTTTCTCTGACATTCTGGAAATTTGTAACATTTCTAAGAAACTACTCAACCTGCAGTGTAATCATCTGAGGGGAATGTTTTGAACTTGTCATTAACTGAGACCTCTATTATTCCTTTTTCTAGGAACATGCTCATCTCAGAGTGCTACAAAGGATTAAGTTCTTTTTGTAAATCTAGAGTCCCTCTACAGACTTGCCAGTTTGTATCGCAAGGGGAAAGGAGAGAGCCTTTGGTCTTAATAGATAACAATATAAAACATTATTGTAAAATTTTTTGTACGTATTCTAGTTTAGTTCATTGGGGTTATCACCTATTCTACCTTTTAAATCATAAATTTTAAACTGGGTGGCAATGCAAAGGAGTATTTGAAGGCAAAATAAATCTCTAGCCTTTACTTAGCTATTTGAGCAAACAACAAACACTGTTATGAAAAGGCATAGACGTAGGTGGGGAAGTCATCAATGAACAAGACAGTTGGCCGCATATTGATTTTCTACATGGACTGTGCCAAGAAGGAGAATTACAAAATTGATCCCTGCACTTGGAAAGCCTATCACAGAATGAGAGGAGATAGGATATGCCCCCAATAAACATATCAACAGCAGTGATGAAGGCAAGGTAACAGGAGTTATTTGTCTCGTTTTTGATTCTATAGCATCTAGACTTGCCCTAACTAAGCAGATCATCACATTGTTTTGGTCTTACTTTCTAGGCATAAACATAGCTAAAGATATAAAAGAATTGCTTTTTTTAAAAAAATTATTTTATTGAAGTGTAGTTGATTTACAATGTTGTGTTAATTTCCGCTGTACAGCAAAGTGATTCAGTTATACATATATCTTTTTCATATTCTTTTCCATTGTGGTTTATCACAGGATAGTGAATATAGTTCCATGTGCTATACAGTAGGACCTTATTGTTTATCTGTTCTATATATAATAGTTTGCATCTACTAATCCCAAACTCCCAATCCATCCCTCCCCCATCCTCCCTCTCCTTTGGCAACCACAAGTCTGTTTTCTGTGTCTGTGAGTCTGTTTCTGATTTGTAGATAAGTTCATTTGTGTCATATTTTAGATTCCCCATATAAGTGATATCATATGGTATTTGTCTTTCTCTTTCTGACTACTTCACTTAGTATGATAATCTCAAGGTCCATCCATTTTGCTGCAAGTGGTATTTATTTTATTCTAAAAGAATTTTATTCTAAAAATATTACTTTTTATCTAAGGGAAATTATATCTATATTTGTTGCTTCCAGGGGTCAGTAGACTGTTCCTTGTTTTTCTGATAATAGCCATTCTGACAGATGTGAGGTGGGACTACATCAAACCAAAAAGCTTTTGCACAACAAAAGAAACCGTGAACAAAATGAAAGGCAATCTACTGAATGGGAGAGGATATTTGTAAACAGTATATCTGGTAAGCGGTTGATATCCAAAATATATAAAGAACCCATAAAACTCAAAATCAGAAAAGCAAATAACCCAGTTAAAAAATGGGCAGAGGACCTCAATAGACATTTTTTGAAAGAAGACATACAGATGGCCAACAGGCAAATGGAAAGGTGCTCAACATCACTAATCATAAGGGACATGCAAACCCAAACCAAAATGAGATACCACCTCACATCTGCTGATACTTGTTTTAAAGAATGATACCTCAGGGACCATCTGAGTGAGTCATAGGAGAGTTGGGGAGACATAGGGAATAGGCTAAGCTCCCGTGACAAAGAGACCCCCAAATGCAGTGTTTAATTAATAAATGAGTTTACAGCCATAAAAAGAATGAAATAACGCCATTTGTAGCAACATAGATGGACCTAGAGATTGTCATACTGAGTAAAGTAAGTCAGACAGAGAAGGACAAATATCATATGATATTGTTCATATGTGGAATCTAAAAAAAATGGTACAAATGAACTTATTTACAAAACAGAAATAGACTTTCAGATGTAGAAAGCAATCTTATGGTAACCAGGGGGGTGAAAGGGGGGAGGGATAAATTGGGAGATTGGGATTGACATATGCACACTATTATATATAAAATGGATAACTAATTAGCATCTACTGTATAGCACAGGGAACTCTACACAATACTCTCTAATGACCTATATGGGAAAAGAATCTAAAAAAGAGTGGATATATGAATATGTATAACTGATTCGCTGTGCTATACAGAAGAAACTAACACAACATTGTAATTAGACTATACTCCACTAAAAATTAAAAAAAAGAAAGGAGTTTATTTCTCTCTCACCTAACAATCTAAAGGTAGGCAGGTGTTCCACACTGGTGGGTAGTTCTGCCACGTGAGATTATTCAAGGTCCCACAATGCCCTTGTCCTCATGGAAGAACTTGGCTTGCTACCACAACATCCTGGTTCCAGCCTGAGGGAAAGGAGAGTGGAGAGCAGTCAGTTTCCTTTTCAATAATAAAATCTGGGTCATAGCACATATCACTTCTACTCACATCCTTTTTGCCAGAACTGAAGTCACCCGGCCTCTTTAGCTGGAATGTAGTTTCTAGCTGGACAGCCATGTGCCCAGATGAAAGTAGGGAGTTTTATTACTAAAAAGAAGGTAATTATTGCTACTGGAGGACAACAGGAAGTCTTTGCCACAGTAGACAGTTCATTGTATTGAATTATTCCTGATCTTCATTGCTGAATGCTCAGCACGTAGCAAGTGCTCAATATATATTTGTTGAATTAATGAAAGTGAGCAGGAAACTAGAGCCAATCCTTAGGCCAGGAATGAGCACTTAAAGAGAAATCCAAGTCTTGAAATGGGAGAGACATGAGCTTGGTAGGATTAGATGTAAGCCTCCTGGGAATGGATGAATCGGTAGTAGAGATTATATAGCTTCTAGTAAAGTGAAGTCCAGAGATGAGCTTAGACAGTAAGTGAATCTTCTGTGCTTTATCCAGGGATAGTACCCTCACTTAAATAGAGAATATACTTTAGAAAAACTCACAGGAGCAGGAAAAACTCCACAAGGATGGTACGATGGGGTGAGGGGAGGGTATGAGGATGAGTGGGAGTTGGGGTAGTATCCAGTCTGCTAATGAGGAAAGTCCAGTAGCCTCCACAGTTCAAAGGCAGGCAGGCATCATTTGATGGATCTAGCATTCTGACACTTTTTTAGCAGGATTCATCCATTCCTGAGGATCAGCAGAGAGAATTGGCAAGATTCCTGACTGGGCATTAGAGCCTCAACCAAGCAGATGGGGGGCGGGGCAGGGCAGGGTTTTGAGTTCTAGGCTGGGAAACTGAAGCAGCAGCTCAACTTTGTATATTGGGCCAACATAGCAGGTGTGGGAAATGATTCATTTTAGAAGCTGCACAAATTCTCAGAGCTCATTTTTTTGTTGAATATCTGAGCAGTAAGACTTAATTCTGAGCATCATTTCTAATTTTCTGGCCTCTTTATCATAACTGGTTCAGAAATGGAGGGGAGACGGATACGGGGCCTGGGGAACAAGGGCAGAGGTTGACTGACATAAGGGCTGGTGTCTGAGACTCTGGACTGAGAAACTGATTATACTGTGCCCCGTGTCCTTTGGTACTTTATAATGCTATTTTCTTTCTTGCAGTGAAAAGAATAATCGTAAAATATAGCACAATTTCAATAGGGTGATAAACCATGATAATGGATATTTTGGTGTCTTGTTATTCTAAAATAATCTGATTATTGTAATTGAAGAAGGATAAAAGCAGAACTCCCAAAATTGATGTCTCAGGTCAACTTGGCCTATTAGGTAGAAGATGAAATCGTGTATTTCAGCACTTCAGCTCTGCATAATTGATGGGGCACTACTTACTATCTCTTTGGCTGTTCAGCAGAGATTCTGTTAGAATCTGCTTGTGTAATTTGAGGTTGCACAATTTATAACCTTCATAATTTTATAGATGTAAAACTATCTTAGAGATACCTATTCTTTATTCTTGTCAATTAATAGGTTCAATTGAATGTTGACGATATATAATGAAAATCTCACCTTGATCCTCTATGTTTTCTTCCTTCTTTTTACACTAATAAATCTACTAAGCTAAGACAAACACTAACATGCATGTGGATAAAATGATAGCCAGCTTTGTGAATGCACATATTTGTTTTCTCTCTTATCCTTCTCAGGGACTGTATGAGTATTTGATCAGACTTCAAAGAAAATAAAGGAGTGACTTATGATTCACTTTTCACTTAAAAAACCAATTTATATATATTTCTTTTGAATTTCTAGTTACTCGCTTAATAGATGAACATTTTACAAAGAGTAATTATATGTGTATTTAAGGTATAGCTAGGTACTGTATATGGGATAGTTTACAAGAGAAAAGAAAGATTACATAATTGATGAATTTGTACACTTCACTATTAAGATGAGTAGTTTAGTTTAAGCAATACCTCATCCATTATAACTGTATCAGCATAGGAAGATGCAGTTGAGCCTTTTCCTCTACTATTAATGGTAGGACTAGAAAAAACTCAAGTTTTTTTTTAAAGAAATTCAAACATTTATTCAAGTTTTCAGTGGCTTTAGTCAAGGCAAAAGCATGTTTTGTAAATTATGGCAGTCCATGAATTTAGTTTTCCTGATGTATTTAAGACATTGGCTCATGATATTAGCCAACACATTGTATACAGTTTAGGTTCAGTTGGACATAATATTGGACTACTTTAAATAAAGGTCTAGCAAATTACTAATTCTCAAATCTGCTACATATGTTCAAATGAGGTTGTTGAGACTGCTATCCATAAATAGTGAGGCAGGATCAACAGAGGAATGCAGCCAGTCTATTGAAGTTGTGAATGACGTCATTATCATCATCATCATCATTATTGGCATTGGCATTGTCATCGATCATCATATTCCCTTTTATTTGCTTAGTATTTCTGCCTATTTGATCTTCTTGAGCAGTATTGCAGTTGAGAGAAGAGATGATATAGAGGAATACTGTTTCAGCTCCTTTACCTTCTTGCTGGTAACAAAAGAGCTGCTAATTTCACTGGTGAATTTCTGAGGGACAGCTAAACACTAGCTAAAAGCATTAATCTGATTATAAACTCAAGTACCAATTTTAATTTTAATCTACAATGAGGATTATAATAATGAATGAAATCAGGATACTCATACCGTTTGATCACTACTGCTGTGTCCGAAGGAAAATGTACCTTGGAAGCCAATTATTATCATAAAGTTGTTTGTTACCATGGAATAAAAACAAAGTGGAATAACTTTAATATCTTGTCTTATGTCTGTTATGTATATAATTTTAATACTTTAATTGTAAGCTTCAAAGTATAGAGGTGTTTTATTATTTGTAGTCCCCCTGCACCCTGACTACATTTTGTTCTACTTTACTGGTGAAAATTCCAATGATTTATTTAAAGTCAGTTAGTTAGTTGCTAAATCCAGGAGTAGAATCTGCTATTTGTTTTTGTTTCTTTGACTAGTTAGTGGATGCTTTTGTTCCTGATTTCTGATTATATTCACTTATGTATGTATATTTTTATGTTGTTATTCACAACATTAAGCCAACAAACATTTTTTGTAAATAATACATGAAGGTACATATGTTTATTATGCATTGAATCAAATTATAATTAGCTGTAGATTTGAAAGAAACTTTTGAGATTGTTTTGAGGTTAAATGAAGGGATATTTCCAAGTTGACATCCCAAGAGTATGTCCTTGAACTCCCTGAACCTAGGAATGTAAAGGGCATATAGATGTCTAAAGGGTGAGGATGTGACATCCTTAGATGTGAGTTTGCTGACGAAAAAAAGTTGTGGATTACTCATACATTTTGCCCAGTAACTTTTTGAGGAGAATTATTTAAAATTGTCTTTTTAAAAAGCTTTTTGTTTTAAAATTTAGTATTGTTTACATCTCAATAGTTTCAAGTAGTTTCAAGTAGCAACTGAGAGATTATGTGATATGGATAGTTTTGTAGATCTGAAAAACCTAAACTGATCCAAAGATCAAGAAAAATGTATTTATTTATCTTCAGAATATATTTTTTATAAAAGTTAACTAAAAATGAGGGTTTATCTACTGTCTATAGAGTATGCATCGTGCTCCTGTAATAACAGGAAGCACCTTGGCCTGGGTTGGGATCCAGGATCTGCCACTTGAATTTGGTAGGTTCATTCCTACATCCTCTCATAATTGCCTTGGGTAGTGCTATTGGAGGAGGTCATTGAGAGGACATGACCGCCAGTTGACCCACAAGCCGGAGGCGGCAATCAGAGGCTCCTCACCCCCTCCCATCCTTGAAATGTACATTCCAGTGTTCCCACAGTCAGAGCTCTTTTCAAGGAAGCAACTGCCTTGAGAAAGCAATGTGTTGTTGAGACCATCTGGATGGCATAGGTGACAGAACCCAGTTAAGACTTCTATATAAACTTCTAAAATTCTGGTAGGCGAGTGCAGAGCTGTACTTGTCTTGCCACCGCCCAAGACAAGCCTGGTGTGTAAGTTCCTTTGTTTGTTAAACCTGCCACCTACCAATCCGGAGCCATCTGCCTCTTCCTGTGGTCTCTCCTTGCCCTTCGTGTACCTGCTCAGTTTCAGATTTCACTCAGGAAGCTCCCGTTGAACCAACAAGTTCCTAAAAGAGTAAGTTGATGGAAATCAGCTCTGATTTTGAGCCACTTACAGAGATAATCACAAATGTCTTGGTTTCTCTGTGCCTCTCTTTCCTCATCTGTAATTTCTATTACTGTGGAGCTGATAATCTCATTTATTCAAAGTTGCTGTAGACTTAAATGAGATTGTTGATGTTTAAGGACTTTGCAAGCTGTATATATTGTGTTAATCAAATTTTAATGGCTTTTAAAATTGTTATTATTTTGCCTTTAAAGTTTTGCACTGTAAAGGCATGGATATATTGAAAGAGTAAGAGCAATGAACAACAACTATTGATATAATAATAGTTCTAATTTCATATATTTCTAACCTGAATTTAGAAGACAACAACCTTTCATAGTTAGAGACTGAACAAAAGGGTAATTTGGTGAGTTTTGGAACATTCTAAGTCAACCACTCTAATTAGACCTTTTTTATAATTGAATCTGCACATGGTATTTTTATTAGTCTGCTTATGTGGCGGGAAATCAGTTTAGGTTTCTACACACTGCAGACAGGATAGACACCTGTCAGGGGCCAGAGACTCATTTGATTCATGATGGCAATTGTAGTGATGCAGTTAAAGTGCAAAAGAAGAAAAGAATTCTTACCGATTGCTTTGTTATTGGGAGATGGACAGACCCCTTCTCTTTACTGTTACTACTAATGCACTAAACATACTTAAAGAAGCTCTAGTCTGATTCTTTTTCAGTAAACATGCATATTTGCTGCCACGATACACTTGCATTAAGCTACAGTCTATTTTGTATAGAAAGAAACCAGTTTCTGTCTCTCCATCTCACCCTCACTCTCCTCTCTCCCCCTAACTATGTGTGTGGAGGATACACTGCATCCAAACATGAACTCATCACTCCATCCTGGTTGTCCCATGACTAAAAATGAATATTTTGATGTAATTGCTTCTGACCTGCTTCATTATTTATTAATAACTGCTTGAAAATGCCACACGTTGTGTTCTTAGTGGGATTTTTAGGCTTCTGCACGCAATAAAAATGGAAAACTTGGAAAAAAAGTTTTATTTTAAACTCAAGCAGTTCTCCAATTAAAAAGACCTAATACAGCACGGGCATGCTGGTAAGTTCTTCTGTAAGGCTTCCTATAGCATTTAAAGGCCCCTTTTCTCAGCCTGTTTTGCTCTGAAGAGGCAGTTCAAATGATGGTCGTCAGCCCTTCTTTGAAAAGACATTCAGCTTACTTTGACTTTTGTCCATCAAAGAATGATCATTCACAGTTCTCTAGAAACAGGGGGTGGTAGGCAGAATTTATCTTAAGAATAATTTCATTGCCAGAAACTTCTATGTTAATTTTCATATGTGAGAACTGGTATTTTGTGGCTGAGTTTGAGACACTTAGAATGAAAGTAAGCTCAGAAAATCACCACAAGGGTATAATGGCTCTTGGTAGTTTTAGTGGGTTCCACAGTCTCATTGCTTGTGAGAGTAATAATAATATGTATCATAATTCTAAAAGCCAACACGTGGTGTTGCTACATGGCAGGCACAGCTAGTCATCTGCATAGCTGGCCTTGGAAACTTATTTTTCTGGGGTGAGAATTTGTTCTCATAACCATCTATTTTTTATGTGTGGTTCCTAACAGGAGACCTTGTTGAGAAATTGCTTAATACATACCTGAATTTAATTATGAATTCTGAAAACTGAAATGATAACAAAAATAAAGTAAAATTATTCTTCCGTGGTGGTTTCTTTGACTTGACTTTCTGGTGAGGACTAGAGTTGGATCTTAGAGTAATAATCACAGGAACTCAGAAGTCTCTCTGAACGGTATATCATCTTTGAGATGAAAATAGAAGGCAGGAGTGCTAATTTTACAAAGTGGGAAACAGAAATGCAAATGGGGAAAGTGACCTTTCTTAAAATCACTACTAAACGAGTCACTTAAGGAACTAAAAATGTTATGTTATATAATTACTTCTTTCTGGATGATTTTCTATGTTGATGCTCCCGAATTTGCCTTTCTGTGTGTGAGTGGCAGTTAAGCATGGGTGAGGATGCCACATCCAGGAGGCAGGGCAATTTAGTGGAAGGAATGCTGGACCCGAAACTGTCATCCCCATTACACCTCTAGCATGCCTGGTGCCTTTGGGTGAATCACAGAATTGTAATAGTTGTCCTTGTTAAGCGTTGTGAGAATAAAATGGAATGTGGGTTCACAGGGGAAAATACATTATTTATACATTTTTGAAGGATGGTGCTAGACGTGCAGCATTGTATCGTACACGTGTAAAGTTATATATGTTGTCCCTGCTGTGCGACAGATTTAGTGTTTTTATGGTCCATCCTTTTATCCTCTTCTCATGCCTGTGATTCCTATGATTTACTCAGGCATGCCTATGACTTTAGATCCTGTATTCTGATGACCTCTACATTTATACTGCTGACCTTGACCTCTCTCTTGAGATCAGATTCTGTAGTGCCAGCCTCCTACCGGATATGTCGACATGCACGTTCCCGAACACCTCAGAACGACCGTTTCTAAAACTGAAATCCCATTTGGGTACCATCATGCTCCTACTGCATTTGCCTTTCATTCTGTCTCTCAAGCTAGAAACTTTGGATTCAATTTTCTCCTGTTTCTCCTGTTTTTGCCTTTTGCATGTGTTTTATCAGTGACCAAATTCTTTAGATTTTGCTTTCTAAAAATCTCTTGAATTCTATAATAATAAAATGATTATACTCCCTAATTTTTTGAGCTACTCACAGAGTTCAGGCTCCCATCAAATCCTTCCCGGACACAGGCATAATAAATTTTTGAAAAACATGTTTTTAAGGGGGAACAATAGATTTAAATATCATTAAGGTGAGGTAAGGATTGGTGGGAGATGGTGTTCTGTTGACAGAAAGCTGAAAATTAGTATACTTCCTAGAGGTGCTCTCGCCGCCTCATTCAGTAATTTGTCTTCACCTAGGGATTATAGATTCATGCAAGACCCAGTTTTTAAACCGCTATACAAGTGAACTTGGTTAATCAGGATGGAAAGAAAAGAATTTCATTTTTCCTGTCCCTAAAGCATAGGCTGAATGGAGCTTCTGTAGGACATGTTTGGTATTGGAGGGTCCCTTCTTCCTGCAAGTCACTCTAACCACCACAGAGGGAGCAAAACAGGAAGGTAATGGGCTGGGAGGAGAGCCTGGACAGGGTGAGAGAGCGTGTCCTGAATTGTGACCCTGCGTAAGTGAATAAGCTTATGTATAAGCTGTATGGAGACCCTCTGGGACAACACTTACCACCCTGGCGGGATAGAGGATGGTTCTGCCCTGCAGGTCTCCTTAAGCACTTCCTTAAGCATCTTAACGCAGATATCCACCTGGGGTTCACTTGGCCCTTCTCACATCAACATGCCTGACAGGCAGTGAAAGAACCAGTAAGTAGTTCTGTATCACGATTCCTGGTGAAAGCCAAAAACATCAATTTGATTTAGAAAAGGTAGTTTAGGGATGTCAAAATGTGATATTTAAAATATGTGAAATTTAACAAAAAGTCAATAATCACCTGAATTGCCATTTTCTCAAGAGTTTTCCCAACGTTCAAATTTTTTTCTTTCTTCAAATATTCCACATGGCTACCAGAGAAATTTTTCCAAAATGCAGATTAACAAATCTTTAAAAAAAATGGTTTCCCTTCAACTACACTTGCCTTCCTCATGTTTTCAACCGTGGTGGTTTACATTTTTACCAACAATACTCAAATGTAATCCATTTTTTAGGTCCTTCTTCCTTTCATCATAAGGTCAGTCTTCACATGTAATTTCATCTGAAAACAAAACAGATAAAACCCCACACAAATAATATAGCCTCCTAACCCTTCTCACAAATCTGACTCCAGAAGCAGTGGAGAATAATATAGAGATTTAGTGAAGATTTTCTTCGCGTACCAAATGACAAAGCTTTCTAAAACTCCTCTTCAAGCATCTCTTCTTTAAAGTTCCACCTTGTCAGGCAGCTGGCACCCTTTTCTCAATTTCTTTTCTCTCACTATAAGAGCTCAAGCTTCCTGGGCTACACCTTCCCATCTCTCTGTGGCTCTGATCATCATTCCTGTATTTAATGTAGTCCTTCCTCAGTTTCCTTCCTTTATGTCCCCATCTATCACTCTGTTCAGCAAGACAAAGGTTGCTGCTCAAGCTCTACCTGCCTGAAAAGGGTCGGAGCGAGGCAGGGCCGGGAGGGGGAGTGTGATATTTGTAATTCAATTTTAATTTGTTCTTATCTAGCGAATTGAAACGAAGTCATGAAGTTTGTGAATGATTCACTTGTATATAAATTGGAGTGGATTAAAAGTTAACACTAGATAAATCCTTCTCACAGAGTCTCATTTTCTGTGCCTCCTTGGGGAGCAGACGGTTTTGGATCTCAGAGGGATTGGATGGAATCTCTGCAAAGCCTGTCTTCTCTCTAGTGGAATCCAGGGAGAAACTATTACATTTACCATGGCTGAAATTGTGGATTATTATTACGCTTTTGAACTGTGACTATTGACTAGAACTGAGGAAGTTTGTTCTTGGAAACTAGGAAGTTTCTTTTTCCTAAAACCTGGAACCAATATCCTGGACCTGACTTCATTGCCCTGGATTAGGTGCCTTTTTCTGAATCAATTACTGTGGACAGGAATAGGCGACACTCTGATTGGGTACTTTTAGCACAGAGGAAGCCAGAGTGGGGAGGGATCGTTTTTCAGTGATAGATAAGAGTTATTATTATTTATTTTTAATTTTTTACCTAGAGAGTAAATTGAACATGGTGACAGAAACAAGTGTCTTACATTGGCACACAAAGCCCTGCCTCTCCTCTTCAGCTTTCCTACCCAGCCCCATCCTGCAATGGCTGCTACTTGCTGTTTCAGCCATGTCATGCCCTATCACATCTCTTTGCTTTTTCATAAGCTATTTCTATGACTGGAATGCATTTCCCTCTCTTCTCTACCTGGTGAACTCCTGAGCAAATGCCTTCTGTTTTGAGATCCTGCCCTCCAGATCATGTTGGCTACTTTCCTCTGTGGTCCAACACCACTTTGTACTTGCCTGTATGACAGCGTTTCTTTTGTTTTATTGGGATTATTTGTCCCCTCCTCCATTTTATGGGTATCTTGAGGCCTTCTCCATGTCTATGCATCCCCAGTGATGGACACAGACCAGGTGATTACAATTTTATTCCATAAATTTGTGTGGCTGGAAAGGTGGGAAACTTTAGATTAATCTCATAATCTCTGTTTCATCAAGGTTGTGGTTCTCAACCTGATTTCTGCTGCACTGTTCCAAAGGGAATGCTTGGAAATGTGTGGGAGAACTTTGGGTTGTCACAGTGACTAGGACTGAGTGCCACTGGCATTCATTGGGCCAGGACCAGGGGTGCTAAATGTTCTGTAGTGCATAGGATAGTCTTCCACAGGAAGGGTTATTCTCTCCAAATGCCAGTAGCTTCCCCATTGAGAACTCCTTATCTAGTCTATCTAGTCTAAAGCACAGAAAAGAGGAGAACGATTTGATAGCTACGGAAACTGTGTTTCTGGCTCCCATCAACCCTCTGCACACACTGAATAGGAGAGCGTTATGCTCTGTGAGCGGACGGCTTGAATGATAGGTTTTTCCTGTCCACTAAATCCATTTCTACCCCTGGCTATTTCTCCCATGTCCTCTGGGTCCTGAGGTTGGAGTGCACGACTAAACCGCAGGAAAGTGCAGGATAAAAATCTGCTCTCCCACTCAAATCTCTCTTGTCTAGGTGTTCTCTAAGCCTGGGGAGAGGGACGTGGGAATTGAGTTCTGGGCATTTCTTTCAAAAATACGGCACGATAATTTGATCTTAATGTTTCATCCACTGCACAGAAGGCTGAGAGTGACTAATTGCAATGATCTTTTAAAAAATCTATTTATAGCAAGCCTTCTGGCTACAGATATCAGTGTGGAAGGTGGCACATTGATTTAAATCCAGTTTCCTGTCACGAGGTGTCAGAAAAGCTAAATGGCTCTATCATGGTTTTTTAGGTCCTTTTCTCGGAAGGACATCCTTTTGTTCAATGTTGACACTGACGTGGCTGTGGTATCCAGGATTTAGGAAGAGTGTGAGGAGAAAACTTGGGAGCTCAGTTTTTCAAACAGGGCTCTTTGATTCTTCACCTCAAAGACATTTTTGAAAAAAGATCTCTGAAACACAAGCTCAGTCATTCATGTGATTTACTGTCCTGTGTTATGTGTAGCAAAAAGTCTTTTTGAACCAATTTACCAGGAGAGTCTGGAGCTCAGTATTTATCAGCAGTTGCTTGATAATGTTTTCTGAAAGACGTTGCCTGTAAAGAATGCTTTATAAAGCCAAGTTCTAGTCTATTTACTGTATGTTTCTTTTTTTAGATACTCCCAGAAGTATAAAAGCATCCACTGCTACAGCTGAACAGTTTTTTCAGAAGCTGAGAAATAAGCATGAATTTACTGTTCTGGTGACCCTAAAACAGACGCATTTAAATTCCGGAGTGATTTTCTCCATTCACCACTTGGATCACAGGTACGTGCGGCTGCTAGAGTTTCCTGTGTTTTCATTATAGATGGTGAAATTAACACATTAAAGAGAAGTAAACAAAAGCAAGATATTCATGATTGGTTTAAAACAGCAAGAATAATTTTGCTACATTATGCAAAATCAGAAACACAAGTAATTGAGATCAGCCTAAAAGCAGAAGGAGCTATTGCTTTTGATGTTGCTAAGAGCGAAGGGAAGTCACCATTCCTAAAACCCATTTATTAATTACTAACTTCCTCATGAGTTATCTTCCTCAATGTTAAAGTCAAACATACTTCCTCTTAATTGGTGAACAGTTAGCCGCAAAAATACCATATTCTGTTTCTTTAGGATATTGCCTGGGTTTAGAGTTTAATAGTCTTATAATTTTAATCACAGACAGATAAATTCATTTTCAGCGCACTTCTTAGACTGTGGCAGTTACAGCTGTATTTTTGGATGTATGTTGAATCAAAATACTGTCTAGTATTTCTTTGCTCCTCGCACGCATAGAAGCATGATTAGGAGAGCTGGTGGGAGTAGTGAGGAAGAGGGGAGAGGGAGAAGAAGAAATTCATTCATAACACTTAGCATATACATAAATTGCTACTAAATAACATCAAACAGCTTAAAGTGATTCCTTCCTGAAAGAATAACCACAGTTCTGACAATGAAAGTTCTTTTGTGTTCATATTTTGAATGCCCACTTCGTGACTATCTGGGGACATTGGGCAAGTCATATAACCTATCTGTGCCTCAATTTCCTCATCTGTAATAGGAGGATAGAAATAGTACCTCCTTCATAGGTAGTTGTGAGGATCAAAGAGTTCATATATGTAAACTGTTTTACATATATAATGGATTTAATAATCCTGTTCAGATGTGGGCAGAAACCTCTTTTCTTGGGGCAGCCTGGGACTTGGCAAATCTTTGCTAAATACTAAAGGGCAAACAGAAGCAAATATATGTGGAGAACAAAATATAGAAAATTGACACAAAGAGTAGGGTTCCTGATCACATTCTACCTGGATTACTCTCAGGGATTTAAGACCCCATCTAATTCTATCGTTAGTCCCAAAGGATTGGCATAACTTCCCAGGCCCCTCACTTGGATTTCTCTCCTCCCAGGTTTTGGCCTGTTTTTGAAAGCAGGGTGCCATCCTAACATTCACCAGGTAATTGGCTTGGGCTCCTTAAGACTGAGCAACAGCGCTTCCCTGGTGGTGCAGTGGTTGGGGGTCCACCTGCCGATGCAGGGGACGCGGGTTCGTGCCCCGGTCCGGGAAGATCCCACATGCCGCGGAGCGGCTGGGCCCGTGAGCCATGGCCGCTGAGCCTGCACGTCCGGAGGCTGTGCTCCGCAATGGGAGAGGCCACAACAGTGAGAGGCCCGCGTACCGCAAAAAAAAAAAAAAAAAGACTGAGCAAGAAAGGGAGAGGTCCATGTCCAAGGGTTCACCAGGGCTCTTCGCCTTGGTATGTTCCTGGTCCTCGTCTTCAGGTGATTGACATCAGGGGAGCTCCTCATTTGTAACGCTGCGACCCTGCTCTTCTCCAGTGGGCTTTAGGCAACATGATTCACATACAGCGAAAGATATTGTTCCTTCACAGAGCAGCCTGATTTATTGCTGATTATTTCTGTTTGCTAAGAAAACTTCCCCTGTATTTTGGGCAAGAGATTTTTCTAAGCCCTGTGGCTTCTTACTACCCCATTTGTAGAGACATGGAACTCGCCTAACCTTCTTCCAGATGACATCCCTCACGACCATCCCATCCAGATGGTCAATGTTTTGTTGGTCCCTAGAGTTGAATACATTAACTCTACAAATGTTTGACCAGCATGCATTTCTTATAATCTATGCACTTTCCAACTGATACATATTAAAATAGTTTGAAAATTTTTTTTAGCACCTTAGACATAGTAAGGATATGGACCACCGAAATACCCAACTTTTATCAGGTAGGTCTTTGAAGGAAGATTTGCTGTCAGACAGATCCTATCTTACTGTTCCTGTGAAGTAGATTTGTTAAAGTTGTGTGTAGGGCTTTATATTGACTTATTTCAATTAAAAATAATATATATTTTTTTCAAATTAGCATAGCAACATATTTTCATTGTAGAAAATGTGGACAACTGACAGGTGTAATAAAGAAATAGGAAAAGTCATACAAATCATATCACCAGAAGAAGACTGATATTGAAATTCTGTCATATTTTAATCCAGTTTTTTGTCTGTGTCGGTGTGTGTTCTTACTTTTGGATACTGAACTCTTTCCTTTTTTAACTTTGATAAACAACACCGTGATGAACATATTTATACATAAATCTTTGTGCTCAGCTCTCATGCTTTCCGATTATTCTTGTTAAATTGATTATTAATTCTTCATTCTTCCTTTGTATCATCTGCAAATTTGATGACATTTACCTAAACAAATACCATATTTGAGATATAGGATATTTTTCTATGATATTTAAAATCATATCTATTTGGAAGGCACTTTTTCATTTGCTTGGGAAGCCAACAATTATTAAAGGCTTACCGTGTGCTAGGCGCAGTGCTCAGTGCATTCCATGGGTTAGTTCCTTTTACGTCAATATTAGATAGTGGTTCAGAGTGCAGATCTGGAGAAGGACTGCGTGCATTCCAGTCATAGCTCTGGCTATGTGACCTTGGGTACTGGCTTTGTGACCTTGGGTAAATCACTTACCTCTTCTGAACCTCAGGTTCCTCATCTATAAATCCGTATAAAGTGCTTGATGATACTAGAGAAAAAAGTCCCATCATATTGCAAGGTCATTATTCTCATTACCATTTTACAGATAAAAAAAACAAGTTTTAGAGAGGTTAAGTTGTTAAAGGCTCCCAAGAGTAAATGCGGGTAGAGTTTAAACTCAGGTAGTATGATTATAGAGCTGGTCTCCTGCACCTGTGCTGTGCCTTCTCTCAGTGTCTGAAGTTGTTAGACTAGCTTCTCTTCTGCCTGTTTTTTCACAGTATCACTTATCTAGATGGTGACAGAGTCGGCACCCAAACCCACTTCTGATTTTTTTATTCCAGTTTCATTGAGATATATCAATAATTGACACGCAGCACTGTATAAGTTTAAGGTGTACAGCATAGTAATTTGACTTACATACATCATGAAGTGGTTATCACAGTAAGTTTAGTGAACACCCATCATCACATATAGATACAACATCAAAGAAATAGAAAAATAATTTTCCTTCTTCTGAGAACTCTTAGGACTTACTCTCTTAACAACTTTCATGTATAACACACAGCAGAGTTAATTATATTTACCAGGTTGTACACTGCATCCCTAGTACTTATTTATCTTATAACTGGAAGTTTGTACCTTTTGAGTGCCTTCATCCAATGCCCTCTTCCTCCATCACCCGCCTCTGGGAACCACACATCTGATTTTTTTTCTGTGAGTTTGTTTGTTTGTTTTTGAAGCATAATTGACCTACAACACTATTAGTTCCTGTTACGCAGCGTATTTCTATATATTTCAAAATGATCACCACAATAAGTTAAGATGGCACCATACACACACACATACGTAGTTATTGACTATCTTCCCCACACTGTACATTTCATACCTGTGACTCGTTTATTTTGTAACTGGAAGTCTGTACCTCTGAGTCTCCCTCACTTATTTCTCTCCTCGCCCCAAACCCTCTCTCCTGTGGCCATCATCTGTTTGTCTCTGTATCTGTAACTCTCTTTCTGTTTTGTTATGTTTGTTCATTTGTTTTGGTTTTTAGGTTCCACATATGAGTGAAATCATACAGTATTTGTCTTTTTCTGTCTGACTTATTTTACACTCAGCATAATTCTGATTCCTGAGTCCGGTATTTTTACACATCCACTGTGATATCTGCTAACCTCCCATCACCCTCTCAGACCTTGTGCTTTGGTTTGTATTGTTTTTTTTCCTGTTGTTGTTGCTGAAGATATCTTTCTTTCCTTAGTCTTATTCTCAGCCATCTCTTTAGTGTCATCATTTCCTGAACACTTATTTATTCTCTGCTTATTTTCACAAAAAATTAAGGAGGTTTATAGAGATATCTACAGGACAATAAGACAAAAATAAAATGAAATATGCAAACCAAGGCAAAGAAGAAATAGACAACCACTTAGATGATAAGGGAATGCAACTATTCTTGGTTCTGAGACCAGAGACTTATTTCTCCTATGACCTTTCATGGTAAAATATAGTGAGTGCCTTTAGAGGAACAAGTTCAGAGGACCTCGTGTCAGCTGGTGACGTCAAGCCACAGCGCGCTTCAGAAAAAGCAAATCTATAACGATGCCAGTAACGTGCATCTAGGTGTAAAGGTGTTTGAAGTTGTACTGTCTTCGAGGCCCTTGGTAGTGTGCACAAAAGTTCTGTGCAACCAAGTTTTACTGCTCAGAATGCCAATAGCACCTCCTATGTGAAATCCTGATAAAATACCATGTCTTCTAGGCAATATTCCATACCAGTTGGCTTTTCCCAGTGTCTTGAGAATAATACTGAATTCAAGTTAGACTTCTCTGATAAATACCCAAATTGCAGCTATTCTTTGTTGACAGTTAAATGAAAGTTGTGTTGAACCTCAGCAGCAATTGAGTTGTAGGAAATACTGACATTTTATTATGAAAATTGAGGAACCAAATAAGGCCATGCCTGAACAGAAGGTACCCACATCCTCCTGTGGTGGCTGAAGTAGGCAGTTCCCAAGGGCAGGGCCAGGCTTTTTCTGGGTAAGTAGTGTGGATTCTACTCTCGCGTAATGATGGATGGATCCTCTAGAATGTGGAAATTTTAACTATGCTACAAATTTCAAACATTACATATAAGATTAATGCTGATAGTGAATTTTACAAATTAGGAAAATCACAAAGAGGGAAGCAAAAATCATCTGTAATTTTATCCCCCTGGGGATAGTGTCTACTAATACTTTCAGTTATAAATGTCTACTTAAAATGTATAGATATACTATTTTTAAAAAAAATTAAATCACATTGTACATATTTTATAACTTTTTATAATTTAGCAAAATTTTTTGAGGATTTTCCTATGCCAGTAAATATTCATTTATAATCTGTTCATTAATGACCAAAGAGTATTCCATTACTGGGTGCAAATTAAATCAGGGAAATCAGATTCTCACAAAATTTTAATTTTATCATTAAAAATGCCAAACTATCCAAAAAATGTCAAATTTTGATCAGTAGAACTATCTGACGTATCCATTAAGATGACTAGCTTGCAAAATATGGTCCTGGATAAGTGAATGCATTTATGTGCTTCAAAGGATTGTTAGCTGTAAACCAGTTAAATGTTGAAAAATGCTCATTAAAAGAAACAGGTGATCTGTCATCCTTTAACTGGCAGTGATTAGATGTGGATTCAGCCTTCCGTCAGGTCTGTCTTAGTTCACAGAAGAGCTCTTCCTCATGAGGAAAGAAGCTCATTTCCTAGTTGCTTTTGGGAGTGGGTGGGGTGAGGTTGTGGTGCTCCACTGACCACAGGTTCTTGCCTGCTTGGTAGAAGGCAAGAAGTTGAGTTATTCATAACCCCGTGAGTTAGGCTTTGTGAGTTTGACCATAGAGTGCCTGCTGCAGAGCAAACACTAAATAAACATTAATGTTATTACTAGAGATGATGTGAAGCGGCTTCCCTGCTTCTTGCATCAGTCCCTGACTTCACTCTTATCTCCCTGCGGGTTGATGGCAGTGAGCTATCCTGAGATATCTGGCTATTGCGCATCTTGCTCTGACTCCAAATGAAGTAGGGAGAGGTCAGTGAGAAATAGAGGCTGCAGGGAATGTCAGCTCCGGCACTGGCAGAGATGGAGAAAAGTGGTATCATTCAGTAGGAGTATAAATGCCAGGCACAGTGGCCAGTCTGCTCATCACCTCTGTGTAGATCCCTTTCTTTCTGCTCATCCAAGTCCTGTTCACACTTCAGAACTTCACTCACAGCTCCGTGAAGCTTTTACTGACCTTCCCAGTTTACATGAGTTTCTTTCTCCAGGTTTTTAAATCTGGGCCACTCCTTGTGGCATTCTAACATATAACATCTTGTTGTTTCAATGTTTCACATATATACATATGTATTCATTGCATATGAGACGGTAAAAAGTATCATTTGCTGCCTTTGCTCACAATTTATATTTTAAAAATCTAAATCTATTTGGTAACAAATATTTACTGAAGATTTTTTAAATTTAAATTGTAATTGTAATTAAAAAAAAATTGGTAATACATCCCATGGTTCAAAATTTAAAAGGCACAATAAGATATAGAGAAAAAGTCTACCTTCATCCCTCCCCGGCCACCTGATTTCTGTCCCTGGGGGCAACCACTATTATCATTAAAGACATTTTGAAAGTAAGAAAAGTTAAAAGAAGAAAATGTTTCTCAGCCAGTCAGTAGTGTGCTGGAGCAGGCTTATACTGGCTGATAAGAATTGAAACTTTGTGAGCTGGCTGATATCACTGTTGTAGCTTGAAGTAGACTATGGAAATAAGCAAGTGCTACAGAGTAGAGCTCTTTTTAAAAAATGTGTTTTTGTTGATAAATATTCTGTTTTTAATGAGTCTACTTTTTTCATATTTCTTTTCTTCTATCTTCCCTAAACAAATGGATAAATGAACCAATATCTTAGAATTATTTCTGTAGAAAACAGAGAGCCAAATGTTAAACATTTATCAGTACCATGCCTGCAGTGGTTGTAGACAACCACCATAAGACTCCAGGATGTAGCTTTCTAATCCTTTTCCCAGGAGTACTTGTGTGTTTGCCTGAAATTTTATGTAGCTGACAACAATTTTTGATTAGATTTTTTCTTTTGCTGTAAAGGATTATGCATTAAACTTGCACACTCCATTTTACCTGCCATGCTGTCATACAAAGTTAGATGCTAAATAAATATTTGGTGGATGAAAAAATGAGTGGAAGATCGAGCGAAAGATCATCATGAGTACACCAGGAATCACAAATGACATCACAGAGTTTTCTCCAGGCTAGGGTAAAGGATCTGGAGAATGTTCAAATTTGCTCTATTGATGCAGGGTGCCTTATCTATCCTGAAATGCCATTAGCTCTAGGCGTGAGGATTTCACTAACTGGCAGACGCTGCTTCCAAATGACTGCAAGTCAAGTTCTTAGAGAATAACGACACCTGTAATGAGCTATGTAACAACATCTCAGCCACTGTGTGAAAGCTGGAAACCTAATCACACAACTTTGTTGGTTTGGACGTATGAGACTAATGGACGTGCTCTGGGTCTTGGGGTGTCTGAAGTGAGCTAAGAGCAAGATGGAAGTGGGAAAGGCAGACATCACAGTGTCTTGGGACTGGAAGTGTGCTTAAGTCACATCTTGGTACTGAAACACAGCTTCAAACAAAGTGACATCATTATGAAGCTACTGGGAACCTTATAAGCAGTGCTCTGGTGTGCCGTGAACAGTCTCATTTGGCCTCCAAACCTGAGATGCTGGTTTCCAGTGATGTTTTTCCAGTAGGGGCTGCTGTTAAAAATTGGACCACAAACTTCATGTGAGCACAGTGCAAAAAGATTGTTGGCTCTTCTGGCATTTCTGTGTATGTTTAGCCAACATCAGTATTACCTAAAAACAACAGACAATAATATATGGTACTTTATGTATGAAAGAATTAAGACACTTAGGCAGATCAAAGGAGTTTTCTCATCATTACAGTTTTCTAGCTATTGTGTTTTGAAAGGAAAAAAAAAGACTAGAGAAGTAATTCTAAGATATTATTCACTTATCTGTTTGTACAAGAAATACAGAGGAGAAATATGAAAACAGTAAAGGCTAATTGAAAAGTGAAAGTATATTTGTAAGTAAAAATGAATGAGAAAATTTCCCCGAATTCCAAAAGGACTCTGTTCTCTTTTTCCATGTTTTGTAAAACTGCATTTTCTTCACGATAAATAAAATCCTTTTGCTGTCCCTTGATGTAGCTTTGGTACAGTCCCCTAAATTACATTCTGTGGTTTAAAATTTCCTTTATGAGAAATTTATGGTCTACTCTATAGAATAGAAAATTTGGCATGATTTTGTGCAATTTGGGAGAAGTAAGAAAAAAATTCATCTGTCCTTGATGCTACCTAACTTTCTTCTTTGGATGTTGAGGAATTTGTGACAATGAAGGAGAGATTATCTCAGCACAATATTTGACTCTGCAATGAATACTGATGCATAGGCATTAATGCAAATACTGTTGATTAGTTTACTATTGATCTTTTAATTGGAGATCTGGAAAAGGGACGATGATACATCTGTATTTAACTTTCCATCTTAATCTGCCCCGCTGTATTCAATGAATGATCATTTTGTCCTGCCTAACAAAGAAAAGAAATGGACATCTTGAACTTAGATCTAGGTATACTTATCTTGTGTAATATCTAATAGGTGAAGCTGGTGGTCCCAATGCCAGTTACCCAAAAGCCCATTCTTTTCTCACATGTTTGTAATGTCAAATGTAGTACCACATCTCTGTCAATTCAGAGGTCTGTTTCTGGGCCTTGTATTCTGCTCTACTGATTCCTTGTGGCTCCTACAGGAAGACCACACTACTCTGATTACTGTAGTTTTATAAGACTTGCTAACTCATAGTTCAAGTCTCTGTTCTTCCTGTTCAGATTTTTTGCTATGCTTGAAACTTTATTCTTTGGTATAAACTTTAGAATCAGTTTGATAAGTTTTATGGAAAAAATGCCATTGGGATTTATATTGGAATTGTGTCACATTTATAGATTAATGTGTTAACATTTTTCTGATATTCATTTTTTAAAATCCAGGGATATGACTTATCTCTCCATTTTCTTTCATTTCTTCTTTATAATTATCTCTATAAAGGACATACACATATTTTGTTAGATTTTTTCCTAGGAACCTTACAGGCTATTCTGTTACTCAAGTGGGATCTTTATTTTTCCATTATATTTTCTAATTTGTAAAAGACTTAAGTTACTATATTACCAGAAAAATGGATTCTGATTTGTATCAAAAGTAACATCTGCTATAGTATTTAACTTGCTTTCTCTTTTGTCTCTGGAGGAAAGTTGGAGTTTTTGGATGCAACTCAAGTATAATAAGAAAATTTTCAAGGTGTCATCAAAGTTCATTTAATTCTCTTTTCTTAATCTGCCATACATTGATATGCACTGACATTTCAATGATCTTTTCCAAGCTGAATGTTGAGGGATTTGTTGTAATATATTTTAATTCTTTGGCATTAAGACTCTTCTCCTTTTAGTCTTACGATGTCATTGTGAAACTTCCCAAATGCTGTTTAGGCCTTTGGTCAATCACTTAAAATCATTTTTCAGAAGACTCATTTAACAAATTAAAATGATCTTCCTGCAGTTTATTAGGAAGTGACAGGAAATAGAATTGAGCTTATTTGTAACTTGTTTTGTTATCTCCTGTAGTGTGGTGAAGCATGTACCTTTTAAAAAAGTCCATGCAAAATATTGTTTGGGGGCTTCCCTGGTGACGCAGTGGTTGAGAGTCTGCCTGCCGATGCAGGGGACACGGGTTCGTGCCCCGGTCCGGGAAGATCCCACATGCCGCGGAGCCGCTGGGCCCGTGAGCCATGGCCGCTGAGCCTGCGCATCCGGAGCCTGTGTTCCGCAACGGGAGGGGCCACAACGGTGAGAGACCTGCGTACTGCAAAAAAAAAAAAAAATTGTTTTGGTGTCCTTATTGACATGGAGTTTACGTTATCTCTATTACTTAAGAAATCTTATTTCCCTAGCTGTTGTATACACTTGCATTCCATTGATCTTGGCAAGCTGTCATATTTTTGAAACCATATATTGATGTATTTCATAATAGTTGAATGAAAGTCATTCAAATTTTGCCTCTTCTTTTCAGTGATTTTACCCATTGAGCATTTAAAGAAGGAGATGATTGGCATGCTGTCATCTTTCATTTGTATTTTAACCTTTGGTTATTTAAAACTCTAGGTGGTGTAAAAATTAGGATTGATTATTATTGAGGATGTGAGTGCACTAGAGAATACACGAATCAGTGAATATTTCAACGTAAATCCATTTAACTTAGCCAATAAAAATACCCTGATCAGCACTGAAAAGAAAGTAAGAGATGTGTTTTGAGGAAACAATTTACTTTGCAGATGACTTGAACTATACACTTTGAAGCACTGAGCACTATATTTAAAATACTTTTTGCTAACATGATATATGAGAAATGACTGTCATTTCTAAAGTTTACTGTTCTTTGAATATTAGTGAATTTGTACATTTTCATATATTTATTAGTAAGTTGTTGGTATCTCTGATTAGATGAATAGTTTCTAAATATCCTTTGCCATTTTTACACCAGAGTCTTGTCATTTTTCTTGTTTATTTGTAAAATTCTTTATATGTTAAGAATGTCAACTCACTGACAGTTATATTTGCAGGAGAGTTCCCAGGTTAATTATTGCTTTTAATTTAAAAATGTTTTTTGAAATCATTTCAAACCTACAGAAAAGTTACAAAGACAGTACAAAGAACTCCTGCCTCTTCTCTCACCAGATTCCTAATTGGTAATCTTTTTAGCTCATTTGCTCCATCACCCTCTATCTCAGTCCAGTATGCCTTTTACTGACAATATACTCCATCACCCTTAAATACTCTAGTATATATTTTATTAAAACAAGGACAGTCTCTGTATAACCAACATACACAATGCAATCAAGAAATCAGCATTAACAGCACAATACCATCCAATCTCAGACCCCATTTAAATTTCACCAACTATCTAAACAATGTCTTTTTCCTTCTTGGGCCATAATTCCATTCTAGAACACATGTTGCATTTGGTTGTCATATCTTATAATTTCCTTCAATCTGGAGCAGTTCCGTTCCCTGTTTTGGGTATCCTTTACAGTCTCAGAAGTATAGGCATTTCATTCCATATTATCACCGTCAACCTGGGTCCATCTGATGTTTCCTCATCACACTCAGGCTATGCATTCTTGTTAGGAATACCACAGAAATGATGCTGACCACATCTGGAGGTACACTGTGTCAGTCCGTTCTACTGCTGTGATATTAACCTTGATCACCTGGGCAAGTTAGTGATCTGCCAGGTTCTGCACTATTTTTTCCCTTTGATTTTGATCAGTATTTTATGGGGAGATAATTCAATTTCATTCCAATATCCTGTTCCTCATCAGACCTTCACCCACCTGCCTTAACATCCATTGACTGTTCCCACCTGTATAAGATACGATTGCTTCTTAGTGACACGAATAAAATGATAAAATGGAAAATTGAACTCATTCTAACTCAAATTCATTTTTTATACTGTCAAAAACTTAAGGAATATATGTCATGTAAAAATATATTCCTAAAAAATGGTAATTCAGACTTTTGTATCTCATTTTTAAATTTTTAAATTTTTATTTTTTGCCGTACATGGGCCTCTCACTGTTGTGGCCTCTTCTGTTGTGGAGCACAGGCTCCGGACACGCAGGGCCAGTGGCCATGGCTCACGGCCCCAGCTGCTCCGCGGCATGTGGGATCCTCCCGGACCAGGGTACGAACCCACGTCCCCTGCATCAGCAGGCAGACTCTCAACCACTGCACCACCAGGGAAGCCCTTGTATCTCATTTTAAGTGCATATCCCCTTTCACTATGCAAGGTATCTTTAAATTAACTACTGTATTTTTCTTTAATGAAAAGTATTCATTTATACTGAATGAAATTCAGAGAAAATAATGTTATTTCCATAAAGTTGATTTGCCCAACTTTTCTACCTTTTTCTTGATAGCTTTATATACAGGATTGCATTCATTGAACTAAACTCAAAGACCTTTGTGAAAACAAGATCAGAGTGTATATAAGATGTATTTCCAGGCAAATTTTGCTGGAAATACATTTAGCCTTCTATGATGTCTAGTTATTGGATTTTCAGTTTTTGACATTTCTAATTGCATGTTTTCTACATTTAAAAAATAATTCTGATTGTTATTCATCAGCCGATAACTGAAATAAATATATGACAAAATCTTTCTATCCTTTAGTTTGTCATAATTCAGGATCTGTTGCAGGTGTTTTGTTCAATCACGTTAAGAAAAGTTGTGCTTATTTTTAATCTCTCCATTTCTAACTAGATATGAGAATGTAGAGTAATAAGACAGTATAAAAATGTCTGGCCATGTAAAATAAAGATCTGGCAGAAATATAAAAATTCTGGACACGAAAAAGGAAGGCCTACATTTATAGCAAATCATCATCCTGGGGAGTGTCAATTCAGGAAAATGATGAAATGGGAACTCTTTGAGGACCTGGACTTTTGTCTCTTTTTCCCAGTATTCTCTGTACCTGGTACAGTGCCTGCTGTAAAGATGACTGGTGGATGTTTGAGGAATGACTGAATGAGAAGTGCAGAGAATCTGCTGATACCCAGTGTATGGTAGTTGGCTGATTTCTTAGGTTCATTGAAATGTTGTCTCTGCATTATAAGGATTAACACTTTATTAAGTTCTTACTCTGTGTCATGTAGTCTTCTAAACACCTTACATGGATTAATCTCATTAAATGTGCATCACAATCTTGGAGGTAGATACCATTCTTATCCTTATTTTCCAGATAAGAAAATGGGGCCTTGAAAGGTTAAGTCTCAAGTCCAAGGTTACAGTAAGTGGCAGAATCAACATTTGAACCAGGCTGCCTGACACCAGAGCCCATTCTCCTGTAACCACCATCCTGACAACTTCTCTCTCTACCTGTTTTAGAGCAACACTATGGCCTTTCTTCCTCCTCAAAACCCAAGAACTCTATTGACAGGGTTAATACTCTTGCTTTCTATTGCTTTTGAAGACAACAATCATATATTTTTCTTCTATTAAGCTTTTTTGTTATAGTAAACATTTTTATCCAGAAGTTTTCTTTCTTGCAATTTATTTCTTTATTTCAATAGCATCATCATGGCTTGCTGAAGTTGATAACAGTATAAATAAAGCTGTCATGGTCTGCATGATTGGGAAAATATTTTGTCTTTTCATTTTTTAAAATTGACTCTCCATAAAAAGTTTGTGCTAAAACTTAAAACTAAGATTCCTACATTTTTGACATTTCCCTACTAGAATTTGGGGCCCAGTTGGATCTATTTTCTTTAGTTAGGGGGGGTCCAGTAGCCATTTCGATTGGGAACGCTTGAAGTAATAGGCTCACTAAGAGCAAAATGTCACCTCAGTGGAAGACCCATGAATCCTGTTGCCTTCTTCCTTGGCTTTTATCTATTCTGAACAATAGAGGAGACATGATGACCCATGAAGCATGTCAGAAAACAGATGCTGCAGTGTTGACAGCTTACTCTCCCCTGTGACTAATTCCTTTCTTTCAAATACAGCCTCCCTAGAACTTCTAGTTGCCTTACACGCATCAATGCTTCTCCTTTATTGTCTGCCCGTAGTTTCAGAATGTGTTACGTGTAAAGCTGCCAGAAATTCCTGCACAGACCAACCTCTATTGACCTAAGGAAGTCCTATCGATTTTTTAAACGACCTTAGGAAAGCAAAATGTTAAGAGGAAGATTTGAAACCAGATAAAATACTTCCTGGAATCAAAGGGCATTGAGGGTCTTTGGGAGTCACTTAGTCACTCCAGATGGATGTATTCCTAAAACCATCATGAATCATTGTTTTAGGTGAAGGTGATGATGAAAAGTTACCATCTTGAGAACATAATTTTCTTCCAGAAATATTTTTTGCTGTTTATACTTTGAGATAGCACGATTGCATGCACACTTTAATACACTTGTAAAGCCACTTAAGTATCTGGAAATTGAAGACACCATTGCTGTATTCTCTTGGAATTGCACATGCACATACACACAAATTCCAATTCATCCAAAACTACAGTAATGTTTAAATTGTGTATATAAATGTGTATGGATTTTAAGAGGTCACTAAGTTCTTTCCTTCAGGCAGAGTTGACTTAAATCATTCTAACAGGTAAAACTACATCCAGAAAAGATGTTTTGTTTTGTGAATTTTTTTCACAAAAGAGATTGACTTAAGTAACCAAATTCAGAAATTAAAAAGTGATGTATTATGGATTTTTTAATGTAAAATTAAGTACATAGTGTCTTATATACTAAAGGATCAAGTAATTAATGATTCCTCAATGAATATGTTATTCCCTCCCAGACTGTGCTCTACTTTTCTATGTATGTATATTTTTAGATCCTTTCATATCAAAGTGGATATTATGAGAATTTGATGTATGAAATATCATTTCTGTAGTTTTTGAACCCTACTTGACCATTAACACACATCACAGATGGTTTCACAGATCCAGGGATAATTTACTCCACTTCCTTTCTGCAGAAATAGAATTACATATACTCAGTGGAAAAAAGAAATTCATGTTTTATATAGGTCTTTTAAAATAACTTTTCAGGGAGGGAGATGCAAGAGGGAGGAGATATGGGGATATATGTATATGTATAGCTGATTCGCTTTGTTATAAAGCAGAAACTAACACACCATTGTAAAGCAATTATACTCCAATAAAGGTGTTAAAAAAGAAGAGATAACTATAAAATAACTTTTCTATAGGAGTTTCGTCTTTAAATTCAAATGAAGTGATACCTCAGTTAATAAATCCCTTGGAACCATATGTATTTTATTACTTAACTATATTAAATATACCCTTGTGCGTGCACATGCGTGTGCACACACACACAAATACTTGCACCTCAGAGTCTTTCAAAACAGAACAGCTAGTGCTTATTTTTAATGACCAAATCTTTAAATTTTCCTCTCTAATATGTTAATCTGAGTTTTATAGAAAAAAGTATGACCGTTTCTGAAATTAGAACGATGCTATATATCATAAAGGGATAGTGGGCTGGAAAAATTTTAGAAAAAAGGAAAGAATGCACTGACCCTTTCTCAACCTACCACTCTTCAGTGTAAGCCCTCTTGGGGAATTAGTGAAGGGTTATACTTCTAACTTCCTTTCAAATATCATCAGCATCTCTACATTGGAGTAAGGACTAGAGGCAGAATAGCTTTGGTGATGCCATCAGGAGTGAGATGGGATGAATCCAGTCTCCAAATAGATTCCTTGAGTTTTCAGCAATTGGGGATCTTATTTTACATGGCCTGTACTCGTAGGTGATAAATATAAGTTGGGAATCATTGCAGAAATCTTCTTTTTCCTTATATGAATGTTTAATTGATGCTCCCCAGTTCTTTGAAAGAACGATTATTTTCTTTTAGAATTGCAGTCACCTTTGCTATAATCAGCTGAACCTGATATGTATGGGCCTGTTTTTAAACTATCTGTATGGTTCCATTAGTCTATATTTCTATTCATGTGCCAACATTGCATAGTTTTAGCTACTGTTGTTTCATAATAATTTTAGATATAGTAGTGTAAACCTTCCAAATTTTGTTGTTCTTCTTCAAGATTATCTTGGGTATACTTGTCTTTTTCACATTTCCTTGTAATTTTAGAATCAGCTTGATTTTCGGTTGGGATCTATTAAATCTGTAAGTAAATTTGACCAATGATTTACGTATTTGCATTAGAGATTTAAAAATTTTTCTCAGTAACATTTTTATATAACATTTTATTCCATTTGTTTTGTAAGGTTATCGCACATTTTCTGTTAAATTCTGGGATATGTGATGTTTTGATGTTAATTTAATTGGCACATTTAAAATTTTGTTTTATATTTGTTAGCAATACAAGTGAGTTTTGTACATTGATCTTCCAGTGACCTTTGTTACATTAATTTATAATTTATTATTACTCATTTATGCATTAATTTATCTGCTATTCATTATAATATTGACTACGAATAACAGTGATATTTCTTTCTTTTCAATTCTCATACCTTTAATACATTTTTCTATCTTATTACATTGGTTATTCAATATGGAATAAATATGGAATAAAAGTGTGCTGGCTGATATTTTTATCTTCCCAATCTCATGGGGAAAGCTTTGATATTCCATTATTAAGTATGATGTTTTTCATAGTTATTATTGTTATTTTTGTTTATTTGTAGATTCTTCACCTTATATAAAGCAACTTCAGTTTTATTCCTCAGAATTGAGAAAAAGAATGGATGTTAAATTTTCTCGAATGCATTTTCTACAACTGCTAAATATTTAATTTTTCTCCTTTATTTATTTATTTATTTTTTGGGGGGGATTTTTTTTTTAATTCAAACAGAAAGTTGCAAAAATTATAATCATCCTCATCAGTTCACTCAGTTCCATGTAATTATTTTTTTTTCATCTTGATCTTCGTTAGCACTTTATGAATTCATCAGTTTTCCATTAGAGTTCTGAAAATGCTTATTCATTCAGTTCAGCAGTATAGTCAGTTACCAGAAACCTGTACCTGTCAGAGTCTTTCCCATGAATTCCTTGAAGATGAAACGCTTTTATAGGAACATTTTTGCAAAAGCATCAGAGTACACCCAGAACTGTCTGTAAATGACAAAAGACTTAAAAATGGCCACGGTTAAAGATTTGATGAAAGTCCATAATAATGCAATTGACAAGGAAATTTAGTTATTTCTGAGATATACATTTTAAAGTAATAGCTAGAATTATGACTTATAACATTATACCAGAACATATAAGATTTTTAGAAATTTCATGTAATGTCTGAAACATTTATATTAACATATTTCCATACAAATAACCCAAAGAAAGTTTAGTATTAGTTGTTTTTGTTTGTTTGTTTGTTTTTTATACTGCAGGTTCTTATTAGTCATCAGTTTTATACACATCAGTGTATACATGTCAATCCCAATAGCCCAATTCAGCACACCACCATCCCCACCCCACTGCGGTTTCCCATCCCCTTGGTGTCCATACGTTTGTTCTCTACATCTATGTCTCAACTTCTGCCCTGTAAACCAGTTCATCTGTACCATTTTTCTAGGTTCCACATACATGTGTTAATATACGATATTTGTTTTTCTCTTTCTGACTTACTTCACTCTGTATGACAGTCTCTAGATCCATCCATGTCTCAAAAAATGACCCAATTTCATTCCTTTTTATGGCTGGGTAATATTCCATTGTATATATGTACCACATCTTCTTTATCCATTCGTCTGTCGATGGGCATTTAGGTTGCTTCCATGACCTGGCTATTGTAAATAGTGCTGCAGTGAACATTGAGGTGCATGTGTCTTTTTGACTTATGGTTTTCTCTGGGTATATGCCCAACAGTGGGATTGCCGGATCATATGGTAATTCTATTTTTAGTTTTTTAAGGAACTTCCATACTGTTCTCCATCGTGGCTGTATCAATTTACATTCCCACCAACAGTGCAGGAGGGTTACCTTTTCTCCACACCCTCTCCAGCATTTGTTGTTTGTAGATTTTCTGATGATGCCCATTCTAACTGGTGTGAGGTGATACCTAACTGTAGTTTTGATTTGCATTTCTCTGATAATTATTGATGTTGAGCAGCTTTTCATGTGCTTCTTGGCCATCTGTATCTCTTCTTTAGAGAAATGTCTATTTAGGTCTTCTGCCCATTTTTGGATTGGGTTGTTTGTTTCTTTAATATTGAGCTGCATGAGCTGTTCATATATTTTGGAGATTAATTCTTTGTCTGATGATTCGTTTCCAAATATTTTTTCCCATTCTGAGGGTTGTCTTTTTGTCTTGTTTATGGTATCCTTTGCTATGCAAAAGCTTTGAAGTTTCATTAGGTCCCATTTGTTTATTTTTGTTTTTATTTCCATTACTCTAGGAGGTGGATCAAAGAAGATCTTGCTGTGATTTATGTCAAAGAGTGTTCTTCCTATGTTTTCCTCTAAGAGTTTTATAGTGTCCAGTCTTACATTTAGGTCTCTAATCCATATTGAGATTATTTTTGTGTATGGTGTTAGGGAGTGTTCTAATTTCATTCTTTTACATGTAGCTGTCCAGTTTTCCCAGCACCACTTATTGAAGAGACTGTCTTTTCTCCATTGTATATCCTTGCCTCCTTTGTCATAGATTAGTTGACCATAGGTGCGTGGGTTTATCTCTGGGCTTTCTATCTTGTTCCATTTTTCTATGTTTCGGGATTTGTGCCAGTACCATATTGTCTTGATTAAAGTAGCTTTGTAGTATAGTCTGAAGTCAGGGAGTCTGATTCTTCCAGCTCTGTTTTTTTCCCCTAAAGACTGCTTTGGCTATTCCCGGTCTATTGTATCTCCGTACAAATTTTAAGATGATTTGTTCTAGTTCCGTACAAAATGCCATTGGTCATTTGATAGGGATTGCATTGATCTGTAGGTTGCTTTGGGTAGTAGAGTCATTTTCACAAAATTGATTCTTCAAATCCAAGAACATGATATATCTCTCCATCTGTTGGTATCATCTTTAATTTTTTTCATCAGTGTTTTGTAGTTTTCTACATACAGGTCTTTTGTCTCCCTAGGTAGGTTTATTCCTAGGTATTTTATTCTTTTTGTTGCAATGGTAAATGGGAGTGTTTCCATAATTTCTTTTTCAGATTTTACATCATTAGTGTATAGGACTGCAAGAGATTTCTGTGCATTAATTTTGTATCCTGCAACTTTATCAAATTCATTTATTAGCTCTAGTAGTTTTCTGGTGGCATTTTTAGGATTCTCTATGTATAGTATCATGTCATCTGCAAACAGTGACAGTTTTACTTCTTCTTTTCCAATTTCTATTCCTTTTATTTCTTTTTCTTCTCTGATTGCCATGGCTAGGACTTCTAAAACTATGTTGAATGATGGTGAGAGTGCACACCCTTTTCTTGTTCCGGTTCTTAGAGGAAATGCTTTCAGTTTTTCACCATTGAGAATGATGTTTGCTGTGGGTTTGTCATACATGGGCTTTATTATGTTGAGTTATGGTCCTTCTGTGCCCACTTTCTGGAGAGTTTTTATCATAAATGGGTGTTGAATTTTGTCAAAAGCTTTTTCTGCATCTATTGAGATGATCATATGGTTTTTATCTTCAATTTGTTAATATGGTGTATCATATTGATTGATTTGCGTATATTGAAGAATCCTTGCATCCTTGGGATAAATCCCACTTGATCATGGTGTAGGATCCTTTTAATGTGTTGTTGGATTCTGTTTGCTAGTATTTTGTTGAAGATTTTTGCATGTATATTCATAAGTGATATTGGTCTGTAATTTTTTTTTTTTTTGTAGTATCTTTGTCTGGTTTTGGTATCAGGGTGATGGTGGCCTCATAGAATGAGATTGGGCGTGTTCCTTCCTCTGCAATTTTTTGGAAGAGTTTGAGAAAGATGGGTGTTAGCTCTTCTCTAAATGTTTCATAGAATTCACCTGTGAAGCCATCTGGTACTGTACTTTTGTTTGTTGGAAGATCGTTAATCACAGTTTCAATTTCATTACTTGTGATTGGTCTGTTCATAGTTTCTGTTTCTTCCTGGTTCAGTCTTGGAAGGCTATACCTTTCTAAGAATTTGTCCATTCTTCCAGGTTGTCCATTGTATTGGCATAGAGTTGCTTGTAGTAGTCTCTTAGGATGCTTTGTATTTCTGCGGTGTCTGTTGTAACTTCTCCTTTTTCATTTCTAATTTTATTGGTTTGAGTCCTCTTCCTCTTTTTCTTGATGATTCTGGCTAATGGTTTGTCAATTTTGTTTATCTTCTCAAAGAACTACTCCTAGTTTTATTGATCGTTCCTATTGTTTTCTTTGTTTCTATTTCATTTATTTCTGCTCTGGTCTTTATGATTTCTTTCCTTCTGCTAACTTTGTGTTTTGTTTGTTCTTCTTTCTCTAGTTCCTTTAGGTGTAAGGTTAGATTGTTTTTTTGAGATTTTTCTTGTCTCTTGAGGTAGGCTTTTACAGCTATAAACTTCCTTCTTAGAACTGCTTGCTGTATCCCATAGGTTTTGGATTGTTATGTTTTCATTGTCATTTGTCCCTAGGAATATTTTGATTTCCTCTTTGATTTCTTTAGTGATCTCTTGGTTATTTAGTAATGTATCGTTTAGCCTCCATGTGTTTGTTTTCTTTACCTTTTTTTCCCTGTAATTCATTTCTAATCTCATAGCGTGTGGTCAGAAAAGATGCTTGATATGATTTCAGTTTTCTTAAATTTACTGAGGCTTGATTTGTGACCCAAGATGTGATCTATCCTGGAGAATATTCCGTGCATACCTGAGAAGAAAGTGTAATCTGCTGTTTTTGGATGGAATATCCTATAAATATCAATTAAATCTATCTTGTCTGTTGTGTCATTTAAAGCGTCAGTTTCCTTATTTATTTTCATTTTGGATGATCCATTGGTGTAAGTGAGGTGTTAATGTCCCCCACTATGATTGTGTTATTGTCTATTTCCTCTTATAGCCATTAGCAGGTGCCTTATATATAGAGGTGCTCCTATGTTGGGTGTATATATATTTATAATTGTTATACCTTCTTCTTGGATTGATCCCTTGATCATTATGTAGTGTCCTTCCTTGTCTCTTGTAACATTCTTTATTTTAATGTCTATTTTACCTGATATGAGTATAGCTACTCCAGCTTTTTTTTGATTTCCATTTGCATGGAATATCTTATTCCATCCCCTCACTTTCATTCTGTATGTGTCCCTAGGTCTGAAGTGGGTCCCTTGTAGACAGCATATATATGGGTTTTGTTTTTGTATCCATTCAGCAAGCCTGTGTCTTTTGGTGGGAGCATTTAATCTATCCACGTTTAAGGTAATTATTGATATGAATGTTCCTGTGACCATTTTCTTAATTGTTTTGGGTTTGATTTTGTAGGTCCTTTGCTTCTCTTGTGTTTCCCACTTAGGGAAGTTCCTTTAGCATTTGTTGCAGAGCTGGTTCGGTGGTGCTGAATTCTCTGAGCTTTTGCTTGTCTGTAAAGCTTTTGATTTCTCCATCAAATCTGAATGAGATCCTTTCTGGGTAGAGTAATCTTGGTTGTAGGTTCTTCCCTTTCATCAGTTTAAATATGTCATGCCACTCCCTTCTGCCTTGTAGAGTTTCTATGAGAAATCAGCTGTTAACCTTATGGGAATTCCCTTGTATGTTATTTATCATTTTCCCCTTGCTGCTTTCAATAATTTTCCTTTGTCTTTAATTTTAGCCAATTTGATTACTATGTGTCTTGGTGTGTTTCTCCTTGGGTTTATCCTCTGTTGGACTCTCTACGCTTCCTGGGCTTGGGTGGCTATTTCCTTTCCCATGTTAGGGAAGTTTTCGAATATAATCTCTTCAGATATTTTCTCTGGTCCTTTCTCTCTCTCTTCTCCTTCTGGGACCCCTATAAGGTGAATGTTGTTGCGTTTATTGTTGTCCCAGAGGTCTCTTAGGCTGTCTTCATTTATTTTCAGTCATTTTTCTTTTTTCTCTTCCGCAGCAGTGAATTACATCATTCTGTCTTCCAGGTCACTTATCCGTTCTTCTGCCTCAGTTATTCTGCTATTGATTCCTTCTAGTGTATTTTTCATTTCTGTTATTGTATTGTTCATCTCTGTTTGTTTGTTCTTTAATTCTTCTAGGTCTTTGTTAAACATTTCTTGCACCTTCTCGATATTTGTCTCCATTGTTTCTCTGAGGTCCTGGATCATCTTCACTGTCATTATTCTGAATTCTTTTTCTGGAAGGTTGCCTATCTCCACTTCATTTAGTTGTTTTTCTGGGGTTTTATCTTGTTCCTTCATCTGGTACATAGCCCTCTGCCTTTTCATCTTTTCTATCTTTCTGTGAATGTGGTTTTTGTTCCACAGGCTGCAAGATTGTAGTTCTTTCTGCTTCTGCTGTCTACCCTCTGGTGGATGAGGCTATGTAAGAGGCTTGATGGGAGTGACTGGTTGTGGGTAGAGCTGACTGTTGCTCTGGTGGGCAGAGCTCAGGAGAAGTTTAATCCACTTGACTGCTGATGGGTGGGGCTTGGTTCCCTCCCTGTTGGTTGTTTGGCCTGAGGCAACCCAACACTGGCGCCTACCTGGCCTCTTTGCTGGGGCTAATGGCAGACTTTGGGAGGGCTCACACCAAGGAGTATTTCCCAGAACTTCTGCTGACAGTGTCCTTGTCCTCATGGTGAGCCATAGCCACCACCCGCCCCTGCAGTAGACCCTCCAACACTAGGAGGTAGGTCTGCTTCAGTCTCCTGTGGGGTCAATGCTTCTTGCCCTGGGTCCCAATGCGCACACTGCTTTGTGTGTGTCCTCCAAGAGTGGAGTCTCTCCCCCAGTCCTGTCAAAGTCCTGCAGTCAATTCCCACTAGCCTTCACAGTCTGATTCTCTAGGAATTCCTCCTCCTGTTGCCGGACCTCCAGGTTGGGAAGCATGATGTGGGGCTCAGAACCGTCACTCAAGTGGGTGGACTTCTGTGGTATAAGTGTTCTCCAGTCTGTGAGTCACCCACTCACCAGTTATGGGATTTGATTTTACTGTGATTTCACCCCTCCTCTGTCTCATTTTGGCTTCTCCTTTGTCTTTTGTTGTGGGGTATCTTTTTTGGTGAGTTCCAGTGTCTTCCTTTCGATGACCGTCCAGCAGCTAGTTGTGATTCTGGTGTTCTCGCAAGAAGGAGTGAGAGCATGTCCTTCTACTCCTCCATGTTGGTTCCTCCTCCCTTTATTTTGTTAACATGTAGTGAATTACCTTTTTTTTTTTTTTTTTTTGCGATAACGCGGGCCTCTCACTGTTGTGGAGCACAGGCTCTGGACGCGCAGGCTCAACGGCTATGGCTCTCGGGCCCAGCCTCTCCGCGTCATGTGGTATATTCCCAGATGGGGTCACGAACCTGTGTCCCCTGCATCGGCAGGTGGACTCTCAACCACTGCGCCACCAGGGAAGCCCTACGTCTATTCTTATGAATTAAATTGGTTTGTAGTTTCCCTTGTAATGTCTTTGTCAGGTTTTTGCCTCATAGAATATGTTAGGATGTGTTCCCTTTTTGGTAATCTAGAAGACTTTGTGAAAGATTGCTGTTACTTTCTCCTTGAAGTATTCAAAAGAGTTCACTGATCTAGTCATCTGAGACTGGAGTAATGTTTGTTGGATGATTTTAATTACAACTATCCTTCTTTCTAGGTTTAGTGTCCATAACCCTAACAAAGGCCAGCACTCCAAACTGCGTTTGAAATTGCATTTCCTCTCAGGGCGTTGCTTCAAGAATTCACTTCTTCTTTTGCACTATTACTTTGTACTTTCTCTATCGGATATTTCCATAAGCACATAAATATGCTATAATATTTATAGTCTGAAAAGCAAGCCAAATGTAAAACCCTCTATTGACCTTACCTATTCAACTGCTGTTTCTCTGTTTCCCTTTGGTTGTCTCCATTTCCCCTCCTCTCACTCTTTATTGGACCCTACTCTCTCTGCTTCACTGAAAATGTACTTGTCAAGGCTTCCACTGATGTCCATCTTGCAAAGTCCATTCTCTAATTCTGAGTCCTCATCCTATTGGACTTTGATTACTCCATCCTTCCAAACTCTTTTCTTGAGCTCCCACTTTCCTGGTTTTATTCCTCGGTCTCCTGGCTCCTTCCTCCTCACACCCCTGACATCTGGATGTAGGACTGTTCTAAGGCTTGATGCCCAGACTTCTTCCCCATGTTCACTTAATTCCTGAGTGATCTCATACTAAGGGCTTTAAATCCCATCTCTATGAAACAATGGATTATTAATTTTTTCTCTTATCTTGACCTTTGCCCTTGGACTCCAGACTTGTATATCCAACAGCTCACCTGCATCTTCACTTTCATAAGTTGGAATATCAAACTGTGCATGTCAGAAGTCAAACTCATCATCCTCTTCCTTAAACTTGCTCTTCATTCAGTGTTCCCCATCTCAGTAAATGGTAACTGCTTTCTTCTAGTTGTTCAGGCTAAAAACCCTGAAGATTTCTTGATTTCTCTCACACTGCACATTTAATCCTAAGAAAATCTTTTCACCCTTTTCACCACCTTCCCTGGTCCAAGGTACCTCTAGCAACTCATCTCCTTGATTTAGCCCTTGTAATCTCCCACCCTTCGTACAGTTTATTTCCGACACTGCAGCCAAAATGATTATATTAAAACTCTGTTCAAAAAACCCTCCCATAGCTTTCTACCTACAGCAGCCAAAGTTATTTTTTAGACCCTTAGTCCCTAAATGGTCTGCCTCTGTGCTTTCTGATGCTTTTTGACCTAATTTCCTCCTATTCTGACCCTTCCTCATTCCACTGTAGCCACACAGGCTTCAGTGATATTCCTTGAATTTGCCAGGCAGGCTCCTGCCTCAGGGTCATTGCTTTTTTCAGGGTTTCACTACATGTCACTTCTTCAATAAGGCTTTCTTTGAACATCCTGTTTTAGATATCATCTTACCATACTCCTTAGCCTCCTTTTAATTTTCTTCATAGATTTTATCACCATGTAACCTGTTTATTTGATGTATTTTATTAATTTATTTTAATATAAATTCAAGGAGAACTGGTATTTTTATCTCTTTGGTTCTCTTCTGTATGCCCAGAACCTAGAATAGAGCCTAGGACAAATAGACATTCAGAAAATATTTGTTGAATGAATAAATGAGTGAGTAGTGAATGAATATAAGAAGTCCCTTTGAAATGTGTATGCCATTTGAATCAGCAATTTAGTTACAATAATTTATTCCAAGAAGGAAATTGTGCAGGTGCACAAAGAAACATGTATTGAAATATTTTTATTAAGAATGAAAAACTGGGGAATTCCCTGGTGGTCCAGTGGTTAGGACTCAGTGGTTTCACTGCCGTGGCCTGGGTTTGATCCCTGGTCAGGGAACTGAAATCCTGCAAGCCGCACGGCACGGCCAAAAAAAAAAAAAAAAGAAAAATCAGAAACAGTAATAGGAAATTGGATATTAACTAGATCATGGCACAGCTATACTATGAACTACCATGCTTCCATTACAAAGGATGTAGCTTTACTTTTATTGACTTGGAAAGATGTTCACAGTGTATGGTTAAGTGAAGAAGACTGCAAAGGATACATGCAAAAATACTATATTGATCACCTCTTGCCAGCAGGACCATTAGTGATCTTACTTATCGTCTTCATGTTTTGTGAATTTTCTGAATTTTTGTATTATTATAACCAATTATTTTATATCAGAAAAATTGTATACATATATAAAACCAAGTTGTCAGATCTTTCACAAGTAGCCATATTCTGCTTGGTCTTCCCACAAGGCAGGAATGCTTAGCTTGGAGTCCATGAATGGACCTCATGGGATCTGTGAACCCCTTGTCAAATCTGTAAGCCAGATTCTCTACAAACTTGCATATGTGCATTTTCAGATCATCACAGCAATCCGTATTCCCTAGTTGATCTTCCTCAACCTTACAACAGTGTGTTCCTGGGTTCATTCTTGATAAAGTAAGGAAGACTCATCTTCTTTGAGTCTGCCTCTTCTTTGAACCCTTTCTCTTCAGTCTTTCACTAATTTCCACTTGCTTGGTCTCCGTCACAACTAAGTGAATGGCGGTTATGAGAGGACATAGCATTCAGTAGGTGCTGCCCTTTATCCAACAACATTTCAGCTCGACTTTCGTGCATACCCTGTGCTGTGGAGTGAGTACCCACTTATTACCAGTGCTTTATCATATCTGTTCTTTCTCCATCCTTGTATAAGACCGTTCGCAAAGTGATATTTAAAAAGTACTCATGATGCCACTAAATTCTCCTCCCCTCCAGGTTCATAGCTCAAAGGGTTGTTTCTTAGAGTTTTTTGTGTCATGCTAGTAATAAATTACCTCCATTTCATGAATGGCCACTTTCCCTTTTATTTTATTGTAAACTCAGTTATGTGGGGTAATAAGATGGAGAGATTGTTATTCAAGCCGTCATGTATGATGCCAAGGCTTCAATCATGAAGCTTCCATTTGCTACTGCTCTTTCCCTTTGGTGATATAATTTTGCTTCCTAGCTATATTATTTCTGAAGCAGCTTTGTTACCCTCACTGATCTAGCTACATTCCTCTTCTTGCAGTAAGATTTTTATAGTCGTATTATTATTAGTTTTGAAATGGCTAAACATTTTTCAGTTAATAATGAGTTTATTATTGAGGATCTCCAGGCTTCACCGTTGTTTGGCCTTATTCATTGCCGTATTCTCAGTTCCCATAGTAAATATTAGCTGGAATAAATGAACAAATAAATCATAGTTTAAAAAACCATCTTCCCTTTATGTTTTAATATAAGCAAGGTCTTGGTTTTATAAAAATGAAATGATTGGCCTTAGGAAGTCATGAATTATTGGTCACCAGATGAATTCAAACAAACTGGATGACCATTTGATGGGAATATCATAGATGAGATGCAAACATCATTATTTGGGTAGATTCTCACTAAATTACTTTCTGTCTGATATTCATGTTTAAGTTAAAATCAGCCCTGAAAATTTGCTGATGTTTAAATAACATGCATAAATATGTCATAGGAAATATAAATCATAATCATGATGTGTTTGGAGTGCTTACTCTTTCTCAGGAACTGTGTAAAGTAAGTCCTTATAAGTTATTTCATTTACAAAACAACCATGTAAGTTCACAACTCTTATTACCCTTATTTGATAGGGAAGGAAACTGAGGCTTGGAGAAGATTTTTAACTTGTCCAGTTGTGAACTATGGAGACAGGATTAAGACTCTGAGGTCTTTTAAATTGCTGCATTATACTGGCTTGCTGATGACCAAATACTGTTAAAAACTAATAAAAATAGAATCAATATGATTCTAATGAAGGATGCCAAAAAGTACACCTTTTACTCCCCACTCTGCCATCTCCCTCAATACTTCAGGGAATCATTGGTAGAGGCGAGGTGAAACAGCCGTTTTCTTTCTAATAAGTGAACGCAGCAGCCTAACTTACAGTAAATTTGCCCCCAGCACTGGACTTCATGTTTCATATTTTACTGGTTACACTAGAGCCCCCATAATACCAGTGCTGTCCACTTAGTTTCTATGAGAGTGGATTAATCTTCTGTTTTTATCTGCAAGTTATGCCTCCTGGTTTCTGCATTATTTCAATTAAAAATGTATTCAGCACACTGAATTGTATGCTTTAAAACAGTAAGTTTTATGTTATGAGAATTTTGTCTGAAAAAAATTTCAAAAAAATGTGTTCAAATTGCTTGTTATTCACAGAATTGGCTATAAAAAGCTGGACTTTATAAATGATGCCTAATTGGGACTATTGACAAATAATTAAAATAGTTACCATTTATTGAGTGCTTCCTGTGTTTCAGATGCCAGGCTTTATATGGCTTATCCCGTTGAATCCTTATTTTACAGATGAGGAAACTGAGGCAGTGAGAGGTCAGGTCATAGACGGTAGTGAGAGACAGAGCTGGTTTTCAATTCCAAAGCCTGTGCACATAACTCCTTTGCAGTTGTACCATCCATGAACCACACTAATGATATAGTTGGCACTAGAAGTGCCTGTGGCTTTTCTTCAAGTGACTGATTTACAACTGGGTTGTAGCTTAATGTTCTGAGGTGATCTGATCATTTTTCTATTTAGGTTTAATTTAAGGCAGCAGAAAAATTCTCATTTCATGTTGTGTGCAACCTTTTGGCGGATGAGACATGACCTTATTTTTATCATTTGATCTTGAGTTATGAAGGAGGTTGTTAAAATGAATGATGTCCTACCACTGTTGCCTATTTCTTCAAAGCCTAGTCTTAGTTTATATTTCTGTCATTGCAAAGGATATTTGATTAACAAGGGCATAAATTATTATAAAGGGTGAACTTTATTTCTGATTTTAGTTACTTCTCAAGATTGTGAATAACAAATCAGGGCGACATGATGTGTTGAAGTGTGACAAATTATCTTCTTGGGATTTAAAATGTGATTTCAATTTAAGGTAGTAAATGCTCATTAAACATAAAAGGGAAAATAAAGGACAATACAAAGAAGGTTAAACTTCATACATAGTTCTGTCACTCAGTTGCTTTTAAAAATGTTGATACATTTTATTCCAATTATATATTTTCCCCATGGTCACAACTGTAATGTATTAGTTAGGGTTCTTGCTTGTAAGGTGACTTCGGGGGTGGTGGACAGGCAGGGTAGCTTACTGTACTGATGGGAGGCTGAGGCACCAGAATTTGGAGGAGGCAATAATCAAAAGTGCCCTGGCAGGTCAGCAACCAGGAAGCAAGATGCAGAGTGACCTTAATATAGCAGACTGGGATGCTGCTGCCCTATCACAATGTAGGGGTCCCTCCTCCCTCTCTTCCTTGCTGTGCTTCATCCAGATACCCAGTCCAAAGGAAGAGTGTCAGATTGCTAACATGTGTCATGGACCTGTCCCTGGCTGTACTGCGGGGAGGAAGACGGAGGATTTGACCTTTGCTTTTTGAAATGGAGAAAATATCTAACGTGTTTTGGGCGTGCCCAACAGTGTTCTGAGTGCTTTCTTAAATTAACTCATTCCAATCCTCACGGAAGTCCTTTGAGGCAAGTGCAATTTGTATCTTTGTTTTATAGTTGGGTAACCAGATGAGGCACAGAGAGATGAAGTAGCTTACTGCTACCAGGAGGGCTACCAGGATGTGAAGTGGAGGTCAGGCTTTAGGGCTTGGGTAAGTTTAACCACACTGATCTGCTGAGCCTTGGGGTGGGGGGATAGGTGAGGGGAGACCACCTCCCACTTAGATGCCATCCAATGGGGGACAGGTGGAGTTCTGGAAACGAATAATATTTATTGAATACTCACCACATGCTAGGCACACTTCTAAGTGTTTTACATCATTATTTATTTTTCTTTTCACTAGATGTTTTTTGTGTATTACATATCTATTTCATTAAAAAAAACTGAGCAAATGATGCTGATAAAAATGTAATTTTTGGTAAAATATTTAACTACTGAAGGGTTGTTCTTGTTTGTGCAGCATAGTGTCAGCCTCCGTGCTATTAAGGATAATTCTGGTGCCTCAAATTTAGGAATTCAGTACAGGTGACAGTAATATCTAGAGGAAGAGACCAGACTGACAGCAGTGGTAGGGTTCTTGCCTCCATGTGGTAAAAGAACTGAAGGTATATAGCAATGGGGTGATCTGTTTGCTGATGTTATTTTTTTAAAATGCAAATATCTCTCTATCATTATAGAACTCACTAGTTGATTAAATAATGAATACTTGTTATCAAATAATAAGATAGAAGGGACTCTCTGATTGGTATCTTCTGGATCAAAGACCAAACAACTTGGTGTTTTATTTATGCTTAATAAGTTTACACATGATTTATATTCTGGATTACTTAGTTTATTTTTTATCTTAAAATAGAATTTTACTATATATGTGTGTATGTATATTATATTAAAGAAGTAATACATAATTAATGGAGAAAATTCAAGGTTATAAAAATATTTGAGAAGGTTGTTTCATCCTTTCCCCCAAATTGTACTCCCCTGAGGTAACTACTGTTAACATTTTGGCATATATCCTTCTTGATCATTTTTTCTCTAAACACACACACACACACACACACACACACACACACACACACACACAGTTTTCTCAAACTAAATGGGATTCTATAGAGCTTTTTTTAAGTTTAATTCATATTGGTAATTAACGATGGCATTATTTCACGTCAGAACTTCATGCTTTCAGAGAGTGGCATAGTGTACCAGAACATGGATGTATAATTCCCCTATGAGTGGATAGTTGGTATTTTATCAGGTTTTTTTTAGTGAGTGACACCACTGTCACTTTTTTTCTCCTCTGCTCTCATTGGCCTTTGGTTTCATTTGCTAGTTCCTCCTCAAAATGTTAATGTGTCATTTCATCTATAATAATTCCCTGGGTAATCCCTATGCCTTCATGGCTTTCAATACAATCTCTATGTCTATGACTCCCAAGTCCTATTTCCATAAAGGACCTCTCTCCATCTCAGCCTGGTAGATCTAGCTGACCTCCCTACATGTCCTCTTGAATGCTTATTAGGTACTTTAAACATAACATATCTAAGTTTAAAACTTGGTTCAAATTATCCTTGTTTTTCTTAATTTGAGAATGCCTTGATTTCTTCATCACTGAAGGATAGTTTCACTGGGTATAGGATTCTGGCCTGATAGCTTTTTCTTTCGTCACATCAAAAATATTTTTCCACTTCCTTCTGGCTTTCATTGTTTCTTCTGGGGAATTCACTACCATTCTAATTGTTTTTTCCTATACATAATGTGTCAATTTTTTTTCTCACTGCTTTCAATATTTTTTTCTTTATTCTTAGTTTTCAGAAGTTTCGTTAGGATCAGTATTCCTTCGAGTTTATCTTGTTTGGGGTTTGCACAGATTCTTGAATCTGTGAGTTTATGTCTCTGACCAGATTTGGGGAATTTACAGCCATTATTTCTTCAAGTACTTTTTTAGTTCACCCTCTTTTTCCTCTTTTATGGGCTCTAATTATGAAAATGTTAGAACTTTTGTTATAATCTCCCAGAGCTCTGAGACTGTTCATTTTTTTTCAGTCTGTTTTGTCTCTGCTGTTCAGATCGGATAATTTTTGTTCTGTCTTCTAGTTAACTGACTCTTTTTTGGTCCCCTCCATTTTGCTGTTGAGCTTTTTATTCCAGTTGTTGTATTTTTCAGTTTTAAAATTTCCATTTGGTTCTTCTTTATTTATCTGGTCCTTCTATTTTTTTGCTGAGGCTTTCTAACTTGTTTTTTTAATTTTTGAATTTTATTTATTTTTTTATACAGCAGGTTCTTATTAGTTATCCATTTTATACATATTAGTGTATATATGTCAATCCCAATCTCCCAATTCATCACCCCCCCTGCCCCACGCCGCAGCCACTTTCTCCCCTTGGTGTCCACACATTTGTTCTCTACATCTGTGTCTCTATTTCTGCTCTGCAAACCGGTTCATCTGTACCATTTGTCTAGCTTCCACATATATGCATTAATATACGGTATTTGTTTTTCTCTTTCTGACTTACTTCACTCTGTATGACAGTCTCTAGATCCATCCACGTCTCTACAAATGACCCAATTTCGTTCAATTTTTTGGCTGAGTAATATTCCATTCTATATATGTACCACATCTTCTTTATCCATTCATCTGTTGATAGACATTTAAGTTGCTTCCATGTCTTGGCTATTGTAAATAGTGCTGCAATGAACATTGGGGTGGATGTGTCTTTGAATTATGGTTTTCTCTGGGTATATTCCCAACAGTGGGATTGCTGGATCATAAGGTAATTCTATTTTAGTTTTTTAAGGAACCTCCATACTGTTCTCCATAGTGGCTGTATCAATTTACCTTCCCACCAAGAGTGCAAGAGGGCTCCCTTTTCTCCACACTCTCTCCAGCATTTGTTGCTTGTAGATTTTCTGATGATGCCCATTCTGACTGGTGTGAGGTGATACCTCATTGTAGTTTTGATTTGCATTTCTCTAATAATTAGTAATGTTGAGCAGCTGTTCATGTGCTTTTTGGCCATTTGTATGACTTCTTTGGAGAAATATCTATTTAGGTCTTCTGCCCATTTTCTGATTGGGTTGTTTCTTATTTTAATATTGAGCTGCATGAGCTGTTTATATGTTTTGGAGATTAATCCTTTGTTTATTTGTTTGCAAATATTTTCTCCCATTCTGAGGGTGGTCCTTTCGTCTTGTTTCCTTTGCTGTGCAAAAGGTTTTAAGTTTAATTAGGTCCCATTTGTTTATTTTTATTTCCATTACTCTAGGAGGTGGATCAAAGAAGATCTTGCTGTGATTTATGTCAAAGAGTATTCTTCCTATGTTTTCGTCTAAGAGTTTTATAGTGTCTGGTCTTACATTTAGGTCTCTAATCCATTTTGAGTTTATTTTTGTGTATGGTGTTAGGGAGTGTTCTAATTTCATTCTTTTCCATGTAGCTGTCCAGTTTTCCCAGCACCACTTATTGAAGAGACTGTCTTTTCTCCATTGTATATTCTTGCCTCCTTTGTCATAGATTAGTTGACCATAGGTGTGTGGGTTTATCTCTGGGCTTTCTATCCTGTTCCATTGATCTATATTTGTTTTTTTTTTTTTTTTTTTTTTTTTTTTTTGCTGTATGTGGGCCTCTCACTGTCGTGGCCTCTCCTGTTGCGGAGCACAGACTCCGGACGTGCAGCCTCAGCGGCCATGGCTCTCGGGCCCAGCCGCTCCACAGCATGTGGGATATTCCCGGACTGGGACACAAACCCTTGTCCCCTGCATCGGCAGGCGGATTCTCAACCACTGTGCCACCAGGGAAGCCCTATATTTCTGTTTTTGTGCCAGTATCATATTGTCTTGGCTACTGTGGCTTTGTAGTATAGTCTGAAGTCAGGGGGTCTGATTCCCTTTTTTTCCCTCAAGACTGCTTTGGATGTTCAGGGTCCTTTGTGTTTCCATACAAATTTTTAGATTTTTTGGTTCTAGTTCTGTAAAAAATGCCATTGGTAATTTGATAGGGATTGCATTGAATCTGTAGATTGCTTTGGGTAGTATAGTCATCTTCACAATATTGATTCTTCCAAACCAAGAACATGCTATATCTCTCCATCTGTTTGTGTCATCTTTGATTTCTTTCATCAGGGTCTTATAGTTTTCTTCATACAGGTCTTTTGTCTCCCTAGGTAGGTTTATTCCTACGTATTTTATTCTGTTGCAGTGGTAATTGGGAGTGTTTCCTCAATTTCTCTTTCTGATCTTTTGTTGTTAGTGTGTTGGAAAGCAAGAGATGACTGTGCATTAATTTTGTATCCTGCATCTTTACCAAATTCATTGCTTAGCTCTAGTACTTCTCTCGTGGCATCTTTAGGATTCTCTATGTATAGTATGTCATCTGCAAACAGTGACAGTTTTACTTCTTCTTTTTCAATTTGTATTCTATTTATTTCTTTTTCGTCTCTGATTGCCATGGCTAGGACTTCCAAAACTATGTTGAATAATAGTGGCGAGAGTAGACGTCCTGTCTTGTTCCTGATCTTAGAGGAAGTGCTTTCAGTTTTTCACCATTGAGAATGATGTTTGCTGTGGGTTTGTCATATACGGCCTTTAGTATATTCAGGTAGGTTCCCTCTATGCCCACATTCTGGAGAGTTTTTATCATAAATGGGCATTGAGTTTTGTCAAAAGCTTTTTCTGCATCTATTGAGATGATCATATGGTTTTTATTCTTCAATTTGTTAATATGGTGTATCACGTTGATTGATTTGTGTATACTGAAGAATCCTTGCATCCCTGGGATAAATCCCAGTTGATCATGGTGTATGATCCTTTCAATGTTTTGTTGGATTCTGTTTGCTGGTATTTTGTTGAGGAGTTTTGCATCTACATTCGTAAGTGATATTGGTCTGTAATTTTCTTTTTTTGTAGTATCTTTGTCTGGTTTTGGTATCAGGGTGATGGTAGCCTCATAGAATGAGTTTGGGAATATTCCTTCCTCTGCACTTTTTTGGAAGAGTTTGAGAAGGATAGGTGTTTCCTCTTCTCTAAATGTTTGATAGAATTCACCTGTGAAGCCGTCTAGTCCTGCACTTTTGTTTGTTGGAAGATTTTTAATCACAGTTTCAATTTCATTACTTGTGATTGGTCTGTTCATATTTTCTATTTCTTCCTGGTTCAGTCTTGGAAGGTTATACCTTTCTAAGAATTTGTCCATTTCTTCCAGGTTGTCCATTTTATTGGCATAGAGTTGTTTGTAGTAGTCTCTTAGGATGCTTTGTATTTCTGCAGTGTCTGTTGTAACTTCTCCTTTTTCATTTCCAATTTTCTTGATCTGAGGCCTCTCCCTCTTTTTCTTGATGAGTCTGGCTAATGGTTTATCAAGTTTGTTTATCTTCTCAAAGAACCAGCTTTTAGTTTTATTGATCTTTGCTATTGTGTTCTTTGTTTCTATTTCATTTATTTCTGATCTGATCTTTATGATTTCTTTCCTTCTACTAACTTTGTGTTTTGTTTGTTCTTCTTTCTCTAGTATCTTTAGGTGTAAGGTTAGATTGTTTATTTGAGATTTTTCTTGTTTCTTCAGGTAGGATTGTAGTGCTAGAAACTTCCCTCTTAGAACTGCTTTTGCTGCATCCCATAGGTTTTGGATTGTCTTGTGTTCATTGTCATGTGTCTCAAGTTATTTTTTAATTTCCTCTTTGATTTCTTCAGTGACCTCTTGGTTATTTAGTAACGTATAAAATAACCTCCATGTGTCTGTGTTTTTTTACATTTTTTTCCCTGTAACTGATTTCTAATCTAATAGCATTGTGGTCAGAAAAGATGCTTGATATGATTTCAATATTCTTAAATTTACTAAGTCTTGATTTGTGACCCAAGATGTGATCTATCCTGGAGAATGTTCCATGCACACTTGAGAAGAAAGTGTAATCTGCTGTTTTTGGATGCAATGTCTTATAAATATCAATTAAATCTATCTTGTCTATTGTGTCATTTAAGGCTTGTGTTTTCTTATTAATTTTCTGTTTGGATGATCTGTCCATTGTTGTAAGTGAGGTGTTATAGTCCCTCACTATTACTGTGTTACTTTCGACTTCCTCTTTATAGCTGTTAGCAGTTGCCTTATGTGTTGAGGTGCTCCTATGTTGGGTGTATATATATTTATAATTGTTATATCTTCTTTTTGGATTGATCCCATTTTCATTATGTGTGTTCTCCCTTGTATCTTGTAACATTCTTTATGTTAAAGTCTCCTTTATCTGATATGAGTACTGCTACTCCAGATTTATTTTGATTTGTATTTGCATGGAATATCTTTTTCCATCCCCTCACTTTCAGTCTGTATGTGTCCCTAGGTCTGAAGTGCGTCTCTTGTAGACAGCATATATGTGGGTCTTGTTTTTGTATCCATTCAGCAAGTTGTGTCTTTTGTTTGGAGCATTTAATCTACTCACATTTAATGTAATTATTGATATGTGTGCTCCTATTACCATTTTCTTAATTGTTATGGGTTTGGTTTTGTAGGTCCTTTTCTTCTCTTGTGTTTCCCAGTTAGAGAAGTTCCTTTAGCATTTGTTGTAGAGCTGGTTTGTTGGTGCTGAATTCTCTTTGCTTTTGCTTGTGTGTAAAGATTTTGATTTCTCCATCAACTCTGAAAGAGATACTTGTTGGGTAGAGTAATATTGGTTGTACGTTTTTCCCTTTCATCACTTTAAATATATCATGCCACTCCCTTGTGGCTTGTAGAGCTTCTGCTGAGAAATCAGCTATTAACCTTATGGGCGTTCTCTAGTATGATATTTGTCATTTTCCCTTGTTGCTATCAATAATTTTTATTTTTCTTTAATTTTTGTCAGTTTGATTACTGTGTGTCTCACTGTGTTTCTCCTTGGGTTTATTCTGCCTGGGACTCTCTGTGTTTCCTGGACTTGGGTAACTATTTCCTTTCCCATGTTAGGGAAGTTTTTGACTATAATCACTTCAAATATTTTCTCTGGTCCTTTCTCTCTCTGTTCTCCCCCTGGACCCCTGTAATGCGAATGTTGTTGCATTTAATGGTTTCCCAGGGGTCTCTTAGGCTGTCTTCATTTCTTTTCAGTCTTTTTTCTTTATTCTGTTCTGCAGCAGTGAATTCCACCATTCTGTCTTCCAGGTCACTTATCTGTTCTTCTGCCTCAGTTATTCTGCTATTGATTCCTTCTAGTGTGTTTTTCATTTCAGTTACTGTATTGTTTATCTCTGTTTGTTTGTTCTTTAATTCTTCTAGGTCTTTGTTAAACATTTCTTTTTTTTTTTTTTTTTTTTTTTGCGGTTGGCGGGCCTCTCACTGCTGTGGCCTCTCCCGTTGCGGAGCACAGGCTCCGGACGCGCAGGCTCAGCGGCCATGGCTCACGGGCCCAGCTGCTCCTTGGCATGTGGGATCTTCCCAGACTGGGGCACGAACCCGTGTCCCCTGCATTGGCAAGCAGACTGTTAACCACTGCACCACCAGGGAAGCCCTGTTAAACATTTCTTGCATCTTCTCGACCTTTGCCTCCATTCTTTTTCTGAGGCCCTGGATCATCTTCACTGTCATTATTCTGAATTCTTTTTCTGGAAGGTTGCCTATCTCTACTTCATTTAGTTGTTTTCCTGTGGTTTTATCTTGTTCCTTCATCTGGTACATAGCCCTCTGCCTTTTCATCTTGTCTATCATTCTGTGAATGTGGTTTTTGTTCTACAGGCTGCAGAATTGTAGTTCTTAATTCTGCTGTCTGCCCTCTGGATGATGAGGCTACCTAAGAGGCTTGTGCAAGCTTCCCAATGGGAGGGACTGGTGGTAGGTAGAGCTGGGTGTTGCTCTGGTGGCAGAGTTCAGTAAAACTTTAATCTGCATGTCTGCTGATGGGTGGGGCTGAGTTCCCTCCCTGTTGGTTGTTTGGCCTGAGGCAACCCAACACTGGAGCCTACCCGGGCTCTTTGGTGGTGGTAATAGCAGACTCTGGGAGGGCTCACGCCAAGGCGTACTTCCCAGAACTTCTGCTGCCAGTGTCCTTGTCCTCATGGTGAGCCACAGCCACCCACCTGCCTCTGCAGTAGACCCTCCAACACTAGCAGGTAGGTCTGGTTCAGTCTCCTGTGGGGTCACTGCTCCTTACCTTGGGTCCTGATGTGCACACTACTTTGTGTGTGTCCTCCAAGAGTGGAGTCTGTGTTTTCACCAGTCCTCTTGAAGTCCTGAAATCAAATCCTGCTATCCTTCAAAGTCTGATTCTCTTGGAATTCCTCCTCCCGTTGCTGGACCCCCAGGTTGGGAAGCCTGACGTGGGGCTCAGAACCTTCATTCCAGTGGGTGGACTTCTGTGGTATGTGTTCTCCAATTTGTGAGTCACCCGTTTAGCCGTTATGGGATTTGATTTTGTTGTGCTTGCGACCCTCCTACCATCTCATTGTGGCTTCTCCTTTGTCTTTGGATGTGGGGTATCTTTTTTGATGAGTTCCAGTGTCTTCCTGTCGATGATTGTTTAGCAGTTAGTTGTGATTCCAGTGCTCTCACAAGAGGGAGAGCACATCCTTGTAGTCCGCCATCTTGAACCAATCTCAGCCTCTAACTTTTTTTCATTTGTTTCAAGTTTGTTCAAATATGTTTGTAATTGCTCATTTTAATCAATGCTTCTTTAAAATCTGTGTCAGGTAATTTTTACATCTCTGTCATCTTGTGATGTTGATATCTATTGGTTGTCTTTTTGCATTATATTTGAGATCTTTCTGATTCTTGGTATGCTGTTTGATTTTGGGTTGAAACCTGGATATTTTTGTATAATGTTTTGAGACTTGGATTGAAACATGGATATATTTGTATGATGTTCTGAGACTTGGATCTCATTAAACTCCATATTTTATGTGACTTTCTGTGACAATGCACTGGCAGAGGATGAGGGGGTGTCATCTTGTTATTTCCAGGTGGAACTGGAAATCCAGGTTCCCTACTAGGCCTTCAGTTGACAATGAAGTGAGAACTTTTATTATTTCTGGGTGAGGGGGTGGAAGTTCCAACTGCCCACATGGTCTCTACCAAACACTCTGGTAGGGATGGTGTCATTACTGCAGGGTGATGGTGAAAGTTCTGACTCTCCACTAGGCCTCCTCTGAGAAGGCAGTGTGCTTTGTTACTAGGGATGGAACATGGTCTCCACTGATGCCATGGTTCGTCTTATCACTGGCTGACAGGGTTACAGTTCTTGGCTCTCTACTTGGCCTTTGTTGGCACCACCTGGCAGAGGCGTTGGGTACCTGATTTCTGCCTCAAGAGAGTGGAAATCTAGGCTCCCCACTTAGACTTTGCTGACATGTTAGGAGATGGAATCACAGTGTTTCCTGTGGTGCTTGGCTGGAATAGAGTGGTTGTTCTCTAAAAGTTTTTGTCTTTCTGGGCTTCTCCTTTTTAGGTACTTTAGCTAGAGTGAGCAGGCTTTTGAGGGGAATTGTTTTGTCTGCATCCATTGGTATTTCCAGGTTGCTGGTTTCTCCACCTCCAAGACTGGCATATATGAGGCAAAAAGAAAACCCTCTTCACTCACCATTCTGTTGTTACTCGGGCCCTGAGTGCCCTTGCCTTTTTAAAAAATTTTCTCCATCTTTCAGACTCTTCTTATTGTTTGTTTTATAATATCCTGTTTAGTTGTACTTATTGGGAGGAATAGGAAAATTATGTCTATTCCATCTTTCTGGAGACAGAGGTCATGTACATCATTTTTGAGCTTTATTTTCAATGGGCCTCGTGTGATTCTTCTTCTCTGTGCAGGTACCTGGAATTGGAAAGCAGCGGCCATCGGAATGAAGTCAGACTGCACTACCACTCCTCCGGCAGCCACCATCCTCACACAGAAGTGTTTCCTTACATTTTGGCTGATGATAAGTGGCACAAGCTCTCCTTAGCCATCAGTGCCTCCCACTTGATTTTACACGTCGACTGCAATAAGTAAGTGAAATGTTCTCAGTTCAGGTAACGGAAGATTCTAAGAAATGACGGTTAATGCACATTACTTACCTGGTGCTTCTTTGCAGAATATATGAAAGAGTGGTGGAAAAGCCTTCCACAGACTTGCCTGTGGGCACATCATTTTGGCTGGGACAGAGAAATAATGCACACGGATATTTTAAGGTATCTTCTGACTAAGGTCTGAGCATAAAGTGTAAATAGAAATGCTTTTTAATGAATTTGGAAAAGTACGTTTTGCTTTTTATGGTGTAAAGCAAAATAATTTGATGTGTATAGTTTTTTTCTATTTGTGTCTATTTCTGTTTTAGTTTTTTTTTTTTTTTTTTTACACTGGTGTTTAATTTAGCTGGTCAGCACTATTTTCTCTTTTTTTCCTGAATGAGTTTGAACTTTAAACACAACAGAGATGATCATAAGGCCCAATCAGGGCAGAGTTAACATCTTCTTGAAATCAGGCATTCAAAATAATAAAAATCTAAAATGTTAATATACAAATAAACTCTCTACCTTTGAAGTATAACCTTTGATGAGACTTTTATTGGGGTGTTAATAATAGAGGATTAAAACTTTTCAATATTCATTATTCATGGTCTCTTCGTACTTCTGAAAGTGAGAAAGGAATATATATATATATATATATGCACAAATCTATCAAAACTAGAAAGCAGTTATAATTTATATCTTTTTCTTATTGTCTATTTGGAGACACACTCCATGGAATTGCATCACAGGATCTAAAAGACATACCGTTTAACTTTCAGTATTTTAAGTTTGAGGAAATAAAGTTCAGAAAACTGCTTGATTACAAGCCCATAGTATAATCATTTTCCCTCCAATGACTCCGACACTGCCTGTCATACAGAAGAGGCTCGGCAAATAGTTGTTAAATGAAACAATGATAGGTGATGTGTCTAACTCAGGGATTTCTAGCTAGAGTAGGTACCAGTAACTTTAACATTGTGTTCTAAGAAAGGTTTGTATTCCCTGAAAGGTATTTTTGAAACTTACTTAAACTGCTACCTGGAAACCAGGTGCTTTGAATGTGTTATTTCATCGAATCCTAGTCTTGCTAGCCTTGGTTCAGGGCCTTTAAAATGTTTTTAAAATCTCTTTTACATATGCATAAACTTGTTCAGAGAGTTTAAACAACTTATCCAAAGCCAGTCATGGGGAATTGATCCCATGCTCGTGAGTCCTGAAAAATCAGTGCTCTTTTCCCACATAAGGGATAGCAAGTTTTTGCTATAGGTGCTGAGTCTCTCCTCTATTTAATCATGGCGCTCTTCCCCACGGAGCCCAGATGTGGCGTCAGAAACCTCACACGTCAGTTATGTGTACTGCTCTAGGGGCCATCATTTTTACTGTAGACTGTAAATGGTGCTCACTAGATTTGGGCAGTACACAAACTGTAGAACTCTACATGGTAGCTTTGCTTTCATGTTGCTGCTACCAAGTGATAGGATTTTGTTGTATACAAGTTGCTTCCCTGATCCAAACCCCAAGCAAACAGCAGATCCAGCAATTGCCACATAGTATACTTAAATATTTATCATTTACACTGACACTGTTTTTGTACCATGCTATTAAGCAGATTAAATATGTAGAAGATACTTAGTCCAGGATTTGACTGGTAAATCTTTGTAGGTACATTCAAAACTGTCTTAATAATATGTTGGTATGTCACCTCTGTCATTAAATGTTCTATTTCCATTTTTCAAAAGGGATAAAGTGAAATATTACTTAAAGAAAATATATAAAGATGTTGAAGGAAGAGAGAGGGGTGGTGAATGAAAGACACGCTGGAGTGTGTCTGATGAGGTCGTTTCTGAGCTACCATTTGGCCATTGCTTTAAGAGCCTTGTAAGCTGGAAGCTAATTATATCTTAATGACAAAGGATGCATGTAAATTTCACATGTAAACATGTGATGTGACCTTCTGTGTGAAATGGGTCATTTCCAGTTGGCATGTTAAAAAATTTTAGGCTAAACTTTCTGTACTCCTAAGGACTCATCACTAAGTCTTACTGTAGCTGTTTAATAAATCTCTTGTCCTTTTTAAATTGAGAAATTCACTTTAAAATATCCAACCGAGAAACAAGAAATGCTAGAATAAGCATTGTTCTTATGACTTAGCTTTTCTCTTGTTTTCTTTTTGATGATTGCAGTTAACTTAAAACCGGTATCAGTTTCACTGTTGTTGAAACCCAAAGTGATTTTCAGGTTGATTTTTAAAGGTCATTTTCAAGCCTTTCTTCAGTGGCTAACTAAAAATAACTTCCCAGACACATACTATTGTCTCTTAATTATATCTTGACATTTACTCTTAAGGCTTTAAAAATATTATCAATAAGAAAGTACGTGGGTAATCATCTATTTTGCCTGCCTGATGTTTTTCTTTCCCTTTGGTTTGAAGTCAAAGCAATGTATTCAAAAAGATTTTATTCAGGGATTTTGGTGAGTCTATCCTGTAATGTTTCCCTTCCTGAACTTGACTGTTGAACATAATTTGGGTAGATGAAAGTAATACGTCTTTTTCAAAATTTTTCTCACACAGGGTATAATGCAGGACGTGCAATTACTTGTCATGCCCCAAGGATTTATTGCTCAGTGCCCAGATCTTAATCGCAGTAAGTCCATTAGTTCTCACACCGTGTAATGAAAAGTATGCTTCTTGCTTAGTTTTGTCCACAATGTCAGTTTGAAATTAGAGTTTTTCTATATTAGTTGTCAGCATAGACTTAACCAGATTGAACTCCTTATAAATGCAACTTGACCAATGTGGTGTTTGTAATTCTAGCCTGTCCAACTTGCAATGACTTTCATGGACTCGTGCAGAAAATCATGGAGCTGCAGGACATTTTAGCCAAAACATCAGCCAAGGTAAAAGCTCCTTAGAAATAGGGTCTGGGGGAGCTCACAAATCCTTGAGGTTCCTTACAATTCCTTTTATAACCACAGTTGTTCACCTTTGAGACTTTTCTCATACCCTACTGTGTACCAGGACTGAACCGAAATCCCTGCTCAAGAAAGGGGCTTATAAATATTCAGACCCTAGCCATCTGTATAACGAACGATTCAGTAAATCAAGAATGAGGCAGATTACTACACTGCTTATTACGACAATAGGATTTATTGTTTAATTTAGTGTTTATTATTATTTAGTTTTTGTTTGCAAGGAAGGAGGCACGAGGACATTGTAAAGAATATGAGCACTAGAATTATGTCAAGGAAATGGTCCCACGAAATCTTTCTACCACTGTGTTACAGTTGTAGGAATGTTGGCTGTCTTAAGCCTGTATCAAGTTTACCTATAGTTTCACCAGGCTGTTGTCTTGTTGCATAGCAGTTACTTATGACCTGGAAGTTGTGTTGTATATCAATGATTTGTTTCTGACCCAATATATATTCTAAAATTTATGTTTGCACTCAAGCAAACATAGTCATGAAATTAGACATTTTTAAAAATGGAAAATGCTTCTCTGCATCGTGGATGATGCTATTTTGACTTAGCCTTCTTTTCCGTCCTATAAATCCTGCTTTTTTCCCCCAAAGGCAGGGGGCAAGTTTACTACAAAAAGAAGGGGGGAAAAATCCTTTCTTTTAAATTAAAGTCTTAAGTCATTTGCAGCAACATGGGCGGACCTAGAGATTATCACACTAATTAAGTAAGTCAGAAAGAGAAAGCCAGTTACCATACGATATCACTTATATGTAGAATCTAAAATATGACACAAATGAACTTACCTACGAAACAGAAAAAGACTCACACACGTAGAGAACAGACTTGTGGTTGCCAAGGGAGAGGTGGGTGAGGGAGGGATGGATTGGGAGTTTGGGATTAGCAGATGCAAACCATTATATAGAGAGTGGATAAACAATAAGGGCCTACCATATAGCACAGGGAACTATATTCAATATCCCGTAATAAATCACAATGGAAAAGAATAAAATGAAAAAAATAAAGGCTTATGTATATTTATAATAAATAGTTGATGGGCACAGCCATCATTACAGCTATTCATCTGAAAAACAGTCAGATGCCTGTTGGAGTATTTTGCCTTTCTGCATTGCTGGAATGGTGAACAATATGAACCCCTTCCTTTGTGCCACAGCTGTCTCGAGCCGAACAGCGAATGAATAGATTGGACCAGTGCTATTGTGAAAGGACTTGCACCATGAAGGGAACCACCTACCGAGAACTCGAGTCGTGGACAGACGGCTGTAAGAACTGCACATGCCTGGTATGGCTTTTGCTGGAGTTCAGACTAAGGGAACTCAGATGTCCCCACCCTTTAAAAATTTATTAAAACAATGTCATCATGAAAATTTCGGGACCCATTTCCTCAAAACACAACACTAAAGTGGCAGCAAACCCGGTCAAATCTAAAGGACTGTGTGTTGCCTTATTAAAGACACTTTCTAGCCTATAAAGATGATTACGGTTTCAGAATGCTATAAAGTTTTAAGTTTACTGGTCCGCACATGAAGTTAACAACTTAAATTGGGTCAGTAAAGGGATTCCCAAAGGATTCTATCCTGTTATCCTTAACTTTTCCAGGGATTTTCCCCTCATGTTTTATTAATGCATTTTGATAAAACTAAATTAAGTGCAACAGGAAATACTGTGTCCAGATTGGGCTGTGCAAACAAATAATGGAGTTTAAATAATCTTTAAAAGTTTACTAATACAGCGGAATACAAATTATAGAGTATAAATAAGTTTGAGTTTTCTAATTGCTCACTAATTAAGTAGAATATTTAGTGCATTATTATTTCAAACATGTAAGTTCATTTTCAAAGACAAGTTCAAAAGGAGTTTAGTTTTGAACTTTTAAATTCCATATGAATTACCTGTTAAAATTGGTTGACTGTAAAGAAGTCAGAGGTCTAAAAAAATTTTTTCCCAAGTTCATCCAGTTTATTCAAAAGTGGGAGATCATGACGTAAGAAGGTCAAAGTTAGCTGTGAAATAACCGTACAGGTGTGTCTGTGTGTGCCTGCTTTGTATGATTTCTATTCAGGAACATATATTCCTATTAAAGTCATAGCATTTTACAAATACAGTAAAACCTTCCCAACTTGTTAAATGGGTGCCAAAAATCAAATTGAGTAAAATACAAGATGTGGTATGTGAAGTCAATAAAACGACTAGAAAAGCAGCTAACCTACCTGGGAGCTCTGGGTGACCTTCGGGAATCAAATTCCTTGAGGTCCCCTTTGCCGTTTGGCACCTCTTGTGATGACTGTCAGCATCAATTCATGGTGGTGGCCTGTCCAAGCTTAAATATCCTTGGGAAGATTTCTGCATCCTGAGACTGGGTCTCCAGCACGGCAGCAGCTATTCCAAAAATCTCCTCGTTTGTTGATGCTCATTTTGTGAGTCATCTGGGGAGACACGAGTGCCCCAGGCTGACCCTCAGCCTGCTGTTTCTCTGTCAGCAGGTGCCCTTCCCTCCACACCTGTCCTCATCCACTTCACAACAGGAGGTGAGAACTCTAGCTCAGTTGCCGGACAGAAGGTGGAGCCAATCACCATCTGTGTTATGACCCAGTTTGCATTACTGTGGGTTTTACTGTATTATGGGTTTTGCTGTATAATAACCAAAGAGAATAGTGGTATTTATGACATTTTACATGAAGAATTTGAAATTTAAGAAATATATTAAACAATACTTGAAAGCTACCAAGCTGCAACTTGGAAATTCTTTAAAATACTGTTTTCTTCTCAGAATGGAACCATCCAGTGTGAAACTCTGATTTGCCCAAATCCTGACTGCCCCCTCAAGTCGGCTCTTGCATACGTGGATGGCAAGTGCTGTAAGGAATGCAAACGTGAGCATAACTTTTATGATGAATACTTTTTTGGCAAAAATAAAGCTTTGTATTAGTAAATATTCACCCATCATTGGTTTAATCTGGGTAAACTAAATAGCTTTTAGAAATGATGGAAATACCTTCTCTATTTTGGTTGAGCAGTTCTTTTCCACTTAAAAGTGCTATACTTGTATTTTAGCAAGAAAGTTTTTCTTGGAGGAATCTATTCTGTACAGTGACAGTAGTGGCAAAGATATGTAAGAAACTCAGTGGAAGGCACTTCTCTCATTAACACTGCTTGATACAAATACCTCTCAACTAGGTTGAGAGTAGTCCACACTCAGTCAAGATAAACAAGAAAATCCAAGATACAAGTGACCTTCAACAGCAGAAGATACAAAACTCTATTAGTCCAAACCACAGAAGTGCACATTGTTATAGGATTGTCCAGTGTGGACAGGGCAGGGCCATGATCTTAATTCATAAAAGAGGCTCATGCCACTGAATGAGGAAGCCATCTGCCTTTCAGCAGCTGTTGTATGCAGTTCACTTCTGATGTCTGGAAATGCTCTTTGAATCGATAGCTATCCTCAAATGGGTTCTAAATCATTTATTTCATAACATAAATCATCGCATCTCTGTTACTTACACTTTAAAAGATTGCCTTAAGTCCATGTTAAAAGTAGCATTTAAAATTTAGCTACTATTTTTTTTTTTTACCATGCAATAGTAACATATATGAAAACTGGGTTGTTATAAAGTTTGCAGACTATATAGGGCTATGTAAGTGCAGTATAAGCATACACACGCATGCACGCGCACGCACACAAGACAGAAAGGGGGGAGGGCAAGGGAGAGGGAAGGAGAGGAAAACAAAAGTAACAGCTGCTTTTTCTAGGGTTTTTATGCTCACTGGTCTCCGTTACCACCGCCATACCTTACTCTTGCCTACGCAGTGTGCAGGGTGCTCCTTCTGGCGAGAGTGACAAGTTATCAGAGAAAAATCAGGAAGTCGCTTTGTAGTCCATTGATTTAATTCCCTCAGGAGCTCGTGTATATTTAATTTTGTTAGACTTTACCTTGAAGCCAGTCCATTTCATGAGAGTGTATTAGCCTAGTCAAGTAGATTTGGCTGGACCAGGAAAGGTTGAATGCAGTCGTTCTCACACATGTCACCAGCTAATTTCCTTGGTGAGGGGTAATCTGAGTTCTTCCTTGAACTTGTATTAATAAAGAAAAGCTTGGGACGATATTCTGTAGTTTTCTTTGTAGATGCTTGGAGGCAGGAGGAAGAAGGGCCCTCTATAGGACTCATATTCATTACACAACAGTAGCAGGAATCATACTTTTGGCTTTTATTTCTTTCATCCTTTCCACTGATACTTCTGCATTGTTACCTGTGAATATTTACATTCACATTTACATTAAGTGATGTTGATTTTATTAGAGACAGGCTGATTGGAATAATGGACCATCATGATAGATGGATTAGTCAGAAGTTGTGAATTTCAGGTCTGCTTTTACCATTTGTCTCTGTTACCAGCAGTAAGCTGCCTATTCAGTCAGACTGTGCTTGAAATCTTCCCAGAAAGCATGTAGTTAGACTTCATAAAATGGTAAAATATTTTGAAATTCATTAATACAAAGTGCTTCTGGCAGACTTCGGTGTTAATGATTGGAAAGTAACTGTATGTCATACATAAAATAGTGAAAGCTGCAAATAAGTGATCAATGAGGGGACCATAGCATCACTGGAGAAGTGTCAAAATAATTCATTCGAGTCTTCCGTTTCATACGGTTAAAAAATAATAAAGATTAAGTGACTTTGTCTTTCTGGTCATATTCAGTGATATGAGTGCCGTGGAATATAAAGGATTTGTGTCCTATGGTTGGTTGTATTTCGAGTATTTGAACCTCTGATTCTGATGAATTCAACATTTTACGAGGGCTAGCATATTTTCAGTTAACACCCATAGATTTTTTTTTCCTATGAGAAATAAGTATTTAGTTCATACGGTAAACATTATTAGAGATTATTTGGGAATGTGTCTCATGCACAAATTTTTTTATGCAGAAAAGAAATGACATAACTGTTTATTGAGTATAATTTATATACTATATAAATATGTATATAGCATATACATATATATACTATGTAATTTACCCATTAAAAAAGTATACAATTCAGTATATTTTAGTATGTTTGTAAGGTTGTTCAACCATCATCACTACCTAATTCCAGGACATTTTCATTATGCCACAAAGATACCCCATAACCGTTAAGTATCATTCTGCCCGCCCCCCCCGCCGCCAACCCCTGGCAACCGCTAATCTACCTTCTGTTCCTATGTATTTGCTTATTCTGGGCATTTCAGATAAATGCAATATACAATATCCACATGCATAAATTTAAAAACGGTCACTAGAAATATTTTAGGAAATGTGCTTCTGAAAAGTTTTGCAAAAAATATTTTATAAAGGATAAATAATATTTACAATAAATTTAATAATCATTAGCTGACTTGTTTAGATAGTTCAGATTTTCATATGTGCTGAAAGTGGGAGAAGCTGATAGTTATACAGATCCATGATGTTCTGTGTGTGTGTGTATGTGTGTGTGTGTGTGTTTCACTGTTACATATGAGGGGAAGGAAGCAGTATCATTTTCCTATGTAAATTTCCCCAGTAGCATCAGTGTTATAATTTACAAGAACTTAATTTCAGTGGAATATAATTTCTATGTGTTTTACTTTTTAAAACACAAACATAAGCCTTCCTCTTTATTATTATTATCTTTATTGGAGTAAAATTGATTTACAATGTTGTGTTAGTTTCTGCTATACAATGAAGTGAATCAGCTATATGTATACCTATATCCCCTCTCTTGGACCTCCCTCCCACCCCCCATCCCACCCATCTAGGTCATCACAGAGCACCGAACTGAGCTCCCTGTGCTATACAGCAAGTTCCCACTAGCTATCTGTTTTACACACGGTAGTGTATTTATGTCAAACCTAATCTCCCAATTCATCCCACCCTCCCCTTCCCCCTCTGTGTCCACATGTCTGTTCTCTACATCTGCGTTTCTATTCCTGCCCTATAAGTAGGTTCATCTGTACCATTTTTCTAGATTCCACATATATACGTTAATATACGATATTTGTTTTTCTCTTTCTGGCTTGCTTCACTCTGTATGACGTACTCTAGGTCCATCCACATCTCTACAAATGACCCAGTTTTGTTCCTTTTTATGGCTGAGTAATATTCCATTGTAATATTCCATCTTCTTTATCCATTCATCTATCGCTGGACATTTAGGTTGCTTCCATATCCTGGCTATATAGTGTTGCAGTGAACACTGTGGTACATGACTCTTTGAATTACGGTTTTCTCAGGATATATGGCCAGTAGTGGGGTTGCTGGGTCATATGGTAGTTCTATTTTTAATTTTTTTAAAGACCCTTCATACTGTTCTCCATAGTGGCTGTATCAAATTACATTCCCAACAACAGGGCAGGAGGGTTCCCTTTTCTCCACACCCTCTCCAGCATAAAAAATGGGCAGAAGACCTAAATAGACATTTCACCACAGCCTTCCTCTTACACACTGCACTCATTTGATCTTTGAAACTCTATGGCCCGATAGCCTTTTTTTTTTTTTTTTTTTCTGGCACGCGGGCCTCTTACTGTTGTGGCCTCTCCCGTTGTGGAGCACAGGCTCCGGACGCGCAGGCTCAGCGGCCATGGCTCATGGGCCCAGCCGCTCCGCGGCATGTGGATCTTCCCGGACCGGGGCACGAACCCGTGTCCCCTGCATCGGCAGGCGGACTCTCAACCACTGCGCCACCAGGGAAGCCCCCGATAGCCTTTTTTAATGGCATAAAATTAACAAAGTATATTCTTTAGTGAGAACTATTTAAAGAGATTAATCATTTATTGTTTCTAAAGCCCTCGGAAGGGAAAACATGTAACCTAACCGCTGAACTGTTACTCTGCCAAGGCTGAAAGGAACGAAGCACTTGCACGCGGCCAGTCCTTTCTGCTGTTCTTTATTTACTGCTTTCAGCCTTGCTGCGTCAGAGCTGTTTGTGCAACTCTGAGCAGCCCTATTTTGCAGCCTGCTTTATATTTTCCCTCTGTAACTTCAGCTCTAGCCCTTTATCCACACATAAATACTGTTGAATAGTAAGAAGGTTGTTGTTCTGGGAAAGAAGTCAGAGAGAACCAAGCCTGTCACTTTTCTTTATTTGACTGGACATAAGCAAAGTGTTGGGAGGAGGGGCTAAACCTTTTATGCCTCTACCATTGAGCCACTGTGGTGGAGTTAAACAGAGGGTGAAATCCAAAGGCAGGAATGCACCAGTGCCAAATCATTAAGGTAATAATAGTCACAACTCTAATGAAGTCATATCACTTCCTCAGATTAGGAGGCACATACTTGGCTCCTCAGGTGAACCTCACAGTAACTGTATAAGGTAGGCATTGTCTCCATCTTCCTCATTAGAGGGATTATGTGACTTGCCCAAGAACGCACATTTAGTTAGATGTGCCAGAGAAATTCTATCTGAAAGTGCTGTGCTTTGCCAGCCTACTTCCCTCTTCAGAACCACCTGCTGTAATTAATCTCGGTGATCTCCTTTCATCGACTGTAACTAAGCTTACCATTCAAAGCCATTTGGGGTTCTGGCTAAGTCTAGGTGAAAGTACAAAGTAAGCAGAGTACCACTCAGTTTACTTTTCAGCCACCTCTTCCATACCCTTTATTCCAGTCACAGGCTCTCAACTAGCCAACAGCAAGATGGACTGGCTCAAATTCAAGGCAGCTCTAGAAAATGTAAAGTATAAATATTTTGGGTGACGTTAAATCTGAAATAGGATGAAGTCAAACTAATTAAAGTACATAAAATCTCAACCCAGTTTAAAAAATTGTCAGAAAATAATCAACTAAAGTTCTAGGAAATAGAAAGTTACTAAAATCACTGAACTTAGAAAACATTTTTAAAGTATTCAGTGAATTCATTTATTTTCTTTCCGTGGACTGTAGATTCAAGTTTGAACACAGACCTCTGCTTCACAGAAAAAGTGATTCATGAAAATAGGGAATCTGAAGCAAATCTGAACTAATGCTGTAATGACTTTTGCAGAAAAGGCTATGTTTTAATAAACAACAACAAGGAAGGCGGATTTCCTCTCCATTTCTAGAAAGGCATCAAATACAGGAAATGTGAATGTGACCATCAGAATTGGTTGGTGCTTGCCTAGTAGCCATAGTTATTTTAATTGGTGTTTTCTCAAAGAGGCCAGATTTATATGAATAAATTAAAATTATTATTTTGGCTGAACAAAATCAGGGTTTTAATATGTAATATAGATTACATTTTAATATGTTTTGTGCTGATTAGACATCATATTGTTTTAAACTTAATTTAAAAACCCTCATAGCTTAGATAAAATGGACTTTTGATATCTTTGCATACTGAGTGGTTAAGCATGTGGGTTATAGAGTTAGATTTTCTGGGTTTGAATTCTGGTTCTACTGCTTATTAGCTGTGCCACTTCGGTCAAGTTACTTAACCTCTCGGAGTCTCAGTTTCCTCATCCGTGATATTATATGTAAGGGTTGGTGTGAGGACTGAATGAGTAATATATGTAAAGTGCTTAGAACAAAGTTACCTATTATTACTGTTTTTATTAAAAGATTCGTGTATGTTTTTATTGATGAAAATACAAACTAGTGAAACTCATTGGGTCATAGATCTTAAAGCTATATAGGACCTAGAGATCTTCAGAATAGCAATTTGCTTTTGAGGAGGTAAAGCTTCAGTATCCCTATTTTACATAGGAATAATGAAGCCAGGGAGGTTAAATTGCTTTTCTAAGATCAAACAGTTAGTTTGTAATGCAAGGTAATTTTTTTTCAAATTCTGTTCTGATATACAGTACTACTCTTTTTAAAGGCCATTCCGCCCTCAATATTTTGGATAGGTCTTGACCAAGGTTTACACGTGGAACCAATTTATCATGCTTTATATATTCTTTTCAGTCTGGCTTCTTTCATTCAAAATCATGTTTGTGAGATTCATCCATATTTTTGCATGTAGATGTCGTTTATTCATACTTATTGCTGTATATGTTCCATTTGTGTTAATGTATCACAATCCAATCTATTATTGAAGAGTGAGTTAGGTGGTTTCCAGTTTTTGACTCTATAAATAGTCCTTCTATAAGTGTTCTTTACATCTTTTTTGGTGTTATGCACGCCTGATGGGTATATACCTTAGAATTGTTTGGCCACAGGGTAAAAACTGTTTTATTCTATAACAAAGCAGTTTTCCAAAGTGCTTATTCCAGTTTGGCCTCCCACCAATGGTGTATGAACATTCCAGTTGCTCCACAATCTCACCCACACTTGGCATTTTTAGTCTTTTTAATTTTAGGCATTATGATAAATTATACTGGTACATCATATTGTACTGTAGTTCAAATTTGCATTCCCCTGAAGACTAATGAAGATGAGCACTTTTTCATACATTTATGGACCATTTTCCCTAATTTTAAATAATACAAAATAAGAGTAGATTTTTAAATACAAACATTTCCCCAAAGAGCATTTTTCTTTTTCTGGGGGGTAGAAGATGGTAGTTTTGGAGGTTTGATTCTTTTATTTTCATGTTATCATGCAATATGGATGATCTAGCCCTGTCACTTAAAATGCATAGCAAAGTAGGGACAGAGATTAAATGACAGTCACTCAAGTAAATTGGGGATTTTTTAAAGAAAGGAATGGCAGTAATGAAACTGACTCACAGACTTTTAAACATGTGAATATAGGGAGGAGGAAGAAAAAGCAATGGGATATAGTTCACCAAGAATCTTTGTTCTTAAAAAAAAGAAACGCATAATTTATATAGGCTACATTAAAAAAGAAAATAAGTTTGGAGCAACATAACCAATAAACTTAGCTGTCTCTACAGTAATTCTGGAAGCATGGGAAATATGCAGTATGCATTGGAGGTTCTCATGAATGAACACGATTATAAATTATTGGGCTTTATGGAGACACGAGGGGCTACGTGACTAGAATGCTAATGCTGACTCGGGGGGATCTACGCAATAACGAAAAAGGTAGAAATAGCAATCAAAAGGAACGTGCGTTGTGTTACATATCAAACACAATATTTTTGGGAAGTTTCCTGAATGTCTGTGGTTATTAAGGAACATTATGTCAGCAAACAATTGAATGAGCTGAGCGCTCATGGTGTTGGTGTAAATCAAGTGCATGGCCCTGGTTTGGATTGTCTTTTCTCACCAAAATTACCTTAATTTAGTATTTAAAATAATCCTGGATAAAATCATAGAATTATGACACTTTTCTAATTCTGTAGGTAAGTATGAAGAAATGGGCAAGAAAATAGTTCACATGTGTATTAGTTAAGGTCATTGAACTTAGGATAGGGAGTATTTTCACTAAAGACGAATAGCTATGTTTTATTAAAGAGAGGTTTCATCAAGATAATCCTGTAGGCTTCCTGAACACTATCATTAATTTTGTGCTGATTTTTTTCATAAACTCTTCAAACAGGCATTTGGCATCTTTTAAGCTATCTTTTAAGCATTATAAAAACTGATAAATATCAAATCAGAGGAAAAAACACGAACTGGCAATGTATTAATAAGCAAGAATAATTAACAATATAGCCTTCAGATTAATGACTGTATGAGACATTGCATGATACATTTTAATGATCTTTTAGCAAAATAAAAAAATCTATTGTTAATTTGTCAGCTTGTAGCAGAGCTGAGGTACCAAGAAAAGGCAGGGCAGAATTACAGGATGATGGCAATGTCACAATGATTTGCTGCTGTGTCCTGTACTCCACAGTTCTGAGATGTTTGACTCTATCATTCTTTCTTCCTAATCCTACTACAGCATTTTAAAAAATTTATTTTACTCAAGTATAGTTGATTTACAATGTTGTGTTAATTCCTACTGTACAGCAAAGTGATTCAGATATATATATATATATATATATATATATATATATATATAAAGCATTCTTTTTCATATTCTTTTCCATTATGGTTTATCACAGGATATTGAATATAGTTCCCTGTGCTATACAATAGGACCTTGTTGTTTACCCATCTTATATATAATAGTTTGCATCTGCTAATCCCAAACTCCCAATCCACCCCTACCACCCCCCCTTGGCAACCAGCATTTTTAATGTTTTAACTAAAAATAATGCCTGCATACATTAAACCTTCATCCATCCAAAAAGATATAAAATAAAAAGTAAAAAATCTCCCTTCTCCTCCGTCCCCTGAACTTTTTTTTTTTTTTCCCACCATGAAATCCCCTGAACTTCTAGTTCTTGTGTATCCTTCCAGGTGATTTTCAATGTATCCACTCACATATGCGTGTGTAGGCTTTTCATGTACAGTAAACGATGTCATACATCTTCCTGTACTTTTATCTTGGAGATGTTTCCATATCAACAAACTTTTAAAAACGGCTGCATAATACTCCACTGTATAATTTATCATAATGTTATTTCTTCCCCCTCAAAGGATATTTTTGTTGTTTCTGATTTGTTGTTGTGGTTTCTCTTATGAAAATCAATATTGTGGGATGTCATTCCTGCATAATCTTGGTGCACTTTTATATGGTTTTATACAGTAAATTGCTGAGGGTGGAATTTCTGGGTCAGAGACTGCGGCACTTTTAAATATTGTCAGCTTTTGCTCTCCAATTACTTTCTTGCTCTAAATTACAAAAAGCTGGGTGTTTTTCCCTTCTAGTGAGGAGCACTTGGTGGCAGCGCTGAGGGAAAACTGAAAACACCACTTTTCTCTCAGTTTCACGAGGTCTTTAAAAAGAGCACCAGGGGCATTTTTCTTTTTCCCAAGCAACTTTGACAAGGTAATATCAATTCATGGGAGATCCCTCCATGAAAGATAAGTCTATGGAAGCCTGAACTTTCTTGTTTTACCTCAAACAGTATTGTCTGGTGAGCTCATAGGAAATTATTATTAAAATTAATTGCTGTTCTGCATCTTTGGTAAATTCCATAGATGGCATGAGAATATATTGAATTTATTTTTTTCTGAAATGAAAGTGGTTTTCCAGAAGACATAACACGGGTACTGCCCTCTGATTTTGATGCCTTCTGTTGTGCCGATTTAATCATGTTTTATTTTAAAATAATAGAGAGTCCTCAGCCTCTAGTTCTTTACCCTGAATTGTAATTTCTCTTCATTATTAAGATCCTTGAATAAATGTATTTTGTGGATTTTATTATTTTTCATGCCCCATTACATTTTCTCAAAAGACTGTCTCTGCCCATCTAATGACATTGCTTAAATGGCCTCACACTCTTCAGAAGAAAGCTTTATGCAAATTTGTCTTTAATAATAATTAAATCAAACTGTCTAGCACAGTTCTAGGAGACTAAAAATGGGACTCTTTAGGTGATCAGAAGGCTAGTCCTTCTTAGTAGTGTAAGGCTTTGAAACGGGTGAGAGGATTTGAGATGTATACCAAAGCAAAAGAGTGAGAATTCATGGTAGACACAGTTTGAGAAAAGAAGAAACACTTATCTTGGAAAATGCAGCTTCTTATTTGCCGTGTGGTTAGGTAATTGTTTTAAAAATGAGCTTATTTTCTTCTCAATAGAGATCAGACAAAATGGCATTTTGAAATTGGGAATAGGAGAAAATAGACATATGTAATTTAAAGCATCTTACAAGTTGATTTTGGCAATTTTGTGGAAAGTAGTAAGTCAGGAAGACCAACTGCATAATAAAGGTAAATGGACGTCATAGTGCCCATTGGAGAATAAAGCCATGACTCCCACCGTCCCCAACAGGAAGGATGAAATAGCAACTCAGCATCACCAGCCTCCCCTCTGGATGCCTGTGTGTGGCCTGTGCTCTCTGGTACATATTTACAGACTGTGTAAAATTAGTATAGATTAAAAATTAGATGAAGAAAACATAATGATATAGGAGTTCAGTGTGAGGAAGGATCAGAAAAGGATTCTCTTTTTCAGTTTAGAGATGCTTGTGATAGAGTACAATTCAGGCACATTTCTTTTTATACAAAAGCTGGCCTCCAATTCAGAACTATTTAACTATAAAAATTACATATGAAATCACATGAAATTGCTTTAAAAGTCATTACTGGAGTTGGTGGTGGTAAGACTGGAGCGACATCCAACTCAGGAATGTTAAACTTGTAAAATATCTCTTCTTTGGAATGGCTGCTATAATCCCATGTCCTACTACTAGAATATTCTATCCACATTACATACTAGAACCTTTGCCTAGATTTTGCTTCTAAATCACAACAGCTGCTATTTACACACTCTTCACTGCAGTTGCTGGAACGTTGCCTCTATTGTAGAACTGGCTATATGATCTCTGGACTTTGGGCCACACCAGGTTTTTAGGATTTGATGTTCAGATCTTGGTCTTATTGTTTGTTTTACACTTTAATTACATTGTTGGTATAAAATCATTTCTGAGCTGGCTGACTTCAGAGTGGCCCTCACTTATAAATATTAATTCAGATTGTAAAGGCATGTCTCACAAACACTTGTGCAACAAACTCAGAAACTTAGGAGAGAATTTTAAGTCTCCAGAGCATAACAGATCATATACAGATATAAGGTTTATGATTTTAACCATTGGCAAGTGACCCCAATGATCCGTGATACATATGTTCGTAAGTTTCCTGAGACCTGAATTTTCATTCAACAAGCTGTGAGGCCTGTAGGCAGGAGCACAGCACTGGCTCAATGCTTCTCAAATCTTAATGGGAATATGAATCACCTGGGGATCTCGTTAAAATGAAAATTATGATTCCGTGGTTCTGGGGTGGGGCCTGAGAGTTTGCATTTCTAACCAGCTCCTGGGTGGTGCTGTTTTGTGGAACACACTGAACACACTTTGATTAGCAAAGAGTTAGCTATTCAACCTGTTGAAGTTTTTATTCAACCTTTTCCTCATAGTTTATTGTGGCATCACTTATAAGAAGACAGGAAAGAGGAACTTTTTTTTTTCCTGAGTTGTTATTGTTAGATTTGGGAAGCTAATTCTTTATTACGTTTGGAGGAAGAGAATAAAAGGGCAGTGGGTAACACATTCTTCTCACACTATTTTGTGGGTATCATGTCCTTAAACCAATAAAAATTTGCGCTTTTCTGAGCACAAATGAGTTTATCTCACAGCAAGCAGTGTTAAGAATTTCTCATTTGTGTTTATGCCTATGGTTTACCCCCAGCATTTCTCAGGCCCTGAATCTCAGAAAGGTCACTTTTGTTAGTCGGGAAGGAGGGAGGGGGTGGGCTTGTATAGAACAAGATGAACATTGTACTTGTTCACTGGTTTATTTCATCTATTAATGTCCCTTCAGCCCAGGATTTCTAAATGCTGTAGGAGTTGGAGCTGGGGGAGACAAGCAGCTGAATGTGAAATGGAATTGGATGAACTCTCCTGGCTGAGTTTGCCATAGGCCTAGGAGTGAGCTTAGGAGCTGGAGAGCTTGGAATAATACTGGAAATAGCAGTAGGGGGATGACTGTCCTATGCATATGGAAATTGAGGGAAATAAAGGTGAAATCATGTATCTTGCCACTGTGTCTCTTTCCTATAATTTTCATTAATTTGAAAAATAGTTATTAAGCACCTCCTGTGAATTATTCTCTGCTACACACTGGGGATACAGTGGTGAACAAAATCAGATTTTTCTCTGCCCTCATAAACCTGATAATCAAGTCAGGGAGACAGACATTGATCATATTATAATCAAGTATGCAGTGGAATGTTGCAGCAGTAAGATGTTGATAAAAGCACCTGTAGTAAGTGAAATTCATCTAGTGTGGAGATCAGAGAAGGCATCCTTTAGAAAATGATGTTGAGTTGAGATCTGATAAATAGCATTACACTGGTAAAAAGAAGAAGGAAGAAATGTTCAGGCTGAGAGAATTTAATATACAAAGGTTTTGTGTAGGGAGGTAGGATGTTGTGAAAGGAAGCTGACGTGGTTGATGTGCAGAGAGTCAAGGGCACACTGTAAGATGCAGCTGGAGAGATAAGAAGGGGTCAGATTAAGGAGTTTTATTTTCATCCTAAGGGCAATGGGATGCAAGTTGCACATTTTAAGCAAGGCAGGTCTTTTTTTTGCAGTTATCCAGAGAAAAGATGATGGTAGCTTCATTAAGTAGGAGCAATATATATTTAAGGTAGAGCCAACAGGATTTTCTGATGGCTCGATACGGGTATGAGTTAAAAGAGAAGAGTCAGGATGACTCCAAAGTTTTTGGATTGAAGAAGTAGAAGGATGGAGTTACTACTAAGATGAGAAAACGGATAATTGAGCCGGATTTGGGAGGGTGGCTAAGATCAAGAGTTCAGTTTAGATATGTTCTGTTTGACAGGTGTATTAGCCACTTAAATGGAAATATAGACAAGTAGTTATATATCTGAGTCTGGAGTCTGGGACAGAGGTCAAAAGTAGAGCTAAGGATCTGAATTGTGGAATTTTTTCCTGCATTTCTTGGAAATTTGTATTTATTTTTTGATTTAAGTTTTCATCTACATTGTCCACTTTAAAATTTAATTCTTTGTATTTTTGCTTTTTGATTCATAAGAGCTCTTTTTATACTAAAACTCCTCTGTTATGTATGTTGCAAATATATTTTCATAATGTTACTCCTTCTATTTAGTATTTCCAACATAAAGAAGATTCAAAATTTTATGTAATGGAGTCTTTGAGTCATGCTAAAAAAGACCTTTTGCTCTTATTATTCATAAAAATATTACCTTCTAATTTCTGAATGGCCCCTCCCTTTTCATTTTAAGTTTAAACAATCTGGGATTTATTTTGCATACCTGAGATGATAATTCTAGCTAACTTTTTTTTTTTGCCAAACAAGTTACCAATAATTCCAGTATCATTTGTTGACTAACTCTTTTGTTCACTGATTAACATGCCACTTTATCTTATATTAAATAATTACATATTTACATGTATTTAGGTTTGTTTCTAGGATTTCTCTTCTTTTTTCTTTTTTTTAAAGATTTTACTGTAATATTTTTATTTTATTCTATTTGCTCAGTCTGTAAGATAGTGTTTAGGAAACACAGTTCAACCACAAGACTTCTTTTTTAAATATTTTTTTTTGGCTGCTTTGGTCTTAGGTGGGGCACATGTTATCTTCATTGCGATGTATGGGCTCTTCGTTGTGGCGCGTAGACTTCTCTCTAGTTGTGGCATGCGGGTTTTCTCTCTCTAGTTGTGGCACACGGGCTCCAGAGTGCATGGGCTCTGTAGTTTGCGGCACGTGGGCTCTCTAGTAGAGGCGCATGGGCTCAGAAGTTGCGGTGTGTGGGTTTGGTTGCCCCGGCATGTGAGATCTTAGTTCCCTGATAAGGGATCGAACCCGTGGCCCCTGCATTGGAAGGTGAATTCTTTACCACTGCACCACCAGGAAGTCCCAGATCTCTCTTATTTTCTATTAATCTATTTGTCTGTTACGGTACTGATTCTACAATATTTGAATTATTTTAGCTTTTTAGTATGAGTTATTATCTGGAAAAACCATCATTTTTCTTTCTAAAAACTTCCTTGGGTTATTTTCTCTCATTTATGCTTCTAGATGACTTTTTCATATCATGAGAATTATCTGTTCCTAAACGGTTTTCAAAGCTCAGTCATATGTGTGTCTGATTCAGGTACCTTTTTTTGTGATAATTCTTTGATGGATAACACAGAAAATGTTTTTGTGGTTGTTTTTGTTTGTTATTTTGTATGTATTACTGAAAGCAGTTTCATGGTTTAAGATTTGCAGTATTTCAGGGTGGAGTAATTCTGGGTGTTGACAAGTTCAAGGGTATGGCTATGGAAATAGGATGCTTAAGTGGTGAAGGAATGAAATTTGCTGTATACCAGGAGGCAAGGAAACTTAGATTCTAGGTGTTGAACAAAATTTCCAAAGACCTTTCGAAGTTTCCCAAGACAAAGTGGAAAGGAAGATTGCTTTTTAGGTTCCAGTGACTCGGTCATAGGTAGATGATATTAATAAGGAGAGGTAGTAGTGGGGAAGGGGTGGAAATCAAAGGAGGATGGGTTCTTCCATAAGGATGAAAGAGTGGTGTTTTGGAAGTGACACTTCCCTCCTATCGCAGACATAAATGTGGTATGGGAAAATGAAAAATCTAAACGGCATGGTTTCAGAGAAAGAAACATTATCCTCACTGAAAATCTAAGTTTCAATCAAAGGAGGGAAGTGAAGGGAGAAAATCTAAGTTTCAATCAAAGGAGGGAAGTGAAGGGAGCATTCTGTAAGGTGTTAGGTTGTGGAGGATGTATATGGACAATGGCTCTGATGGAGAGTTGGAAGCCTTGTGGATCAGTTGGCTTTTGCTTTGTAGCAAAACATCCTAAAACTCAGTAGCCTAAAACAGTAGCTTGGCAGGTTGGAAATTTGGATTGAGCACCTGGGAATTTTTTTTTCAGTCTTGATTTGGTTGGTCTAGTCTTGGCTGGACTTGTGCATGCATCTGTAGTTAGCTGGTGGGTTAACTCAGTTGTTTTAGGACAGCCTTACGTTTTGTGGCTGGGTTAATGGGAGTCTCTTTCCATGTCTTCTTTCAAACTAGGAGGTTAGTCCAGGCTTGTTTATCTGACAGCTACAGATTTCTAAGAAAGTCCAAGCTTGCAAATTTTCTTGAGACCTAGGCTGGGAACTCAGTCAAACATTGTTACTTCCACCATGTTCTTTTGGCCAAGTCAAGTCACAAGGCCAGTGCGATGGTGGAGGACCTGTAAAGTCACTTTGAAGGGGGCATAGAAACAGGGAGTAGAAAGAGATAGCCATTTCCACAATCTTCAGTACCTTGGGAGGATGATTCAGGGGGAAGGAAATCCAGAGAGATATGAGGATGAAAGCAGGAGAGATGTATCTGGGTGTTGCTTTCAGACTGTGGAGTTGTGGTCAAGAATGACGGGATATGAAGTATGGTGGGCTTCACTGACCTCAAAAACTCGATTCCTACCCTGGGGCTAACTTTCAACACTGGTGCAGCCTGAATTCTCTGTGGTAACAGGAACTGGGTGAATCTAGTTGTCAACCACCATGGCTGAGGCCATTCCTGATTGAAGTAACAGATGGTACGTTAGAGGCATGAAGTTTTACTTTTTGGGTAGTGATTCAAATAGAAGAGAAGAGAAATGTAGTATGGTGCGTTTAAAGTATACTGTCCCAGAAAGGCGAGGATCAGAAGTAGGTAACTCCCAGGAGTTCAGTTTCAAGGTAGAAATAGCAGTGGGTGAGACAAATAAGGAGTGAGGCTTCTGAAGAAATTCTAACGCAGGTTTATATAGAATGAATTGTTATTCTGTGTCACACAAGGCAGGGTTTATTTGTCATTTATCTCTGTATCTCCATCACTTGACACAGTATCTAATGCACAGTAGATGCTCAATAAATGTTTTTGCATCCTTTATTGAATAAGGTATTCCACATTTTGGCCCCTTTTCTGAGAATTTTTTATTGTACTCTAGCTCTTCTATACATGTTAACAGTAGTAGGTTTAGATTATTATATTTGTGCATCTTCTGCAAAAAGAATAATTGATTGTACTTTTCTTCACTGGGTCAAGTTTATTCTTTCTATATTTTGAAGTGGGGCTTCAATAAAGCAGAGTAACCAGGGGTTATGTGTGGCAGCAGTTGACAAAGCTAATAGCATTTAGAAAAACATTCATCCTGAAAAGAATAGAAGGATGGGACTTGCCTGGCGGTCCAGTTGTTAAGACTCCACACTCCCAATGCGGGGAGTCCGGGTTCGATCCCTGGTCAAGGAACTAGATCCCACGTGCCACAAATAAGAGCCCGCATGCCGCAATGAAGATCCCGTGTGCCTCAACTAAGATCCCGTGTGCTGCAACTAAGACCCAGTGCAGCCAAATAAATAAATATTAAAAGAAAAGAATAGAAGGAATTGTCTTTTCTAAATTCTTTACTGCGTCATGAATGTTGCAGACTTTCACTCAGGGCAAGTTAAAACCATTTCCTGATTTTGAATGCTTTGAGGATAAGAAAAAATTCCCCAATAATTCAGTGATCACAGATAACATATCAGAAAACTAAAAACATGTATCTGGGATAGTCTCTTTAGATTATGCTAAAAACAGTGATAAGTTTGCATACATGCAGTATTAATGTTGGGTCAACATATCTCCTGTATCAAAAGAGACCTTTCCCATACATAAAAGAAAATACATTATACCAGATAAACAAAGCTTGATGTTCATTTTGTTTCCAGGTTTCACTATTGTAAAAATATTGCCATAATTATTGTATCAGGTTGAATCTAAAAGAACAGGAATTTATAGGTCAAACATTGTAGAATGTTTGTAGAATTTTGTAGAATTTTGACACAGGTTGCTGAACTCAAAGGTTTTATTAATTTACACTTCAGTAATATATGACTGCCTGTTTCTATATGCCACTCCAGCACAAGATATTTTCATCATTATATTAGAAAGAAAATATTTTCTAATTTGATGTATAGTATATGGTATTTCATCCAGTGTGACTCAAGTATAGTGAATGGTGTGACAGTGTAAGTTGAGTATTTTGCGATGAAGGTGGAGAAAGATGCAGTGACAGATGATACAGGGTCTTTCAGGTGATATGAAAGATCTTGATATTTATTTCGTCTTCTAAAAAAATCTACTTTAGGTACAATTTACATGCAATGAAATGTACACATTTTAAGTATAAATTTTAATGAGTTTTGACAAATGTATACATCCAGTTAAATCTGCTACCATCCATATATGATTCATTTCATCTAAGTCATCAAATTTGTAGGCACAGAATTATTCATTCTAGTCCTTTGAAAGATCTTGATATTTAACTCTAAAGCACTAGGAAGCATTTGAAGGGTTTAAAATAGTAAAGTGTGATAAAGTATTACACTTTAGATAGATTACCCTGCAGCAGTATGAAAATTGGATTTAGAGGAGCAGGAGGGGATGTCGGGACATTAGGAAACATAAACACTAGTCCAACTGAGAGAGGTTGCAGTCTGGGGTAGGATAATGGCTGTGGAATTGGAAGGAAGTGAATGGATTTGAATATGTAGGAAGTAGATAGATTGTTTACACTGATTGGATTTCAGAGAATGAAGGAGAGAGATGTATTACAAATAAATTTTATATTTCAGATTGATGCAAGTAGGTGTATGATTATGCTGCTTACTGAAGTAGAGAGCACTGGAGTAGAAGCAGGTTTGGGGAGATTATGAGTTTAGTTTGATCATATTGAGTTTGAGATGCCCATGGATATTTAAGAGAAAATATTAAAGTTTGATGTATAAATTTTTAACTTAGAAGAGAAGTCTGAACAGGAGACACAAATATGGAAGTCATCTGTACATAGATGATAATTGAAGCCATGGGAATTGTTAAGAGTTACTTAGGAAGAGACTATAGTGAGAGAAAATGAGGACAGGGACCAATCCTTCAGGTATTCTAACATTTAAAATTTATAAGAGGTGGATGAGCCTGTAAAATAGTCTGAGAAATTGTTGCCAGAGATTTACATGGAAGATCAGAAGCACTTTTTTTTTTTTTTTTTTTTGCGGTACGCGGGCCTCTCACTGTTGTGGCCTCTCCCTTTGCGGAGCACAGGCTCTGGACGCGAAGGCTCAGCAGCCATGGCTCACGGGCCCAGCCGCTCCGCGGCATGTGGGATCTTCCCGGGCTGGGGTACGAACCTGTGTCCCCTGCATCGGCAGGCGGACTCTCAACCACTGTGCCACCAGGGAAGCCCCAGAAGCACTTTTGTAGCAGGGAAGCTAAGGGAAGAATGTTTTTGGAAGGAGGGAGTGGTATACAACAACAGAATATGCTGAGAGGACAGGAACGATGATAAACAACATTTTTTCATCAGATTCAAAATCTGGGGGTGACTGACATTGTGAGAGCATTTTGGTGGACCAGAAAGGAAGCCAGATTACAGTGGGCTATGGGGAATGGATAGGAGGAAAAGTGGTGATGCTTTTTGTAATAATAAATTTGTGTGTGGATGGGAAGAGATATGGAGAATTTACTGGGAGCACATGGTAGGGTCCAGGGATTTTTTTTTAAGATGGCAGGGAATAGGAATAGATAATATTTAAATATTGGTGGCATGAGAGAAAGAGAGAGAGAAGGATTGAAAATAGAAGGGAGGAATTAATTGATGGTATAAACTGAGCAGAAAGGGTAGGGTTCAGAGCATAATTAGAGGGTTTTGCCTTTGCTGGGTGGAGAGATACTCAGTATGTAGAGCAAGAGGAGAAGGAGAGTGGGTGGATACAGATACAGCTAAATGTATTGATTTGGTGGAAGGGAAGTTGAAGGAGTGCCATCTGACAGCTTTTATTTTCTCTGTGAAGTGAGACCCAAGGTGAATTATTGGGGAGAAGAAGCAGAGTCACAGGTTGAGTAGAGATGGGTTGAAAGATATTTGGCTAAGAAATGTTAAAGTTGCTAACTAGAGGCTGCTATTCCTCCATCAGTTTATATAAGATCTTCCCTTACCGTTTGACAGCCCAGACGTAGGCATGAGGAAAGTAGATTGATTTATCCACAGTTGGGATTTTGTTTTCTGGACAAAAATCCCATAAAGAAGGTTATGATGTTGGCCAAAAATGGATCAGAACTAGGAGACTCACAAGATTTAAGATAGAAAAGAAGGTAAGGACAGTTGAGGGCTAGTCAATAGGGAGAAAGTGGGTTCATATTGAACAGGAAGAACTCATACAGTTGAAGAGTAAATGCAGTGAGAGCAGTTGAGGAAGCAACTTGGAAGCGTGAAGCGTTTGAGTTGGAGAGTAAGTAGAACGTCCGGTTTAGAGATTTTGGAGGCAGAGCCATTTTGAGGAGACAAGGGCAGAATACGAACGTGCAGGCGAGGTAGAGGTGAGGGTGGTGTCAAAGGAGCCAGGAGGTGGGGTGCTGGATGGGTCAATCACATGGATGCCAAACTCTTCCAGAATGTTGCAGACATCTGGATGGAGAAAGATTGGATGGAGACCCAGGTTTCAAAGTCAGTAGTGAAAGATGGGGAGTGTCCAATATTGTGTGTGTGTGCGTGCACGTGTATAAAATGGTAGGAAAGTTGGTGACGTGAGCCTCAAAGAGCAGATTTTTTTTGTGAGGGTAGAGAAGTGACACCAACTATATCTTCTTACTCTGAGGTATGGAATGTGAACTTCACATGAATGTATTATTTTACTGGGGCTCCATAACAAAATACCACAGACTAGGCTTAAGCAACAGAAATTTATTTTCTCAGAGTTCTGGAGGCTAGAAGTCCAAGGTCAAGGTGTTGGAACGTTTGATTTCTCTTGAGCCCTTCTCCTTGGCTTCCGGACGACTGCCTCCTCGCTGTGTTCTCACATGGTCTCTCCTCTGTGCCTGCACATTCCTGTTGTGTCCAAACTTCCTCTTTTTATAAGGACGCTAGCCAAGTTGGATTAGGGCCCATGCTAATGGCCTCATTTTAACTTTATCACCTCTTCAAAGGCCTTACCTCCATCTGTGGATACATTGTGAGGTACTGGAGGTTAGAATTTCAACATCTGAATTTTAGGGGGACTCAGATCAGCTCATAACAATGAAGTATCTGTGGTGGTAAAAGAGCATACAGTTATCCCTTGAGAGGTCCGTTAGGCAAGTGGTAATCTTGTGGGGAAACCAGAATTCAGTTAAGGCCAGAAGCCAAGGGGATGAAGCTACAAAAGGGATACAATTAGAATTCCAGAGGACTAGGTGAGTTTGGCAGTGAGATTTTGGGGGTATAAAAGAAGAATCATATGCAGTATAAAGACTGGTATTCAGGAAGAGTGAATGAATAGAGTTCCCCTGGTTGGTTCACAAAGGGGAAAAAAAAAGGAGACATTTGACTTTGTGTTGAATTAGTTGTCTCATAGTGTTGTCAATATTATATCCTGTTGGAAAAATAGTGGGTTTGCAGTGCTTTCTGCAGTATTTTACATTATTTTCTGCTGCTAAATGAATAGATTTTCTTTTTTTTTTTATTTTATACTTTATTATTTCTATAAAGGAAAGCTATTGAGTTTGGTCTACTTATTTTATAACTCAGTTATTGTTTCAAATAGTTTCTCAAGGATTCTCTTTTTTTTATAGATAATCATTCATATTTTTCATAAATACGGATCATTTTGTCCCTTTTCCAATATACTTCTAATCACATTAATTCTGATAGTAGTGGTGGCTCTGGAAATCCTTATCAGATATTGGCCTATGGTAAGGAATGGATTTTATTTGTAGAAAATGTATGCAATAGTCTAGTTACAAGTTAGTGGAATTTAAGCCAGAGTGGGTGGCAGTGAACTTGAAGGAAAAGGAATAGTTTTCATAATACGATACTTAGCTTTTGACTGAATATAGAGTCTGGAAGAAGAGAGGTAAAGATGATTTCAGCAGTTCCAATTAGATAACAGAGAAACACAAGGAGGATGCCTCTTGTGTTTCACTATTAAGTATAGGATTATTTCCTTACGGTAAGTGTTTGTAAGAGTAATAACTGGGCCAAAGACTATTTATCATTTTAATACTTTTAGCCACAAACTACCAGACTGGATACCAGCTGTGTTAACATACTCCTTCACCAATACCATTGTCGTCATTTAGAATTTTGTTGTTAGATCCAAAGGAGGAATGTGGTATCTCATTATTCCTTTATGAATTCTTAAAATGGCCTTTCTTAAAATTTGAGGTCTGACAAATATTATGTTAGTTTTTCTACTGGTATGATTTTTTTTTTTTAATTAATTAATTTAGGGCTTCCCTGGTGGCGCACTGGTTGAGAGTCCGCCTGCCGATGCAGGGGATGCGGGTTCGTGCCTCGGTCTGGGAAGATCCCACATGCCGCGGAGCGGCTGGGCCCATGAGCCATGGCCGCTGAGCCTGCGCGTCCGGAGCCTGTGCTCCGCAACAGGAGAGGCCACAACAGTGAGAAGCCCGCGTACCGCCAAAAAAAAAAAAAAATTATTTATTTTTGGCTGTGTTGGGTCTTCGTTTCTGTGCGAGGGCTTTCTCCAGTTGTGGAAAGTGGGGGCCACTCTTCATCGCGGTGCGAGGGCCTCTCACTATAGCGGCCTCTCTTGTTGCGGAGCACAGGCTCCAGACGCGCAGGCTCAGTAGTTGTGACTCACGGGAAAGGAGGCCGGGCTTACAAGATCCCACCGGACCTTGCAAACTATGGTAAGGACCTGGGATGTTATTCTCAGCCTGCCCAGTGATTTGGGGGCTAGTAATGAGGACTCAAGCCTGGGTGGCAGTGAGTGGGGCGCCCCTGTGGCAGCGCATGACTAGGCAGTTCACTGAATGTGGTTGGCAGAGGGGTCAATGACACCAACATTTTGAGGCCTGCTGAGGCACAGTTGAAGTGACTGAGAATGATGGTCCTGTGTAGAGAGAAAAAGATGATTTTCAGGAGAAGAGGATAACAGTCTGAAGGTAGGAAGTTGGGAACGTATATATTTAGGGAATGGCAAGTGGGCCAGGAAGGATTAGAGACGTAAGAAGGAAACTGAGGTAGAGCTGAGTCCCCTGGGCTGAGTCAGAGGGCAGTTTCCAGGGCTTTCTGAATGGAGATTTAGTGGTCTTCTAATAACGCAGTACCTTTGCTGGGAACCAAAAGCTGTAGTGGGGCTGTCATTAACTGCAGCTGAAGTCAGATCTGGATTAGAGTCCAGTCTCTCTCATGTATAAACGTTGTGAACCTGGTTAAGTCATTTAAGTTTAATTTGCTTGTTTATTTATTTCTGTGTTTGTTGTGAGCTTAAATGAACACTGTATGTCAACTATACTGCTGGAACAAAATAAACCCGTATTAAATGGTGCTGTTATGATAACTAATCAATACGGGGTGATTATTTTACATAATGTATATGAAGTAACTTTATGAGGTGAAAGAAACTAGGTATGAGGTATTAATGATGTCGATAAAACTAAGTGCTTGGTCTTTTCTGTACTGCTTTCTAACTGTAGTAGCTCCTGTACTAATTTTGTAACTTTAGACGTTCGTAGAATAGTCAGTGTTTTATAGAAATGTATGTAAAGCAAAATGGTGGTATTACCTTTTTACAAAAATGTTCAAATCGCAGGCTTAGATAATTAATTGAAGCTCAGAATAATGTAATTTTGTAGTTTTATAGTAAAATTACAAGTTCACATATTGAAAATTTTGATGACCTCATTATTTTGCCCATAAATTTCAGCAAATTAAGGAAGGCTTGCTTACAAGTTGAAGTAATAATGTTTTTATTAATGGATGTAGCTTTGGAATCAGGGAGTCAAAAGTAAATGTAGGAAAAATATGAAATGAAGTCTTGGCCATAGAAGTAGGTATTGAATCTTACCAATAGTTTCTGGTTTTACCTTTCACAGATTTGTTTCTTGAAAACAAAATTAAAATTAAATATGTGTAGCTAATAGTTAATTTTCATGATTATTTTTAAAAGGAAGATAAAACGTGCTTCACATTTGCAGTGAGATATATGTGAGATGTAGTTATCTCAGAGGCTCAGCTGTTCCCAGCACCTGAGCCACCCCCTTGAGACCATTAGGATCGCTATCTAAAATAGAATATAAAGAATAGAATATACTTGAATGGAAAAAAAATATGTTTGTCTTTGAATGTATTTAAGAAAAAATGATTCATCTGAAACCAAAACAGTAATAATACCTTTGCTATTCCTTCCTTCTCCTTTTCACTTACTTTGTAATTGTATTTTATTTTCTATTTCCCTGTCGCTCATGCCTTAATGACCTCAATTTTCTGACTGGTCCTCTTTGACCTACACAGAAGCCTTCTTAAGCATTCAATGAGTTCTTTATGAAATTCTGTGGTCATTTAATCTGCTCTGCGAGGCCCTTTTGGGAGCCCTGTTTCTGTTCTCTACCTTCAGGAGTGAAAGGCTGTTGCCAAGTCATGATTTTTATTTTTCCTCCTGTTAGTAGTATTTTAAAGATAACTCAAATATTGTCCACTCTGCTTTTATAATTACTCTTATTATAATTTTCTTTTGATATTGGATCACTTTTAGAAATGCAGAATTCCAATTAAATCATCTGAGTAACTGCATTCATAACCTGTTAATCTTCATTTTTCCATTTAAAATATTTTAGTGCTTGTTATCTAGCCTTAGCTCTCTGGATGTGTGTGATTTATCCAAGCCTGGATGTACAGAAACATAATAGAAAGAAGTAGGCTCGCCTGAAAGCTTTAGTCAGCCATGTTGCTTTGACTGTTATCGTGGCACCTGGGAGAGGGGCACCTGAGAAAAGAATATCTCTGAGAAAAGAAAAAAATATTATCTTTTCCATGGGTAATATTCACCCGAATGCAGTGAATTTTCTAGTAATGCAGGTTTCTGATTACTCTATTTTCTATTAGTGATGTTTAGCCTTGGTAATCCAGAACTGTTAATAGAGTAAATGGATTTTTCGAGTTGCTTGATTTTGCTTGCATTATACGATATAGTCACATAAAAGAATGCAAGCTTATAACCCCCCTAAAACTTCTTGTTTCCTGTCAGTGAACCCTCTAGCATAAATGTATTAGGAAATATCTACCTTCTCATAAAAGCCTCAAAATAATTTATCCTAACGTAAAATTTTAATAAAATTTCCCTTCTTATCTATTTAGCTCTGCTAGGCAATTATGGGCTTCTCTGAACACCATCTGCTCTGAAGGCTGTAAAGAAACATACCTCCCCTTTTCAGTTGATGTTTAGCAATATGCACTTGTTAACTCTGTTTTGTTTTTGAAAAAATGTAAAAAAGGAAAAAAATAATCTCCTTTGAGTGACTTTCTTTCCCTTTGAAAAAGGACACCTTTCTAGTTCCACCCCCCTGTGGAGGAGAGGTCTTTTCTTGCAATGCACATTACATAGAGGGGGATATATGTACTTGGAATCCCCTCTGTAATTTCTAATTTTCTCCAGTTTCCTAGGCTGGTTTTCATGGTTCACATACTTTCTGTGCCCCTTTTGTGGTGATAATGTTGTTGCTTGAGAATCGGTCCCGCCATTTCAGTGCCATGTATACTCACCAAGTGACAGAATGTGCAAGATAGTGCTTCTTCTGCTATGGCCGTTTCTTGGCTCCGGCATCAATTTGCCTTTCTGCATAACTACATTCTGAATGATGGCATCACCTCTCCTCTTCTCCACCCACAATCTGCAGTTGTTCTAAGAATGCCCTCGCTGTTCCCCTCTCCTTTTCTATTCCTATGAGGCATCCATCACCTCTCTCGTTAGCTAAGCATAATGGCATCTGGGAAATACATGCAATAATCCTCAGATGCCATAAATTCTTCTTACTCTGTTTTCTAAAGAGGTGACTAAATAGTTTCTTCTCTAAGGGATGGAAATGTTCAGCGCTGCAGTAATTTTTGATGTGGGCTACATATGTCCTAGCTGGGGAAAGCCAGAAGGAAAGAAAAGTGGCCGAAAGTATATTAAAATAGAATCAGGAAATATAGTAGGACGATGACAAAAATTTATATTCTTTTTTCTCCATATGTCAGTATACTTGAGAAAAAGAGCAAGGAGATATAGAGGGAAATTGAGATAGCATTGAAAAATATTAAATATGTGTAATAAATAATTTTTTAAAAGAGCTTATAATGCATTACTCATCTTCTCACCCTTATAGTAGCTCCTGCTATCCTGAATCCTCCAGGGAAATTTCTTTTGCAGTTTGCCTTTAGCGAAACCTGTTGGGAGAGACTGAACTAAAGTAACAGGGAGCTTCAGGAGGTTCATTACCTGTTAATCTTTGATTTAAACCCTTGTCAATGCTAGCAAAATATCAGTCAGTCCTTTTGGAGTCGTCTTTTTTGTTTAGAGGACTGGTTTCGTCATGCAAGGTTGATGTGGCATGAGTGATATTAAGCTAATGCTGAGACCTCTGCTTCTGTCAGAACCATTTTGCCTCTCACAGTCTCTAAATTATTTATGTGTGTGCAAATTTACCATAATACAAATCCTATAAAGTGGAGAAATATTAACTTTAATTGTTTTTTTTTGTTTTTGTTTTCTTTTTGGTCTCTTCCTCTCTCTTTGGTAGTCTTTAATATTCCCTCTTTGGCATTTGATTTTATTGCTTGAATACTTAATTTGGAAAGCTGATCTTAAATTCTGACTGTTTTAATTCGCTAAATGGATAGACCTTTTCATTGCTTTCACATGGTCCAAATTTGAAGAATTTGGTTTGTGTAAGCCAAAGCTGCTGGATGTTTCCAATCCTATTCAGTAAACGAAGTATGCTCTATTTAATTACAGTGCCATGGAAACTATTTGTCAATGTTCAGTCTATTATATGATCCCTTTCAAGCCACATTATAGGTGTAGTGAGGATAATAATAACAATACTGATGTATTTACGTTTGGTTCCTTGGCATGAGTAATATTTAGTATTTTAAGTATTAAAGAAGAGAAAAAGTCTGTTGAATACACTTGGTAAGATTTAATTATTTCTATAAAACATAGGATGAGGAGGAAATGCAAAATAAGGAGTGATTCTTTTTTTTTTTTTTTTTTTGCGGTACGCGGGCCTCTCACTGCTGTGGCCTCTCCCGCCGCGGAGCACAGGCTCCGGACGCGCAGGCTCAGCGGCCATGGCTCACGGACCCAGCCGCTCCGTGGCACGTGGGATCCCCCCCGGACCGGGCATGAACCCATGTCCCCTGCATCGGCAGGCGGACTCCCAACCACTGCGCCACCAGGGAAGCCCTAAGGAGTGATTCCTTGTCTATAGAGATTAAGGGATAGAGCAAATAATACTCTTACCAATGATTTATGAAAGCGTATGTACTGTGAAACAGCTGGGGTTTTTTGTTGTTGTTGACTACATTTAAGACACAAAGAAGTATAAAGGGACACTTTTATTTACATATTATCTGTTAGCCTGTATGAATGTTAATGTTATTTGTATTCTAAGATGACAATATTGACAAATGTGTCCATCAGTTTGAAATTTCTGAAAAACGCTTTTGTGACTTCTAATCTTCTGCTGTCACTAAGTGCTGGTTAATTTGCTCAGCCCACATTTTATAGAGTATGTTGCTGCTCTGATGAAGAATCCTCATTTTATAGATGAGAAAATTGAGAGTCAGACAAAGGACGGTGTAACATAGTGATTAAAAGCCTGGACTTTGGAGCAAGACCACCTGGTTTCAAATCTTGACATTGCTAATTACCATGTGAGTGACTTTGGTTAGTCAAGTGGATTTACTGGTAGAGTTAGAGTTGAGATACATACATATATATATATATATATATATATATATACACACACATATACATATACATAATATATATATATTATAATATAATATTATATATATGTATACAGTGAGAGAGAGAGAGAGAGAGAGAACTTTGAAACATTACCTGGTATATAACATGCTCCAAAAAGTGTTAGCTATTATTGCTACTATCATTTTTATTACTATGTGACCACATTGATTGTCCATATTGGTCCTGGGTCAGAGTTTTTATCTCTTGTCTATATGCTATTGCCATGACACATGCTGCCCTCCTAGTATGCTGTGTTGTACTATATCTTACTTCTATCTGAAATTCAAAGACCACATGCTGAAAAATGGGCATATGTGAATTTTAGACCTTTCCTTGATACAGCACAGAGGTTACCTGCATGTCAACTGGTAACTGGTACAGAAGAAACCAAGTCCCAAACTAAAGAATATTTAGTTCACATTCATTAGAATTTATATATTCTATCTATCTATATATATATATACACACACTTTTTTTTTCTCATTTTGCCCCTTTGTTAAACCTCACACCATCCCCCATTCTAGGCTCTATTTCTTAGCTTTTTATCTTGCATTTTAAACTGTATAGATGTCCTTTCCTATACTAAATGCTGTAGCAAGTTTTCTTTTTTTCACTTGTTCACAGTCCAATACCGTGCCATACAGTTTTGGGTTTAGCTTTGTATGTCTTTGAATGCAAGTTACAGAAAACTCTGATGCAAGTGGACTAAAAATAAAAGAGAAAATTTATCGTATCATGCAAAAAGCACTTCACAGACAGGGCAACTTAGGGAAAGGTATGCCACGGTCTCACCTCTGTTTCTCTTTGCTTCTTTTTTCTGCCCTCCTTTGTGTATTGGCTTGATCTTCAAGATCATAGCGAGGTGATTATATCAATTCCAGGTATTACATCCAGACAAGTGCATCCAGAGAAATAAAGGAAACATCAGCTGGTCTGTATCTGTATAACATTCTTAAGAGCAAGAAAATCTTTCCCAGAAGTCTCCTCACAGGTTTCCCCATTTCTCATTGGCCAGAATTGTGTCACATCTCATAACTCACCTTATCATTAGCAAAGGCAATTGGATTACCATGTTTGGCCTAGAATAACAATTTGGGTGGAATAGAGGATGGAAAATTGTTTTCTGTAAAGGACCAGACAGTAAGTATTTCTGTTTTGCAGGTCACATGTTCTCTTTTGCAGCTACTAAACTCTGTCTCTACATATAAACAACATGTAAATGAACCAGCATGGCTATATTCCAGTACAACCATGCTTATTGACATTGAAACTTGAATTTCATATAATTTTCACGTCATAAAATATTCTTCTTTTTTTTCCCCCAGCCATTTAAAGATGTGAGAACTAGTATTAGCTCCCAGGCTGTACAATATTTTACACCTATAACTTATGTAATGTTGTATATCAACTATACTTCGATTTAAAAAATAATGAAAAATGACGATACTGGAAAAAAAAATGAATGGCAGATGTATTTGACCTGTGGGCCATAGTTTGTCAACACTGAGTCAACCCTCAGGACCACTACAAGCTATTTTGACCAAAGAAATTCTAATCTTGATATTTATTTATTTTGAGCTTTCCTCCCTATAGCCTTATGAGAGGGGACAGAAATAAAAACCCAATAGACGTATAAGGTGGGAGTACACAGGATACCCTCATCACAAGAAGCTGGCATCCTAAAGACTGCACCTTCAGCACATGAAGCCTGAGTTGCAGTCATCTTAGTTGTTCAGGGGGCCTCAGGCCTTGGATTTAGTTTAAAGTCGTTTATAATGCACTTGGTGGAAGAAAATGAACCTCCTTTCTGGAGCAATCTGCCTTCATCTTAGACTTCAAGTTATACTTAGACATATTTTTTTCAAGTACTACTAGACACCTAAGGAAACAAAACACTGAGAATGAGAACTGGCAGAAACAACAGAAACAGACTGCAGAGAGGTCAGATTAGAATTAACCAACATTTAATGTAATACAAGCATGCTCATGTGTTTAAAGAAATAACAAGGTAAGTCTGGATTTATTTTCGGGGAACAGGAAAACAACTAATTTGAAAAAAAGAAACAAACTCTAGAAATGAAAAATACAATAACTGGGAAAAAGTACAACCTCAACAGATGGACTTAATAGCAGAGTAGACAGAGATACATAGAGAATTAAAGAACTAAAAAATAGGTCATAAGAAATTATCCAGAGGTCAGAACAAAGATTTTTTTAAAAAATGGAATATACTAAAGAGAAGGAAGAAGACAGGGAAGATGCAAGAGAATGTTTAATATACGTTTCCTCTGAGTCCCAAAAGAAGGGAGGGGAAATGGCTGAGGATTTTCTGGAATTGATAAAAGACACCAATCTACAGATTCAAATACCCCAGTGAATCCCATAAAAGATAAATAAATGTAAATCCTCATCTAGACACAATATGGTAAAACTTCAGAAAATTGAAGACAAAGAAAAATTCTAAAAAGGAGTCAATAACAATATTACTTTCAAAGCAGTAATGAATAGACTGATCACACTGACTTTTTTAGAGACAATTTTTAGAGGAATTTTATGTTCACAACCAAATTGAGAGGAAGATACAGAGATTTCTCATATACTCTGTCACCCCACATATGCATAGCTTCCCCTATTATCAACATCTCTCACCAGAATGGTACATTTGTTACCAAGAATGAACCAACTGAACATCATAATCACCCAAAGTCCATAATTTATCTTAGGGTTTACTCTTGGCTTATACATTCTATGGGTTTGGATAAATGTTTAATGACATATATCTGTTATTATGATATCGTACAGAGTATTTTCACTGCCCTAAAAATCTTCTGTGCTCTGCCTATTCATCCCTCTTCCCCAAGCTGATGGCAACCACTGATCTTTTTATTGTCTCCTTAGTTTTGTTTTTTCCAGAATGTCATATATTTGGAATCATACAGTATGTAGCCTTTCAGATGGCTCCTTTCACTTAGTAATAGGCATTTAAGGTTCTTCTATGTCTTTTCATAGTTTTACAGCTCATTTCAATTTAGCACAATAATATTTCATTGTCTGGCTGTACCACAGTTTATTTATCCGTTCACTTATGGAAGGACATCTTGGTTGTTTCCAAGTTTTGGACGTTTTGAATAAAGCTGCAACATTCATCTGTGTGCAGGTTTTTGTGTAGACATTAGTTTTCAACTACTTTGGATAAATATCAAGGAGAGCAGTTACTGGATCCCATAGGAAGAGTTTGTTTAGTTTTATAAGAAACTGCTGCACTGTCTTCCAAAGTGGCTGTAACATTTTTCATTCCCATCAGCAATATATGAGAGTTCCTGTTGTTCTACATCCTCTCCAGCATTTGGTATTATCAGTGCTCTGGATCTTGGCCATTCTAATAGGTGTGTAGTGGTATCTCATTGTTTTAATTTGAATTTCCCTCATGACATATGATGTGGAGCATCTTTTCAGATGTTTATTTGACACCTGAGAATCTTCTTTGGCAAAGTGTCTGTTAGGGTCTTTGGTCCATTTTTAAATCGGATTGTTTTCTTGTTGTTAAGTTTTAATAGTTCTTTGTATATTTTGGGTAACAGTCCTTTATCAAGATGTATCTTTTGGGCTTCCCTGGTGACACAGTGGTGGAGAGTCCGCCTGCCTATGCGGGGGACACGGGTTCGTGCCCCGGTCCGGGAGGATCCCACATGCCGCGGAGTGGCTAGGCCCGTGAGCCATGGCCGCTGAGCCTGCGTGTCTGGAGCCTATGCTCTGCAACGGGAGAGGCCACAACAGTGAGAGGCCCACGTACCGCAAAACAATAAATAAATAAAAAAAGATGTATCTTTTGCAAATATTTTCTCCCAATCCGTGGCTTATCTTCTGATTCTCTTGACATTGTCTTTTGCAGAGCAGAAGTTTTAAATTTTAATGAAGTCTAGCTATCAATCATTTCTTTCATGAACCTTGCCTTTGGTGTTGTATCTAAAAAGGCATCACCATACCCAAGGTCATCTAGGTTTTCTCCTCTGTTATTTTCTAGGAGTTTTATAGTTTTGTGTTTTACGTTTAGTTCTATGATCCATTTTGAATTAATTTTTGTGATGGATCGAGATTTATTTTTTTGCACGTCCAGTTGTTCCAGCAGAATTTGTTGAAGAGACTGCCTTTGATTCATTGCATTTCCTTTGCTTCTTTTTCAAAGATCAGGTGACTAGATTTATGGGGAGTCTATTTCTGGGCTCTCTATTCTGTTCCATTGATCTATTTGTCTATTCTTTCTGCCGGTATCACATTCTCTTGATTACTGTAGCTTAATAGTAAGTAGTGAAGTTGGGTAGGGTCAGTCCTCTAACTTTATTCTCCTTCCAAATTGTGTCCACTGACTTCTCAATAACAACAGGTGAAGCCAAAAGGGAGTGAAATGATATCTTCAATATACAGAAGGAAAAGAGTTCCTGACTGGAATTCTGTTTTTAATAAGAATAATTTCATAGATGAAGTAAAAATGTTTCAGAAATATAAAAAGCTGAAAAAATGAAGTTCATGTGAGTAAACCTAAATGAATATTGATAGAATAAGACGATTATCATCATTCTCACAAGATCTTATTTAAGAATATATAGAATTAATTTTAAAATACAACAATAACATTATAATATAGCAGGGAGTAAAATGTGTTAAAATGTGTTATTGAGTGTAAGGGAAAATAGATTGAAAAAAAACAATAGAAAATAAGTTATAAAACAGGGAGAAAAAGAAACAGCATAGGCAGAGGGAAAAAACACAAGATAGTAGATTTTAAATGTAGTAGATTTAAAATTTAATTTACATTAAATGTAAATGATCCCATTTAAAAAATAAATATTTTGAAACTGAATTAATGAAATCCAACTCTACTGTTTAAAAGATGCACATCTAAAACATAAGGATACAGAAAATTTAAAAGTGAAAGAATAGTAAAAAGCCCATGGAAAAGAAAGCTAGTTTCTCCCAATTAATATCAGACAATGTAGACATTAAGGCAAAAGGTATTACCAGTTACTTGATAATGATAACATTTCAAATCACAGGGAAGACATAACAATTTTTTTAATTAAAATTTTTTGAACATCTTTATTGGAGTATAATTGCTTTACAATGGTGTGTTAGTTTCTGCTTTATAAAAGAGTGAATAATCTATACATATACATATATCCCCATATCTCCTCCCTCTTGCATCTCCCTCCCACCCTCCCTATCCCACCCCTTTAGGTGGTCACAAGCACTGAGCTGATCTCCCTGTGCTATGTGGCTGCTTCCCACTAGCTATCTATTTTACATTTGGTAGTATATATAAGTCCATGCTACTCCCTCACTTCGTCCCAGCTTACCCTTCCCCCTCCCCGTATCCTCAAGTCCATTCTCTATGTCTGCATCTTTATTCCTGTCCTGCCCCTAGGTTCTTCATAACCATTTTTTTTTTAGATTCCATACATAAGACATAGCAATTTAAATTTGTATACACCTAATAATATAGCCTCAATATATATGAAACAAAATTGACAGAACTACATGGAGCAATAGATGAATTCACAGAATGAAGTTGCAGGAATTGACAGAATACAAGCACACAAAAAAATCACTAAGAATACAGCGCACTTGAATGTGATTAACAGTCCACACCTAAAGGACCTATATAGACCATTACTCTCCCAAAGTGCACTTTATGTGTTCCTTTAAGCACCTATGGAACATTCACAAATATTGATTATGTACTGGATGATGAAGCTCATCTCAACAAATTTCAAAGAATTAAATTATATAGGGTATACTATCTGACCACATGCAAATAAGCTAGAAATCAGTAACAATAGGTAAGTAAAAAATTCTGTGCTGGAACTCATTGTTTCTCAAATAAGCCAAGCTAATTTCCCCTTCTGCCTGGAATATTTTTCCTGTCGTTTTTCCCACATTAGGTCCTCTCAGCCTTCAGTCTCAGCTAAAATTTCATCTCCTCAGAGAGGTATTCCCTGATCAATCCAAAGTAGTATTCCCTGATCAAATCTAAAATACCCTCCTAGTTATTCAGTGCCTGATTCTTGTTTGTTTTCTTTACTTAGTGTTAACCTTCAGTTATTGCATATCTGCCTGGTTAGTTGTCTTTGAATCCTCCTCTATATTGCAGATTCTATGAGGGCAAAGTTCATTCTTTCTGTTCACGTCTGTGTCCCCAGTGCTGAGCACAGTGTGTGGTGTATAGTGGCTATTCAAGAAGTATTTATCGAGAGGATGAGAATGAACGTTTCCATAATTTTCTTCTTAATAAATGGAGGTGAGGGGAAATGCAGCAATACATGTGATAGTATCTTCAAAGGCATAAAAAATTGTAGGAAGCCCTTTCACTTCTTAATTCCAGAGGCTTTGGGGGAATGTGATCACATTTTGACGTATTATTATGAGAAGTGTTAAATTTGGGGGTAATTTAATTCTTAATTTCCAGACTTAATGTGTTTAACATTTTAACCTCAATGTTTCATTTAGCATAGCTGTAGAAAATTTTGCTTAATTGGCTCCCTAAGGGGGAAAATTGCCTGAAAATAAGAAAAAGTGATGTATTTTAACAAATATTTTGTCCCAAAATACAAGTACAGCTGTATTTAACGAGGCTTAATCTTTAGTCTTACAGGGTGTATGAATTCTCTCTCTTTCTCTGTCTCTCCCTGGCGTCCCCTCCCTCTCCTTCACCCTCTCCCTTGTCTTCCACTTCCGTTACTCCTATTACTTTTTTATAGTTATAAACATAAGAAAATGATTTAGAAGTTAAGATGCCACTGGAAATAGAACTTTAGGTTTATGATGTTATCCTTAACTATAGCATAAGACTAAAATAATTTTGGCCAAATTCTTTTAGTAACATCCTATCAGTTACTCTCTGATATTATCCAGGATGGAGATGTATATTAAAAGATCACTGAATTGACTAGATGGATTAATCTACACAGGTGATTCTCAGCACGGGCCATACACTGGAATCACCTGAACGCTGTTACAAACTACTCATGCCCAGGCCCCTCCCCCGGAGATTCTGATTTAATTGGTCTGGGTGCCACAAATTGGTAGTTTCAACAAACTCCCTGGGTGATTCTTATGTGCAAGCTGGGTTAATAATCAATGGTCTACAGCTTTGTTACCCAAAATGTGATCACTGGACCGGCAGCATCAGTATCCCTGGGGAGCTGGTGAGACATGCAGAATCTCAGGCCCCATTCCAGATCTACCTAACGAGGATCTTCATTTAAATAAGATCTCCAAGTGATCAGAGAAACACTCCTCTGTGATTCCATTGGCGCTGTTAAAAAAAAAGTATCAGCTGAACTTGAGGCTAAACCTGTACACTTACGCTGCCATGACAACGTAAGTTAGATTTGCATGCTAACCAAGAGGTAGATGTTTGTTCCCAAACCTGTTTATGGCAACTGTATTTGTACTGTAATTCTAATACTATTGAAATGCTATAAATGCATATTCATAACATAATATGCAAGCCAATGAAATATGAATGTGAAAAGAAATACTATTGAAATGCTATAAATACATATTCATAACATAATATGCAAGCCAATGAAACTTTAATAAAAGTTGAGTGCTTTGGGAAAAGATGATAAACTCATACTGCTAAAAAATATCCTCTTGAACTAGGTGTCAGTAAGACAGTTGTAAAACGTGAAAGAAAGCATAGGATAAGAATGATCTCTCTATAGATTGCTTCATGAGTGTCTATCTTGTTTCCCTTAAAACAAACAAACAAAAACTTAGAAATTATGAGCAACACATTTTACATTTTATTTTATATAATCAAGATTACGATGAAGCACAGTCAGAAAATCCATACTGAAGAAAAGTGTTCTACTTCAAAACGTTGAATGTGTGAGGATGTGTTTTTAATTAAAATGTTTCGGGTACATATTTACTGTTGTCTATGATTTCTCACTTTAACTGGTTTTTTTCAAACTATGGACCAAATACCTGTCCAGATAACATAGAATAAAGAGTCTTCTACTGAATATCTATGTGACTGTCCTTATTTAAATGTTAATTCTAATGTTCTCTTTTCCTAGTTCTTTTTCCTCTGCATAGAAATATAGTTTTCAAGCTTAGCTGTATACGTGGGCAGTGTTAAAAAATAAAGAAGCCCAAGTCCTACCCTCTGAGATTCTTATTATTATGCAGCTGGGCATAGAGTTTTAAATGTTCTTCAAGTGATTTTAATATGCATCCACAGTTGAGAACTGTTGGCCCAGTAGATTGGGAGTATATAAATTGGTTATAAAATCAACTGATCATAAATGAATTCCAGCTTATAAAGGTATCCTGATGAGATGTTCTTTAGGATCTGGATCCGAAGTCTTATGATTATTATTCTATTCTGGTCTCTGACTGTATCATGAGTACTCTGTCTCTGATTTAAATCACATTAAAGCGATTCTCCTTCAGTGGTCATTTTCAAATGACCCTCTGCTGGAAATCATTTCCAGTTCACTCTCGTAAGACGTTTTTCTTCCTCTGAGTTGTGTGGATTTCCTCGTACGTGTGCTTCTCTGTTTCCCACACTAGACTGAATGCTCCTTGAAGGCAGGAAGGCGCCTTCCTAGGACAGTGCCTGGTGGACAGGAGGTTATCATAAATGCTTCTTATTTCCACCAGGTGTTGCCACTCTTGTTGCAAGTTTCCTTTTGTTTAAACTTTCGTTGCTTTCTGCTTTCCTTTCTCCTGCTCCATCTCAATTTATGCTTTATAATTTTTTTGTCCTCCGTTGCTTCCTCTGCTCTCTCCTCCCTCCTCAGTGTGCTGTCCGTCTGCATGTCTTATTCTACACGGAGCTGGGTCCCCTTAACCTTTGGCTTCTTCTCTTCCCTTGGCTCATACGCTTTGCATAATAGAAGGCGTTATTAATATACCACTCAGACAACTACATTTAAAATATGTCCTCCTAAGACAGCTACCTTCCCCAGGCCCCACCCCCTACCATACGTTCTTTGTTTTGCCTGTACACAGATGCTATTTTAAAATTGCACAATCACTCTTTCAGGGTCTTTACTTGTAATCTCTTAGTTGAGCACTAGTGTGTGGTTTATAATGAAAAGGATCATGCTTTACAATTCACAAAACATTCAGTATCTTTGTCAATATAATAATGAAACAGCATATGTCTAAAAGGTGCCAGTCATTTTGGAAATACACTCCTCAAAGTTAAACTAGAGATTAGGCATTTAAATTTTGACTGAGGTCACTGGATTCTTAGTGGTAAGAAAATGTACACAGAAGTCTGTTTTTCAGAGGAGTTCTAGTTCTGGCTTTGAACTAGCAGTGTGTGGCAGTTTCCATATTATATTATATATTATGTTATCTTTGTAAAAGCTGTCACCTCATGTATGTTCATGTTGTCACTTTAAATGTGTTCATGTATTGACATGAATATTATGTTTTCCTCCAAATCTTTACCTTCACTCATTAAATTTATTTTTCTTATCCCCAGGAGACTAAATGAATTGATTACATTGTCTTTTTTAAAAGAATCCATCCTGTGGTATGTGAGGTAGGATCAAGAATAGGGGCCAGTGGTAGAAAGGTAGCTAAATGAAAAGAATTTCAGGATCTATCTTAGTTACAATTTAAATAGGTAGAATCAAATTAGGGGCAAAAGTACTGAACTCCTCCTTCCATCTATAGACTTGGCCTTCTTGCTATGATCTTCTAAATATCCAATTCTTGTTTCCCAGTATCTACCCTTCTAACCAAAGGCTGATCTGGATAGGGTGTTAGAATTTATGCTTTTGTTGTATTCTGGAAGTTATTTTTATCCTCCTTTGCCTCCTAACCCCTCACTACTGCTAGATTTATGGTGTTTCAGGGCCTGTTCTCGTTTTGGAAGAATAAGCTACTGACCTAAATTAAGGCCCCCTAGGAGAAGCACTCTTTGGTCCTTTAGAAGTGCAAGGACATGATATATATAGGATGAGAAAGGAGGTTTGTGCATCTGCTCTCATGCTCTCATTTCCTAAACTCTGATATTAGTTTTGCAAACAACTAAATTCCCAAACAATTAATGAGATTTAGTTAAAGGAGGCAATCATGTATAATTAATGAATTTGTGAATTATTTAAACACTGAAATTTTGATCATTTAAACAGCATTGATTCATAAAAACTGGCTTTATGTAGAGAAAGGAGAAGGTTTTGTCATCAAATTGTCCAAGCAAACTTCCGTTGTATGTGTTGTCTTGTATTATTCATACTGCTTTGACAGTAGCCAGCTATTTTTCAGTAACTGATAGATCTGCTCCCATTTCAAGTGCTCCAGTTCTACTTCAGTGGAGAATAAGCTGCCATTTAACAGAAAAGGCAAAATATTTCTGTGAGACCCAATTTATAGGGCCTTTATTATAAGAGGCAAAATCAAAGGATAGGGCCAAATATAAAGGGACACATGAAGATCAGAGAGGCCAATTTTCTTGTTTTCAGGCTTTTCATCAAATAGGAAGCTAGAAGAGAACTTACAAAAAAAAATTCAACAAACCTTTAAAATTTATTAATGGCCAGTGCTGGGTGCTGAGTACAAGATCCAAAGACAAATTAAGACACTGCCCCCATCTCATGTAGGAAAGATAAAAAAAATGTACAACTAACTAGAGGAAAGGAAAAATGGGTTCAGTGCTCTAATAGAAATTTAAGCATTGTAGAAAGAGGGAAAATTAATTTATAGCACTTAGTGCTCAAAACTTTTATTACAACCATATTGTTAAGAATTGACTCCAAGTGAGTCCAGATTTCAAACAAGATTGTGGGCTGGATAAATGCAGCATGACTGATTGGAGTCTTTTAAGAATATTGAAACACTTTCAGATTTTTTTGTTTGACTCCACAGAATCTTAGCCTGTTTCATGAATACATTTATTGTGCATTCTTTTTTAAAAGCTATAATAAAAATATACTTATACATAATTACAGTTAATGAGATATTTTCTCATCCAACAGTTTCCTCTTTTTTTGCGGTACGCGGGCCTCTCACTGACGTGGCCTCTCCCGTTGAGGAGCGCAGGCTCAGCGGCCATGGCTCACGGGCCCAGCCGCTCCGCGGCACGTGGGATCTTCCCGGACCGGGGCACGAACCCGTGGCCCCTGCATTGGCAGGCGGACTGTCAACCACTGCGCCACCAGGAAGCCCCTCATCCAACAGTTTTGATTTGTATATAACTAACAAATAAGTATCATGTTGACTCAAAATGAAATAATTGCCATTGTACATGGGGTTTTTAAGAGCCCTCCCAGTGGAAATCAAGATTAGAAAGAACATCATGTAAAAGCCACTACTTTATACAACTCTGCCCTTAACAGACAGCTTAAACAATTTAAAGATCACTGATAACTGGTGTTTTCAAAGAGAATTTTAAAGAAATTATAAATCCCATTTCTCACTAAGTGAATTATACTGTTTTTCTTCTTGGTATCTATAACCTTTAATTTTGTGTTGTATCATTTTTATTTATTTTTTTCTTTTTTTTTCCAAAATGCATTATTATTATTTTAAAATGAATTTATTTCATTTAACTTTTTTAAATTTTTAAATTAAATTAAATTAATTTTTTTATACAGCAGGTTCTTATTACTCATCAGTTTTATCCACATCAGTATATACATGTCAATCGCCAAATTCATCACACCCCCACCCCTGCAGCTTTCCCCCCTTGGTGTCCATATGTTTGTTCTCTACATCTGTGTCTCTATTTCTGCTCTGCAAACCAGTTCATCTGTAACATTTTTCTAGGTTCCACATATATGCGTTAATATACAATATTTGTTTTTCTCTTTCTGACATACTTCACTCTGTATGACAGTCTCTAGATCAATCCACGTCTCAACAAATGACCCAATTTCAATCCTTTTTATGGCTGAGTAATATTCCATTGTATATATGTACTGTATCTTCTTTATCCATCCGTCTGTCAATGAGCATTTACGTTGCTTCCATGACCTGGCTATTGTAAATAGTGCTGCAGTGAACATTGGGGTGCATGTGTCTGTTTCAGTTATGGTTGGCATATATACCCAGTAGTGGGATTGCCAGATCATATGGTAATTCTATTTTTAGTTTCTTAAGGAACCTCCATACTGTGCTCCATAGTGGCTGTATCAGTTTGCATTCCCACCAACAGTGCAAGAGGGTTCCATTTTCTCCACACCCTCTCCAGCATTTGTTGTTTGTAGATTTTCTGATGATGCCCATTCTAACTGGTGTGAGGTGATACCTCATTGTAGTTTTTTTTTTTTTTTTTTTCTCATTGTAGTTTTGATTTGCATTTCTCTAATTATTAATGATGTTGAGCAGCTTTTCATGTGCTTCTTGGCCATCTGTATGTCTTCTTGGAGAAATGTCTATTTAGGTCTTATGCTCATTTTCTGATTGGGTTGTTTGTTTTTTTAATATTGAGCTGCATGAGCTGTTTATATATTTTGGAGATTAATCCTTTGTCCATTGATTCGTTTGCAAATATTTTCTCCCATTCTGAGGGTTGTCTTTTCATCTTGTTTATGGTTTCCTTTGCTGTGCTAAAGCTTTGAAGTTTCATTAGGTCCCATTTGTTTATCTTTGTTTTTATTTCCATTACTCTAGGAGGTGGATCAAAGAAGATCTTGCTGTGATTTATGTCAAAGAGTGTTCTTCCTATGTTTTCCTCTAAGAGTTTTATAGTGTCTGGTCTTACATTTAGGTCTCTAATCCATTTTGAGTTTATTTTTGTGTATGGTGTTAGGGAGTGTTCTAATTTCATTCTTTTACATGTAGAGTCCAGTTTTCCCAGCACCATGTATTGAAGAGACTGTCTTTTCTCCATTGTATATCCTTGCCTCCTTTGTCATAGATTAGTTGACCATAGGTGTGCAGGTTTAACTCTGGGCTTTCTATCTTGTTCCATTGATCTGTGTTTCTGTTTCTGTGCCAGTACCATATTGTCTTGATTACTGTAGCTTTATAGTATAGTCTGAAGTCAGAGAGTCTGATTCCTCCAGCTCCGTTTTTATCCCTCATGACTGCTTTGACTATTCGGGGTCTTTTGTGAATCCATACAAAATTTAAGATTTTTTGTTCTAGTTCTGTAAAAAATGCCATTGGTAATTTGATAGGGATTGCAATGAATTTGTAGATTGCTTTGGGTAGTAGAGTCATTTTCACAATATTGATTCTTCCAATCTAAGAACATGATATATCTCTCCATCTGTTTGTATCTTCTTTAGTTTCTTACATCAGTGTCTTATAGTTTCTGCATACAGGTTTTTTGCCTCCCTAGGTAGGTTTATTCCTAGGTATTTTATTCTTTTTGTTGCAATGGTAAATGGGAGTGTTTTCTTAATTTCTCTTTCAGATTTTTCATCATTAGTGTATAGGAATGCAAGAGATTTCTGTGCATTAATTTTGTATCCTGCAACTTCACCAAGTTCATTGATTAGCTCTGGTAGTTTTCTGGTGGCATCTTTAGGATTCTCTATGTATAGTATCATGTCATCTGCAAACAGTGACAGTTTTCCCTCTTCTTTTCCAATATGTGTTCCTTTTATTTCTTGTTCTTCTCTGATTGCCGTGGCACGGACTTCCAAAACTATGTTGATTAATAGTGGTGAGAATGGACATACTTGTATTGTTCCTGATCTTAGAGGAAATGCTTTCAGTTTTTCACCATTGAGAATGATGTTTGCTGCGGGTTTGTCATACATGGCCTTTATCATGTTGATGTAGGTTCCCTCTATGCCCATTTTCTGGAGAGTTTTTATCATAAATGGGTGTTGAATATTGTCAAAAGTTTTTTCTGCATCTATTGAGATGATCATATGGTTTTTCTTCTTCAATTTGTTAATATGGTGAATCACATTGATTAATTTGCATAAATTGAAGGATCCTTGCATCCCTGGGATAAATCCCACTTGATCATGGTGCATGATCCTTTTAATGTGTTGTTGGATTCTGTTTGCTAGTATTTTGTTGAGGAGTTTTGCATCTATAGTCATCAGTGATATTGGTCTGTAATTTTCTTTTTTTGTAGTATCTTTGTCTGGTTTTGGTATCAGGGTGATGGTGGCCTCATAGAATGGGTTTGGGAGTGTTCCTTCCTCCACAGTTTTTTGGAAGAGTTTGAGAAAGATGGGTGTTAGCTCTTCTCTAAATGTTTGATAGAATTCACCTGTGAAGCCATCTGGTCCTGGACTTTTGTTTGTTGGAAGATTTTTAATCACAGTTTCAATTTCATTACTTGTGATTGGTCTGTTCATATTTTCTATTTCTTCCTGGTTCAGGCTTGGAAGGTTATACCTTTCTAAGAATTTGTCCATTTCTTCCAGGTTGTCCATTTTATTGGCATAGAGTTGTTTGTAGTACTCTCTTAGAATGCTTTGTATTTCTGTGGTGTCTGTTGTAACTTCTCCTTTTTCATTGCTTATTTTCTTGATTTGAGTCCTCTCCCTCTTTTTCTTGATGAGTCTGACTAATGGTTTACCAATTTTGTTTATCTTCTCAAAGAACCAGCTTTTAGTTTTATTATTCTTTGGTATTGTTTTCTTTGTTTCTATTTCATTTATTTCTGCTCTGATCTTTATGATTTCTTTCCTTCTGCTAACTTTGGGTTTTGTTTGTTCTTCTTTCTCTGGTTCCTTTAGGTGTATAGTTAGACTGTTTATTTGAGATTTTTGTTGTTTTTTGAGGTAGGCTTGTATAGCTATAAACTTCCCTCTTAGAACTGCTTTTGCTGCATCCCGTAGGTTATGGATCGTCGTGTTTTCATTGTCATTTGTCTCTAGGTATTTTTTGTTTTCCTCTTTGATTTCTTCAGTGATCTCTTGGTTATTTAGTAACGTAGTGTTTAGCCTCTATGTATTTGTGTTTTTTACATTTATTTGTCTTTAATTCATTTCTAATCTCATATTGTTGTGATCAGCAAAGATGATTGATGTGATTTCAATTTTCTTAAATTTACAGAGGCTTGATTTGTGACCCAAGATGTGATCTATCCTGGAGAATGTTCCATGTGCACTTGAGAAGAAAGTGTAATCTGCTGTTTTTGGATGGAATGTCCTATAAATATCAATTAAATATGTCTGGTCTATTGTGTCATTTAAAGCTTGTGTTTCCTTATTAATTTTCATATTGGATGATCTGTCCATTGGTTTAAGTGAGGTATTAAAGTCCCCCACTATTATTGTGTTACTGTCCATTTCGTCTTTTATAGCTGTTAGCAGTTGCCTTATGTATTGAGGTGCTCCTATGTTGGGTGCATATATATTTATAATTGTTTTATATTCTTCTTGGATGGATCCCTTGATCATTATGTAGTGTCCTTCCTTGTCTCTTGTAACATTCTTTATTTTAAAGTCTATTTTTTCTGTTATGAGAATTGCTACTCCAGCTTTGTTTTGATTTCCATTTGCATGGAATATCTTTTTCCATCCCCTCACTTTCAGTTTGAATGTGTCCCTAGGTCTGAGGTAGGGTCTTGTAGACAGCATATATGTGGGTCTTGTTTTTTGTATCCATTCAGGAAGCCTGTGTCTTTTGGTTGGAGCATTTAACACATTCACATTTAGGGTAATTATCGATATGCATGTTCCTATTACCATTTTCTTAATTGTTTTGGGTTTGTTTTTGTAGGTCCTTTTCTTCTGTTGTGTTTCAGACTTAGAGAAGTTCCTTTAGCATTTGTTGTAGAGCTGGTTTGGTGGTGCGGAATTCTCTTAGTTTTTGCTTATCTGTAAAGCTTTTGATTTCTCTATCGAATCTGAATGAGATCCTTGCCAGGTATAGTAATCTTGGTTGTAGGTTCTTCCCTTTCATCACTTGAAATATATCATGCCACTCTCTTTTGGCTTGTAGAGTTTCTGCTGAGAGATCAGCTGTTAACCTTATGGGAGTTCCCTTGTATGTTATTGTCATTTTTCCCTTGCTGCTTTCAATAATTTTTCTTTGTCTTTAATTTTTGCCAATTTGATTACTATGTGTCTTGGCATGTTTCTCCTTTGGTTTATCCTGCATGGGACTCTCTGCACTTCCTGGACTTGAGTGGCTATTTCCTTTCCTATTTTAGGGAAGTTTGCCACTATAATCTCTTCAGATATTTTCTCTGGTCATTTCTCTGTCTCTTCTCCCTCTGGGACCCCTATAATGCGAATGTTGTTGCATTTAATGTTGTCCCAGAGGTCTCTTAGGCTGTGTTCTTTTCTTTTCATTCTTTTTTTTTAAATTCTGTTCCACAGCAGTGAATTCCACCATTCTGTCTTCCAGGTCACTTATCCATTCTTCTGCCTCTGTTATTCTGCTATTGCTTCCTTCTAGTTTAGCTTTCATTTCAGTTATTGTGTTGTTCATCTCTGTTCGTTTGTTCTTTAATTCTTCTAGGTCTTTGTTAAACATTTCTTGCATCTTTTGGATTTTTGTCTCCATTCTTTTTCTGAGGTCCTGGATCATCTCCACTATCATTATTCTGAATTCTTTTTCTGGAAGGTTGCCTATCTCCACTTTATTTAGTTGTTTTTCTGAGGTTTTATTTTATTCCTTCATCTGGTACATAGCTCTCTGCCTTTTCGTCTTTCGTCTATCTTTCTGTGAATGTGGTTTTTGTTCCACAGGCTGCAGGATTGTAGTTCTTCTTGCTCTGCTGTTTGCCCTCTGTGTTGATACCAATAGGGAAATTTAGTGTAGACTCATGTATTTTCAATCCAGTAATAAAAAGAATCTAAATATATAGTCACTGAGGAAATGTTTATAAGTGAAATGTATGTCTATTTGCTTTTATATTCTAAAATATTGTTAGATAGGTTTGGATAATTCTTTCTACAAAGGTTTGCAGAAGTTGATTTAGATCTCATTAGAGGGATCTGCATTTTCTATCTTTGCATTAATGACCAATGAATCATGATTTTAATGTGTAACTTATAGCTTTTAGAGTTTTACTGGCTTCTTTCACTTATCCATTTCTCAATCTGTTCTATAAATTCCTTTTCACATTTTTACAACTGAGGAGTCTCAAATTTGCATCTGTTGCACTTCCTGTCTTCTTATTTCTTGTTAATTGTTAAAACAGAGGAGAGATTCAGTGAAAATAATTCAGATTAATTGCTTTTTCAGATTTTCTCATAATTATGGTGCTATTAACTATGTGATTAGTGATATTTAATATAACCTTGGTAAAACATGTATACCAATTGTTACAGCATCCTATTGAATTTCCCCAAGTTCTAGTTAATTTCTCTCCCTATGGCTTAATAGACTGTTCATTGGACAGCTCTGAGTGACATAATTCACACGATGTGAACGGTACCCCCTGGTGTGTGTGTATGGTGGTGTGTGTGTGTGTGTGTGTGTGTGTATGAGAGTCATAGTGAATATGCCTTTGACATTGGTTAATATTAATAATTTAAGAGTAGCAGTAGTGCTATGGGTTAGTCTGACTGCATGGGGGCTTAGCTTCTTAGTCTGCAAGGGGATAAGACTGTATCAATGAATTAATACCCTTCCTCGTAGAGGCTTCATTACCTTCGAATATGTACATGTAATATACTCAGTAAATCACTTAGCATAGATCTTTGAAAATGCAGCCTAGTTGGCATAATTCTGCTTTAAGCTGGTAAATGATTTGGACATAGGAATCCAGAGTTATGTCACAAGAAACTTATTGCTATATATGCACACACCAGCGCACACACACACACACACACACACACACACACCCCAAAACTAGGAAAGAAATGAAGCCTCTGTCTATGAACATGTTAATGCAATTGAATTGAAGAAGAAATCAATACAGCAAAGTGATTATTCCTTTGTTGTTTTGTTGAGGAAGTGATTTCTTATACTGTGCTGGGGAAGGGTAAGCAGGGAGGTGCAGTTCAGTTAGGGGATTCTAGAGACTTTCTTGCAGTCAGTGTGGCAGCCACAGTGATCATTGTTATCCCTGAGGCTTTGTCCCTGATACCTACAGGGGCTAGCCTTGGTTAAAATCAAGGCAGCACCTAATCTGTTTCCTCTCCTCTGTTTTAACACTTGATCTGTCCAGTTCCTTCATTTTGCCTTCTCCTTGCTTATGGATCTCATTTTGATAAGCTATCTGGGTTTTTTTTTTTTTTTTAAATAGAGCTGTATTTTTTAAATGTCTCAATTTTCCCTCTTTAAAATTTATTTTTACTGTGTTCCACTCTCTCATGCTCTTGTAAGCAACCTATCCTTGTAAACTATTTCTCTTCATGGTCTAAATTGAATTACTGTGATAGCTACCAGTGCTGGGGGTTGGTTATTCTTTCTCCTGGACACCCCACACACCCCACCTGTCTTTCTCTGTCCTACTCTGTACCCCAGGAGCTGGACTTCTGAAGACTGTATCACCCTGGTCTCCTTGCCAGCTGGCTTTGGGTAGGGTTTGCCAATGGGATGCACTGGCAGGAAATAGGAAGGCCAGAGGAGAGAGAGTTGGCGGTGTTTCTCCCCTGCTCCTTCCCTGCACCAGGCTGGGTTTCTGGTGGTACCTGTGTCTCTCATGATTTCGACTCCCACTGGGCTGCCTCTCCTTCATAACTCTGGCTCACTGTGGGCTCCAATAAAACCATTTCCTCTCCCTGTTCCTTATCCCTGGGGTGATGATGACTTGTCGCTATTGCCAGAGTCTGGGTCCTTCTCCAGCCCTTGTTTCCTCACCTTTGATCCAGTGCCCCCGCCCCCACCCCCAGTTTACCACTTGGTCTCCTGTGTTTACCTGTCACTTATGAATTTCTCAGTTATAGCACTTGAGCTTGGCTTTTATTATAGTTAGTTGTGTATGAGTCTGTCTTCCCAACTCAGTAGTGAGGGGTAGAAACATGTCTCTTTCATCTTTGAATCCTAGCACCTAGCAGACTACCTGGCATGTTAGCAGGAGCTCAGTACGTATTTGTTAAATGTATCAACAGATTAATGCGACTTTTACTCCTGCAGTCTACTCCTACGTCCCAGAGCCATCCTTATGGATTTTCAAGATTCCTTGTAGTATTTTTTAGGAATGATTAGGAATATATACCTATAGATGTATATATGTATGTATATATTTCTGAGTTTCTTAACATTTTTCCCCTAAAGAACCTAGGGAAGGCATACCCTGATGGCATTACTAGGTATTTAGAGTAAACCTCAGAATTATGGAGAATCACAGCAACTGATCAAAAAAGAAACGAGACAAAAATCACTCACTTTGGGTTCTTTCTAAGCCAAATTCACCCTGTTTGTGCTGATTGCTTGAAAGGAAATGAAGCAATTGTGATCTCATTCGTTTTGTGCTTCTCGCTCTGCCAAGCTCCATTTGGTGCCCTATTGTCTCACAAGTTGCCTATTTGAGTCTTTTGAATTAAGAGTTTAGAGCAGAAGGTCCATCTGCTCTGCATGAGTATTAAATTATCATAAGACTTTGTATAAGAAGAATTTACCTTTGTGGTTTTACAGTGTTTCCTTTTCCCTCTGCTCTAAGAAAGACTTGGAACATCATATTTTTTTCTTCAACGTACCCTTGGGCCTGAATAGACTGCAGTTACCGAGTTGTATAATATAATAGGCTTAGGAACCTTTGACTGGCAGGTGCTGAATAGAAGAAGGTTTTATTTATTCTCCTTATCTTATAAAATGTGGTACTTAAGTATAATTGAACATGCCATAAGCCAGATCTTGGTACTTTGAGGTTATTGAATCTCATAAGAAAAAACAAAGCACAATCTTAAAAATTACACGTTGGATATAGACATTTTACAATCAATCAGGTTCATTAAGTAAATGCACATGCTATTGTAATTCATATATGATAGATAGTATGCAACTGACAACTCCCTATTTTCATTTTGAATATTCATGAGTGAGCAAGCTTCAGCCAGCTTTTAAGTAATATAATTTATGCAAGTAAGTTGTATTCACTTCCAACAACCTCCAAAACTTCAAAATCAATTTTCCAGTAATATATATTATGTAGTGAAATTTGTTAATAAAAGCTGAGTAGGGAGATCAGCTGAAGGATGGCATTTTTAAAATGTGCACGCTTTCCATTATTTAAATGTGCAGCTTTTAAATAATCAGTTAACTTTTGGGCAAAGATGAAAGTTGGCTTAAATATGAATATTTCTACAACCATATATATACTCAATATTTAATAGAAGTATGTCTAATTTCTTTGTTATAAATTTTTTTAGGCAATGTGATACTTTTAAAGATAATGGGATGTATAAATTCTGAAGAGGGACTTTATTCTAACGCACACAATGGAATTAAAAGGAAATATACACACCCCTTTTGTAAAATCCATGTAGTTAAAATTAAAAATTGGATTTAGTAAATAGGGCTAACAAACTGCTTGAGTTTTCTTCCTATCAGATGACTGCTTCCTCTGGTCTTTTGAAGTGATTAGCTTGGGTTGATCTAGATGTTATGGAGCTCCAAAGCATCTACGATATTGAGTGTCCTTTGAAAGGAAAACAGTGCAAATCTGTGAAAACAAAAGTTGGTTCAGAGTCTTAGAATGGAGGGCTAAGCCCAAGAAGGATACTGAAAGTTAAGCTTAATTAGCTTCAGGGTAAATCTGTCCCTGTTTAGGTGATGAGTCAACATAGGTAGTGTGAAACATTCATTTCAAAACAAGCAAGCAGTTTCCATTGGCTAAATGTTTGCTGTGAATTGTAAATATTTTGAAAGTCTCAAAAAAATTCTTTGATACTTTGTATGCATCTTCACTCATTAAAAATGTTTTCACCAGAGTCTGAAGTTCTATCTTAAAATTTTATTTAATTGTGATGGAAGCAAGGCAGGCCCAGATTAAGACCTTTCAACATCTTAAGTAGGGTGCCTTAACCCACATGTACTTACAAATAAAATGATACTAACCCATAAAACATAACATTTACATGTATGTACTGGAATTAAAATAGTTTCTTTCTAATTTTCTGTTTTAAAATTCTGTAATGGGGCTTCCCTGGTGGCACAGTGGTTGAGAGTCCGCCTGCCGATGCAGGGGACACGGGTTCGTGCCCCGGTCCGGGACGATCCCACATGCCGCGGAGCAGCTGGGCCCGTGAGTCATGGCCGCTGAGCCTGCGCGTCCGGAGCCTGTGTTCCACAACGGAAGAGGCCACAACAGTGAGAGGCCCGCGTACCGCAAAAAAAAAAAAAAAAAAAAAAATTCTGTAATGGTATATAAAAATGAACTTTTCTCATATTTGTGTTGCCCCTGATTTGTAGCTCTTTGAGCACCTGCTTAATGTGCCCTGAAGTGGGACATCATCTAACAGGCAAGTAATTAGCTTTGAGTCTGCTTATCAGCACTCCTTTTTCAGAGTTTAATTCTGACTTGCCATTGCCCCTTATCCTTTTTGTACCTTATTTTACTCTCTGAACTTAATGGGCATGAAAATAACTTGAGCCTACACGTGCCTTATATTGGGTTGAATTTAGGTTTACAGTTACTCAAACACCTTGAAAAGTCACAAGGACATGTGAAATATTGTGGCAAAATGATCTGAACACCTGTAAGCTAGTTTTCTTAATGAAACATTTAAAAAATATATATGTTTTTTTACTCCAAAGCTATATGCCAATTTCATGGACGAACCTATTTTGAAGGAGAAAGAAATACGGTCTACTCCTCTTCTGGCGTATGTGTTCTCTATGAGTGCCAGGTAAGGAAGCTCTTCATGTATGTTTCAAATTTCTTTCCGTTACATGAACACAGTAAATGTTCCTTTAAAAATCTCACCCTTGTAATACCTTTAAAATTCTAAGGCAAAGAGAAAAATTAAGATGATAATTATAGCTCAAATGTATAGAAATTCTCATTGTTTTTGCAATCATGTAAATTAGTGGTTGTAAAATAATTTTCCCAATAAATAAAAACACTCTTTTGTCATATTAAAGTTTTATGAAGTTGTCTTACATTTTCCAAACACAAATCAACTCCTTGTTTGCTGTTTTGAAGAAAATGTATTAGATAAAATTAGACTCGGCCTGTTCTCACTCTTGCTTTTGACTCGTGATAAATATCAGTCCAATTAAAATCAGAACCAAATTTACCTAATAAAAATTAGGTGTTGGATGGAGATAAGGTTGATATTGATCTTAATTCCTTTGGGAGGAATCTTTTAAATAATTTTAAGGGGAATGTTTTATACATGTGCTCTTGACGTATGCTTCTGAAGCAAACGTGATTCATTTTAAGTCTACTTCTTGACCTACTAATTGAAAAACTAAATATGTTTCATAACACTTTTCACATTTACCTTTTATAAACTATGATTTTATATTCCTTGACCATAATGTTATATTTCAAGCCATATTCTGTCTAAAGGAAACTGTCTACATATAAAGTTTCTGCTTTAGGGTTCATTTACATTTGATCCTTAATTTTCTTCTTCAGATGCCTCCTGTACATGGTTTGTGGGGATGATTTAGTATGTATAGGTTATTTAGAAAATTAAGATAAGTGATTTACTCTGCTGGCAATAAACTGTGAGCATTCATATGATTAAGTGTTGGCGAAAGGAAAATCCTCAGAATTTTGCCAAGATAAGTTGAATCTGAAAAATCCAGCTGTATACCTCGTGCATCTTAAGTTGGAAGACATTTGGGATAAGCAAGGCAGAGACATAAAGATGCAAAACTGTGACAGATTTGGTTTCTGGAACGTGAAAGCTCTGATTTGTCCACGTCCATTATAAGGTATTCTAGCTGCTTCTTTTGGCTTTAAATAAGCTCTCCCATGATGTAGGTTACCATCTTAAAGTTAAGGGAGCTGGGGCATAGGAACACTAACACAATTGCTGAAGCTATATTTCCAGATGGATTTTTCTCCGTCAGCATCCCTTCACCAATGCTGTTTTGAGTGGAGCAGGTCCCACGGTAGATATAAGGATTGGAAGGCTTGGAGTGAGATCTAGCAACACCAAGGAAATCAGAGAAATTTTACTTCAAGGAAGGTGGAAAACTTTTATCAGCTGGTTTCTAAGTAAACTCTAACTTTGAAATATCAGCCCTAAATCTGAAAATTGTGAGGGCATTTGAAGATTCTCCACTTTGTGTGTGTGTGTGTTCTTTTCATTTGACAAGTGTATTCCATAATACTGATAATTATGATCTAAAATTTACTGAGATAGTTTCCTATTTGATTTTAAAATACCTATAAAGTGATTTTATTTTAAATTCGATTTGTGAGAAGTCTGTGTATAGGCAACTCTGCAGGTGCTTAATAAATATTGGGTGAATGAATAAATGTTACCATTTATTTGCTCAAGCAAAAGAAATCACTTCCTACCCTCTAATGCTGTGCTGTCCAGTAGAAATATGATGCAAGCCACACATGTGATTTTTATTTGGGCTAAATTTTCTGTATTCAACCCCATATATCCAAACTATTATCATTTCTAATGTAATCAATATAAAATTCTTAATGAAATATTTTACATTATTTTATCATACAAAGTTGTCAGAATCTTGTAGCTAGTGGCTGTGGATTCTACAGCACAGCTCTACCAGAATTTCATAAGCTTTTGTATTCTTCACTAAATTCTTGACATTAAGGACTCCCATTGTTTTTTCTCCCTTCAGGCCCCTGAGCTATTTTACATAATTGTCATCTCTCTCAGGCTTCCATTTTCTGGGCTGTCAATTCTAGTCCTCCTTTGTTCCTTTATTGTCAGTTTTGTGGCCTTGAAAATGTGTCCTGGGGGGTCTGTGAGTTTCATAGTAACACAGAAAAACACGGTGGTCCTGAAAATAAGATTATCAGAATGGATATTACCGTCAAACCAAAGAGAGAATAGCGTTTGACTCCACTGTATACATGTCTTCTGACACTTTCTTTCTTTTTTTTTCCTGCCATTATGGTGACTTGGAGAAGGTCCTTTCCATTGATAAGCCAGGAAGAGGGAGATATTGAAATTACGATTTCTTCAATAAAAGCAGTGCTTATAGAAATGATATCTAAAAAGCTAAGCTATTGAGCAGTATTAAAACAGAAGCCTTCAAGTTCCAACGGTTATTTTATTACTTATGTATTGGTAAGCATAGTATAACAGTTAATGACCCTCGCTCTTAAAGAGACTGGAGGTTGACAGTATAGAAGCAAAATGTTGGCTTCAAGGGCAGTGCTGTTACATTTATCAGAAAAGTATTCTGTTCTGTATTTTGGTTTCTCTTTGAGAAGGGTTTTATCTGCTTCTGTGGCTAGAACTATAATCGTTTTACATTGATTTATTCATTCATTCAGGAAAAGTTTTCGATTGCTTATTATATGCCAGAAAAAATGCAAGACATTCATGCTCAAGAGACATAAATCCTGCCCTCATTTTCCTTATAGTTTTGTGAGAGATCCCCAATGTTCCTCATCACACTCACTTGGGATAATCTATAACAGTTTAGGAAACTTTGAAATGAGAATGTTTAAAAAGCCCGGGTTTTATTTATTGTTTTTTCCAAAGTGAGCTGTTGATAGAATTCAAGCTGTATCTTTGACACAATTGTCATCTGGATGTGCAAATATGTTGTAAACTAACAGAATCTTTCAGGATTACCCTGATGTTTGGAAATTGAAGGCATGGCTGCAGTGTGGCATGCTTCCATTCCCAGAGCTGCTTGTCCATTTGAAAGGCTTTCCAGTTGTCATTTAATGTTATTTTGCAAGTGAGTGTGTGACCTGTGCAGAGGTTCGCAGGGTGAAAATTTTTCTCTCATGTTCGAAGAAATTTCTTGGATGTCGGATCTGGAAACTTCTGAGTTATTCCTAATTAAGAGGTTTGAAGCTTTTATTTTCTGTTGTCTGACAGGACCAGACCATGAAGCTGGTTGAGAGTTCAGGCTGTCCAGCTCTGGATTGTCCAGAGTCTCATCAGATTACCTTGTCTCATAGCTGTTGCAAAGTTTGTAAAGGTAAGCCTTGTCTGTAAAATAAAATTTATGTGCATGAGTCATTCTAAGAGGCTACTTCAACTGACAGGAAATAGAACTTTTTATAATCAAGTTATTTCCAAAGACTATCGAATTAAAATCGAGATGCTCCCATGCATTTCTGCAGGGTGTATTGTACCTGTCTCAAGCTCTGGGTTTCTATACTTCTCTCTGTGTACTTGTCCTGAGTCAGCATGGCATTGTTGAAAACATTTACACAACAGTGCTGAGTTATTTTACTGTTTCTTTTTTTTGCTGGGGGTGGGGTGCGATTTCCTTTCTTTTCTCTTCAGTCTGTTTTTATAATTGTCTGAGCATGATTCCCATGTTGTTCAAATCCCTCTCTTCACAATTCCACTCTCCTTCACTGATAGGCTTCTACACTACCAAGAAGAGAGAGGCCATCAGACATGCATTGCTTATTCTGTGTTGCCTCTATGATGATAAGCCTATGACCAATAAGTAGAAGGAACTTAGATTTTTAGTTCAGTATAAGAAAACAGTAAAACTTGAGGTATTCAGAAATGCAGTGGGCTGCCCAGGAGGCAGTGAGTTGCCCATCACTAAAGATTCTTAAACTTGGTATTTTGTTATAGATTTAAGTATTAAACTAAAGGATTAATTATATGGAATTTTTATGTTCCCTACCAATCATGAAATTATATGTGCCTTTTTGTGTTATCCTGAAATTATGTGTTTGTGAATCTGTCTCCTTCATTGGATTTTGCACCTTGAGGTGCAAAATGTAACAGGCTGGGTCTTTATATTCATCTCTATATTCTTAATACCTAGTATGACACCTGGGATGTAGCTGAGACTCATAACTCATGTAGTTGGTACTGTATAACAGTGCCTTAAATGAGCTACTAGCACTTGTTTTAATAATAGCCTTTATTGGTGCAAAATAAAACTTAAATGGAAAAAAGTAAGAAAAAGAAACTTTATAAAACATATACTATTTTGTTTCCTTTTAATCTCATCTATTAAAAAGGAAACATAAGATCCCTCTCTCCCATTTTTAGGAGGGTGGTACAGTTTTTTCCTTTTCTTTTTAGCTGCTTCTTCCATCCATTCAATTAACACGGCCTGATTGCATCCATTTCTTTTTAAAGAGCCTTAATACATTACCAAGAGCAAATTAAGAATGGAAAAGCTAGCTACAAAACTGGTTACATTTAAATTGCCTATAGTTTTAAAAATTAATATGTTTACACAGCCCGCTCAAAATATCAATACAATGGCAAAATATACCGTGACCTACACCCCCTCCACCTGAGATCCTGATATCATTGATATGTGACCGGCCAGAGCCAGAACCAAACTCAGGTTTGGCTTCTCATTGCTCAAAAGTCAATGTTCTGGAGACAAGGTTTGGTGGAAAAAGAAAGATGTATTATTCAGGAAGCCGGCAACCTGGGAAGATGGACTAGTGTCCCCAAAACCATCTCCGAGTTGCCAGTTAGGGGACAAGAGTTTGTAAAGGAAAAGTTTCAGAGGTGTGCAGTAGGGGGCTATGTGTGGAGCAGCACAGTCTGCTTCGATAATTGCCTTGAAATTGGTGGTGCAGTGGTCTGGTCCGAGTCACCTTGATTGTGTAGGGAGAGCAGTTGTCTGTAGCTGCAGGCTTGAAATGTCCTGTAGTTCCTGGAATTTCTCAAGCATGTAGAAGGTTATTCTTTAAGCATTTAATCATATTATAGCTTAGTCAGGCCTAGGTCATAGGTTTTTCTCAAAATGTAACTGGGGCTTCCAATATGGAGTTGCCTTCGCTAAGGCAGAAGCTCAAAGACCTTTTCCTAATTCCTGAATAAGTGTTTCAGAGCCAGATTTCAGATATATGGGATGGAGCCTTGGTATCACCTTAAAAAACACTCTTCAATAAATTATTTTACTCAGCCTGGATTGAGAACCTCTGGTTTAGAACTGGAACTGAAATTGGACAAGTTGGCCTTTCTTGAAACATTTAGCACCGTTTAAAATAAAGGTTACTTCCATTTCTGACTTCAAATAAATAGAATAAACAAATGAGTCCTCCTGGTATTCTCTGACTTTTAAACTAAAAAACGTCAAGTTTTGAAGGCTTAAAGTTTGAATCAACTCCTACACACCTATTGTGACAAATTCATTTGTAGTAAGGTTGGCCTCCAGTTTCCAGGCCTGTCTGCCTAGTGCTAAAGATGCCATGTTCACATCTGAAAAACTAAGTTGTTCAACAACAGTTAGTAAATATTCCCTGAGGGCAGAGCATGAGATTAAATTGTTGACCTTTCCACTGGAGGCTCTGCCGGTGGTTGGAAACCAAGCTGTGCACCGAAATAAGGCTCCAAACTTCTAGGCACCAAGTCAAATCCAGCCAGGGCTGTTTTCTAGGTACCCTGCTGTCTTCCATTGTAGCAGCTCAGGAACAGTGGAGCAGGAATGTTCTTTTCACTTTTTTCATATTTGAGAGCTCTTTCAAGGAAGCTTATGACAAATTACAACACAACAGAGACTTCATGATACAGCGAGGACTCTGACTTAGAAAGGTACAGAAATAACGTGAAACTATATGTTTTCATATCTCAGCCCGACCCATTCTTCTTCTCCTCCCTTGGCCGCCCCTTTCTCTGCTTACAGACCATCAAGTCCTATTCACTGGAAGCCCAACTTTAATTTAGCATTGACTTTGTCGTGCCTTACAATTAGAAGTGATAGAGGCACCGTGTGCATAAGGCTGAGTGGGTGTAAATTGTTTGCACCCAACTTCTGGACAATTCATAGTTTCCCACATCATTCAATTACATCTTCATGATTCTTGTTATCTGTGTACCACAAATAACATTATTTAGTTAATGTTTTAATGTCTACTGTTAGTCACCTCATTTTGTGAAAATTTACTTTTATTCCTAAGCAGTAGTATCCATGAAATAATGGGATTATTTGTTAGATTCATGTATTTTTTTATACACATTTAAATAATTCCATTGCTATCAGTACTGTTTTTTTAAATGTTCATCCATGCACGTGAACTACCTTTTGGGAAAAATCAGGATTATCCATCATCTTGCAGACGATACTGATATGAGTTAATATTCTTTCAGGTACAATTGATAGAATACCCAATGCAACTGATTTAAGCAAACAGTGGAATACATGGCCCCAGTGAGTGGCTTGACTCAGATCTCAAATCTCGCCCCTTTGCTTAGATGCATCTTTCTGTTTGTCTCCTCTGAGGTGGCCTTATTTTCAGACTCTGTGTGTTCCCTGACATTCTTATGCTCACGTTATTATGATACTCAAGTAGGTGGAAGAGAAAGTTCAATATCCTCGTGAGTTGAACAAAGGTCCCAGAATTGAGTTTCAATTATCTGCGTTAACCTGAACTGCATCATTTGCTCAGACCTGAAGAAATTACTATGTCCATACCAGTGGGATGCTTTGACTGGTGTGGCCTTAACCAGTGGGCAGTGTAGTCCATTTTCCTGTAAGCACCTAGGCTAACAGTAGAGGTGAAGAGTTCATCCCAGGTATGACTAGGTTTTTGTTTTGTTGTGTTTTTTTCCCACAAAAAGGAGGAATAGACACCTGTAAGGCAAAACCAACAAATATTCACCTCAAAACTATTGCATTCTCTTTCTCCTGGTTATTATGAATAACATTTATTTATATTGTTCTTATGCATAATCTTTTGTATCTGATCCTTCCTTACCCTTTTGTATCCTCATTCATAGAAAAATGCTTATTAATATTTTATAGAAAGATCTAGTACACTTAATGAAAGAATCTCATGTAAATTTGGAAAGCTTAAAAGGAATAGAAAACTTGGTATCCTTGAGGTTAAAACCCAAAGGAGGAAATAAAAGAAAGACCTGATTGTATTAGATCATTAATCTATCCATTTATAGCAAATATTTGAATTTCCTCCTATGATAGGTATCTCAACACATTTGGCTTATGGCTTATTAGTAATACTCTAACTGCTTTAATTATTAACAAATGCTATACTATTACACTTTTACATAGATGATCTCATTTGAACCTTTTGCAAGGTAGACATTATCCTAATTTTACAGGTGAGAAAAGCTGAAGGTCTAGAAAGGTTAATTAACTTAAACAGCTAGTAATTTACATAGCCAGTAAGTGGTAGAGATCAGATGTAAATCCATGTCTTTCAACTCCAAAAACCAAGCACAGATGAGTAGGAATGTGGCTATAATGGTGGTAGGACTATGGTTTATTGCCAACCCATACTCTGATTTTTTTTGAAGTTTTTCCCTATAGATTGGAAACAAGCCTCTTTAACTGAGTCTGAATTTTCTAACCATCAGTAGTTAACATTTTAACCTTGGCATTTTTGAATCTAAGCAGTAAAACAACCAATAGATTCAATCAACTTATTTCTTGAGAGACTAAATCAAAATAGCTATCTGACATTGTTTAGAGTAAATTAGTATTTGACAAAATTTTCAGTTTTCAAGTCTCCAGGTTAACTTAAAAAACTCATCTGATGAAAAGTGAAGTACTCCATAACTGAACCTAAAACAATGAAAAGTAGAATCATACTGTTATCTTATAGTTAGAAAATTCTTGCAGCAATTAAACACTGCATGGTGAGCGTGTGCATGATATTTGATGCTGAGATGAGGGGGTCTTACCATTACTTATACAGACGGGAAATGGATTGTAATAGAGGAGGCTTATGGCATAGACAGTGACAGCATGGATTGAACAGAGTCTGAAAAATAGGAGAAGAGAAAATGCATCAAAATGAAGTGTTGAAAGATAGTTTTGAAAAATATAAACTTACGAAAGAAAAGTAAAAGTGCGTCAGGAACAGTTCCTGTTCTTAGTCACTGCTCTCTAAAAGTTGTTTGAAGCATTACAGGTAAACTTCTACAGATTTAGCGCTGTTAAAACATGGTCCCTTAATTCTCTGTGTATCTTAACGAGTGGGCCAGTTTTTTTTAGTAACATTGTTTTAATTTAGAATAAATATAAAGTGATTTTGTGGAACATTTTCATTTTAGGTTGATGATGTGCTGAGCTATTGGTATAGAGAATGAGGATGACTTTTGAGCTGAAATTATCCCTCATCAGGCATTGTAAGACACTGGAATACATTTTAAGAAATATGGTCTCAATTTAGCTACTTAAGGAAGGAAATAAAAAGACCCAAGGAGAAAACATGTTTAACTTTTCCTTTCCTTAAGAGTGAACCTTTTGCTTCTAAATTTTCAGCCTTAATCATGAGAATTTAGATTGTGAAGAATCTTGTCAAGAAAAGTTGTCAAGTGATTTCAGTGCTGTTATTGACTATGTATTTTTCCAATCTTTGTACACTCTGTTCTATTTTATTTTATTTCTGTAGAAATCACTAATTCTTTTGATTTTTCCTATCCTTTTTAAATGCATCACTGTATTTTGAGAGCCTCAGCCTTCCTAAGGCTTATTAAATTGTACAAACACTATTTTACTATACATTGTAGTTGCATTTCACGGGAGATTTGTTTTAACTCTGGGTCAATATTCAACATAGTCATTATGGGCACAAACCAATTGGAATGGACATCAACCATTGTGCTGAACGAGAGTATACCTTTTGGTTGTGGTATAGCTTAGTTCACCCTTTCACTGAATCACAGCACTGTATGGTAATTTGATAACAAGTAAGATGAGTGTAGAACTTACATCTTCATGATTTGCTCAAGTAAAAGTCTTTTCTTGCATGTAAGCAGATGAGTTTATTCTGAGCTACATGAAATGTATTCTTCTGGACCTCTTTTCTTTTATACATGGTGAAAAAATAATTCATTAGACAATGTAAAACTAGACAGAAAATTTATGCATCAAGCAATTTGAAAATTGTTTGAATGATGTATAATCATATAATTTCCATTAAATATGGATTCCAGTGTTACAGCTTTTTATTTCAGCATCTTAGATGATCTTTGAACAGGGATTCACACAGGAAAAAGAGATTTGAGAAATTACACATGATTGGTGTCACTGTTTATGAAATGTTCCATTTTTCTTTCCTCTACATAAAGACTCTGGAATCTGTGAAATCTTTATAATTCATAAAAACTTTCTTTTTCTTTTGAGTGGACATACTTTGTCTTGCAGATTTCCTGAGAAAATTAGATTAAAGTGATGTGATTTTTTTTATACGTTTAGAGTTTTGTGGGTTTTTTTAAGGATGCCAAGTTGTCTGTTTCATTTCTTAAATACATAATGTGCACATCTCATCTGGCTTGGTCTGTATTACTCATAGTTATTGACAGTGTTCAATCAGTAATTCTCAGATCACTTTCCTTCCTCACTGTGTTGTCTTCTATATTGTAAATCTTCATTTTGTACTCCCAAGAATCTGTGTTTCCAATATTTGGAGGACTGTAATTGGAATATTAGGGACTAGAGATAGCATTTATAAAGTCAGAAATAGAGGAGACTTCAAGAAGGAATTAATTGAGTTAACTTCAAGAAGGAATTAATTGAGTTAAACACACTCAAAAACTTTTTAGTACACATAGCATATGGTCCTATAAACATTGGATGAAGATATCAACTTAATCGTTTAGAGAAATATAGCTTCTAAATTAAAGAAAGATTTTAAGGAGACAAAGTTTATTTGCTTTGTTATGATTTTATTTACCCTAATAAGTTTCTTTTTTCTTGTAGGTTATGACTTTTGTTCTGAAAGGCATAACTGCATGGAGAATTCTGTCTGCAGAAATCTGAATGACAGGGCCGTTTGTAGCTGTCGAGATGGTTTTAGGGCTCTTCGAGAGGACAATGCCTACTGTGAAGGTAATCCTTGTAATGATATGTAGCTTGGCTGTATAAATTTCCTAGGATTACTGCATGCAAAATTTATTAATTTCCCAGGTCGTCAAGTTGATGGGCCCATTAAAAGCAGTGAATTTAATCTGAAGCGTATTAATCAGGTAAAAATAATTATCTTTCAAATTAAAGTTTTTCAGCTATCTGCTACATGTCAGACTAATCAGTTAATATGGCTGGGTTTCTTGAATTAGGACAGTGCTTCCACTGTGAAATTGCCTTCTTTTTTTCATAATTAGATATTCAGGTAGTTCACACATTGACATGATTACTGTGGCTTGCAGTTAGAATTGTAGTCAGATTTTTTCCGACAATGTTGTATAACAAAGACAGTCAATTAACAGGAACATAAAGTGCCCAGCACCATTTTTGTTTGCTACTGTCTGTAATCTCAGTGGTTGTATTCATGCTCTGTGGTATTTACTAAATAACTCCAGTGGAGAAAATAGTTTCCTAGTTATTTTAAAAATCTTAACTAATATCCCAGGTAGTTTATTGTCTCATTGAAACAGTCCAAATACAGTGATGGGGCCCCTGGCATTCACAAATTCTGTGGCTTTGACTGTTCGGGAAGACCCTAGAAATCCAAGAGATGTAGTAATTTATAATTTCCCCCCCAAGGCACACATTTGAGTCATTCTCATTAACTGTGTGACTAGCTAGTGGGTCTTGCAAGTACGAACACTGATATGGTGGTATCTGGGCACTTGGACAGCTTTGGACTTACCATTTCCAGATGTCAAGAGTCCTTAGAGATCGTGTTTAGCTACATGATGATTTACTGGCCCTTGGGAAACCAATGTCTTTTGTTTCCCTCAGGTTTCAGTAGATTTTCTCTGCCTTAAAAATTGGTATTCATTTTTTAAATTGACCTTTTTTTTTTCTCAGCGTATTCCTTTAAATGCTTCTGATTTAGTCCTAAAGAGACCATTCTATTTTTGCCAAAAGAAAGACATATAGCTTCCCTTCCCCATTCATAAGTAGATTTAAAATTCCTCATTTTGAAAGGTTTTATATTAGAAATGAATTTAAAGTAACTTAGTAAAATAATGTATTTTTCATTAATATTTGGGATCTCTAATATGTAATAAGTTCCACTGATATTGTTAATGTGTGTAACATGAAATCACATGATATAAATTCATACAATACTTCTTTTTGAACCTTAAGATAATTATTCATATTTTGAGCTGCTTCTTTTTGTTGTTGTTAAGTATATTCACTCTTGTAATAAATATTTAGTGAGCACCTACTGTGTACCAAGCACTTTTCTAGGCACTGGGTAGTAAATGGTGAATACGACTGATAAGGTTCCAGTGCTCAGGAGCTAACATTCAAGGGAGAAGACAGAGAATAAGTGGGTAACTTAGAAGTAGAGAAGGTAATTTAAGGTAGTAATAAATAATAGGAAGAAAGTTAAACAGGATGATGTGATAGAAATTGATTGGGGATTAATTTAGATGAGATGGTCAAGGAAAGCCTCTGGGTTTGGGGTTGGGAGGGGATTGACAGTTGAATTGAGACTTGATGATAAGGAAGTAACACGGAAAGATCTGCAACAGAGCATTCCAATTAGAAGGAATAGCAAGTAGATAGACCCTAAGTGGTAACTAGCTTGGATATTCTAGAAACAGAAAGAAGGATAACGTGATGCAGCAGATGAGTCAGTTAAGATGCAATTGGAGAGTTAGGTAGGGGCCAGGTAATGTAGGGAGACTGTTAAGTATTTTAGATTCATCTAGTAGGGGAGTGATATGTACAGACTTGTATCAAAAAAGATAGCTGTGGCTGCAAGGTGTTAGATGAACTCGGGGGTTGGATGTGGTCAGAAGAACAGAAGTGTACACAGGAAGACCAGTTGGAAGGCTATTGCAGAAGCCTAAGCAAAGCTGTTGATGGCCTGAATTGAGAGAGTGGTAAGAGAGATGAAGAGAAGGAGCATGTTTACGTATGTTTTGGAAGTAGAGGCAACAATGCTTGCAGATAATTTACCGTAGAGGAGAATTAAAGAGTGATAAATGGGAGTCAAGGTTCTGATTTTGAGCAGCACTTGGATGATGTTGCCATTTATTGAGACAGGAAAGAGTTCAAGGCAAGAGGCCAGAAATTTAGATTATTTATCAATACGACCTGTTGAAAATTGATGTAGTTGTAAAGACTAGGTCTCTGTTTTTATCTACACATTTATCTGTAGTGCAGATTGGCAGCTGTTTTCTGTTCTGAACGGATCATACTGGAAAATGGTTTGTAAATTTCTTCATGTTGTTTATTTTTCATTTAAGGAAGTAATCTTCAGAAGTTAAAATAATGGAAAAACTTGTTGGTTTATTATGGGATCTTGAATTTTTTATACATGAGTACTTCTAGTGTATCTTTTGTTATTCATGTTAACAGATTCTGCAGTATTCTGATCAAATTTGATTTTCTTTTTCATTTTGTTTTATTGTTGCTAAGAATGTTTTATTGAAATATGATTGACTTACATATTATATTAGTTTCAGATGTACAACGTAGTAATTTGATATTTGGATACATTACAAAATGATCAGCATGATAAGTCTGGTTACCATCTGTCACAGTATAAAGTTATTATGGTATTATTGGCTATATTACCTATGCTTTATGTTACATCCCAAGACATTTATTTTATAACTGGAGGTTTGTACCTCTAAATATCCCTTACCTAGTTCACTAATCCACCAACCCCCTTCCCCTCTGGCACCCACCAGTTTGTTCTCTGTTTATGTGAGTCTGTTTCTCTTTCGTTATATTTGTTCATTTGTTTTAGTGTTTTTGTTTTCTTTGGAAAAATACCCAGAAGGGGAATTGATGGATCTTATGGTAGTTCTAGTTTTAATTTATTGAGAAGCCTCCATACTGTCGTCCATAGTGACTATCAATTTAGATTCCCACCAACAGTGCACGAGCGTTCCCTTTTATCCACACCCTTGCCGACACGTTATTTGTGTTCTTTTTGATGATAGCCATTCTAACAGGTGTGAGGTGACATTTCATTGTAGTTTTGATTTGCATTTCACTGATGACTAGTGATGTTGAACGTCTTTTCATGTGCGTCTTGGTCATATGTATGTCTTCTTTAGAAAAATGTCTTCAGATCCTTTGCCCATTTCTTAATCAGGTTGTTAGTTTTCTTGATGTCATTATAAGTTCTTTGTATATTTTGGATATTAACCTCTCATTGGATATATCATTTGAAAATATCTTCTCCCATTAAGTAGGCTGCCTTTTGTTTTGTTGATAGTTTCCTTTGCTCTGCAAAAGCTTTTTAGTTTGATGCAGTCCCATTTGTATGTTTTTGCTTTTCTTTCTCTTGCCTAAGAAGACAGATCCAAAAAATTATTTCAAAGACTGATGTCAAAGAGTGTACTGCCTATGTTTTCTTTTAGGAGTTTTATGATTTCAGGTATTACATTTAAATCTTTAATCCATTTTGAGTTTATTTTTATATGGTGTGAGAAAGTAGTCAGTTTGATTCTTTTGCACGTAGCTGTCCAGTTTTCCCAACACCATGTATTGAAGAGGCTATCCTTCCCCTTTGTATGTTCTTGCCTCCCTTTTCATAGATTAATTGACCACATAAGCTTGGTTTTAATTCTGGGCTTTCTCTTTTCTTTTTTTTTTTTTTTAACATTTTTATTGGAGTATAATTGCTTTACAATGGTGTGTTAGTTTCTGCTTTATAACAAAGTGAATCAGTTATACATATACATATGTCCCCATATCTCTTCCCTCTTGCATCTCCCTCCCTCCCACCCTTCCTATCCCACCCCTCTTGGTGGTCACAAAGCACCGAACTGATCTCCCTGTGCTATGCAGCTGCTTCGCACTAGCTATTTATTTTACGTTTGGTAGTGTATATATGTCCATGCCACTCTCTCACTTTGTCCCAGCTTACCCTTGCTCCTCCCCATATCCTCAAGTCCATTCTCTAGTAGGTCTGTGTCTTTATACCTGTCTCGCCCCTAGGTTCTTCATGACCATTTTTTTTCTTTAGATTCCATATATATGTGTTAGCATGCGGTATTTGTTATTCTCTTTCTGACTTACATCACTCTGTATGACACACTCTAAGTCCATCCACCTTACTACAAATAACTCAACTTCGTTTCCTTTTATGGCTGAATAATATTCCATTGTATATATGTGCCACATCTTCTTTACCCATTTATCTGTTGATGGACACTTAAGTTGCTTCCATGTCCTGGCTATTGTGAATAGAGCTGCAGTGAACATTGTCGTACATGACTGTTTTTGAATTATGGTTTTCTCAGAGTATATGCCCAGTAGTGAGATTGCTCAGTCGTATGGTGGTTCTATTTTTAGTTTTTTATGGAACCTCCATATTGTTCTTCATACTGGCTGTATCAATTTACATTCCCACCAACAGTGCAAGAGGGTTCCTTTTTCTCCACACCCTCTCCAGCATTTATTGTTTGTGGATTTTTTGATGATGGCCATTCTGACCGCTGTGAGATGATATCTCATTGTAGTTTTGATTTACATTTCTCGAATGATTAATGATGTTGAGCATTCTTCCATGTGTTTGTTGGCAATCTGTATATCATCTTTGGAGAAATGTCCATTTAGGTCTTCTGCCCATTTTTGGATTGGGTTGTTTGTTTTTTTGATATTGAGCTGCATGAGCTGCTTGTAAATTTTGGAGATTACTCCTTTGTCAGTTGCTTCATTTGCAAATATTTTCTCCCATTCTGAGGGTTATCTTTTGGTCTTGTTTATGGTTTCCTTTGCTGTGCAAAAGCTTTGAAGTTTCATTAGATCCCATTTGTTTATTTTTGTTTTTATCTCCATTTCTCTAGGAGGTGGATCAAAAAGAATCTTGCTGTGATTTATGTCATAGAGTGTTTTGCCTATGTTTTCCTCTAAGAGTTTGATAGTGTCTGGTCTTACATTTAGGTCTTTAATCCATTTTGAGTTTATTTTTGTGTATGGTGTTAGGGAGTGTTCTAATTTCATTCTTTTCCATGTAGCTGTCCAGTTTTCCCAGCACCACTTATTGAAGAGGTTGTCTTTTCTCCACTGTATATTCTTGCCTCATTTAACAAAGATAATGTGACCATATGTGCGTGGGTTCATTTCTGGGCTTTCTATCCTGTTCCATTGATCTATATTTCTGTTTTTGTGCCACTACCATACTGTCTTGATTACTGTCGATTTGTGGTATAGTATGAAGTCAGGGAGCCTGATTCCTCCAGCTCCGTTTTTCTTTCTCATGATTGCTTTGGCTATTCGTGGTCTTTTGTGTTTCCATACAAATTGTGAAATTTTTTGTTCTAGTTCTGTGAAAAATGCCATTGGTAATTTGATAGGGATTGCATTGAATCTGTAGATTGCTTTGGGTAGTAGAGTCGTTTTCACAATGTTGATTCTTCCAATCCAAGAACATGGTATATCTCTCCATCTATTTGTATCATCTTTAATTTCTTTCATCAGTGTCTTATAATTTTCTGCATACAGGTCTTCTGTCTCCTTAGGTAGGTTTATTCCTAGATATTTTATTCTTTTTGTTGCAATGGTAAATGGGAGTGTTTTCTTAATTTCTCTTTAAGATTTTTCATCATTAGTGTATAGGAATGCCAGAGATATCTGTTCATTAATTTTGTATCCTGCTACTGTATCCAGTTCATTGATTAGCTCTAGTCATTTTCTGGTAGCATCTTTAGGATTCTCTAGGTATAGTATCATGTCATCTTCAAACGGTGACATCTTTACTTCTTCTTTTCCAATTTGGATTCCTTTTATTTCTTTTTCTTCTCTGATTGCTATGGCTAAAACTTCCAAAACTATGTTAAATAATAGTGGAGAGAGTGGGCAACCTTGTCTTGTTCCTGATCTTAGTGGACATGGTTTCAGTTTTTCACCATTGAGGACGATGTTGGCTGTGGGTTTGTCATATATGGCCTTTATTATGTTGAGGAAAGTTCCCTCTATGCCTACTTCCTGGAGGGCTTTTATCATAAATGGTGTTGAATTTTGTTGAAAGTTTTCTCTGAATGACTTGAGATGATCATATGGTTTTTCTCTTTCAAATTGTTAATATGTTGTATCTCGTTGGTTGATTTGCGTATATTGAAGAATCCTTGCATTCCTGAGACAAAACCTACTTGATCATGGTGTATGATCCTTTTTTTTTTTTTTTTTTTTTTTTTGCGGCACATGGGCCCCTCACCGCTGTGACCTCTCCCGCCATGGAGCACAGGCTCCGTATGCGCAGGCCCAGCGGCCATGGCTCACGGGCCCAGCCGCTCCTTGGCACGTGGGACCCTCCCGGACCAGGGCACGAATCCGTGTCCCCTGCATCGGCAGGCGGACTCCCAACCACTGCGCCACCAGGGAAGCCTGGTGTATGATCCTTTTAATGTGCCTTTGGATTCTGTTTGCTAGTATTTTGTTGAGGAGTTTTGCATCTATGCTCATCAGTGATATTGGCCTGTAGTTTTCTTTCTTTGTGACATCTTTGTCTGGTTTTGGTATCAGGATAATGGTGGCCTCATAGAATGAGTTTGGGAGTGTTCCTCCCTCTGCTATATTTTGGAAGAGTTTGAGAAGGATAGGTGATAGCTCTTCTCTAAATGTTTGATAGAATTTGCCTGTGAAGCCATCTGGTCCTGGGCTTCTGTTTGTTGGAAGATTTTTAATCACAGTTTCAATTTCAGTGCTTGTGATTGTTCTGTTCATATTTTCGCTTTCTTCCTGGAGGTTCAGTCTCGGAAGCTTGTGCATTACTAAGAATTTGTCCATTTCTTCCAAGTTTTCCATTTTATTGGCATGTAGTAATCTCTCATGCTCCTTTTATTTCTGCAGTGTCAGTTGTTACTTCTCCTTTTTCATTTCTAATTCTATTGATTTGAGTCTTCTCCCTTTTTTTCTTGATGAGTCTGGCTAATGGTTTATCAATTTTATTTATCTTCTCAAAGAACCAGCTTTTAGTTTTGTTTATCTTTGCTCTCGTTTCCTTCATTTCTTTTTCATTTATTTCTGCTCAGATCTTTATGGTTTCTTTCATTCTGCTAACATTGGGGTTTTGTTCTTATTTCTCTAATTGCTTTAGGTGTAAGGTTAGTTTGTTTATTTGAGATGTTTCTTGTTTCTTAACATAGGATTGTATTGCTATAAACTTCCCTCTTAGAATTGTTTTTGCTGCATCCCATTGGTGTTGGGTCATTGTGTTTTCATTGTGATTTGTTTCTAGGTATTTTTTTATTTCCTGTTTGATTTCCTCAGTGATCTCTTGGTTATTAAGTAGTGTATTGTTTAACCTCCATGTGTTTGTATTTTTTACACATTTTTTCCTATAATTGATATCTGGTCTCATAGCATTGTGGTCTGAAAAGATACTTGATATGATTTCAATTTTTGTAAATTTACTGAGGCTTGATTTGTGACCCAAGATATGACTTATCCTGGAGAATGTTCCACGAGCACTTGAGAAGAATGTGTATTCTGTTGCTTTTGGGTGGAATGTCCTATATATATCAGTTAAGTCCATCTTGTTTAATGTGTAATTTAAAGCTTGTGTTTTCTTATTTATTTTCATTTTGGATGATCTGCCCTTTGGTGAAAGTGCGGTGTTAATGTCCCATATTATTATTGTGTTACTGTTGATTTCCCCTTTTATGGCTGTGAAAATTTGCCTTATGTTTTGTTGTACTCCTGTGTTGGGTGCATAAATATTTACAATTGTTATATCTTCTTCTTGGATTGATACCCCGTAATCATTATGTAGTGTCTTTCTTTGTCTCTTGTAACATTCTTTATTTTGACGTTTATTTTGTCTGATATGAGAATTGCGACTCCAGCTTTCTTTTGATTTCCATTTGCTTGGAATATCTTTTTCTATCACCTCACTTTCAGTCTGTATGTGTCCCTAGGTCTGAAGTGGGTCTCTTGTAGACCACATATATACGGGTCTTGTTTTTGTAGTCATTCAGCCAGTCTGTGTCTTTTGGTTTGAGCATTTAATCCATTTACATTTAAGGTAATTATTGATATGTATGTTCCTATTATCATTTTCTTAATTGTTTTGGGTTTGTTATTGTAGGTCTTTTCCTTCTCTTGTGTTTGCTGCCTACAGAAGTTCCTTTAGCATTTGTTGTAGAGCTGGTTTGGTGGTGCTGAATTCTCTTAGCTTTTGCTTGTCTGTAAAGACTTTAATTTCTCCGTCAAATCTGAATGAGATCCTTGCTTGGTAGAGTAATCTTGGTTGTAGGTTTTTCTCCTTCATCACTTTAAATATGTCCTGCCAGTCCCTTCTGCCTTGCAGAGTTTCTGCTGAAAGATCAGCTGTTAACCTTATGGGGATTCCCTTGTGTGTTATTTGTTTTTTTTCCCTTGCTGCTTTTAATATGCTTTCTTTGTATTTAATTTTTGATAGTTTGATTAATATGTGTCTTGGCGTGTTTCTCCTTGGATTTATCCTGTATGGGACTGTCTGTGCTTCCTGGACTGGATTAACTATATCCTTTCCCATATTAGGGAAGTTTTCAACTATAATCTCCTCAAATATTTTCTCAGTCCCTTTCTTATTCTGTTTTTCTTCTGGGACCCCTAAAATTCGAATGTTGTTGCGTTTAATGTTGTCCCAGAGGTCTCTGAGACTGTCCTCATTTCTTTTCATTCTTTTTTCTTTATTCTGCTCTGCAGTAGTTATTTCCACTATTTTATCTTCCAGGTCACTTATCCATTCTTTTTCCTCAGTTATTCTGCTATTGATCCCTTCTAGAGAATTTTTAATTTCATTTATTGTGTTCTTTAGAACTGTTTGTTTGCTCTTTAGTTCTTCTATGTCCTTGTCAAGCGTTTTTTGTATTTTCTCCATTCTATTTCCAAGATTTTGGATCATCTTTACTATCACTATTCTGATCTCTTTTTCAGGCAGACTGCCTATTTCCTCTTCATTTGTTAGGTCTGGAGGGTTTTTGACTTGCTCCTTCATCTGCTGTGTGTTTCTCTGTGTTCTCAGTTTGCTTAAGTTACTGTGTTTGGGGTCTCCTTTTCACAGGCTGCAGGTTCCTAGTTCCCGTTGTTTTTGGTGTCTGCTCCCAGTGGCTAAGGTTGGTTCAGTGGATTGTGTAGGCTTCCTGGTGGAGAGGACTGGTGCCTGTGTTCTGGTGGATGAGGCTGGATCTTGTCTTTCTGGTGGGCAGGTCCACGTCTGGTGGAGTTTTTTTTGGGGGTGTCTCTGGCCTTGTTATGATTTTAGGCAGCCTCTCTGCTAATGGATGGTGTTGTGTTCCTGTCTTGCTAGTTGTCTGGCATAGGGTGTCCAGCACTGTAGCTTGCTTCTCGTTGAGTAGAGCACGATCTTGGCATTGAGATGGACATCTTTGGGAGATTTTCGCTGTTTGATAGTATGTGGAACTGGGAGGTTTCTTGTGGACCAGTGTCCTGAACTTGGCTCTCCCACCTCAGAAGCACAGCCCTGATGCCTGGCTGGAGCAACAAGAGCCTGTCATCCACACAGCTCAGAATTAAAGTGAAAAAAGAAAGAAAGAAAGAAAGAAGATAAAATAAAATAAAGTTATTAAAATAATTATTAAAAAAATTTTTTAACTAATAAAAAAACAAAAAAGAAAGAAAGAAATAAAGAAAAGAGCAACCAAACCAAAAAACAAATCCACCAATGATAACTAGCTCTACAAACTATACAAAATATAAATAAACAACAAAAAAACGGACAGACAGACCCTAGGACAAATGGTATACCCACTCACAAAAAGAGAAGAAGGGAAAAATATATATATATTTCATTGCTCCCAAACGCCACCTCCTCAATTTGGGATGATTCGTTGTCTATTCAGATCTTCCACAGCTGCAGGGTACATCAGGTTGATTGTGAAAATTTAATCCCCTGCTCCTGAGACTGCTGCAGGAATTTTCCCTTTCTCTTCTTTGATCGCACAGCTCCTGGGGTTTAGCTTTGGATTTGGCCCCGCCTCTGCGTGTAGGTTGCCTGAGCACGTCTGTTCTTCACTCAGATAGGACAGGCTTAAAGGAGCAGCTGATTCAGGGGCTCTGGCTCGCTCAGGGCAGGGGGATAGAGGGGTACGGATGCGGGTCCAGCCTGTGGCGGCAGAGGCCGGCGTGATGTTGCCACAGCCTGAGGCGCGCCGTGTGTTCTCCCGGGGAAGTTGTCCCTGGATCACGGGACCCTGGCAGTGGCGGGCTGCACAGGCTCCCAGGAGCGAAGGTGTGTATAGTGACCTGTGCTCACACACAGGCTTCTTGGTGGCTGCAGCAGCAGCCTTAGCGTCTCATGCCCGTCTCTGGGGTCCGCTCTGATAGCCACGGCTCGCACTCATCTCTGGAGCTCCTTTAAGCGGCGCTCTTAATCCCCTCTCCTCACGCACCAGGAAGCAAAGAGGCAAGAAAAAGTCTCTTGTCTCTTCGGCACCTCCAGACTTTTTCCCGGACTCCCTCCCGCCTAGCTGTGGTGCACTAGCCCCCTTCAGGCTGTGTTCATGCAGTCCTCTCCCTGGGATCCCACCGAAGCTGGACCCTCAGCTCCAGCCCCTGCCCGTCCTGGCGGGTGAGCAGACAAGCCTCTTGGACTGGAGAGTGCTGGTCAGCACCGATCCTCTGTGCGGGATACTGTCCGCTTTGCCCTCCGCACCCCCGTGGCTGCGCTCTCCTCCGTGGCTCCAAAGCTTCCCCATCTGCCACCCGCCATCTCCGCCTGCAAAGGGGCTTCCTAGTGTGTGCAAACCTTTCCTCCTTCCCAGCTCCCTCCCACTGGTACAGGTCCAGTCCCTATTCTTTTGTCTCTGTTTTTTCTTTTGTCCTGCCCAGGTACATGGGGAGTTTCTTGCGTTTTGGGAGGTCTGAGGTCTTCTCCCAGTGTTCAGTAGGTGTTCTGTAGGAGTTGTTCCACATGTAGATGTATTTCTGATGTATTTGTGGGGAGCAAAGTGATCTCCACGTCTTACTCTTCTGCCATCTTGAAACTCCTCCTGTGTTTTCTCTTTTGTTCCATTGATCTGTGTGTCTGTTTTTGTGCCAGTATCATATTGTTTTGATGACTGTAGCTTGTAGTATTGTTTGAAATCAGGGAGCATGATATCTCCAGCTTTTTCAAGGTTCCCTTGGAATTTGGGGTCTTTTTTGTTTCCTTACAAATTTTAGAATCATTTGTTCTAGGTCTGTGAAAAATATCATTGGTATTTTGATAGGGATTGCTGCATTGAATTTGTATACTGCCTTGGGGAGTATGGTCATTTTAGCAACATTAATTCTTCCAATCCATCAGCACAGCACATTTTTCCATTTGTTTGTGTCATCTTCAGTTTTTCATCATGTTGTATAGTTTTCTGAGTACAGGTCTTTTACTTCCTTGGCTAGATTTATTCCTAGGTATTTTGTTCTTTCTGATGCAATATTAAATGGGATTTTTTCTTGATTTCTCTTTCTTATAATTTCTAGTGTATAGAAACACACCAAATTTCTATATATTGATTTTTTTTTTTTTTTTTTTTTTGCGGTACACGGGCCTCTCACTGCTGTGGCCTCTCCCGTTGCGGAGCACAGGCTCCGGACGTGCAGGCTCAGGCTCAGCAGCCATGGCTCACGGGCCCAGCTGCTCCATGGCATGTGGGATCTTCCCAGACCGGGGCACGAATCCACGTTCCCTGCATAGGCAGGCAGACTCTCAACCACTGCGCCACCAGGGAAGCCCTCTGTATATTAATTTTGTATCCTGCAGCTTTATGGAATTCATTTATTAGTTTTGATTTTTTTGTTGTTGAATCTTTAGTATTTTCTATATATAGTATCATGTCATCTGAAAATATTAAAAGTTTTATTTTTTCCTTTCCAATTTGGATGTCTTTTATCTCTTTTTCTTATCTACTTGCTAGGGCTAGGACATTCAATACTATGTTGAATAAAAGTGACAATTGTGAGCTCCCTTGTCTTATTCTTGATCTTAGAGGAAAAGCTTTCAGCTTTTCACCATTGAGTGTTATATTTGCTGTGTGTTGTCATATATGACCTCCATTATGTTGAAGTATATTCCCTCTATACTGACTTTCTTGAGAGTTTTTATCATAAATGCATGTTGAATTTTGTCATAAGCTTTTTCTGAATCTATTGAGATGATCACATAATTTTTATTCTTCAGTTCGTTAATATGATTTGTCACATTGATTGATTTGTTGACATGGAGCCATCCTTTCATCCTGATGATAAATCCCATTTGATCATAACATACGATCCTTTTAATGTATTGTTGAATTTGGTTTGCTAGTATTTTGCTGAGGATTTTTGCATCTATGTTCATCAGTGATATTGGCCTGTAATTTTCTTTTTGTGGTGTCTTTGTCTCATTTTGGTATGAGGATGATGCTGGCTTCATAGCACAAGTGTGAAAGTGTTCCTTTCTCTTCAGTTTTTTGGAATGGTTTGGGGAGTCTAGGCATTAACTCTTCTTTAAGTGGTTGGTAGAATTCACCTGTGAAGCTATCTGGTCTTGGACTTTTGTTTGTTGGGAGTCCTTTTTACTACTGAATCAGTTTCATTACTGGTAATTGGTCTGTTCATATTTTCTATTTCTTCCTAATTCAGTCTTGGAAGATTGTAAGTTTCTAGGAATTTATTCATTTCTTCTGTGTTGTCCATTTTGTTGGCATATAGTTGTTGTAGTTATCACTTATGATCCTATTTTTCTGTGGTGTTAGTTGTAACTTCTGTTACATTTCTCCTTTTATTGATTTGGGCCCTCTCTCTTGATTTTTCTTTTATTGATTTTGTTTATCTTTTCAAAGAACCGTCTCTAGTTTCATTGATCTTTTCTATTATTTCTTTTTAGTTTCTATTTCCTTTATTTCTGCTCTGATCTTTATGATTTCTCTCCTACTAATCTTGGGTTTTGTTTGTTCTTGTTTCTCTAGTTCCTTTAGGTATAAAGTTAGGTTGTTTATTTGAGATTTTTCTTGTTTTCTGAAATAAGCTTGTATTGCCATAAACTTCCCTCTTAGAACTGGTTTTGCTGGGTTCCATAGATTTCGGATTGTTGTGTTTCCACTTTCATTTGTCTCCAGGTATTTTTTGATTTCCTTGTTGATTTTTTTGTGTGTGTGTGTTTGTGACCCATTGGTTTTTTTGGTAACATACCTTTTAGCATTCATGTGCTTGTGTTTTGCAGTTTTTTTCTTGTTGATTTTTAGTCTCAGACCCTTCGGTCGGAAAAGTTGCTTGATGTGATTTTAGTCCTCTTAAATTTATTTGAGACTTGTTTAGTGGCCTAGTATGTGCTCTCTCTCCAGGAAAATGTTCCATGTGCACTTGAAAAGAATGTGTATTCTGCTGCTTTGGATGGAATGTTCTATATATATATATTAAGTCTATCTGGTCTAATGTGTCCTTGAAGGCCAGTGTTTCCTTATTGATTTTCTGTCTAGATGATGTGTCCATTGATTTAATTGCAGTGTAAAATTCTGCTACAATTATTGTGTTACTGTTAATTCCTCCTTTTATGTTCGTTAACATTTGCTTTATCTAGATGTTCCTGTGTTGGGTCTATAAATATTTATAATTGTTATATATATATTTTTAAAAAAACATTTTTATTGGAGTATAATTGCTCCACAATGGTGTGTTAGTTTCTGCTCTACAACAAAGTGAATCAGCTATATGTGTTATATCTTCTTGTTGAATCGATCCCATTATCATTAAGTAATGTCCTTCTTTGTCTCTTGTTACAGGCTTTGTTTTAAAGTCTGTTTTGCCTTATATAAGTACTACTACCCCCCTTTCTTTTTTGTTTCCATTTGCATGGAATACCTTTTTCTATCTCTTCATTTTCAGTCTGTGTGTGACTTTAGATCTGAAATAGGTAGCATATATATGAGTCTTGCTCTTTTATGCATTCAGTCACTTTATGACTTTTGATTGGAACACTTAGTCCATTTACATTTGATGTAATTATTAATAGGTATGTACTTACTGACATTTTGTTGATTATTTTCTTGCTGTTTTTGTAGTTCTTTTTTGTTCTTTCTTCTACTTTTGCTCTCTTCCCTTGTGATTGGATGACTGTCTTTAGTTATGTTTGGATTCTTTCTTTTTTGAATGTGTGTATCTAGTATAGATTTTTAATTTGTGGTTATCATGAGGTTCATATATAACACTATATATGTATGTATATATATTGATTATTTTAAGTTGATCTCAAGTATGAACACATTCTAACAACCCTGCATTTTTACTCTTCACACCCTGTTTAATGTTGTTTTTTTTTTTCTGTTTAACGTTTTTGACATTGTATTTTCCATCTTTTTGTTTTGTGTATCCCTTAACTACTTTGGGGGCTACAGATGATTTTACTACTTTTGTCTTTTAACCTTTATATTACCTTTATAAGTGGATGATATGCTACCTTTATTGTACATTTGCCTTTACTAATGAGATTATTTTAAAAATAATTTACATATTTCTAGTTGTATAATCTTCTTTTCTGCTTAGGGTAGTCCCTTTAACATTTCTTGTACAGCCAGTTTAGTGGTGTTGAAGTATTTTAGCTTTTGCTTGGTAGCCTTGCTGGGTAGAGTGTTGCTGGTTGTAGATTTCTTCTTTTTATCACTTTGAATATATTGTGCCACTCACCTTGTGGCTTGCAAAATTTCTGCTGGAAAGTCAGCACATACTCTTATGGTATGGAAAGCTACTAGTTAGGAAAAGCTAACTAGTAGCTTTTCCTTTACTGCTATTAAGATTCTCTCTTTATCTTTAATTTTTGCCATTTTAATTATAATGTATATTTGTGTGGACCTCTTTGGGTTCATCTTATTTGGGACTCTCTTTGCTTCTTGGACCTGGATATCTATATCCTTTTTAAGGTTAGGGAAATTTTCAACTCTTATTTCCTCAAACAAATTCTCTGTCCCTTTCTTTCTCTCTTCACCTTCTGCAACCCCTGTAATGCAAATGTTAGTACACTGGATGTTGTCCTAGAAGTCTCTTCAACTATCCTCATTTAAAAAAAAAAAAAATCTTTCTTTTTTTCTCTTCAGTTTGTGTAATTTCCTCTGTTCTGTCTTCCATTTCACTGATGTATTCCTCTGTATCATCTAATATACTGTGTATTCCTAGATTCCTTCTAGTGTACTTTTTATTTCAGCTATTGTATTCTTCAGCTCTGTTTGGTTCTTCTTCATATTTTCTAACTCTTTGTTAACCTTTTCACTGTGTTCATTCATTCTTCACCTCAGTTCACTGATCATCTTTATAATCATTACCTTGAACTCTTTTTTGGGTAGATGACTTATCTCCACTTCATTTAGTTCTTCTGGGGTTTTGTCTTGTTCCTTTGGAATATATTAGTCTCCTCATTCTGCCAAATTCCCTTTGTTTATTTCTAAGTATTAGGTAGCTCAGTTATGCTTCCTGATCTTGTAGAAGTGGCCTTATGTAGGATATATCCTATGGGTCCCAGCAGCACACTACCCTCTGGTCTCCAGAGCTATCTGTTCTAGGTGTGTCCCCTATGTGGATTGTATTGGCCATTCTGTTGTGACAATGCAACAACTGTTGGCACACTGTTAGGCAAGCCTGGCCCCTTGCCCAGTCAGCTGCTAGTTCCTGCCTGTGCCATGGCTGCTTCCCACTGCTGGGTGAGGCTGAGTCCTGGCATGGCTGGCTACAGGAGCTGGGGTTTTTGGGACTGGTTCCAGCCTGCTGCTGTGTGGGCCGACTCCCATGGTAGCTGCCTCTGGGGCCAGGGCTATCCCATTAAGGATAGTTTGACTCACTAGAAGCAGCATTTAAAATTTTTTATGCAATTGTACATGTTGTCTATCAGCTGGTCTTGTAGAGTTCTGGTCCTCTAAGAAATTAGACTTGTCATTATATGCAAAAGTAAGCAAGTGATATAAAATAAATTTTATTTACTAAATCTGTGGGGTTGTTTTAATGATATAATTATAATTGAGATTATTTTTACTATAACTTTCTTGATTAGAGTTAAAATAGCACTGGTAAAATTTGGAGTTTATTTATTCATTTGACAAATATTTATTGAATGCTTGTTTTGTTCCAAGCTAGCCTGGAGGTAAAGCAGTAAATAAGGTGTACATGACTGATGTTCTCTCAGGCAAGGAAGATCATTGCACCAAAGAGCATTTAATTGCACATGTGGCAAATGGCAAAAAGAGAAATAGGTTAACAGGGGCTCTGATCTGTGTGGGTGGTAGTGCTTGAATAAAAGAGTTTTTCTCTGTACTCTGAAGATTAAGTAAAAATCAGCTATGCATAGAAGTAAGTGTGGGAAAGAAGGGAATCTCCTTTGGAGGAATCACCATGTCTAAAGGCCTTAAGGTGAAAAGAAGCACTTTGTAATAACTGAAGGAAGGCAGAGAGCAGGGGAGAGGTGCCCAATGAGATTAATGATGGGAAGCAGGGCCTTGAAGGGCATAGTAAAGACTAAGGGTTTTGTGCTAAGAACAAGGGAGAGCTGATGAAAAGTTTTGCAGAGGAATGTCCTGATCACATTGGTGTTTTAAATAATCACTTCTGCTTCAGGCTGAATGAAGGGAAGACTGGATGTGGGAAACCAGTGGATGGGAGACAGCAGTGGCCTGCCGAAGAAAGGGAGATGGAGATGTGGGTGTATTTGAGAGCATTAGTGAAGTAAAACCAATCCTGATGATTAACTGGTGCTAGTAGATGATGAGTAGAGAGGTTTCAAGGGTGATACTCAGGTTTCTGTCCTGAGAAACAGGCAGGTGTTAGTGCTGCTCACTTAGGAAACAGATTTGGTGGGAAAATCATCATGGTGGGTTGTAGTACTTGAGGGACAGGTGAGTAGCCAGTTGAATATACTTCAGTGTGGGGTTCAGAGAAGTTTAAGTTGTACATAACATTTGGGATTCTTTGGCATATAAATGGTAGTTGAGAAAATGGAAGAAATTACCTAGAGAGTTTTGAAAAACTCTGGTGTTTGAGTGTTTTATAAAGAAGATGATTTGGTGATGGAGAGAGGAAAGTCGTGGCTGACAATTAGGAAGAGAAGAGGAGGTGGTGTCACAGAAACCAAGGAAAAGAGGGGATTTCAAAAAACGTACAATGCTTCTGAGAGATCGAGAATGATAAAGACTGAAAAACATCCTTTGTGTTGAACATTATGGATGACACTGAGGGCCAGCCATGGCGATTTTGGTGCATAGGTGATGACAAAAGCCAGTTTGGAGTACATTCAGTATTGCATCATGGGAAAAATGGTTCTGATGAAGGAAGAGGACTCCTTCCAGATGTTTGCTTATGAAGGGAAGGAGAAAGACAAAGCAGTAGCTTAAGGGACAGTGGGGCTAAGGAAGGGTGTTTCTTTGCCACCTGTTTTTTCCTTTTTGGTTCTGTCTGGCCTCACCCCCAGTGACTCAGCCATGCAGACGATAGCTTCTTGTTTTTAAAAGAGTTTTGTGACTCCTTAGATATTTATAAACATGACTTAAATTAGGATTTTATAACTAGATGACTTGTCCAGCTTTTAGATATTAATGTTCTAAAATATCTGAGAGTATATTGCCCTGCTTTATGTTTTTTATGAACTATATGTTTATCATATTTCTCTTTTAAAAACCATTTGTCCATCTCCATCCATTCAATGTTCCTCATTCCCTACAGAGTGTTACCAAATTTTTTAGTACTTTCCCCTTCATTTGGTCTCTTGCAATACATACAGTCTATAAAGATTGTCAAAAATTACGTTGGACATTGTGTTTTTCAGAATGATTCTTTGCTACATGTTTTGACTTTAAACTGAAAATGGTAGGAGCTTTTGATGTTTTGACTATACTTCCTCTTGACACTTCCTTACACTATTGAGTACTATTTTAGGAACATCTTGGCATTCCATTTTAGATAGTGTCTTCAGAAGTCATTTATTTGGTAAGTTTCTCTCTTCAGTGCGTAAGAGGTGCCAGGGATTACAGCTGTGTCAGCTGTAGTGCATTATGATGAAGAAGCTTGTTCCTGTTTCCCAGACACCTTAAAATTGCTGGCATTGTTGCTATCCAAGCTTTTAGCAGTACACTAAGAACTGGAAAATAATTCTGCATAGGTGAGTCATTTATATAGTTGCATATCACATTTGTTTACCAAAATTGGTAATGGATGCCTTATTAATGAAAGGAAGTTTGTGAGGCATTTCTTCAAATTAATGAGAATATAGAAAATCTGAACCCCCTAAAAGAATAATCCCTTGCTGATGGACCAGTTTTTCCCGGATTCATCTTATCTCTTTCATTCTGACTGCTGCTGCCAGATATCATTTTTTTTTACTTCATGTCACCTTCTGTTTAGTCATTCTGTCTCTAGTGTCTCGCTCCCTCCTACCCAACCAGGACCCATTCTCTGGATTAATGTTTACAAAACCCATTTCTTCTGCTGGAGAGCCCATGGTGCCTTTTTTTTTGCTCAACACATCAAGCTCAAACTCCTTTGCCAAGATTCCAAGCCTTTCTGTTGCCTGGCCCTACATAGCTATTTATCCATTAATCCATAGCAAATCTCTTCCAGTATTTTCATTGTTTTCTTTGCTCATGATGGTTTGTCTGTGTTACGGGTTGAGTTGTGCCTCTCCAGAAGTCATATGTTAAAGCCCTAACCTGTTACCTCAGAATGAGAACTTATTTGGAAATAGGGCTGTTGCAAGTATAGTTAGTTTAGATGAAGTCATACTGGAAAATGCTGGGACCCTACTCCAGTATGACTGTTGTCCTTATAAAGTGGAGACATTTTGACACGGACACACGGGGAGAATGTCATGTGAACATGCAGGCAGAGATTGGGGTGATGCACCTACAAGCCAAGGAACACCAAAGATTTCCAGCAAAGTACCAGAAGCAAGGTGAGGAGCGTGGAGCAAATTGTCCTTCTCAGACCTTAGAAAGGCTGATACCTTGATTTTGGACTGTTAGGCTATAAAACCGTTAAGACAATACATCTCTGTTGCTTAAGCCACCAGTGTGTGATGCGTTATTATAGTAGCCTTAGAAAACTAATACAGTCTGACAGGTATACCTTCTGCTTTTTGTTCTAACTATCTATGATTTAATTATTGTTCTAGGCTGCTTAATTTTTTAAAAAGATTTTCTTGATGAATTAGGTGCACGTAAATTTAATTTCTCAAAACTATTTTTTATTTTATCTGACTGAAGAATTAATACCTTGTTCTGTACTAATTTATATCCAATTGTCCGGTTGTAATATACTTTATTATCTATTATATTAGTTATTAAGGGATTCGTACGTGTGCATTTGTATATATTTGTACCACCTATAATATAAGTGTTTCGTGGTCACAGGCTATTTACTTTCCTTGAATTTTCCAAAACTTCTAAAACAGAGATAGACAATTTAGAGTTTAAGAAATATTTGTTTATTGATGGTTTGAAATGCTTAGATATGCTGAACAGATGGGCACCTTTAGGCTACCTCATCACTAAAGAATTATTCAGGATAAGTATTGAACTTATTAAATTGTGCTTATATTGTATAAGAAAGTCTAATTGTCATATAGATTTTTATAGCTAAAAATGGATTCAGTTGTTTTAGATTGATATGCATTTTCCTTTGAAAAATATTTTGAGTAGTGCAAGGAAAGGAATTTATTCGTTTATCTCACTCATTGTACTGATAAATGGCATGCATACTTAAAGGACTACAAATCCCAGAAATTTTCCCATATCCACCATTGCTTTCACTGAACACTCTTAAATTTTCACCTGAGATTTGAATTCTAGCTACAATTTGCAAACCAACTGACTTGAACATCAAATGTTTGGTATGTAGAAGTTGCTTAACTAAATGCTAGTTGAACGTGAAGATTGGAATCTTAATAAACATTTCGTTAGCACTTGCTATGTGCCAGGCATGGCACACCTTCAAACATAAACTATAAACCACTATATTTAGATATCCAGTTCAAATACCTGTTTGTTTGTTTGTTTTCACCAGTCACACCAAAAGAAACACTGTCTCCTCTCACCCCATTCCTGTCTTTTTAATTCATTCCTTTGGCTTATGATACCTTTTCTACCTTCTTTTTTGTTATGCATTTCAGTAAATTCTGGCCCATGTACAAAGTAACGTAAGCATAAATCTTAATGAAAACAAGTAATTTCTCAGTTTTTTCCTATGTTGTATTCTTTTTTCTTATTATACTGTTTGCCACTAAGGCTAATATTAAAAAACAAAACCAACATAATAACCATATTGCTCTTTAGAGACATTTAGAAAGCTTTCCACATACAACAATTTATTTCATGCAGCAGTCCTGTGATGCAGGCATTATTATAATCTCCTGTTTCATAGTTGAGAAAACTGAAGAGCTTGGAAATAAAATGATTTTCCCCAAAATCACTTATTTACATAGCAAACAGTAAACGAGGGTTCAAATTCATGTCACCTGTCTTCAAATTTGGTGTTTTTAAACTTTTACTACTTTTAGTTTACTTATTAGATACCTAATCTAATTCTTATTTTTATGGGTAAGTGTATCATATAGATTTTTCTTCAGAAAGACTTTCTTTTAAAAGCAGTTAACTGGCTTTAAAAATTGAATGTTTCTGAAAAGGAATAAAAAAACTGTAGTCCATCTGAAAAGCAACTTCTTGGCATTAGAGAAACTGTAATGAGCTGGGACCATGGTAAATAAGCCACACTGGAAGACAATGGGAAACAAACTCTCTCTCATTCTTTCTTGCCCTTTCCTTCCCTCCCTTCCCTTACTCTGTCCCTCCTTTCTTCCTTCCTCCCTCCTTCCCTCCCTTCCTTCCTTCTTTTTTTTCTTTCTCAGCTTCACATCTAATTCATTTAGTAATGAATTCCTGACTTAGTCAGTATCTGCATTTCATTAATTATGGAATATAGAGCCAATCTGAGACGATTTCTTTAACAGTAAGATGAATGATAGCCTCACAGAGTTGCTTCAAGAGATATAAAGGGAAAGATACAGAATGAGCTCAATTCTCTGACTGTAAACTAGCACACAACTCCCCACTGGAGCTAATGGGAGGCCTGCTAACAGAGTAGGGATAAATAACCAGAGGACCAAGCCCTATGGGATTAATTAGGAAATTCTAGCAGATTTTAGCTTTCAAAACTATGGTTAATGATGCATGTTCTATTGAGTATTACAGTAGAGTTTCTTAAATAAAAAGGTCCAAGGTTACTGTGTTAGTCTGCATTCTTCAGAAAAACAGAACCAATAGGACATATATGTCAATAGATAAGAGAGGGGAGAGAGAGAGAGAGAGAGAGAGAGAGAGAGAGAGAGAGAGAGAGAGAGAGAGAGAGAGAGAGAGAGAGAGAAAGTATAAGGAATTGACTCATGTGATTATGGAGGCTGAAGAGTCTCAAGATCTACAGTCAGCAAGCTGGATACCTAGCAGAGTTGATAGTGTAGTTTTAGTCCAAGTCTAAAGACCTGAGTACCAGGAGAGCCAATGGTGTAAGTTCAATTCCAAGGGTGGGAGAAGACCAGTGTCCTAGCTCATCAGTCAGGCAGGCAAAGTTTCCCTCCTACTCAGCCTTTTTGTTCTATTCAAGTCTTCAATTGATTGGATGAGGCCCACCCACATTAGGGAGGGCAATCTGCTTTATTCCAAGTCATATGTAAATCTCATCCAGAAGCACCGTCACAGATGGATACACCCAGAATAATGTTTGATCAAATGCCTGGTCACCCCGTGGCCTAGTCATGTTGGCGAATAAACTTAACCAACACAGTTACAAATTAACAACAACAAAAAAAGGAGATGAGAAAAAGTACTTCTGATGTTTCCAAATATGAATTAACCTTTTAATAGAACCATCTATCCATCTAATCAAGTGGAAAATTTGCCACATAAAACAGATTTTAGACTTAATATGATATATGGAAGTATTAAAGTGTTTTTAGGCATTGAGGAATATCTATTTAACATGTTTACAATGCTGAGGAAATACTGTTTTGTATTGTTTTGTTTTGTGTTTTCATGAAAATCGTTCTTTCTCCAATTAAGGAGTTTTGGTGCAAATCTTTTGAAAATCCCTATCAAGTGACATAACAAAATTTGAACTTGCGTTAGTGGTTTTTCTGGCCTCGTTCATCATTTACTGTCTGTGATACTTAACTTCAGCTTTCTCTAACTCAATTTCTGTTCATTTGTAAACTTGATTAAGTTTACACTAAGATACTCAAATCAGAGGAAAAGGGCATTTTTTCTTTGAAACCAGGGCCTCCTCTGATATGAAGGGAGGACTTTAAATTTTTTAAATCAAACCTAATAAAGATTAAATTTCTCTGAATTTCTTCTTAGGCATAGTTTCTCATGCAAAGGAAGTTGAAGAAGCTGTCAATGCTACCTATATACTGTTCTTTTCAAACAAAATACCATACTTATGTGATTTTTATGGTCAGCTGATTTTTTTCCCCCAAAGAATGCACATCTCTAGAAAACACTCATAGTTAAGTCTGAGTTCATGATCACTTTGGATACTATATAGAGGAGAAATCATAAATCAGTTATCAATTAATGACATATCTATGTATTAAATAGGATTAAAAACAAGTATTTTCTTCTTTCTGAGGTGGATCTCTAGGCTTTTTTTTGGCATTTTGATTTACGATTGGCTTTTATCACTAGACTTCATAGAGAGACTCTCTGTTAGCATTCATTTATTCGCAGTATTTGTTGAGTACAAACCATGTGCCGGGTCTTGAATGGGTGCTGGCCATAAAGTCATGGGTAAAACCAATTACACTTCTGCTCTCGTGGAGCTGACTTTGTAGTGGAGGTAACATCTAAAGTCTATGTCCCATTTTCCAGATGCAGATGGAGATGAGAATTGTGACTGATGGTTTTGCGCTTTTGAAATAAGTAGTCCTGTCTTTGTATTCTTTTGGCAGTTGTTTTTTAAGACCTTATTTTCAACATGCTCGTCCAAGGACTAAAAATAATAGGCCATTACCTGGGAGCTGGTTAAAAATGCAGAATCTCATACTGTATCTAAGACCTACTGAATCAGATCTGCATGTTAACAAGATCTCCAGGTGATTCCTATGCATATGAAAATTTGAAGAGCACTGGTTTAAGGCATAGAGTTTATTATTAATTATTAACTATTAGTTATTATTATCATCTCAGTGATTTGGCAGCTATCCAGTGTTTTTAAGCCATATGTTCAACTGGAGGAAAAGTTTAGTGTTCACAAACTCAGTTTATTTTCATCAGTATACAGTTTCACTTCCTCAGCTTAGTTTCTTAGAGCGCTCAGAGTTTAGAGGTTCAGGCTGCATCACATTCACCCAAAGAGCTTGTTAAAAATACACGTTCCTGGATGCAGCCTTTATCCTGGGTTGGGTCTCAAAAATCTGCATTTTTACAAGCTTCACAGGTGATTCTCGTGCACGTTCAAGTTTGAAAAGGATTATTCTAAACTAGTTCTATATTGACATCCTTCTCAGAATGGATTCAAAATTGTGATTACTTTTGAGCCTTTAATTAATCTGTTCCTCTCTAGAAAGATGAATTGTTGAGCCTGTGTGGTCATATATCCCTGTGTATCACAGTGGTGTTAGTTTAAACCGGTATTTCTCAACGTTGGTACTATTGACATGTTGGACTGGATAATTCTTTGTTGTGGGTGCTGTCCTGTGCATTGTAGGATGTTTAGCAGCATCCCTGGCCTCTACCCATTAGATGCCAGTAGCACACCTGTGTCCATCTCCCCACTTCCAGCTGTGATAACCAAAAATTTCTCCAGACATTGCCAAATTTCTCTGGGAGGGCAGAATTGCTTCCAGTTGAGAACCATTGGTTTGAATTAAGTAAAGAATAGGAACATGGCTATATGTGAGCATGATGCCTACCCCCAGTATCTGTTTATATTATTGGATTTTCTTGAGGGCTTTTAGATTTATGCCAAAGGTGAAGAGGGGTGTATGTACAAGCTTGTGAGGGCTGCCTGGACCTTTCGGCTGGTTTAACACTGAATGGTGGGAGAGACATAATGTGATGATGGGAAAGGGGATAAACTCTCATATGTAGGACATAAACAAGGCTACTGTAGGGCCTAGGTTCCAAAGAACAAAACAAAGTTAGGTAAAAGAACCTTTTTTTTTTTTTTTTTCATGCTGTGAAGACTGAAAAAGACACTGTGTGGTATCTCAAGAGTTTTGTAGTTTGGGGATGGGAGCTTTTTTTAAGGGGCAAAATTAGGGACACAGGGATATGTACTAGCTTTGACAGAGACTCAGAGGACAGGGAAAGGCCTAGAGGATGCCCAGGGGCAGGGTATTGGGCAGTGATGGTATGCGCTGATTTATTCTAGAGTCCATAGAAACACTCAGGGTAGTGACCTTCTGGTAGGTATGGTTTTGGGTTTTGTTTGACCTGTTATTGTCAACAGAATGCTTACCTTTGCATTTCTTTGTAATATGTTGGAGACATTTACTACCTGCCAGTGTTAAACAAGCATTTATAACCGTTACCCTTTTACTAGTCGATGCTGAAAAGTCAATTACTTATTTTGTAAAACTCCTTGTGCATAAGGAGGTATTCTGGTACCCAGATGGATATGTTGCAGATTTAGATGTACATCTACCTGTAATTTTTTTTTTAAATATATGTCAGAAGAAATTTGGGGATTTAATAGACAAATGAATGTAAAATGTTTATATGATCAAATCAAAATCTTTCCATTTACTAACTGTGGGAACTTGTACAAATCACTTAATATATCTGAGCCTCAGTCTCCTCACCTATTAAATAGGGAGAAATTGTTTCATGAGGTTGCTGTGGGGGGGGGTTAAACAAGATTAAGTAGGTGGAAATGTCTTCCAGAAAAATAAGTCTTTGGTAAGAGTGTGCCATTGAACTTGTGTTTTACACATGTATTTATTTATTACCACCAGTGTGTCAGTCAGTTCATGCAACATGAATTTATTTGGGAACTAAGATATTATACTATTAGTTTATTGGAAACTTGAGGAAGCAGTACGCAGAGTCAATATGATAATGTCATATTTTAAGCCACTTATAAAGAGATCTTTAGCTACTTCAGTAACTAACTTACCATGCATTATTTCTAGAACCAAACCACTTTATGCCAAATGAATAATATTCTAACCAGTTCTTGGATATAGAGTATGTACAATTTGTCCTCATTTTGTAAATTATATGATAAAGCTTTAAATGTAGCCATGGGAATTCATGTTATTTTTCTATAAATGAGTAGCAGGTTAAAGTACTTGATAATTACATGTATATGTACTTGTTTATTAATGTTAGGGAGAAAAGGTCTGCATTGAATTAAGCAAAATCAGCTGCAGGTGTCTTATGTGACGCATTGGTTCTCTATCAGCTTTTTATTAGATTAAAAAAAGTCATTTTTTAAAAAAGCCACCACCCTGGAGAAGTATCCATTTGAAGTGACATGTGAAGCATCACATGATTAATAATTTTTTAATTAATTAAAAAATTTTTAATTTAATTTTATTTATTTTTTTATACAGCAGGTTCTTATTAGTCATCAGTTTTATCCACCTCAGTGTATACATGTCAATCCCAATCACCCAATTCATCACAGCCCCCAGCCCCCACCGCTTTCACCCCTTGTTGTTGTCCATACGTTTGTTCTCTACACTTGTGTCTCAATTTCTGCCCTGCAAACTGGTTCATCTGTACCATTTTTCTAGATTCCACATATATGCGTTAATATACAATATTTGTTTTTCTCTTTCTGACTTACTTCACTCTGTATGAGAGTCACTAGATCCATCCACGTCTCAATAAATGACTCAATGTCATTCCTTTTTATGGCTGAGTAATATTCCATTGTATATATGTACCACATCTTCTTTATCCATTTGTCTGTCGATGGGCATTTAGTTTGCTTCCATGACCTGGCTAGTATAAATAGTGCTGCAATGAACATTGGGGTGCATGTGTCTTTCTGAATTATGGTTTTCTCTGGGTATATGCCCAGTAGTGGGATTGCTGGACCATATGGTAATTCTATTTTTAGTTTTTAAAGGTACCTCCGTACTGTTCTCCATAGTGGCTGTATCAATTTACATTCCCACCAACAGTGCAAGAGGGTTCCCTTTTCTCCACACCCTCTCCAGCATTTGTTGTTTGTAGATTTTCCGGTGATGCCCATTCTAACTGGTGTGAGGTGATACGTCATTGTAGTTTTTTTTTTTGCATTTCTCTGATAATTAGTGATGTTGAGCAGCTTTTCATGTGGTTCTGGGCCACCTGTATGTCTTCTTTGGAGAAATGTCTGTTTAGGTCTTCTGCCCATTTTTGGATTGGGTTGTTTCTTTTTTTATTATTGAGCTGTATGAGTTGTTTATATATTTTGAAGATTAATCCTTTGTCTGTTAATTCATTTGCAAATATTTTCTCCCATTCTGAGGGTTGCCTTTTTGTCTTGTTTATGGTTTCCTTTGCTCTGCAAAAGCTTTGAAGTTTCATTAGGTCCCATTTGTTTATTTTTGTTTTTATTTCCATTACTCTAGGAAGTGGATCAAAAAAGATCTTGCTGTGATTTATGTCAAAGAGTGTTCTTCCTATGTTTTCCTCTAAGAGTTTTATAGTGTCCGGTCTTACATTTAGGACTCGAATAATTTTGAGTTTATTTTTGTGTATGGTGTTAGGGACTGTTCTAATTTCAATCCTTTACATGTAGCTGTCCAGTTTTCCCAGCACCACGTATTGAAGAGACTGTCTTTTCTCCATTGTATATCCTTGCCTCCTTTGTCATAGATTAGTTGACTGTAGGTGCATGGGTTTATCTCTGGGCTTTCTATCTTGTTCCATTGATCTATGTTTCTGTTTTTGTGCCAGTACCATATTGTATTTATTACTGTAGCTTTGTAGTATAGTCTGAAGTCAGGGAGTCTGCTTCCTCCAGCTCCGTTTTTTTCCCTCAAGACTGTTTTGGCTATTCAGGGTCTTTTGTGTCTCCATACAAATTTTAAGATTTTTTTTTCTAGTTGTGTAAAAAATGCCATTGGTGATTTGATAGGGATTGCATTGATCTGTAGGTTGCTTTGGGTAGGAGAGTCATTTTCACAGTGTTGATTCTTCCAATCCAAGAACATGGTATATCTCTCCATCTGTTTGTATGATCTTTAATTTCTTTCATCAGTGTCTTATAGTTTTCTGCATACAAGTATTTTGTCTCCTTAGGTAGGTTTATTCCTAGGTATTTTTTACTTTTTGTTGCGATGGTAAATGAGAGTGTTTTCTTAATTTCTCTTTCAGATTTTTCATCATTAGTGTACAGTAATGCAAGAGATTTCTGTGCATTAATTTTGTTTCCTGCAACTTTACCAAATTCATTGATTAGCTCTAGTAGTTTTCTGGTGGCATCTTTAGGATTCTCTATGTATAGTATCATGTCATCTGCAAACAGTGACGCTTCTACTTCTTCTTTTCCAATTTGTATTCCTTTTATTTCTTTTTCATCTCTGATTGCCGTGGCTAGGACTTCCAAAACTATGTTGAATAATAGTGGTCAGAATGGACATCCTTGTATTGTTCCTGATCTTCGAGGAAATGCTTTCAGTTTTTCACCAATGAGAATGATGTTTGCTGTGGGTTTGTTGTATATGGCCTTTATTATGTTGAGGTAGGTTCCCTCTATGCCCACTTCCTGGAGAGTTTTTATCATAAATGGGTGTTGAATTTTGTCAAGAGCTTTTTCTGCATCTATTGAAATAATCATATGGTTTTCTTCTTCAATTTGTTAATATGGTGTATCCCATTGATTAATTTGCGTATATTGAAGAATCCTTGCATCCCTGGGATAAATCCCACTTGATCATGGTGTATGATCCTTTTAATGTGTTGTTGGATTCTGTTTGGTAGTATTTTGTTGAGGATTTTTGCATCTATAATCATCAGTGATATTGGTCTGTAATTTTCCTTTTTTGTAGTATCTTTGTCTGGTTTTGGTATCTGGATGATGGTGGCCTCATAGAATGAGTTTGGGAGTGTTCCTTCCTCCGCAATTTTTTGGAAGAGTTTGAGAAGGATGGGTGTTAGCTCTTCTCTAAATGTTTGATAGAATTCACCTGTGAAGCAATCTGGTCCTGGGCTTTTGTTTGTTGGAAGATTTTTAATCACAGTTTCAATTTCATTACTTGTGATTGGTCTGTTCATATTTTCTATTTCTTCCTGGTTCAGTCTTGGAAGGTTATACCTTTCTAAGAATTTGTCCATTTCTTCCAGGTTGTCCATTTTATTGGCATAGAGTTGGTTCTTGTAGTCTCTTAGGATGCTTTGTATTTCTGCAGTGTCTGTTGTTAACTTCTTTTTCATTTCTTATTTTCTTGATTTGAGTCCTCTCCCTCTTTTTCTCGATGAGTCTGGCTAATGGTTTATCAATTTTGTTTATCTTCTCAAAGAACCAGCTTTTAGTTTTATTATTCTTTGGTATTGTTTTCTTTGTTTCTATTTCATTTATTTCTGCTCTGATCTTTATGATTTCTTTCCTTCTGCTAGGTTTGGGTTTTCTTCGTTCTTCTTTCTCTATTTCCTTTAGGTGTAAGGTTAGATTGTTTATTTGAGATTTTTCTTGTTTCTTGAGGTAGGCTTGTATAGCTCTAAACTTCCCTCTTAGAAGTGCTTTTGCTTCATCCCATAGGTTATGGATCATCGTGTTTTCATTGTCATTTGTCTCTAGGAATTTTTTGATTTCCTCTTTGATTTCTTCAGTGACCTCTTGGTTATTTAGTAACGTATGGTTTAGCATCCTTGTGTTTGGGTTTTTTATGTTTTTTTCCCTGTAATTCATTTCTAATCTAATAGCATTTTGGTCGGAAAAGATGCTTGATATGATTTCAATTTTCTTAAATTTACTGCGGCTTGATTTGTGACCCAAGATGTGATCTATCCTGGAGAATGTTCCGTGCACACTTGAGACAAAAGTGTTATCTGCTGTTATTGGATGGAATGTCCTATAAATATCCTATAAATCTATCTGGTCAGTTGTGTCATTTAAAGCTTGTGTTTCCTGATTTATTTTCATTTTGGATGATCTGTCCATTGGTGTAAGTGAGGTGTTAAAGTCCCCCACTATTATTGTGTTACTGTCGATTTCCTCTTTTACAGCTGTTAACAGTTGCCTTATGTATTGAGGTGCTCGTATATTGGGTGCATATATAATTGTTATATATTCTTCTTGGATTGATCCCTTGATCATTACGTAGTGTCCTCCCTTGCCTCTTGTAGCATTCTTTAAAGTCTATTTTATCTGATATGAGTATTGCTACTCCAGCTTTCTTTTGATTTCCATCTGCATGGAATATCTTTTTCCATTCCCTCTCTTTCAGTCTGTATGTGTCCCTAGGTCTGACGTGGGTCTCTTGTAGATAGCATATATATGGGTCTTGTTTTTGTATCCATTCAGCAAACCTGTGTCTTTTGATTGGAGCATTTGATCCATTCATGTTTAAGGTAATTATCGATATGTATGTTCCTATGACCATTTTCTTAATTGTTTTGGGTTTGTTTTTGTAGATCCTTTTCTTCTCTTGTGTTTCCCACTTAGAGAAGTTCCTTTAGCATTTGTTGTAGAGCTGATTTGGTGGTGCTGAATTCTCTTAGCTTTTGCTTGTCTGTAAAGCTTTTGATTTCTCCATCGAATCTGAATGAGATCCTTGCTGGGTAGAGTAATCTTGGTTGTAGGTTCTCCCCTTTCATCACGTTAGGTATATCATGCCACTCCCTTCTGGCTTGCAGAGTTTCTGCTGAGAAATCAGCTGTTAATCTTTAGGAATTCCCTTGTATGTTATTTGTCATTTTTCCCTTGCTGCTTTCAATAATTTTTCTTTGTCTTTAATTTTTGCTAATTTGATTACTATGTGTCTCAGCGTGTTTCTCCTTGGGTTTATCCTGTATGTAACTCTGCGCTTCCTGGACTTGGGTGGCTATTTCCTTGCCTATTTTAGGCAAGTTTTCAACTATAATCTCTTCAAATATTTACTCTGGTCCTTTCTCTCTCTCTTCTCCTTCTGGGACCCCTATAATGCGAATGCTGTTGCACTTAATGTTTTCCCAGAGGTCTCTTAGGCTGCCTTCATTTCTTTTCATTCTTTTTTCTTTATTCTGTTCCACAGCAGTGAATTCCACCATTCTGTCTTCCAGGTCACTTATCCGTTCTTCTGCCTCAGTTATTCTGCTACTGATTCCTTCTAGTGTATTTTTCATTTCAGTTATTGTATCGTTCATCTCCGTTTGTTTGTTCTTTAATTCTTCTAGGTTTTTTTAAAAACATTTCTTGCATCTTCTTGATCTTTGCCTCCATTCTTTTTTCGAGGTCCTGGATCATCTTCACTATCATTATTCTGAATTCTTTTTCTCGAAGGTTGCCTATCTCCACTTCATTTAGTTATTTTTCTGTGGTTTTATGTTGTTCCTTCATCTGGTACATAGCCCTCTGCCATTTCATCTTGTCTATCTTTCTGTGAATGTGGTTGTTTTTCCACAGGCTGCTGGATGTAGCTCTTCTTGCTTCTCCTCTCTGCCCTCTGGTGGATGATGTTATCTAAGAGGCTTGTGCAAGTTTGCTGTGGGAGGGACTGGTGGTGGGTAGAGGTGACTGTTGCTCTGGTCAGCAGAGCTCAGCAAAACTTTAATCTACTTTACTGCTGATGGTTGTAGCTGGGTTCCCTCCTTGTTGGTTGTTTGGACTGAGGCAACCCAACACTGGAGCCCACCTGGGCTCTTTGTTGGGGCTAATGGAAGACTCCAGGAGACCCTCCAACACTAGCAGTTATGTCTGCTTCAGTCTCCCCTGGCGTCACTGCTCCTTCCCCTGGGTCCCGATTCGCACACTACTTTCTTTGTGTCATCCAAGAGTGGAGTCTCTTTTTCCCCCAGTCCTGTCGAAGTCTTGCAAACAAATCCCACTAGCCTTCAAAGTCTGATTCTCTAGGAATTTGTCCTCCTGTTGCCGGACCTCCAGGTTGGGAAGCCTGACGTGGGGCTCAGAAACTTCACACCAGTGGGTGGACTTCTGTTGTATAAGTGTTCTCCAGTGTATGAGTCACCCACCCACCAGTTATGGGATTTGATTTTACTGTGATTGCGCCCATCCTACCATCTCATTGTGGCTTCTCCTTTGTCTTTGGATGTGGGGTATCTCTTTTGGTGAGTTCCAGTGTTTTCCTGTCGATGATTGTCCAGCAACTAGTTGTGATTCTGGTGTTCTTACAAGAGGGAGTGAGAGCATGTCCTTCTACTCTGCCGTCTTGATTCAGGCCTCTAATTTATTTTTTTATAATTTTTATTGGAGTATCATCATTTTACAAACTTGTGTCAGTTTCATGTTTACAGCAAAGTGAATCAGCCATACATATACATATATCCGCTCTCTTTTAGATCCTTTTCCCATATAGGCCATTACAGAGTACTGAATAGAGTTCCCTGTGCTGTACAATAGGTTTTATCAGTTTTATCATTTTATATATACTAGTGTGTATATATACACACTATATACTATTTTATATATACTAGTGTGTATATGTCAATCCCATTCTCCCAATTTATCCCCACCCCGTTATCCCCTGGTAACCGTAAGTTTTTTTCTTACATCTGTAACTCTATTTATGTTTTGTAGATAAGTTCATTTGTACCCTTTTTTTAGATTTCACATATAAGCAATATCATATGATATTTGTCTTTCTCTGTCTGACTTACTTCACTCAGTATGACAATCTCTAGGTCCATCCATGTTGCTGCAAATGGCATTATTTCATTCTTTTTATGGCTGAGTAATATTCCATTGTATATGTGTACCACATCTTATTTATCCATTCTTCTGTTGATGGACATTTAGGTTGCTTCCATGTCCTGGCTATTGTAAATAGTGTTGCAATGAAAATTGGGGTGCATGTATCGTTTTGAATTATGGTTTTCTCCAGATATACACCCAGGAGTGGGATTGCTGGATCGTATGGTATCTCTATTTTCAGCTTTTTAAGGAACCTCCATACTGTTCTCCATAGTCTCTGTACCAATTTACATTCCCATCAACAGTGTAGGAGGGTTAAAATTTAAATTGATGGAGACAGTCTTTTTTGCAACTTCATTAAGTTTAAGGTCAGATATAACTTAGAGATTAAATTACAAATACCAGCTCTATCTTGCCTTTCAAGAAGTCCAAGTCATATGTTCTGGTTATATTTGTTAAAAGCGTCGAAGCCAGTTAGCAAATGCTTGCTTGAAGTGACAACACAACTATTAGCATTCCTCTTACAATTCTCTTCCTCTCATTTTATATTCATTAGCTTCAAAAAGAAGAACAACTCCAATATAAAATAAGATTATCATGAGCAGAAATGACATCAGGAAAAAAAGGCTTGGAGATAGGAGATGGAAGTTTGAGCATGGTTAATGGCAGCAAAACAGTATAGCTACAAATACCTAAGGATTGCACAAATGAAATAAATCTAACTTTGATTCAATGATGTAAAATTATGTTTGGGATCAGTTGTGACAACATGTGATGTTGTGAAGAAAAATGAAATGGCATGGTCAAAGCAACAGACATTGGAATAAATATTAGTCTCATTATTAATATTATGAATAGAAATAGGAATAAGTTTTAAGGAGACAATATCTGTAGATTGTGAGAAGCACAAATTAAATGTCAGAGAAGAGTGAGAAATTTGAATTATGTGGAGAAGGACTTGGCTAGTTTTGGCAAATGACAATTCCAGAGCTAAAATAGCTGTATGTGTTTGGACAGAAGGGATAGTTAGGAAATTGGTGCTACCCTTAGTGAAGGTGAAATATTGGTGAAAAGGCAAAGACATTATGGTTCTAATTTGGATCTCATATTCATTGGTGTGGTATAAAAATAGATCCCTAGGATTTTGATAATACATAAAAATATTTTTACTTTTAATTCCATTTTAAATTTCCTCCAAGTAATTTTACTTTAATATGAAGAATGTGCTTTTAAACAGATTTTTACAAATTTTTCATATCCTTAAATAAGAAAGTTACGGTAAAGAAATGGGACTGAAATTGTAGAACATATACGTTTGTTTATACTGAGTTGTTGTGAGGTCATACATCCTAATCAGCATTAAACATTGATTAAAACTGTCAAATTTAGCAATGCAATTTAGTCAGTGATTTATGTGTAAACGAACAATTGGAAATTGGAGTGGCTTCATATCTTTCACGAAAGCACTGTGATGATGTTTAGATTAATCTAATAACTTTGAATGGGCAGCAATTTGGATATTGTAATGACTTGTTTGGGGTAAAATAAACATATATGTGTTAAGTTAATTTTTAATATTAAAAGTACTAATCTGCCTTCTAGGAATGAATGCGGTTCAACTTGATGAATTTTCACATCCAACATGGCAAGACAATCTTTCAAATGAGCCTGTCTGTTCCTTAGTTTCAAGCAAGTTGGATTCAGCCAAAACAGCTACTAACTAGGCATGCATACGCACAGATAAAAAGTGCAGAAGTAGAGACAGATGGACTCCCTGTGGCCAAAGAGGTTTGGGAGACACTGTGGAGGAATTGGGGCTTCATCTGGGCCCTGAAGGGTGAATGCAATTTAGTTTGGTAGAGAGAAGTAAGTAAAGAGAAAGAGTAAGACATGTCTCGGAATTTTTTGCAACAGGAGGCTTATGTCCAGGCGTGTTAGCAGGTTACACTGTAAAGATAGAGACCAAATTGTGGAGGAACAGTGGGTTACATGGAGTGATTCTGTTCTAGATTTGCCAACCACTGACTTAGAGCAAACATCTGAAAAACTCCTCAACTTCAAACATGTTCCTTGGCTGTGAAAAGTGGGTAACTCTATTTGCTCTCTCTAGGTTACAGGGTTATTGTGAGAATGAACATATAATGCCTATGAACATGAACTGTAAGAATCAAGGTTTTACAAAAATGTCAGGTGGGGCTTCCCTGGTGGCGCAGTGGTTGAGAGTCCGCCTGCCAATGCAGGGGACATGGGTTCGTGCCCCGATCCGGGAAGATCCCACATTCCGCAGAGCAGCTGGGCCCGTGAGCCATGGCCGCTGAGCCTGCGCGTCCCGAGCCTGTGCTCTGCAACGGGAGAGGCCACAACAGTGAGAGGCCCGCGTACCACAAAAAAAAAAAAAAAAGTCAGGTGGTCGATCTTTACAACTGTGTGTGTGATGTTACCAGCCCTAGCTGTGTGCTGTACTCTGCTTGATGATTTTACTCTGCACCCCAGCTCAGTTTCCTCTCCTTTCTTATAATGATTATTTCAGACCTTCACCATTCCCTACAAACCTTTGACTCTACCCATTCTCTTATTCTCAGCAGATAACTTCTTTACCAGCAGAACAGAAAATGGAGACGTAATTCCTCATCCTCCTGTTCTCATTACATAAACCCACATGCTTCACACCCACCCTTTCTGCCTTTCCTTAGTCTCAGTGGAGTAGACACCCTTCCTCCCAGCAGTCATGGGTTCATCTCAGTGTGGAGTCTCATTGCTTCCTGTCTTCAGAGGAAACTTGCTCCATCCAGTGCTCTCAAACGCAGTTTTCAACTTCTTTCTGGTTGCTCCTTCCCATCAGCATTTAAATACCCTTAAATTTCTCCATTAACCCCACCTCCCCTTCTAGCTTTTGTGTTATTGCCCCCCTTGTTCTTTATAGGCAAATTTCTTAAAGACGTGATCTGATTTCACTGTCTTCATTTCTTCATGTCAGGTGCTCTCCTTAAACCACTTCAGTCGAGACTTTTCATCCCATATCCCCTCCAAACTGCTCTCACCAGGGTCACTGATGACTTCTATACTGTTAAATCAGACATCTTTCAGTCCGTACCTTGCTTGACCTCTAGGCAGCAGTTAATTCTATTGATCCCTCCTGCCTTCAAACACTTATTTACCTTGTCTTCATGAAAGCACATTGTATTGATCGGGTGTCAGAGTTGCAAACAACAGAATCCACTCCGGCAGTTTAAACAGAAGAGGAATATAATGAAGGATGTTAGGTGGCTCACAATATATGTGGGAGGACAGCTTTAGATGATGTTAAGCCACGACAACACCTATCACATCTGGGTACAGATCCCACTCTCTCCACCTCTTGGTGTCAGCACTGCAACTCACACAAATACTGCACACTTTTCACTGCTGACACCCAGGACTGGACTCCGGAAGTTGTACCGCTGCCTTCTCCACCGTGCTTACTAGAAGATCTCACAAGCTGCTTAGTCAGGAGTTCTCTTCTGAGTTGAAGTTTGGCATGAGTGCCCCTGATTGGCCGTCCTAGGCCATAGGTCTATATTCTAGCTGCCAAGTACACTGAAAACTAGAGTTGTGACTTCTCTGTTGGGCAGATGGAGATTCCCCAAATAGAGAAGGTGCGTTGAAGAGGTGGTAGCTACCACTATTGCAACATTCGCCTACCTCCAATGTGCTTCTAATTTCGCTGCTACATCCCTGAGCAGTCTTTCTCAGTCCCCTCTCTTTACTTGCCCCTGGAATGTTGAAGTTCCCCAGGGCTCCGTCTTAATTTTTCTTTCTTCATTCTGAACCCTCTCCCTGGGTGGTGATGTCTAACAGCATGGCTTTAATTACCTTCTCTGTGCTTAGGACCCCCAAATCTTGATCTGCAGTTTTGAGCTCTAGGGCCACATATCTGACTGCCTTTTGGACATTTCTACTTGGATATGTCTTAAGCACCTCAAAATCAGCATGTCTAAAGGCATACTCCTCTGTAACCCAAATTCATTCCTCCAGTTCCCCACAGTACAGGTCCATCTAGTTGCTGAGAAGGAAGATGTTATCCTGGAGAGCTTCCCTCTCTCATCTGCAGGTATCCAGTCAGTCCCAGAGTGCAGTCACTTTTATTTATTTATTTATTTATTTATTTATTTATTGTGGTATGTGGGCCTCTCACTGCTGTGGCCTCTCCCATTGCGGAGCACAGGCTCGGGACGTGCAGGCTCAGCGGCCATGGCTCACGGGCCCAGCCGCTCCGCGGCACGTGGGATCTTCCCAGACTGGGGCACAAACCCGTGTCCCCTGCATCGGCAGGTGGACTCTCAACCACTGCGCCACCAGGGAAGCCCTGCAGTCACTTTTAGATCCCATATATATTGTTTTGAATCTGCCACACTCTCTCCATATTTAACTAGAATAGACTGTCACAGTCACAGGGACCCAAACTACTAGGAGAGCTTCCTCCTAGCTTCCAGTTTTGCTCTTCTCTAATCCATCCTCTACCTTGCAGTTAAAAAGATCTTGCTGAGCAACTCATGTCATCTCTTTCTCCTGCTTAATGCCCTTCTGAGAAGCACACACTGCCCCGCCCCCCCCTCCACCACCCCATGCATGTGCTTATGTGGGCCTAGGGTATCTCTGGAAGGTTGCACCAGAAATTAGTAACTGTGGCTGTCTTGGGAATTTGGATGGGAGAACTGAGTGGCTGAAGGTCAGACTTACTTTTACTGTGCACTCTATTGTATCTTTAAAATTTTTATACCATGTGAACATATGATGTATGCGAAAATTCACTGAAAAAACCAGTAGATTCCCATTGATCGCAAGATAACGTCAAACTCTTTCATGCGGTTTGCAAGACCTCAACACAAAACCGCTCCTGCTTGCTTCGTGAGACACATTGAACGTCTTGCTATTCTTTGAATATGTAAAATTCTCTCACTTTCCAGCATTTGCACATAGTTCCCTTGTTTGAAATGCTCTCTTCTTTCCCATATCCTTTAGTCCTCTGCTCAGATGTCACAGCTTCTGGGAAGCCTGTTTTTTGGGGGGTTTTTTTTTTTCTTTTAATATAATAGTGTTTATTTATTTTTACTTATTGACAGTTTTGCTTTATTTATTTATGGCTGTGTTGGGTCTTCGTTTCTGTGTGAGGGCTTTCTCTAGCTGTGGCAAGTGGGGGCCACTCTTCATCGTGGTGCGCCGACCTCTCACTATCGCGGCCTCTCTTGTTGCGGAGCACAGGCTCCAGACGCGCGGGCTCAGTAATTGTGGCTCACGGGCCCAGTTGCTCCGTGGTATGTGGAATCTTCCCAGACCAGGGCTCGAGCTCGTGTCCCCTGCATTGGCAGGCAGATTCTCAACCACTGCGCCACCAGGGAAGCCCTGGGAAGCCTGTTTGACTAGATTTTGAGCCCTCACTTTTTTTCTAGGTAGTACTATCCTTATCAAACTCTTATAATGAACATAATCATCATTATTATTATTATCATTATTATTAATTGTGTCTCTTGTCAGAAAGACCATAAGCTCTGCAAGGACAGATACATCTGGCTTATTCAAGGCTATGCCATTGGTTTTCATGTTAACACTTTGGACATAGTAAGGATTCAATAAATATTACTTACATATGGATAAACTACTCATGCGTTTGTTTCCTCTGCCCCTTAAGCTAGGAGTAATATAGTCTGTTAAGAGTAGCAAGAAACTGATATAATGCTAGTGGTTTCACTCTTCTTGAAGAATGTACCGTCCAATTTACAATGAATGAATTTTAAAAAATAAATGAAGGAATTATGTGGCTACTGTTTTGAGATGTCAAAAAGATCATATGTTTAAGTAGCATATGATAGATATAGTTTTTAATACATAAAAATTAATATTTGGTAAACAAACTCATTAGTGCCACTGACTTTAAAACATGATTGCTGGCAATTCCTTTAAATGCTAGCTTATTTGTAAATGACATTTTAATTTATTCTTTACTGATTCTTCACTGAGCAGCCTACTTTTACTTGCAAATTTTTTATTCTTAAAAATACTCGTATCTTCCCAAATGTTACTCTCAAATCTCTTTCCAGAATTACATTTCTCAGAACTTCGTCTTTTTCTTGATTTATGAATTAAGTTTTTGATCTCTTTGCCAACTTTCCCAAGGCAGTTTTTCACAGCTGGTGGGCCAAGATTTAGTAATAACCCATACTGATCTGTATCATTCTTCAATATGAGGAGTCCTTGCTGTTGAGCTGTATGACTTCAGATCTTATTGGCTGAGCAAGAAGGCATTAGTGTTCATTACCATGCAGGACAGTATTGAAAATGCTGTCGCCTTAGAAATACACCACGCTTTAAAAAAAAATGGCACCAGTGACATGCAAGGCATAAGGTGGGGGTAGCTGGGTTGCGTGGCAGAAGCCCATAGGTGAGGGGGCAGCATGCCTGGGTGCCCACTGCCTCCAAGATTGGTGTGGAGACCAGTCTATGGCCAAAAGGAACATTAACCTGGGACCTGGGGTTTGGAAACAGTGTTCTCATTTTGATTGTCACTCATTAACCGTGTAAACTTGTATTAGAGGGATCTTCCAAACACACAGATCGGATTCAATTAACCCTCTCCTAAAACCTTTCCCATTTTGTATAGGATGAAGTCCAAATTTTTTAACGTGGCTCACAAAAGTTTCATGATCTGACTGATCCTTGCCACCTTTTTAATTTGTCTCTGGCATCCCTGTGCCTCCATCTCTTTGATAGTAAATGGCTGGGATTAGTTTAGACGATTTCTAAAGTTCCTTTCAGGGCTAAAAATCTATGATTCTGAGTAGTTACGAAGTCGGCCTCAGCTTTCAGATAGGGTAAAAGGGAATTTATAAACTCCTGTTTCTAAAATGGACCAGCTTGAATTATCCTGGGGCAAGAGAAGTTGTTCAAGTGTAAGAAACACAGTTTACCTCTGCTTTTTTAAGTTTGGTAGAGTAGGATTGTGTGTCCTACAAAATCCTAGAGAATCAGATTCTTCAGTGCAGTCATATAGATCATGTTCTCTTTGTTAGAACTGTAAATTATGAGGGCTGGTAACGACTCGGAAACCTCTAGCCTTTGTCTTTACGGATGATTAAATTAAGGTCCAGAGAGATGAAATGCCTGTCAGGTTTATAATAGAGCCAAAGACTAGACTCCAGCCTTCTTTATTCCCACCGCAGTGTTTTTCCGTGACACAAGACAATTTCACCACCGTGGCTTATGTTCACTGTTCATACAAAAAAGCCCACGTCTAAGTGAATGTCTGGGCAGTATCCTGGGAAGACAAAGGATTCACTCTGCCAAGTTGAGCTCCAGGTCAGGCCAGTGTGAATGAGGATACTTATCTTTTCTCCTTCCAGATGAAAAGCCATGAAAGGGTCCATTGATTCCTTCAGCAGATATTTAGTGAGGGCCAGCCATTATTCTAGAACAAGGTCTCTACCCTCCAGAATCTTATATTCCAATAGAAGTAGACAACAGACATACTAACAAATAACTTAATAAGATGCTTTCAGACACTGATAAGTAACGTGGAGCAACTGGGGCTGGGAAGGTTACTTTAGATTTAGTAACTACCTGAGACTCCACCTTTTATTAATTCATGAACATTCTCCTCACCTTGATTGTACCTTTTTAAATTAATTCCACAAGTGCACCTTACCAACTCTTGTGAGATGTATTTTTCTATGCTGCTTCCCCAACCTCCTCCTTCCAAATGCTTTAATGTCTTCATATCACAACAAAGAAGATACCTTTCTTATATTTGTTGGGCATTTAAGTGCATTTGCATGTGTCTTCTATCCCATAACAGTGTTTGTTTTTTTCCTGCACAAACTTCATTGAAATGGAATGTTCATCATTCCTCAATATTTCATATTTTTGCCATCTCTGCTGCCTACACCAGACTTGAATCTTTACAGTACTGTTTTTTGAACACCTCTGTTTGACAGGAAACTCTCTTCTTTGGCAGCCCCTTCCAACTTTGTGCAAGTCAGTCACTTTAAGCCTACTTCTTCAAAAGCCACTTCCAGTCCTGCCACACCATCACATATTCCTTGGTTGCCTCTGTCCTTAGTCATCAACCTTCCTCTTTTTTTTTTTTTTCTTTTGACACTTAGCATAAAAGACCTCATGTTGTTATTCATGTAAGTATGTCCTGGCTTCTTAATTTCATTATCGGCTCCTCACGTTGGGGGAGGGAAGAGTTATAAAATCATTTGTATCACCAAATATAAATTCCCTAATGTGTTCTGAATTAAATGGTGCTCAGAAGAAATAAGCACTGTGTTAAGAAAAAAAATGTTTGTTGCTCCCCATTTAATGCACATGGTGTATGTTTCAGGTAGACAGTATGTGTCACTTCATAACATTATCTTTTAAGTATTATTTCTTCAGCTAGAGTTTGTTTTTTTGCCTCATGCAGTAAATAGACATGTTTCGTGTTCATTATATACTTGTTGAATAAATGAATGAAGATTTTTTTAAAAACAACTAGATATTTCAAAGTCTGTACTTTGATCATGTACATTGTGACTTTTAAGGAGGGGAACGGGGACAGGATAGTAATATGGTTCTGAAATTATTTGACCGTGCAATACTGTCTTTTCAAGCAACCATGAATCTCTTAGAGATAGTACTCTCTAAAATGTAGGCTTAAAACATAGAAGGCACCTAAATGGATAATGATGATGATATTACTATTTCCTGGACTGTAAGTCCTTTTAAGGCAGGGTTTATGCTTTAACTCCCTTTGTACTGAATTTTGGAAGGGATGTTAAAAGCCCCATGGTTCAGCAGTGTACCCTTTGCTTGAATCTCTACAGTGTGTCCAGCCATGTTTGAATTCTTCCACCTGGCAGGAAGCTACCTTCTAGTAGCCCTCTCCAATATTGTGCTGTTCTCCCCACTTAATAGATAATTGTATTGAAGCATAATCTGTCCGTGGTACTATCCACCTATGGTTGTTGTTTTACCCCTTAGGGTCATCAGTATGACTGAAACTCCAGTAAAGTGACTTGGACATAGAAAACATTCAATAAGTATATAGAGAATTGAACTGAATTGTAAGAATTTGACTCACTGAGTTTTTGAATTGGGATTTGGAACTAAAACATACCTTGAATTAAGATTGAATATGTTTTTCACCAGATTACTTTTTAGTTATGCCATTTTGGTGCCTGAATCTGCACATGTAAACGGAAATGATGTTTATGTAGCTTTGTAGTTCTAGTATGTAAATGTGACTCTTTGGAGAGTTCCTTTCCTGAAGATGCAGCATGAGAAATTTAAAAAGGCAATTGGCAATTAGGTATGCAGTATTGCGATGATTTTTTTTGGCATTTTACTTCTTTTCCCCTCATAACACTGCTCCAGGAAATAGGTCTGACACTTCATATCTCTTTGTTGTGAATCCTGTATTCCTGTGTGATCCAAATCACTCAAATTCCTAAAAGGCTTCATATTAAATAGGTTCCTCATTTTTGCTTTACAGCCCTATGTTGAACTGGGTTGGCCAAAGAGTTCCCTTGGGTTTTTCCATAAGATGTTACGGAATATATTTTCTCTGACTATATGACAGCTTAAAAAGGAAACATCTGCAAAAGAAAATTGGACAGGCTGATGTCCCCCAACAGTCTGGGATGTAGACCTAACAATGAGCGATTGTTAGAGACAGTATTTAGAAGGCCAACTTACCCTTTCACAAATTATCCTTTATTCATCTTACAAATCAAAATATTCCATAGCTTGTAGCTGTAAACAGAGCCACATTAACAGAAATTACCCCAATTTACTGTCTCTTTTCTCCATCCCGTCCCATAGGACTTTAGTATTCTCAAAGTTCCCATTCCTTAAGTGTTCTTAGGAGGGATCTGGGTTGCTTCATACGTACTTACGAGTTTGATTTGCCAGGTTTGGTGGCTACTCCTGCTGCGGTAGGCTTTCTTCTCTAGGATAGTGTTTGGAGAGAGGCACAGTGTCTTCTGTACTTAATGCTTGTTTCACCTGGACTCAGTCCTGCTCCAGGCACTGAAGCTACTTCCTTGACTGTACCAGGAACTATAATCTCTCACTAGGAACTACTCTTGTTTTGAGGTGATGTCACAGTGTACTCACTGGTTTTTCCTTTTGATAACCAAGATGCTGTCCCTGGGTTACGTTCATTGTTCTTAGCTCTTTCATCTCCAAAGATAAATTCTTCATGCTTTTGTGCACATGGACTTCTTTGTGGCCATCCCTCCAGCTCACAGCTTAAGCCCAGGGGGCTTCTGCAGTGGTTTTCAGAACATTGACTTCTCCTCATTACCCTCTCAGAAGGGCAGGGTTAAAGTCCTTTGATCCAGCTGAACACCTTAATAATCCCATATGATTCTTATTATGATCTTAAGACTCTGGAAGCAAATGAGTTTTCATCATATTCCACCAGGGTGCTTGTAGTTTGATTTTTCTTTTAGGCTGTAATCGATTGTGATACTTTCTTTACAGACCAGTGCAAACATACAGAAGTAGCAGGAGTAGATAATGCTCTATGTGTGCTGGAGAAGAATGTATATTCTGGGTTTTTTTGGATGTAGTGTCCTGTGAATATGAATTAAGTCCAACTGGCTATTGTGTCATTTAGGACCTCTCTTGCCTTATTAATTTTCTGTCTGGAAGATCTGTCCATTGATGTAAGTGATATGTTAAATAAAGTCTCCCCCTATTATTGTATTCCTCTGTTTCTCCCTTTATGTCTGTTGGTATTTGTTTTATGTATTTAGGTGCTCCTATATTGGGTGCATATGTGTTAATGAGTGTAATATCTTCTTCTTGTATTGATCCTCTTATCATTATATAATGTCCTTGTTTACCTTTCTTTATGGAATTTGTTATAAAGTCTATTTTGTCTGGTATGAGTATTGCTATCCCTGCTTTTTTGTCATTTCCATTTGCATGAAATACCTTTTTCCATCCCCTCACTTTGAATCCGTGTGTGTTTTTTGCCCTGAAGTGAGTCTCTTGTAGGCAGCATGTTGTAGGTTCTTGCTATTTATCCAATCTGCCGCTCTGTGTCTTTTGATTAGAGAATTTAGTCCATTGACATTTAAAGCAATGTACTTATTTCCATTTTAAACCTGGTTTTCCAGTTGATTTTGTAGTTCTTCTTGTTTTTGTTTTTGTTCTTGTGGTTTTATGGTTTTCTTTTGTATTATGCTTGGGTTCTTTTCTGTTTGATTTTTGTCAATCTGTTGTATGTGTTTGATTTGTGGTTACCCTGGTTTTCAAGTATGTTGATCCATGACTATATCTACTTGCTTTAGACTGATAGTTATATAAGTTCAAACACATTCTAAAAGATCTACATTTTTTACTCCCTTCCCCAGTGTTTTTGATGTCCTATTATACACCTTCATGTTTAGCCTTTTGCAGTTAATTGTAGTTATAATTGCTTTTACAAAACTTTTTTTCTTTATATAATGGTTTATTTAAGTGACCTTCAATCCTTTTATATATTTGTCTTTCCTATTGTGATTTTTCCTTTCCTGTAGATTCTTGCTTCTTTTCTATTTAGAGAAGACCTTTCAATATTTATTTAGGGTAGGTATGGTATTACTGTATTCTTTTAGTTTTTGCATGTCTGAGAAATTCTTTATCTCTCCTTTTATTTGAAATGATAATCTTGTTGGGTAGAGTATCCTAGGTTGCAGGTTTTTTCCTTTCAGGACTTTGAATGTATCGTGCCACTCCCTTCTGGCCTGCAAAGTTTCTGCAGAGAAACCAGCTGAAAGCCTTATAGGGGTACCTTTGTAACTGACTCTTTGTTTTTCTCTTGCCGCCTTTAGAATCCTCTCTTTATCTTTAGCTCTTTCCATTTTGATTAAGATATGTCTTAGTGTGGGTCTGTTTGGGTTCATCTTGTTTGGGACCCTCTGTGCTTCTTATTCCTTGAAATCCGTCTTCTTCTTTAGATTTGGAAAGTATTCAGCCATAATTTCTTCAAATTTTCGATCTCCTTTTCTCTCTCTTCTCTTTCTGGAACCCCTGTTGTGCGTACGTTGCCACAGTTTTTATTATCCCATAGATCTCGTATGTTGCTTTTATTTTTGTTTCCTTTTGTCTTTCTGTCTGCTGTTCTGATTCAGTGATTTCCATTATTCTATCTTCCAGATCACTTATTCGTTCTTCTGTGTTATTTAGTCAGCTATTCATTGCTTCTAGATTGGTCTTTAGCTCAGTAATTGTCTAATTTTTATTGGTTCCTCTTTATAGTTTCTAGTTCCTTGTTACAGTGATCTGCATTTCTACTGATAATCTTTTTTAATTCCTTTCGCATTTTTATTACCTCCTTTTTGAACTCAGGGTCTAGTAGACTGGTGAGGTCTACTTCATTATTTGTTCTTTCAGAGGATTTCTCTTCTTTCAACTGGCAGTAGTTTCTTTGCTGTCTCATTTTACTTAACTTTCTCTGTCTCTATGAATTTAGGAGAAACCGTTATCTACTGTGATCTAAAAGGGCTGTTTCCATATGGGAGCATCCCTGTGTAGACTGTACGAGTCCAATATTTTTGTGGCAAGGGCTGTTTTTGATCTGGATGCCAGCCACGTCTTTCCTCAGGGAATGCTGGCTCTTAGCCCCTTGATAGGGAGTGTGACTTGCATTATGGTGTCCAGAGACTGCACAGCAGTGTTGGACAGGGCCTCCTCTTTACTCTGTGGCTGTCACAGCCCTGTCAGGGGCGGGGTCTGCTCCCCAGTTCTTGGACTAGAAGCCCTGAGATCCAGGTTCTATAAGGCTCTGTTGCCCTTGAGTGCCTGCTCTGTCCCAAAGGATGTGACCAGTGAAGCAAGTGAGGCCCAGGGAACCTATGTGCTGTCCATGCAGGCATCCGTGGTTTTGCCCAGAAGCAGCCCAAGGTTGTGTGCGTCCCTTACTCCACTGTGTTTGTCCCAGACCTAGTGCTAGGCTGCAGTGTGGAGTGGGCTGGTTCTGGGGGCTGAAGTGCTGTGGCTGCAGGAATCAAGATAGTTATGCTGCTCCCTGGGGCCCGGACTGCCTCTGTGGCAGGCCTCTCCCAGGACCTGTGTGCCCCAGATCTGTGGTGTGGGGTGGGTGGAACCAGAGGGCTCCCTCTGGAAATGAACTGCTGTATACTCCTCCCCAGGGACTGTCCGCCCAAGACGTGCATTTCTGTGGTGCCACTTGACAAAGACTGCCCCTACCCTGTGAGCTCTGAAAATGGGCTTCGAGGCCAGACCCGCCACCTTCATGTGTGAGCCCACAATGTCTGCCACGTCTGGACCCACCTCCACCTGTGCGAGCACTGATCATGGCTCCAATGCCAGACCCACGGCTGCCATGTGTGTGCTGTGCTGACAGTGGGCTTTGAGATTTGGCATGGACCACTCCCCAGGCCTTCTGGGCTGTCTCCACACAGCTAGAACGAGTCCCCTCCAAGGGCCCTTCTGCCCGAGACTTAGCGCCTAGCCACCGAGCACTAGCGGCCCTGCCCAGCACACATTTCAGACTTTTGGGAGTGTGGTGAGGTAGCAGCCGTCAGCTCCCCGCTCTCTCCTCCATGATTACTAGCAAGCCAGCATGCACACGCTCCTCTTGAGCAAAGTCCAGGCCCCACCCATCCCAGCTGACCTCTTAGCAGGAAAAGAGGTTCCCCAGGACAAGGGTCTATGTGTGGACTTTCACAGATCCTTCTCAGCAGTGCTGGTTCCATCCTGATGCCTTTTTCTTCCTTTCTTTTTTTAAAAATTTCCAACCTGCTTATGTGGAGATCTTTCTTGCAGCTTTGGTTGTATAAGAGATCTTCTACAGCTTCCAGTTGATTTTCTATGAGAATTGTCTCACATGTAGATGTATTTTTGATTTTGGGGGAAGGTGAGCCTCACGTCCTTCTACTCCTCCATTTCGGTCCTTCTGAGTGATTCTTAACTCTGATTATGCATTAGACAAGGGGTCATCAAACTATGGCCTGTAGGCTAAATCTGATTCATCTTCTTATTTTGTAAATAAAGCTTTATTGGAATATCTTTAGGCTCATTCATTTACATATTGTCTATGGTTGCCTTCATGCTACAACAAGAGTTAAGTAGTTGCAGTGGAGAACTTATGGCCCCCAAAGCCTAAAATATTTACTATCTGGCTCTTTATTGAAAATTTTTGCTGACCCCTGCATTAGACTCTTCACAGAGAAGATTAAAAATAATATTATGTCTGTGTTGCACCACGGATAATTAAACAAGATTTTGGAGTGGGATTTGGGGAGTTGGTGCAAAAACGAATGTTTTTTAAAAGCATCTCACATGAATATAATGTGTAGCCAGAATTAAGAAACACAAATAGATGATCCCTACCCTGCAAGGGTATATTTGACTTACTGGAAAAAGAAACTTACAAAAATTAATAAAGGTACAATGGATATATCTATAATGGAAACATTTACAAAGTTCCAAGGGAGCACAGCATAGGGAGCATTTTACTTCCTTAGGGAAGTTTTCTCAGAGAGACATTTAAACAGATTCTTGAAGGGTGAATCTACTGGTAGACAAGATCCGCTGCGGGTGGTGATAGGGAGAGAAGGAGAAGAGAGAACAGCATATGCAAAAGCACATAAGTAAGAAAGAGTGTGGCCCATTCAAGAAATGACCAGAAGCTCAGTGTGGCCAGAACACTGAGAGGGAAGAGGGAGTGAGATCATAGAATATAAAGCCAGAAAGTAATGGTCAAACTGGGAGGGGCTTTGTATGCTAAGATGTTTGCAATTTACTGTGTTGACTTTCATTTAGAAGTTGAATGGAAAATTGAGTGTCTCTAAATCTCAGTATTTTCATCCGTAAAATAAGTAGTTAGCCGCATAATTGCCAAGAGTCCTCTAGCTCTAAAATATAGCGCCCCCCCCACCCCGCCCCGAGAGACTGTGTCAGCTATTTCTTTTGACACTCTCAGGACTGAGAACGTACTTGAGTTTATATGAATGGCATGACTTTTGTAGTATTGGGTCACCTGACTATCTCCTGTAATCGATCCCTTTATTTTAATAGTACAAATGAGGTCAATGCTACTTCGTGGATTTACCATGAGGATTTGAGAAAGCACACTTCTGGAGGAGAAGCATCTTGCCTGGTCAATGCATTAAGGCCCTTAATAAAGAGTATAACATAATGATAAAATACCTGTAAAATACTTTATGTTTCAGGCAGAGAGGGGCTATAAAATGGGGACAGTTTTATTGTTAAAATTCACATTCTTCCCAGTTAGTACTAGTGCTTATTATTATGGCTTAGCATTTGCAAGTCCCTACACTCAAAACTTGCTGTGTGAATTACTGTGGAAGCTCTTCAATATGATATCTTGTTTTTCTATTTTACAGCTTCTCATTTCTATCAGGCTCTAGATTGTAATTTCATCTCTGTTCAACACTTACTGGTATCACTGTATCTCTACTCGTATCTCTAATAAACGACATGTTATTGGTTTCATATCTTTAAGTGAAGTTTTTCAAGTTCTGGTGTATATTGAATATTCTATTTACCTCTTGCAGGGTCTCCCCAAGTGTACAGAATAGCCAGTGAATCAAAACATAATATGTGCTCGGCTCAGTGATTGAAACGTCCAAGACTCTAAGGCAGCCCAGTCTCTGTTTTCTGACTCATTTTATCAAGCATTCTATCTAAGGTAGATGAATGGACTGAATATTTTCAGATGTATTTTAGAATGATGCAAGTTGAAATATAAAGACATCTTTGAAACTCCAACAAGAGCTTTTAGGAAAAAATGTTATAATTTCTGTCATTTGAACATCAAAGGTTTCTACTAAAGGAGATGCTTTGAATACATTTAAAAAATGCTTTTCAATTAGTAACTTTTGCCCTCTCCCCACCAAAGAAAATTATAGAGAAACTCTAGACTACTGGCCACTGTTGACCCCTTTGCCCTACTTTTTCTTCACAGACGTTGATGAGTGTGCTGAAGGGCGCCATTACTGCCGTGAGAACACGATGTGTGTCAACACCCCAGGTTCCTTCATGTGCATCTGCAAAACTGGATACATCAGAATTGATGACTACTCATGCACAGGTAAACAGTGACTATTTGTGAAATAAAATCTTTCTGTGCCTTAAATTTACTTTTAAAAGTTCCTTTTAACTCTAAGTGTTTGGAGAAGTGTGCCATAAATGCCCCCTTACAACAAAACAAGTTATAAGCAACAGCATATCTTCTTGATTTGGTAGTTAATTCTGAATCTGTTCTAAGGAAAGGGCTAGCTCCTTGCTCTGGGTAAGAAATTCCTATTAGAAATGTAAAGATAAACGGAGGAACAAAATCAATATTTTACTAATTTTATACTTAAATAGTATTTATACTCAAAACTTGTGTGAATTCTATGGCAAATCTGAGAAACACCCTTAAATAATATTTCCTTTACATGACAGTTGACTTTTGAATAGAGGAATAATGACATAAGTAATGTAATGTTTTCAGAAATAGATCCGTGGAGTGCTAGGAAATGGGAAGAGTGTCTTCATGCCTCTGGGGAGTACAGTGGAGTATCTACTTCAAAGAAGTTTTGCTTATGTTTGTGCTATGAAATATCACTCCCCTCAGTAGCATCCAGAGTCCTCCTCAGGGATATCTCGAGTGTTAGTAATGTCTGAAGTTGGTCCTAGGATAAGACAACCTATTCACTTCATATTCTGTAGAATATGAAAGAAAGTGGTGCTAACAGAGTAGCTTACAGCCTATGGGGATTGAAGAAATGTGGGTGTGAAATACAACATTCTTTTGGCTTTTTTTTTAAATAGAAGAAACATATACATACCATATTTTAGAAAAACATATAAAGTCATAAAACTGGAGAGCACTTAAAGTGTTATCTTGTCATTTTTACTCTTATGTCCCCATCATAAGTTGAAAATATCATAAGTTGAAAATGCATTTAATGCACCTAGCCTACCAAACATCATAGCTTAGCCTAGCCTACCTTAAACGTCCTCAGGACACTCACATTAGCCTACAGTTGGAAAAAATCAACTAACACAAAGCCTATTTTATAATAATGTGTTGAATACCTCATGTAATTTATTGAATACTGTAGCGAAAGTGAAAAACAGAATGGTTCTAAGTGTATCGGTTGTTTACACTTGGTTCGCTGCCGCTGCCCAGCATCGCAAGAAGGTATCATACTGCATATCACTAGCCTGGAAAAAGATCAAAATTCAGAATTCGAAGTACATTTACTACAGAATGTTTATCACTTTCGTACCATCATGAAGCTGAAAAGTCGTAAGTCGAACCATTCTAAGTGGGGACTGTCTATACTTGATATCCTGTTTATTAGTTAGAGCAAAGGGACTGTCCTTCCTCTAAATTCAAGTGTAGCATTTATATAAAAACAGAACGATGAAAATAAAATGTAATGAGAATTGCCTTCTCAGTCTATGGAGAATAACCAAAGATATTCTGAAGGTAGAAAATATATTTAACATAGAGTTGCCAGTGGATTTACAGATTCTTGCTTTTTTGTCAGTTCATCCTAAACATTTCCACATTATGGGAACAATTCTGCACTTTTCTTTAGAAAAAATATAATCACACTGAGTGGCAAAGTATCCTGACGGAGCACTATGGAGAGATTTTTCAACATAAAAAGGGAATATAAAAGAACAAGTCTTAGTGAATACATGAAGAATAAAATAAACAGTTTGCCGTAATATTGGTAATATCAATAAATCTGCATTCCAATGTAATGGCTAACAGAACAAAACAAAAAAACTAAGATAAAACTACTTGAGTGATATTTTGAGATGTACTCATTAAAAATAAAAATGCTAGCAATTTTCAAGGAGTCTGCTAATTCTTCGGCATTAGAGACTTAAAAAGCTTTGTATATTTTTGTACTTCCTAGTGATTCTTTTTGTTTTTCTTACAATCTTAAAAAGTGTTAGAGTTAGAGACAAGTAAGGAAGAGTACACGACACAAGATTTGACCTAGTGTTGAATGAGGAGTGTTTCTTGGGGGAGGGTATTTTCAAGAGGTTCATTTCCATCCTGAGCCTGTCTGTTGGCTGTAAATCCAAGGACTAGTTCAGCTGTCATCCCTTACAGAGCATCTTCTGCTTTGGCTTTACCTCTCCCAGTGTATTTTCTTTCCAAATAAAATCCCACAAATTGCTGGGGTGTTTTTTTTGGACTACTTATGGAGAATTTCCCCTTAAGATTTCAAAGCATCTAATGATAAAAATGAAGTGTCCTTTTGTAGGAATACCAAGGAAGGCCAAAGTCACCTTAGAAAAGCTGTTCAGGCCGTGATTTTTTGCCTAAGGAGCCAGAGCCAGGAATTTCATGATCTGGCAGGTGATGGAATGTGTTTCCTTAATGATGCACCAGTGTTTCCAGCTAGCACCACTATTTCTATGTTTCCGTTTAAAGAAGAGAGACTTTCTTGCCCTGAAATTTTCTACCTACTATGAGTAGGTCTGCAAATTTGAGAATTTCCATCCGTACATAAAAGTTGGATTTCCTTGGGAATATGAGTGGATTTTACTTTGTCCTCCAGAGTCAGGTGATCTTTGACACAACATTTTATGCTAAACCATGCAGGGCCAGCACATATTTAGGGTTCCTGTAAAGGCAATGAATGTTTAAATTTTTCCTCGTTGTATCTTTTCCTCTGCCCTTTAGCATTAGCATCTGAACAGAAGGCTTGAAGAAGGCTTGACTCCTCTATGATGTGGGTTTGCCTTATGGCTGAAGGCATCTAGGCAGTACCTTTTCAAGAACTCTCATAAGACCAGAGTAGGACTTTATATGTCTGATAAAGATGGGGATTTATTTTCTCTGAAGTTTAGAAACAGACATTCACATACTTGCAGGAGTAGGCCTTCCAGAATAAATGTCAGAACACCACTGCAGAGCCATTCTCTGATGTTTGTGACTGAGCTCTTGAAGTTCTGAATTTGTTTTGTTTCTGTATCCCTGCCCCTCTTTGCTATTGAAGAGCACCCTGCCATAGTGTAACAAGTGACATTGTCAATGCTGTACCCAGCAGACTCTCAAATGTGCTAACCCCATCTGAAAATTAATCATGGACATTCTAATTTAAGGAAGAATCCAAGGCAATACATGTTACTTTATAGTCAGGAGCTTTGATCAATAAAAGAAGCCTTTTTTTGCTTTTATAACCTTGTAGTCTGGCATAGAAATTATATATGCTATAGAGTAATCACCTTCCACAGCTGGTAGAATTGCACAGATTTTTTGTTTGTTTGTTTCACTTTCAGATAATTTGAGTTATATTTTTGCCATGATGAGAAAATTTTGGAGATGGAAGCATTCTTACAGATAATCTAATCCAATTTCCTAACTTCTACAAATGAGGAAATTGAGGCTCAGAGAGATTAATTGCCTTACCTATGGTTATACAGTCAGTGAGAAGCAAAAGGGGGCCAGAGGATAAGACTTTTTATTCTTCGCTCTTACATTAGTCACCATTGGTTTAATTTGCAACAACACAAAAATAAGGGGAGAAGACTCATACTTTATCTAGAACTGCATTATTCAATTTATAATATTCAGTAGTTAAACTGCGTTTCTATAGTTTCACTTCATTAGCTTCAACTCCAAGAGGAACTTCCCCCTACAGATCGTATAGTAATAATCCTAAATCAGAAGTCAGTAGAAAACATAGAAATTGCCATTTTCTGGGCCTCTGACTCTATTATGCAGTTTCACTGATGACTCAGTTGCACCATTTGCATAGTTTACACTCTTGATAAAGTGTCGATGCAGCACTTTATATTCTTCTGAACTCATTAATATAATTTTCCTTCCAGTGATGGTGTTCTTTTTCTAGTTAATACTTCATAATCTCTGTCCTCATATCCTGTCCTATTCTAGAATAAAGCATGGTTATACCTACAAGAAAAGAGAAAGGAAGGAAGGGAGGGAGGCAGAGAGGGAGGGAAGGGGGAAGGAAGGGAGGAAAGAAAGGATAGAAAAGGCAGAGGGAAGGGAAGGAAAAGGGTTTGGTTTATATGAGCCAAGATGTTAGAAGCCCATTCCTCCATCTCTCTGATTACAAAAATAACTTAATTTTCATGAATAACAAAGTGTCTTTATTATTTATCTAGACTAATGCCTTTCTTGGTTTACTCACATAAGCACTGATTAAATTGGGCAAATCTTTCTGAGTCTTACTAGACAGCTCATCTTGAAACTAGTCTTGTGTAATGCACAAAGAATAAGATAGCTCTGGAAATAAAGATGGGATCAAGAATTTTGGAATTATCAAAGGATAAAAATATTCTGAAGGAAAAGACATTCATTTCAGATCTTCCCGATATATCTCTCTGCTTTGAGTATTACAACTAAAAAACAGAGTTCTCATTCTTTTTTTGTGTTGATGAGCTTGTAATCTTCCCACTCTTGTGTAGTTTTTTAGAGTGGGAACAGGAGAATGGGAAGGGTGGACCAGTCTACCACCAAGGAATGGAAAAGGTCTTGTCCAACTTAGAGAGAAAATTCATCCTTTAGGGCAGTGGTTGTCCAACAGGGGCGGTTTTGTCTTCCTACCTGTCAGAGGTTATTTGACAATGTCTGGACACACTGTTGGTTATCACAACTGTGGGGAAAGGGGGTTGCTACTGGCCTAATGATAGGTAGAAGCCAGAGACATGCTAAACATCCTATAATATTGTTAGACTAGCTATCCTCTTGAGGAAATGTCTTATTTTTCTGGAACCCTTTCAACTGGGAGCTTTTCTCTGGTTACTTTCCAACTGAGTCATTAATCTTTATCCTGCACAGGACATCCAGTATAAGACAGCCCCCCATAATAAAGAATTATATGACCCAAAATGTCAGTGGTGCCAAGGTTGAGAAGTTAGGGTCACCCACTCGAAACTGTAGGATGTACACTTTCTTTTTAATTTCCCTTTTCCTCTCCAGGTTTCTTTTAGGCCTTGTATAGTGATGTCTTCTCTCAGTTCTTGAGGTACCCAGTGTCCTTCCAATGGCCTTTGGCCACAAAATGGACCCCTTCTCAGTAAGGCCCACTCTCCCCCAAGCTCTTTCCTCTCCTTTTCTCTTATCAAAAACCTGTTCTTAAGACTCACAGACATAGAGAACAGACTTGTGGTTGCCAACGGGAAAGGGAGGTGGGGGAGGGATGGATTGGGAGTTTGGGGTTAGCAGATGTGAACTGTTATATATAGAATGGATAAACAACACGGTCCTACTGTATAGCACAAGGAACTATATTCAATATCCTACAATAAACCAGGATGGAAAAGAATATGAAAAAGAATGTATAGATAGATAACTGAATAACTTTGCTGTACAGCAGAAATTAACACAACATTGTAAGTCAACCATACTTCAATAAAATAAATTTAAAAAAACCTGTTCTTAGCTTAACAAGTGGAAAAATCGCAGACCTCACAGAGGTGGCAGAGGGGATTTCTTAGGGCCTCTCAAATTACGCTATCCTGATGCCTCCCCAGTAGCTTTCCACTGACCCTGACTGCTTCCGTTTTTCCAGAGCTTCTAATGCAGGCTTTGGTCCATGTTACATATCACAGAAGGTCCATAAAGTATCTGAGCACAAGAAATTCTTCTGGATACTTGATTTTTGTTGTTAAACAAAGAGCCTCCTCTGGTGTTCCCCCAAGGAGTTTTACTTCTTAAAGTACTTAACTTTTTACAGCATCGAAAACTCCTAGCACTTACATTTTATGATCTCGTTGTAGTTACTTCTTTTTCTCTAACAAGGTCAATACTGACTTTTTAAAAAAAAAATTATTATTACCATCCTATTTGTTGGGCTTTATTACTGTTGGTTTTCTAGCATTTTCAAGAGTTTTAGATGCTATTGACATGCACAGAAGGTTGCAGAGGATTTACTACTGGGCAACCAGAGCAAAGATTTTAAGTCCGTTGTAACCCATGCGTGGCCTTTTCTCAAATAGCTGTCTCCTTTTTGTGTGTTTCTTTGAAGTTCCCTATTAATTAATGCTAGAAAAGGTCATTTGCTTAAAGTGCTTAAAGAGATGGTATTTTGGAAAGGCAGCGTAACATTATTCTTTTTCATTCTGCAGTCTTCCAAAAAGAATGGAACTTGAAGCTGATAATTTATTGTATGGATGTACAATAACTTTATTATCAACGGTTTAAAAATAGCTCTCGTTGGGTTTATCAAAATCACAAGTACGGAAGAAGGTAGATAATTCATTGTGTGGGTACCATGATAATTACTGGTATATAAATAGTGAAGGAAGTAAGAATATTGTGGACAACGGCAGAGAGGATAGGGGGCCAGGAGAGGCACAGATCAGAGAGAACAGTGATAAAGAAGAGGAAGTGAAAATATGCATATCAGCACTCACAAAGCTCCTAAATAAACGTCATTTTAGTTATAAAAAGCCTTGGCTCTTTATCTTTAGTAAAATGCCTAGCACAGAAGAAATCTTTAATAAACATTAGCTACAGTTATTGTCGTTGTCTCTATTGTGATTAGAGAAGTGATCCTCTTGAGGAAATGTCTTCTGTCCCTAGGAGTTTTTCAACTGGGCACTTCTCTCTGGTTACTTTTCAATGGAGTTATTTTTATTATTATTATAAATAGATAGCCTTGCCGGAGCCATGGATTCAACATGTTTTTATTTAGTCAACTGACTTATTATGTACCTGGGAATAGGGGCTTAAAAAAGAAAGAGAAACCTTGGTGTAACTGAATAGCACTCTCTCTGGAAGTTAGAAAAGTCCTCCCATGGGAGGATTTGTTGTACTTCCTGGGATCAGGGAGGTTCCTCCTATTCTTGAGAATGAGTGTTAGATGGGGAGGCTTGGAGCTAGATATCTGCTTCCAGGGCCTATGGTGGACACTAATCTACCTGGAGTAGAGTCTGTGGCCTCCAAAGAATGAGTGAGTCTGGTCAGTTCTCAAGCAGGGCACATTTTATGAGCCTGGCTGCTTCCATGTGGATTTCTTTTCCAAAGAATCAAAATCAGCAATCAGACAATCCTGCCATCTGGCCACTAGTTGCCATGACAGTTGGGAAAGACTTTTGCATTTTTATGAGCAATCACTCCAAATTGTCTTTTTCTGGAATCAGCATTACAAAATACGATACAATTGTGGCATATTTCAGAAAATATGAAGAGTCAGATTTGGGGTGTTAAATATGGCCTTTAATGCTAAAAGCTGCATCATTCATCTCCTGTGGTTTGCTATATATTATTATGCTGTGTAGTTATTATTGAGTAACTTGAACATCTAAACATGGTCACAAAAGCAAATTAAAGTACCAAGCCTTAGGACTCAAAGAATTAATAATGAAAAGCAGTTTTTAAACAAACATAATCAAGAATACCTCTCTAGAAGAATGTGTACTGTGGTTACCAGGAAGGGTTAATGTTTAGAAAACTTCAGACCATGTTTGGAAAACTTGCAGAGAACAGAGAAGTGAGACTCGTCTGCACAGTGAGTGTGGAGGCCAAGGCAATGTGCTTATCTCTTTTCTGAAACACATATATGCATGCATACAATTAGCAATCAGCTCAAAATGGAAGAGGCTCAAAGGTTCAGGGAACTGAATTGCCTTTTTCAAGATGAAAAGCTTGGAAAAGAGCCTGTGCTATCTGAATCTGTCAGTGAGTGGGGGTCACACACCAGCACCCACGTAGCAGTTTCCAGGCTTGTCAAAGCCTTTAGTCAGCATCTCAGTGCAGCCCTCGTATCCATGTCTGACCTCCAGCCCGGCCGTGGTTTGATCCAAGCACCCGGTGATGTGTGTCCACACAAGCTTGCCTCTGTGCAAGCTCATCTGAGCACTGAGATGATGGGAGCCGCCTCATTAGGCAGCCTCACTTGCTTTGACTTGGTTGGTAAACTCTAATTCACCTTTGTCCCAAACGGATTATAGTTTGAGTTTTATTGTGAGACTTTTATGTGAAGAGCACAGAGCTGAAAACTCACATAGGGGAATAAAAAGATTATACATGCCAGGAGTGTACTAATAGTGGTGTCTTAGCAACAGACACCTGTGGAGGACAGGATTATTGAAGTTGAGGTTTAATAGATGCCTTTCACTTTCTTCCTTTATTGTTGGCTTTGACATGTTAGCCGGAATGGAAGTTTGGCTTTCCTTGTGCCTCTTCACTGTGTGCTCCATGGAACAGAGTTCATCGTCTGGCTCTGCTGCTGATCTAATCTTGCAGTGGGTGTGTATCTACCTGGTGACATCGCCCTGTCTTGGTGTTCCCCTTTTCTCCCCAGCCCAAGGTGCCTTTGCAGTGTCACATCCAGGTCACGGGTTTGGGCTCAGAGGGTGAGTTTCTTCTCTCAAATCTGGAGGCTCCTGTCTCCTGTGTGCCTCTGCTGGGGAATGGCAGAGCCTCTCTCGTTGTTTGGGTAATGCTTTCACCAGTCTATCTGTCGCCATGTATTTCAGTGATTGGTACTTTCTTCAGAAAAATTCTGATACCACATAAGAGGTTGCTTAAACTAAGTTCTTTTATCAAAGGGACTAATATTGTATTAGTTATCTACTGCTGCATAACAAATAACCCTCAAATTTAACAGCTTAAAACAGCATGTAATTATTGGCTCACAGCCTGTGGGTCAGGTGTCTGGGTGTAGAATAGCTGGGTCCTGTCCTTCAGGGTCTCTCAGAAGGCTACAATCAAGGTGTCCACCAGGGCTGGGGAAGGGTTTTTCTTTAATCTTACCTTTGTAGTTGTTGGTGGATTCAGTTCCTTACTGGCTGTTGACTGTTGATTGCCCTCAGCTCCTTGCCATGTGGGCCTTTCCAACATGGCAGCTCGCTTCATCAAAGCCAGTCAGAGAGAGAGCCTGCTGGCAGGACGGGACCAACATCTTTTGTAACCTAACCACAGAAATGACATCCTATTGCCTTTGCTGTAGTATATTGGTTAGAAGAAAATCACTTAGGTCCAGCCTATACTAAAGAGGGGGATTACACAAAGGCATGTCTATCATGAGGTGGAGATCGCTGGGAACCATCTTAAAGGCTGCCTACTACAGACATTAAATATTATCAATAGTTAACTAACCTGCTTCAGCTAAGTACTGATAAAGAGCACCAGGTTAAGAGTAATGAAAGAGTAGTAAAAACTCATTGTGTAAGAACTGTGTGTGAGTGATTGTGAAAAATTCATGATATGTCACACATTTCTTTCACTTTTCTTGACACCAGAGCTTTGATCTGGGTGCATAGTAGGGTTATTGTCCAATTTAATACATGGAGATGGTATAAATAAATCATTACTGTACATTGTGGTACATTCTGTAACAAAGGAATGTGCAGAGAGCTGTGGCCACCCCAGAAGAAGCAGTGAGTAATCTGGTTTAAGCCCAGTTTGGGGCAGGCATCACTAAGTGACATTTAAATTGAGGTTTTTAAGGATGAACAGACATTTCAGGAGAGGAAGAAGTGAGAGAAGGCATTTCAGGACGAAGGAAGAGTAGGTACCAAAGTATGGGTTGTTGTATAATAGCAAGTTTAGTGTGAATGGAATTGTTAGAGATAAAGCCAGAAAACCCTGTGGAAATTCTAAGATACATTTCATGGTTTCTAAAACATTTCACTGAGTCTGTGCACCTTCTAACTGAGATGTGCATGTTGAAGTGTCCATGTTTTGCTTTGTTTTTGTTTTATGTTACTTTTCTTTTTTGCTGAAAAGTTGATTATTAAACTGATGATACTTCTAACCATCAATGCAGAGCTAGAATCAAGGTGATAGGATATTTCATTTCAAAGAAGACAGAATGCTTTTTCAGTGTTCTTGGGACCCCATGAAAGAATAATTTCAGTATGTCCCAATGAGAACCGAATTTAGAATTTTTCTAGAACAAAATCATAACCATTAAGTCACTACCTGAGGCATTTTTATACAGTAGAGGTGCACATACATATCCATTAAATGTTAGGAAATGCAATAACAGCAAACAACAACAAAAAAGATAGGAAATGCCTAAGAGTTCCATAGAGCTTCTCTCTTTAGTTGGTCCAAGTCAAATCTTAATCTCCTCTCTGGGCCCCTCTTCTCCATGAATATTTTGTGGCGTTTTAGTGTACAGATACTATCTTATTCAGACTTCTTGGATTTGAATCTTTGTTCTGCTGTCTACTAGCTGTGATCTTGAGCAATTTATCTAACCTCTTAGCCTCAGTTTCTTCATCTTTAAAGTGCAAAAATATTACATACTTTATACGTTGTTTTTATTTATTTATTTTTAACATCTTTATTGGAGTATAATTGCTTTACAATGTTGTGTTAGTTGCTGCTGTATAACAAAGTGAATCAGCTATATGTATACATATATCCCCATATCTCCTCCATCTTGTAAGACGAAGCATGCAAAGTCATCAGCATGACAGCTGAGACGTAGTAAGCATTTAGAAGTGATAGTTATTATCGTTACCAGTTGTGGTGAACAGAATAATGTCCCTCCAAAGATGTCCGCATCCTCATCCCCAGAACCTTTAAATATGTTTCCTTACATGGCAAGAGGAACTTTGCATATCTGATTAAGGTTAAAGACCTTGAAATGAGGAGATTATCCTGGATCATCTGGGTGGGCTCAATCTATTCACATGAGTTCATTAAAGAGAAGAACTTTTCCCGGCTGTTGTCAGAGGGAAATGTGACTATGGAAGAATGGTCAGAGAGTTACAACATTATTGGCTTTGAACATGAAGGGGGGGCCCTGGACTGGAATAGCCTCTAGAGGAACAACCTGAAGAAGCTGGAAACATCAACAAACAGAGCCTCCAGAAAAGAATGCAGCCCTCTGGACATCTTGATTTTAGCTTGGTTGGACTTCTGACCTATAGAACTATAAGATAATGAATTTATGTCATTTCAGGCCATTAAGTTGAGAGTAATTTGTTATGGTGGTAATAGAAAGCTAATATACTATTATTATTAGCTAACACTGTTGAATTGTCCAAAACTATATTTAAAAAATGATTCTCAGTTCCCATCTCTTTTCTAATTGTTGAGGAGCAACAATTCAGTTCCAGTAATACTGGAGCAAGTCTGATGTTTGTGGGGAGAGTTAGAAAGATAGTCTATTAAGTAGAGAGGGGATCCAGTTCATATTTATGTCCAAATTCCTCACTTTAATGATTGAGTTGCTTTTTTCATATTTGGTTTTTGGTGTAAAAGTTTAGGGTGCTCGTTATTTTAAAAACATTTTCCTAGTCTGCTTCTAATGAACACAAACACATGTATCGATACAAACACACAAAATTATGCAGAAATAGACTATACATTTACCCAAACACAGTAAACCCAATGATGACAATACATTTCCCATCTGCCTACTTTTAAAAATGTTCTGAACTTCATAATATGAAGAAAGTCGGCAGACAGTAACTTTGAAAACACTCTTTTAAAAACGCATGCGTAGACTTAGTTGTTGGGGGAATGCTGCTACCATAGGTCTTCAGGATGGAATGCAGGGATGTCGAGAATGACCTTTCATTCAGGAAACCTCCATGCCGGCAAGACTATATTTGAGAGTGACCAAAATTGGCTCTCAGAGGCAATATATTTGGCTGTGGGGACATCTTAATGATTGAACATTTAAACAGTCAGAGATTCATTATGAAAATCTGGAATTCCAGCCAGATTTCCAGATTGTTCCCCATTAATTCTCGGTCTGCATCACTGCACCTGAGCTATCAAATGCAGCTGAATAGTAGCAACCCTCTTAGGGGAAGAGGGTCTCCCCAGTTCATCACAAGTCCTCATCTCCCAGCCCCTGAGACTCAGCAGTTCCAGTAAGAAAACTGACGTTTGACTTTCAGAATTCCTATAGCCAGTCTGCCTTGTCCATTTACCTTATCTCTCTGACTCATGAATTAGGGTATTTTCAGTTTGCAACCTATGATTTATAGTATTAAAGTGATAATAAATATGGTCATCTTAAGCCATGGAGATTTTAATACAGAAATAATGTCAAAGGTTTGGCTTTTTTCTGAGTCATGTTCCTACCAAATCCATCAGTCACATTGAAATAAACCTCAGGAGAAGCATCAGACACTTCAGTAAATTTTGAATTCATCTGTATTGGTTTTCCTTGTGAACTTAAATAACCTTAAATAGTAATATCACAAGCAGAATATATATGCCATTCTAGTGTAGTGTTGGCCAATTTTTAACTCCTAAAAATTGAGTTCACTGCGAAGTTTATACAGAACAAATTGTTTAGAACAAAAAATTAATTGATAAGCTAGAAAAGGTCCATGGAAGTGAAACTGTTCCAAATAAGAAATGTTGTTTTGTTTTCTAATGGCCAGTCTATTCTTTGATAGAGGTAATATTTTACAAAAGGGGGTAGCAGTCAATGGCTTGTAAGGAGATGAATGCAATTATCTAAGGGAATACAACACCTAGATTCAGTTTGCAGGATTTCCCTGTGAGTTAATCAGCGAAAGAGGCTGTTACCATTTGCAAGTCCTATGCTAGAGGAGCTGGGCCAGGGGCTGTTGGCTTTAGCTTGGTTGATATTAATTATACTTTTGATTTTGTTTGGCTTCTCTTTATACACGTAACAATTAGTGATATTATCCCTCCTTTAGCAGTAAAGCTCTCCACATTTCTATGTAGAATCTGACGAGTCCCGTGATAAACAACTAAGAGAGCAGAGGGGCAGAGAGCCCTGTGTGGCTACCTACCAACTGTCCTTGTGACCACAGGCAGCTCTCAGCCTTTCTGCATCTCAGTTTCCTGTCAGCAAACAGGGAAAATATGATTTGTTTGTATGTAGTCAGCGCTCTTAGGCGCAAGTAATAGGAAAAACTCTGGCTATCTTAAAGTGATTTCCTGGAAAAGTGAAGTGGCTCAGAGAAAACATATAAAGCTTGAGAAGCAGTCTGGAAAATGTTCAGAGACCAGGGCACCTCTGGAGGCTTTGAAGCGCTAACAGTTTTCTCAGGAAGGGGCAATTATAAGATGTTGTCACCCTGCTGCTGGGGACACACAGCCCTGAACATGAGAGCTAACTATCCCATTGCTTTCCAGCCACCCACTCTACATTCAGACTTCCTGGGCAGAAGCATGGAGTTGTTTTAGTTTATGTCACACGGCTGTGTATTTGCCAAGTGACAGGAGGTTGGCTGAGATAAATGTCTTGCCTTCTTTTGGCTTCCATGGTGGGAGAGGTGCTCTGCCTCCTACCTGGACTCACACAGAGGAAGATGTTTTCAAAACACACAAGCAGTTGAGGTGCTGGATAGGCAAAGAGTGGGGCAGGGGTGGAGAGGACAGGAGAGACAGGCAGAGAGACAGAGAGAGAAGTCTATATTGTCCTTACTTCTCAGCTGATGTGGGTTCCCTGATAAGACTATAAGTAAAAGAAGGCTGAAAACCTTTCAAAGCATTATAAAAACATAACATGGTATGGTTATTGTTATTATTCCCACTGTCACTATCTCAGTTCAAACCTTCATTGCTTTTCACCTGGACGTTTTAGATGTACTACTGGCTATCTCACTGTCTGTAATTACCTCAACCACTACCACTATTACCTCAACTTTGTCACCAGCTTTGTCTTCCTATCCTGTGCAGTCATTTCCTTCTCTAGAAACTTCAGTGACTTCTCATTGTTCAGAGAGTAACACTGACACAGCTTAGCAAAGCAGTCTGTCTTCCCAGCTTCATGTCCAGCTATATCCTTCTACAAGCCACAAGCTTCTTCTGCTTTGCAAAACGACTATAGAACTTGATAAGGTACCACACTGTAATGCAAAACTTGATAAGGTACTACACTCTAATACAAATTGTGGTGTAATTGGCTCCAGTCTCGTTTTCCACCTGGATGAACCAAAGGTCTTAGCTTTTTCGGGTACTGGGAGGAAGAAAGGAAGTAGGAAGTTACGGATTTATGATCATCTGAGACTTCAGCAGTTCAATTCAAAGCATATTTAACTTTGTAAGGATTTGGCAGAGAGCATGCTCCAGAGCCTTCCAGCAGGAGAAGGCTTCAATGCTCCCAACATGTGTCAATCTCAGAGTCTAGCCCTATAACCATCCCTGTCTGCTTCTGCACACTCTCCCGCACAACAGGGTTGCACCCAAACATAGTGACCTGCACAGCAGACTCCGCTGCTGTGCGAGGGGAGTCAGCCAAGAAAACTGACCCGCTAAATGGCCAAGAACCAGGAATAGCAGCACCTGTCTCCTCCCCTTCCAGCCACGCAATGTATCACACAGTAATTGGGCAACCAAATAAAAGTAGTATTTCCATCAGCCGCATTGCTACCTCTGTCTTACTCGATTAGATTTTTAGACCCCGCTTATCCCATGTGGCAGGTTTTATTGTACCATTCTCGAAGAATGTCTTTGCTGATGTAGTTTTTACTGGCCAAAATCGCTTTCTTTCCCTTTTTCTTACTGAAATGCTACTCACCTTCTGTGAGTCAGTGAACATGGTCTCACCTGAATGAAGATTCTTTGAGTCTTCATTAGAAAGTGTGAGTTAATTTAGCAGCTAATGGCGTGAAGTTCAAGTGGATTTAGTATTCACCTTCTTAGTCACAGTATGATATTTTACTAGATTTCTTCATCTGCATTTCTATAGCTCTTAATTGTATCTGTTTACTTCTGTAATTAGTTGTTTACACATCTGTCTTCCCCCATTAAATTATACATGTTATTTGAAGACAGGCTTTTATGTCTTTTTCATCTCCACACCCACAGAGTAAAATTTGGTGAATTTAATAAATATTTCTTGAATCAGTTAATTAAAGTTGGTATCCTATCTCCATTAGAACGAGAGCAAGCAAGTGATTGGCTAAAGCATTCACACAATCAGTGCATTTTGGTGTTTTCAGAAGTAGTTTTATCAACAGAATTCAAGAATAGATCTTAGAGCTAGATAGCATCTCTGTGGAATGTATAGCTATCATCTTGTGAACGCTTTCCACATTTTAATTAACTTAATCTCATGCAGGAGATATCCCTGTTCATAGATGAGAAGAGAGGTTGAGTAACTTGCTCAAGTTCTCATTTATTCTAAGTGGAGGAATCCTATTCAAATAAGGAGAGGAAAGCACATTTGGCTAGTCTCTTCTTACATTTTAAGGAAAGCAAAACTGTCGCCAGAGTGTAACTATGTGAGCCAAACATGCATTCGTGAATTTTGTCTCTGAGTCTTACCATTCTCAAGTTCATGGCCATTAGGTTTTGTATCAGAACGAGTCCCAGGTAGCATTGTATAAGGTACCTACTACCCACTCCTTGGCATCTTCCTCAATGCCTTTGGTTTCTAGTAGGCTCACATTCCTTCTAGAGGATTAGAATGGATGTGCACTGTCACAATTCGTTACGTCCTCTCCAGCAGAACTCATAAAGCCAGGCATTCGTTAGACAACTAATTATTGAGCACTTAGACATAAGACATTGTGCTAATAATAACAAGCGCTAACATTTATTTGTGCTTACTATATGCTGGATACAGTGCTAAACCTTTTATATGCATTTTTTCATTTAATCTTATTAACCATCTTTTAGATCGGCACTATTGTCAGCCCCATTTTACATATGAAGGAACTGAAGCCAAAGAAGTTTGTGTACCATCCCAAATCTGTAAGCTTTTAAGTGATAGGGCCACTCGGGGAGGTAAAAATTGTGCCCCAGTAGTATTTTGATTTAGCAAATCAAAATGGCTGCGTGGATCAAGAGTGATTTTAAGTTCCATTCATTCAAGTTTTTCTCTGACTTCTTTTCTTAATTGAATTCTTCACTTCATATTCAGCAGCCAGTATAGTACTATACACAAGCATCACTCTGGAGCCAGAGCACCTGGGTTTGAGTTCTCTCTATGCAGCTTATCTGTATGACCTTTAGCAAGTACTTAACTCAGTGCCTCTGTTTCCTCTTCTATAAAATGGGAATGAGAAGAATAATACTTACCTTACACACTTGATATGAGGATTGGAGACTATAAATATATATATATATATATATATATTGCAGTGCTTGGCATAAGTATTTTTTTTTAATATTTATTAACTGCGATTAGGAAGACGTGTGCTTGTTGCTTTGGATGATAAAAATATAAATAATACCTATGCCTATCCCTTGGGGACTTTATAGTCTATGACATAAGATAGAAATATATTCATTTAGCCAGTTAACTAAAATTAATTAATTGCTAAACAGAGTTACAGGCAATGTACTATGGCCATTTGCTTGTACAAAATTATAAGAATGGTTGCAAAATGAGGGAAGAAAGAAATGAGGGGGAAAACATTGGCTAGAAATTAGGAAATGAGGGGTGTATGAAAGGACTTATCAGTTATTAGCTGGAAAACTCAACAGTTACTATACCTCCCTGAGACTCTTTCTCTCTTGGTAAAATGGAGAAATTATACCCACCTTATAAACGTATTATAAGGATGACTGCTGATAATATCATATATTAACACATATATGTAGAATCTCAAAAATTGGTATAGACGATCTTATTTACAAAGCAGAAATAGAGACACAGAAGTAGAAAACAAACATATGGATACCAAAGTGTGGGGGAGATGAATTGGGAGATTGGGATTGACATACACTATTGATACTATGTATAAAATAGATAACTAATGAGAACCTACTGTATAGCACAGGGAACTCTACTCAGTGATCTGTGGTGACCTAAATGAGAAGGAAATCCAAAAAGGAGAGGATATATGTATACATATAGCTGATTCACGTTGCTGTACAGTATAAACTAACACAATATTGTAAAGCAACTATACTCCAATAAAAATTTTTAAAAAAAGGATGACTGTAAAATAACATAATGTTTAACCAGACAATATGAAATTTTATTCTATTATTTAACTATAAAAGAGACTATTGTACTCAAGGAGAAAATTGGAATTCAGAATAAGAAAACATTTCTTTCCCAATCTAACCCATTTTTGCTTCAGCCAACACCCGTTTGCTAAAGCCGTGCGTGGGCAACTAAGCTGCCCTGATTCCTCACTCACCCTCCACATCCAATTCATTTACATGTTCTTTGTTTTAGTTTTCAAAATAAGAGCTCAAATCCACACCCTTGTCTCCATCTCCCTCCCATTATACAAGTCCAAGTCACCCTATTGTCACCACCATATTGGTTTTTCATGTTTGCTCTTACTATCTCCAATCTGTTTTGCATACAGCAGTCAGAGCAATAATTTAAAAGCAAAAATTGAACTGTTATGCCATCGCTTATTGCCATTCAGTGGCTCCCTTTACAAACCTATGATACAGCTTCTCCTGACCTCTGCTCCCTTGTCTTATTCCACTCTGCCTTGCTTCTCATGTTTGGTCTCATTGGCCTCTTCTTATTTCCTGGGAAAAATCCCAAACCTATCTCTTCTTCAGAGATTTCCTATATTCTATCCCTTTTATTTGGAACACTTTTCCTTTTGCAGAGTTGCTTTCCTTATCCTTTAAGTTTTAACTTAAATATTATCTTCCTTGTCCACTTTATCTAATTAGCCTCTTCCCCATCCCCTGTGGTTCTCAATCATGTCACCTATGTTTCTTTCAAAATTTAATACACACAAACCCTCCCATGTGCTTTTCTTACTTATTGCCTATTGTTCTCCAGCTCCTGTAAGCTCCACAAAGGCAGGGAAAATGTCTGCTACTTCTGCTTTGTTCATCACTGGGTACCCAGAACGGTTCCTGGGAGGTACTTGATGAATGACTATTAGTAGACATTTGGGTCCATTACTTGATTCAACAAATATTTGTTGATTAGCTACCATGAGCATCAAAGCACATCACGTCAGAGTTTTACAGAATAAAAAATTAATATATTAGGGAATGTGAAATGTTGCATATGTATGTACTTTACTTTGTCTGGTATAGTGTATCTGTGGAGTTTATTAGTGCCTTTGAAAGACTGACAAATATGTCACCAGGAAGCTGAGACTGAATTAAATTAATACTTTTCTTCTTTGCCATATCCAGTTGCCATACTTGTCTGATTCTATTTGAGGAAAAGTTTGGGGTATACTTTCTAAAATACTAGTAGGTGGTTGCCATGACTTTTTCATTTCTAAGTTACATTGCATAGAATTTATCTCAGATTATTATACAAAATTAAACTCAGTTACATGCCACACAATGAGCTCATTTCTTTCAGTCCTGCTAGCCCCTCACTCATGTTTATTGCTAAGCCAAGCCTATTTTGTCTGTATTTTTTCTTTTACTGCAACATAATGATCTGAATATGTTATCCCAAGATTATCCCAGCAGAGGAATAGAATGACGTTGTTAATCTCCTTGCACTGGTTTCTGTGTTCACAGTCTATCAATAGCTGAATCTTTTTGTTAACAGTAGTAAATGTAAATTTGAGGCACTTTCAACCCAAATGTTCTTCTATTATTATTCCTTTCTAGTTTGTCTTATCCTATCAAACATTTCCCTGATTAGATTAGATTAGATTTTCCCTGGTGATTTCATTGATATTGTTCCAAGTAGAAAATCTTACCCGTGTTTCTAGTCTTTTTTTACATTGATATTTTTCCAAGTAGAAACTCTTACCCATGTTTCTAGTCTTTTTTTAAAGTCTTGTATTTGTTAAAGTATGGTATTTTCTTTTTAATTTTGTAAAATCTCATATGCACATAACAGAACTAGTCCACCAAAATGAATTAGGATAATATATATCAATAGAAACCCTATTGAAGTTCAAGAGAAAACAAACACACATGTTTTTAAAAGCTCAACATTGGTGAATTTAAATATACCACATTTACATGAAACCTTAAATTTTGCTGCTTTCATATTGCTGCATGTTTTCTTTTATATATGCTTTCTTTTCTTGCTGATAAAGAAGTATTAGATGTGCCCAGTAAAATAAATACAGAAAAGCCCCCAAAAGGAGGAAGGAAATAAAAATCTCCCACTATCCCATCTCCTAAGGAGACTGCTGTTAATATTTTAGAAATAGTCCTTTATCTATGCATGCAATGCATGTATACCTTTTAAAATTAGATTGGAATCATGCTATAATATTATTTTTTAATCTTTTAAAATGATCAATTTGGTATGAATATTTTCTCATATCAATAATATTTCACAGCATTATTTATAATGGTTGTTTAACATTCTACAAAATAGATAAACTCTAATTTATTTAGTCAGTCATATATGTTTGAAATTTTAAGTGCTTACCAAAGTTTCATTGTTATCGATAATATGTGGTGTGGGAATTTTTGAAAGCCTCTTTAATAATTTCTTTAGGATACATTTCTATAAAAGGAATCATTAGGCCTAAGTTTTGTGCATTTTAATACTTCAGATGTATATTATCAAATTATCCTTCGAAAGTCTGCACCAATTGTATTCCCACTTAGCAGTATACAAGGTTCCCTGAACTCTCTTTTGCACTGGTACTTTATCCCTTTTATCTATCAATTTTAAGATTTAAATATGTATATATCTTGGCGTTTTGATGTCTTTTATTACCAATGAATATGAACGTTGTTTTATCATGTGTGTATTTTTTTTTTTCCTTTTGTGAGTTGTGTGTTCGTATCCTTTGACCCTTTTATCTATTTTGGTTGTTGATGTTTTTCTTATTGATTTCTAAAAATTATATAGGTTTTCAAAATCTTCAGGTTGGATAGCACAATTATCAGGTTAAGAATCATTTAGAAATTCTTGCCTAGAAGATAATCTAGTTACCAGCTTCTTCTACCAGCCCATACCCATCCCAGGAGACTCAAAAACTGAGTAGCGGGAAAGTGCAATAATGACCTCATTGATCAATATTTTCTAGCTTCAAAAAAATCTTGTGAATATCGCAAGGAAGGAAATATCATCCCCATTTCACAGAGGAGAAACTTGTACTTCTGAAAATTGAGAAATTTATACAAGGCCTCACAATTTTTAAATACCAGGGCCCTGACTAGGATTTTAGGTGCCAAATCTGCTACATCACCTTTCTTGTGCTTATGATTTCCTCTTTTTCCTTTCCTCATTATTATAATTTATTTTTCCTCACTATTTTTTTTAACAACACATCAGCACTAAAAGGGGCATCTTCCTCAATGTGGTTTTAGGTTGCCTCTCAAGTCCTCAGGGGAGACTGGCTTTATGTCAGGCACTGGGCATTCCTAGATGCCTTGCAAAACATGAATCATTTCATTATCGTTCATCTTGTCCAAATCTCTTTTTATCATGAACTAAATTTGATTGAATTTTGCAGTTAATTTTATTACTTTATTTCTGGAAAGAAAATATTTTAATAAATAGGCTGAAGGAAAAGAGATATGATTTAGCTGACAAGGAATTAAGACCCTCTTTGCATTGTGTCTGGTTCATGCTTTGGCTGTGTATTTTTTTGTTGTTTTTGTTTTTGTTTTTTTTGCAGTGTGTGGGCCTCTCACTGTTGTGGCCTCTCCCGTTGCGGAGCACAGGCTCCAGATGCGCAGGCTAAGCAGCCATGGCTCACGGGCCCAGCCGCTCCGCTGCATGTGGGATCTTCCCGGACAGGGGCACGATCCTGTGTCCCCTGCATCGGCAGGCGGACTCTCAACCACTATGCCTCCAGGGAAGCCCTTGGCTGTGTATTTTGTGCTTACTTATTTTCCCCACTAATTTATCTTTCATATAAGATGATAGTATTAGTCACCATTTTTCTGATACATGCTTTGTTTTGTTTTTTTTTGTTAGTGGTGATGGCTTTGTATGGAGTTAGCCATATGCTCCTTAGTTACATCTGGTTCCAAAAGAAAGTAGCTGTGAGAATTCTGGATAGGATCTGATATTTGTGGAACATTTTTTTCCTCATTATAAAGTAAACATAATTCTCTCCAACAGTACTCCTCTTAACTGGTTTAATTCTAAAGTTTTAACATCCTCAGTTCCATGTTATCACCCCAAACTCTTTTGGATTCTAAATACATACATATGATGACTGAGAGAAGTATTTGGAAACGAAAGCATCCCAAACAGAAAAGCATCCACCTTATTGGTTATGCTTTACTGCAGAGTTTCTGCTTTATTATATGCTGCACCAAATTTGCCCACCTTGTTCCTCAGATATTTCTATATGAATAGCATGTTAACTATATTATAACAAACATAATATGGAAGTTCATTCAGTCTAATAATGCTCGTTGCTAGGCAACCATGTTCCCAAAATAGCAGCTGAAGCAGTGCAATGTCAGCTATCTGAACAATGTAGAACATAGAAACTGATCACACATGTACTGATTTTTACAAATTTTGAGTTTGTTAATATGGTTTTTAATCAAAGCTAGAGAAAAATTAAGTGCTCAATTGAAAGCTTTTGGAAATTCAAGGAGGCAGATTAATTGTTTGTAGAGACAGACAGATCAGGATTCAAATCCCAGCTCTATTATTTAAATAATCCCGGTAACAGTGGACAAAATATTTACCCCTTCAGCTTCAGTTTTATTGTCATTATTTACAGTAGTGATAATAACATGTACCCTGTGGGGTTGTTGTGAAGGTTCAGTGAAAAATGTTTCACATAGTTCCTGGTGCACAGGAAGTGTTCAGTAAGTTAATAGTATGATGATCATGATGATGATAATTCAAAAGATCATGCTAACCATTTTTTAACCCTTTCGTATTTTTGAAGCAATCAACAAATATTTCTTGAGCATGAGCCTTGAGTAATAAGCTACACAAATAAGTGCTTGCCCCCAAAAGAATTTACAGTTTCATTTGGGAGATATATATATACAAGAGAAAAGATAATGACTGCCCAGCATACGCAAAGGCCCTGAGCTGGGAGAAAAAGTTGATGTGTTCGAGGGACTAAAAAGTGGCCTAGGGTTTGGAGCATAGTGAGCAAAGGGGGAAGGTGGCATGAGGTGAGAATGAAGGGGTGGAATGGAGTTAAATCATTCACTGAATTTTAGTCTAGGTATCATAGTAAACCTTTGAAGCGTTTTTAGCAAAGGAGAGATGTGATTTGATTTATATTTTAAAGACACTGTTTGGAGAACAGTTTGGTTGAAGGTAAGAGTGAACTTGGAAGGACCAGTTAGGAGGCTCGTCTAGGTTAAAGATGACAGTGCGGGGCTTCCCTGGTGGTGCAGTGGTTAAGAATCTGCCTGCCAGTGCAAGGGACACAGGTTCGAGCCCTGGTCCGGGAAGATCCCACATGCTGCGGAGCAGCTAAGCCCGTGCGCCACAGCTACTGAGCCTGCCCTCTAGAGCCTATGAGCCACTACTGAGCCTGTGTGCCACAACTACTGAAGCCTGCACACCTAGAGCCCGTGCTCCACAACAAGAGAAGCCACTGCAATGAGAAGCCTGTGCACCGCAACGAAGAGTAGCCCCCGCTCGCCACAACTAGAGAAAGCCCATGCACAGCAACGAAGACCCAATGCAACCAAAAAAATAAAAAAAAGATGAGAGTAACCCAGGCTAGGGTGATGGCCCTGGAAATGGAGAAAAGCTAGCAGATTCAAAACATTTTGAGAGAGAATCATCAGGACCTGTGATCTATGGGTTGTACAGAATGAGGTCAAGAGAGGAGTCAAGCATGATTCATCTTTCTAGATTGAGCAGCTGGGTACATTAGTGATAGTGAAGAATGAGTAAAATGTCAAGATGAGCAAGGAAGAGGAATTAGCTTTTTAAATAAGGGAATTAATTGGCAATGAAGGAACTCAAGGTCTTGTTAGGAAATAGCAGGTGGCCCAGTTCAGCTCAGGATGAATCACATGTGTGTCAGGGATGGGATGGGGTGGGGTGAACAAGATAAAGTTGGAAAGGGGTTAGCTGGCACAGGTTCACAGGTGTCAAGCAAATATACGTGGATGTGTGTCGTTTATCCATTTGTGTCCTTATTTACAATCAGGTCTACTCTCTGTAGACTTTCTTTTCTGCTTTCCCCTATGGGCAGGCCTGATCCTCATGGAGGGTGATGAGGACACAGCGAGAAAAACACAAAGAACAGCTGGCTGTCCACTAGGGTAACCGCTGGCCACATGTGGCTGTTCAGCCCTGGAAATGTGGCTCGACTGAATTAACATGATCAAGTGTAAAATATACACTAGATCTTGAAGACTTAATATGAAGAGAAAGGATTTTAAATATCTCACAATTTTTATATTGATATGTTGAAATAATATTTTGAAATGATTGAATAAAATATATTATTAAAATTTTTCTATTAGAAAAATTATGCATGCACCTCACGTTACGTTTCTGTTGGACCATGCTGATCTAGAGTGGTTCTAACTCATGCCAACCTACGTGCACCACCTGAAGAGTGAGTTTCCGTATTGCCAGTCTGTAGTTTCTTGAAGGTGGTGATCCTGATGTGTAGAGCAAGTGAGATAGTGTGAATGAGTCATTCCAAGATGTATTATCAATAAACACTTAACCAGGGTCCTTGGGTGAAGCTACAGATTAGCTTTACCTGCAGCAGAGTGTTAACCCTCTACAGCTCACAATACAGGATATCTGCAAAACATTCCAGAGCTCTGCTGATTTCTCTTCTCATAGTTCGTTGCCCTCCATAGAAGATTTAGCTCTTTCTCCTCAAGATTTGTTTGATAGACTTTTCCTGGGAATTTTCTCTCATCAATTCTTCCCACTCAGAATTACATGCTGTGCACTTCATTGCCATTGGCCAGGTGGTTTCCTGAGGTTAATCATCATAGAAAATGCAAATATATTGAGCACTTTTATATACATACTTCCTTTTTTCTCCTGAAGATGTATTTCAGTTTTATACCCACTTCTTTCTGAACTTGTGAGGCTTGTTTAGTATTGGATGGAAATGGATCAGTGTCATTTATATTTAGGATATGTGGTCAATTATAAAGGTTTAATTTAAGGCTGAGCTTTTCACCTGGCAACCTTTTTTTATGTCTGAATATATTTTCCCTTAGGGTAAAGAATTTTACAGGGATGGTATAAGTGCAGGAAGAAAGGTAGCATTTTTTCCTACATAGTAGAAGCTCTTTTAACCAACCACGACTTAACCTACCCACCAGATATATTGATATTTTCCAAAAATAGTGTTGTTTCACACACAAAAAATAAGTTGAATATGTATGAAAAACTTGATTCAGGTCAAGTCACTTAAAAATGTGCTATCAAATTAGGTATGGGTAAGAAAATTGTAAAATATTTGGAAAAATTATAGAAATCTATTATTCTTCATTCAAATTGCTCTGCAAGTGTCTTCAATTTCTCACTCCACTTTAAATAAATTAAAGTTGGAAGTCCCACAGAATGCATAATCACTATGATTTATGAAAGAAAGACTTTTAGGAACTCAAGGTAAAAGATTTGGTCTCCATTAGAGACTGACAAATAAATTCTCATTTGTATATTTTAAGTAAAGTGTTTAAAATATGTATGCATTATTACCTTTTGTGATTTCTGTCTTCCTCTATCACCTGACTTCTAATCACACTGGGCAAAAGATTTCCTATGTATTTGACATTTTATAGCATGGAGAGGACCTCAATCTAGCTACCATTTACCACAATGTATGTGAAGAGTATGGTTTAATACTCTGATTCACCAGCTCTCCTTTACCACTTGTTCACATGTTATACACTGGCTTCTTTTTCTCCTCCTCTGAATTGGCTTACATGGACCAGTGACCAGTGACCTCGTAAACACCTTTACTTATGTCTCTCTAGCCTTTTATACTGTTGCCTTTGCCTCTTAAACCTGTCTTCCTCTTGGCTTATATTAACCAGACTATTCTGACTTTTCTTTTTCCTGTCTGCATGCTTTTTTTTTCCTCCTACTCCTTTATGGGCTTATATTTCTTCTTCCTTTTTTCTTACCCTGTTTCCTATTCTTACTATTTTGATTTTTTTTCTTCATACTATTTTCACTGATAGTTCCATTCACTATTTTTTCTTCATTTTAAAAAAATTTTATTTTATATTGGAGCATAGTTATCAAGAAGACTATTGCTCTCTGTGGGCTAGTTACAGCACTGCTTTGGTATAAAAACCATAGGGATAATTGAATCATGATTAGAGCAAAAGGAATTAATGAGATGCTTCTAAGAAAACTGGGATATCGGTGTATTTTGTCAGTGTACCCCTTCCCCAGATAATGAAGAAAGAATATATCAAATTCTACCTCCTTCAGTTTCCCACTTCCAGGCTTTATGTAGACCATCTTTTTCTTCTTCTTTTAAATATGTTAATGCCATTGATTACATGTTGGTCAACATCTCTTTTTCACTTTGTTCTTTCAGCTTTTTAAGTGGACATGAAGATAATATTAAAAAAAGATTTCTGCCAATGTGTCAGGCATAGTTCTAGATGCTTTAAATTTCAAAACAATACCATACATTTGGTATTATTAGCCCCTTTGCATAAGTGAGGAGTATGAGGCGTTGGAATTTTCAATAACTTGCCTAAAATCACGCTACTAATAAACACTGGTGCCCAAGTCTACTCATTTTGAAAGCCATGTTTTTTAATGAATACATTTAACTCTATACATTCCTATCTAATCTCTACTTAAGCTACATCCCACAGATTTTAATATGCAGTATTCTCTGTATCATTTAGATCTAAATATTTCATAATTTCCATTGTGATTCCTCTTTAACACTTGGAATATTTAGATGTGTTTTTCCTACAACATATGGAACCTTTGCTTACTACTTTATTAAATTACTTACCCAAAGTAACTTTTATAGATATCTATTTTTAGTTGACATATAGTTTATTTACAATGTCATGTTCATTTCAGGTGTATAACATAGTGATTCGATATTTTTATAGATTATACTCCATTTAATATAAAATATAAAATATTGGCTATATTCCCTGTGCTGCACATTATATCCTTGTATGTTATTTATTTTATGCCTAGTATTCATACCTCTTAATCCCCTTCCCCTATCTTGCCCCTACCCCTACCCCTCTCTTCACTGGTAACCACTAGTTTATTCTCTGTATCTGTGAATCTGTTTCTGTTTTGTTATATTTATTCATTTGTTTTATTTTTTAGATTCCACATATAATTGAAAACATCATATTTGTCTTTCTCTATCTGACTTACTTCACTAAGCATGATACCCTCCAGGTCCATCCATGTTGTTGCACATAAGATTTCCTTATTTTTGTGGCTGCCTAATATTCCATTGTGTATATAGGTCACACCTTCTTTATCCATTCATCTGTTGATGGACAGTTAGGTTGCTTCCATATCTTGGCTATTGTAAGTAGTGTTGCTATGAATGTTGGGGTGCATAGGTATAAACATCTATTTTTATTCATTATGTTTTGAATTTTATTGCTGTAATTCTTAAGAAAATGAGAAAGGTAGCACAGCATTGTTCCTAAACATCTTTTTCACGTGCTATAAATAAAAGATATGGATCCTATTCTCAAAGAGTTTAGTCGGTTAGAAACTTATAACAAATAAGATCAAAAGAAAACATTATAACAATATCTAGGAGCTCTAAGGATGAGAAATTCAATGGGTATTGTCTCAATCAGAAACATTTTCATGAAAATGGTGGAATGTGCATTAGGTCTTATGGGGAGGATAGGATTTGGGTGAATTGGGTAAAGGAAGGGGATTTCAAGTAAGGAGGCCAACACGAAGTGATCACGGAAAAACTACTGTGTTGTTGGGGCAATGACTAGGCCATCCATATTTTGCCCCTTGGAACACAGGAAATAAGTCTAATCTTGGTTGCATATAACAGCACTCAAAATAATGTTCATAAAACTACTAAGTCTCTGCGAGTATCCTTTTTGAATTAACTAACTCTTCCCTCAGTTATTATTCCTAATGAGTCTCTCCATTTTGACTGCTTATTGATATGTTAGTTAAACTTTATCCTTCTTAAATGGGACCCTTATAACAGGACATGATCCGTGACTTCTTAAAGGGTAGTTCCCAGGATGAAACCCACAAGAAAACACCAACTGTGAAATCTTGCATATGGAGTAATGCCTTGTAGTAGTCAAATCCACAGTGTGGCCATGTGACTGGGACAGTTAAGGAGTAATTCATTTACTTTTCATAAGATGTAAGACTTTAAATGAAGAAGATCAGTTAGATTGATTAGGTCTTCTTAACTTATTGTAAAGTTTAAGAGTTCAGACTTAGAATTCAACAGATCTGACTTTGAATTCTAGCTGCTCCACTTAAAATTCTATGACCTTGGATGAATTTATTTAAACTCCTTATGCCTCATTTTCCTCATCTATAAAATGAGAATAACGATACCTATTTCATAGGGTTGGTATGAAAATTAAATCAAAGAACAAAGTAAATCACGTGGTGTAGTACTTGGCACGTTGTAAATGTTCAACAAGTAGTAGCTAAATATAAGCCTGGGTATAAATTTCAGCCAAATAATGAGGCATTTTCCTGTTCACATCAACTCTACTCGATTATACCAGTATAAATTTTATATCCCCAAAGTGGTAGAATGTTAAATATGCAAAATATGCATATAGGTCTTGCTTCTGTATGGATAATGAACAATAATTAATGGGGCTATTAGCACATAGGAACAAGTAATAGTGAGTGAGTGCTTCACTATTTATTATAACATGTAACCAAAAGGTTATGCTTTAAATGATGCTGTTTTTAGTCAAGACAGTACTATTTATGGGAATCTTTTCAGAGGACAAAGGCAGATTAGAAAAGACATTTCTAGGGTAAACTTATATTCTAAAACCCTCCATGTACTTATCTAGGCTAGGAAATAACAATTGCAGTGTAGTTGAAAATTTATGACAGAGTCGGCAAAAATAACAATGTAAGCCAGCTTTGGTGGTTGACGGTGGAGTCTGGGGAAAGCGATTTGCTAATAAATGTTTTCTGCATTGTTTACCATGATATTCATAAAAATGAATGAGGAAAATAACATTTTAACCCAGAAGTGCCAGAGAGAGTTGCCAATGTATAATATTATTTCATTGCATTTGCCCAATTTACCTCTGAAATGTGGAGTCCATCAATGAAGGCCTTCTTGTATTAATATGTGAGTATGAAGGTGACATCCTGGACGTTTCCAAACCAACTTGCCTCTAATATCTTTGTGATGCTTTTGCCTCTGAATCATTAGTACAGGGGCAACACAACCCTGTATTCTATTGCTAAACACAGTATTTCTTTAGCGGGGTCTTCATGTTTTAATCGTCTAAAAACCAAAAAGTATCTAAATCCTCTAAAAACTAAAATACCTAAAACCTGGTTTTAGATACTTCTATCGACTAGATAGTCTTATAAATAGGAAAAAATATTTTCAGTAAACTTTTTAAAAAAAATTCTCCTTAGGTGATTTCCAAGTGGGTTTTTTTGGTTTGTTTGTTTTTGTTTGTTGTTTTTGCAGATACATTAAACTCTACTAACCCAATATTTTGCTTTTGTAGTGGACTCTCTTAATATGCTGGAACTGAAACTACACCCTTTCATGCTTCAATTTGAAAGTCACTATTTAGGCCATTTGTATAGTAATAGTTCTCATTCATAAGTAAACTTAGTACAGTAGAATAAAATTATATTGTTGGACTCCTTTTTACCCAAATTTAGATACACTTTATAGAATACCATATATCTTGAAATGTAACTGCATTCAAATAAAAGCCTGATAATATACAATTATTCTACACTGAATAGAGAAGCTGTTAGTCTTATCCCTCAATGCATATTTTACTAGTCTTCAAATTTAGAGTTCTGAAGTGTAATAAAAGGCATACAGATGGAAAGAAGCCCTTTAATCTGAAGGATACATGGGTCCAATTCATAATTTTTGAGATCTGCTCTGGGCTGAGTGCAACGCTAATCACACAATTCCTGCTCTGGTTGCCTTCATCATCATCTGGGGGGGCGGGTAGGAGTAGGTAGCAGACTAGTAAACAAGCAAATGGATGAATATTATCAAATATTTGCTATGAAGAAATGCTATAGAGACCAGCATTGAGTACCTACTTAGATTATATGAGCAGACAAAGCCTCACTGGGCTCATGAGAGAGGAAGAGCCTGGGGAAGAATATTACAGGTGGAGAAATCAGCAAGTCCAAACACCGTGAAACAAAATGCTGACCAATAACAGAGGGTTGGTCTCAAGTGGGGAGGGTTATACAGAACCCAGTGGGATTGGACGTTGGAATAACAGATTTACTCACCTTCAGTCTCAGCTGCGTGAGACCACATTTTTTTTTTTTTAATTTATTTATTTATTTATTTATTTATTTTTTAACATCTTTATTGGAGTATAATTGCTTTACAATGGTATGTTAGTTTCAGCTTCACAACAAAATGAATCAGTTATATATATACATATATTCCCATATCTCTTCCCGCTTGCGTCTCCCTCCCTCCCACCCTCCCTATCCCACCCCTCCAGGCGGTCACAAAGCACCGAGCTGATCTCCCTGTGCTATGCGGCTGCTTCCCACTAGCTAACTACCTTACTTTTGGTAGTGTATATATGTCCATGCCTCTTTATCGCTTTGTCACAGTTTACCCTTCCCCCTCCCCATAGCCTCAAGTCCATTCTCTAGTAAGTCTGTGTCTTTATTCCTGTTTCACCCCTAGGTTTTTCATGACATTTTTTTTTTAAATTCCATATATATGTGTTAGCATACACCACATTTTGACTTGGATTGTACCATACTGCAAGTAGCTAAGTGGTTTACCACTTTCTACCATATAAGTGGGTGGGTATGCTGCAATTCTTCAGCAGTCACTGGAAAACTGCAAAGTCTGAAAAGTTGAGAGGATTTACTGAATTACCATTGCCTCCACTTTCAAAAGTGACGCTATAATACCCGTTGTACTATTAACAAGCATTTCATGTTGTTATGTCATAAAATGTACAAATTTTCTGCTCTTAGTGCATTAAGATATAAGGTAGATGTGGAGATGTGTATCCTTATCTTAATTCTTCCTTCTTGATATTCATATAGCATTTCCATCTTGAAATTTGGATAGCACTTATTAACCCTCATTTTGTTACAAAAAACGAAGAATATTAAATTTAAAAGTTAAGATGGGTCCAATTCTTTTTTGTCGCTATGGAATGAGGATCTCTGTTTGTTTCAAGTCACTGTGTACTTGAATTCCATATCAGCCCTCTCTTCTCATCTTGGTGTTTCACTGCTGGGCACATTCAACACTGATTATCAAGTACAAGTCCTTTACTCTTGACCTCCTCCCTCATTTATGCATCGGTTTCTGCTGATGATGCCAAACTATGTTAGAATATGTGAACCCAATAAGGACACAGTTAGTTCCACTTAATGATAATTGGTCTTCTGGTATGGTTTCCAGGAATATATTGCATGATTAAAGCAGGAACCACTTATTGGCAAAATCAAAATCGTCTGGTTACTCCTATACTTCTGTTAACATATTGGTGTTATCCACAGGGAGAAAAAAGTGAGTTCGTTGAACGTATTTGCAAAAAGAGTTTGTACAACTTTCTCTTAAGTGTGCTGGTTTTTAATACTATGTATAAGCTATTCAATCTGCTAATCCCAGTCTTAGAATGGGAATTTGGTAATAGTACCTTTTTTTCTTTAAAAGAAAAGGGAAACAAGTTATTTCTACAGGCAAGTATGTACCTGTGCATTTTTATTTTTTATTCTGACAGCCTACCTGTAATTTGTGAAGGATTTTGGCTGGCAGCCAAACTCAGAGCCTCTGTCAACTGTTACAATTATTTGTTTCTGTATGTATTCTCAAGTGTCTTTATAGTTGAAATGAAATAAGTAACACGTTTGGTGTACATTAGACCACTCTAGACAAATATTTTGGCGGAAGCTTAATTTATTCAGTTCTCCTGACTTTTTTGGTGTATCTGCTTTTCTGTGAAGTATTCCGTACATCTTTATAACCATTGAGAACACATTCTTGATTTAAAGCAAAACTTTGTTACAAAAATTAGCATTCCAGTGCAAAAATTAGATTAAAGCAGAATGAATACACAATATTTGAATTACGCTAAGTAATAAATGTCCATTTAGATTTGCGTTTTAATTTTTAAACGTTTATTTAGCAAAATACTGCCTGAAATCTGTAGGCAAAGATTTTTATTGTATTGACGGGGAAAGCAGTTCTGAATTTCATAAAGCATTCACCAGGGAGACTGTATTGTCAGCAGCAGTAATTACAGCAGGTAATTGTGTCATTTACCCTGTTACAGACCACTGAATGTGATGAGCATGGGACATACCAGCTGTCACACCCTGCTAGCTTTCATGCTCTGGGATTTGCAAAGTCACACTAGGACTCACTCTTGGTGAATGAAAGGGAAACAAAAATAAAGTGAGATTAAAAACTACTGCAGCTTTTATAGAGAGAATTTCTAGAAAACAAAAAGTATAAATTTCTCTAAAGTTGTTAGTCGACCTAGGCATTCCTCTTAATTTTTGTTTCATATAGTCCAAGGCTGTTGTGCTGTAAATAAATATAACTCAGACCCAATTCTGCTGCTTCTTAACCATTAACCTTGGATAAGTGATTTAATCCTCTAGAGCCTCAGTTTCTTCATGTGGTCGATAAAAAATTTGGTGAAGGATACACCTGCTAAGGTCCAATTTCCCTTTTAAAATTCTCTGTGTTTCTACTGGGAATCAATTCTCTTTTAGGTGTTGTAGATACACCAGTGAACAAATTAGGGTTGCTGCTCTTATGAAACTTTTATTCTAATGAGGAATGAGGAAGACAGACCATAAACACATAAGCAAACACTTTCATATAGTTTAACATCAGATAAAAGCAGGTGTTGCGAAGAAGGAATCCCGGTAAGCAGAGGTGTGAGACAGAGACTCTCTGAGGAGGTGCCCTCTGAGCAGAGGCCTGAAATAAGTGAGTGACTGAGCCATGAAACGTGTGGGTTAAAAGTGTCTCAAGAGGAAGAAACTGCAAGATGTTTTGTCTGTTCAAGGAACACAGAGAGGCCAGTGTGGCTGGGAGGAGGAGAGAGGTAGAAGATGACTTCACTGGGGCTCACTGTGGCCATGGCAAGGACTTTGGATTTTATTCGAAATGTGAGTGAAGAGAATCCAGGGAAGGGTTAAGAGCAGAAGGATGTTGGGGACATCTTAAATTTTGAGAGAGTCTTTCTGCCTGCCTTATGAAATAAGGCTGCCAGTGGGAATATTTGCATTTTAACAGAATATACTCAAATGTATTGGTATATAAATGGCCACTTTAAAAAAATCACGTGATTTCAAATTTATAGGGAAAAATTTTTGTAGAGATGTCAGAGAAGACTATTGATTACAGTTGAGGTTCTTTTGATATCTTTTGATATTTTTGAAATTGCCTTTGAGTTTCATTTTACCTTAGGTAATGTAGACTTGGTAGGAATAATCCTAAAGGAAGAAAAATATTAACTTCATTTGTGCTGGCATGTTTAGTTTTCAAGCTAATTCAGGAAAGATTTGGGGATATGATAGTGTATTAGTAGATGTGATTAAACACAGAATAGTGAACACTTTTCTAGGTGTCTTTCTCTAGAATAGTGGAATTGGGACAGAGAGAGCCAATTAGACATGAAGAAAAGCCTGCACATATTCAGTATACAGGCCAGTAGCTTCTTATAACATTCTTGATGGGTTTTCTTCTTCTGTTGGTGTATCATGACAAACTGATTTTTTTTAATGCATAAAAACATTTAATCAGCAAACACAGGTGGAACATTAAGTTCTAGTCAAACACTCTGCCAAACACTTGAGATTTAGCAGGCTACCTACAGAAAGTTTGCTGGTGAAATATGTTTGACTAGGGAGCTAGGAATCTCTTAAAGCTGTGTTTACACTTCAGACTTATATTCTATCCTTACTTAGATGTCCAACGATGGCTAGAAGTTGGTTGCTGCCCATTGTGGCAGGACTAACGTCCCTTCTAATCGATCTTTTTAATGTCAGTTGGGTATAAAAACAAAACACATCTTCCTTGTCATTAGGAGAGCATAACCTAGAAGTGAAAATTAGTAAGTACATAGACAACTGCGTTTCAGTCCTATAATAGAAGGAAGCACAGCAAGCTAAGGAAACAGGTTAAGCAAAGATGCTGAGCCGTGAAAGTGATGAGGTAGTGACAAAGGAAATGGCAACATAAAGAAAGAAGACAAATAAATCTCTGCACTTCTACCTTCCTGTTCCCAAAATAAATCTACAATTAACATCATGTTGTACTTTTCCTAACATTCAGTTTTTCAGAAATATGTATAGCTGAATGATTTCTGTCTTCTCTTCTAGAGAATTCTATCTCTCAAAGGTTTCCAACCATGATCCCATCATTTTATTTTTCCTAGCTCTGGGACTTTTAAGAATGGCCATATCCCACTTTCAAAATAATCATTTTGATTTAGTGTCTTGGTCCGTTCAGGCTGCTGTAACAGACTGGGTGGCTTAAACAGCAAACATTTATTTATTACAGTTCTGCAGGCTGGGAAGGTCAAGATCAGGGTGCTGGCAGGTTGATTGTTTGGTGTCAGCATGCTTCCTGGTTTATAGATGAAAGTCTTCTCCTTGTGTCCTCAGATGCCAGAAGGGGCATGAGAGATTTCTGAGGTCTCTTTTGTAAAGGCACTAATCCTATTCATGAGGGCTCCATTCTCATGATCTAATCACCTCCCTAAGGCCCCACCTCCAAATACCATCACATTGGGGATCAGGCTTCAACAAAAGGGTTTCAGGGAGACATAAATATCCAGTCCATAATGCTTAGTTTATCATTTCGTCTTGGGGTACAATGGGTTGAGGATGGAGGATGGATAATTCAGAGGCCAGATTAGAAGACAGAAGCAGGACTGGCCAACAGAGAAGTAAGTCACAGTCTACTTGGTCAATCTGCCATAGAGGCCCAGGAGGCTACCTGAGCCAGCTGTTCTTTGGTAACTTGCAAATATTTCCCATTTTGCCTTCTCGCCTTTTTCCTTCTGTTCTACTTTATCTTAAAGAGACATTCTGAGTGAATGAATGGATTTTATCATTCGTGCAAAGATATGTGGAACTAAAAGAGAGAGCCTTTAAATACACTTACTGGCCAGTTGTACTAGATCTGGGCCCCCAGAGGAAGGAGGGGAGGAAAGCAGGTAGTGAGGAGGGGGGTGCTGGGTGTAATTAGAGGAGGGGAGAATAAGATCTGTGAATACAAAGAGCACGTGTTTTCCCCAGAGCAGGACACTGCTGATTGTAATTAAAACATACTTGCAGGCAGGGAGAAGATTACAAGTTACAGTTTTAAAAAAAGATTTTAACTGATACTGTGGAAGAATAAAAGAAAGCGGGATGAGTAAATTGGGGAGGAATGTAAATAAAGCTTGCACTGGGAAACAAGGGCAAGAAACCAAGAGGTAAGAAGGCAAGAAAAGAGAGTTAGGATCAGATAGAGCCCCACTTGCTATTCAGCTGTTCCTTATGCTACACATCTTCTGGTTTTGAGGTCAGGTTTCTATTCACATTCAAACAGTAATCTGATTGGGATCCCAGAGGCCAAAAGGTGTGAGGACCCGTGAGGGGCATAAGGAGAAGGGAAGAATTGTCAGCTTGTTCAGGTGGGGTGTATGCTATTCAGGGAACGTGAGTGATGGGATGGCAGGTTAAAGTCTTTCTTAAACTCCTCTGAACAATTTCAGACATTCCTGAGGGCAAGAGCTCCCCTCTGTGAGAAACAGTGAGAAAAGAGTTACTGCATTTAAAGGAAACTCATCAAGTAAAAGTGAGTGATTCAGAATGAGGTTTAGAGTAAAAGCCATTTCAAATTCTTGAAAAGAATATAAAATAAAAAGAAGAGACACTAACCATATTATCAGGAGAAAATTATTTTTGGATTTTAAGGAATCGATTCTCAATGACAGAAAAAAAGATTTTACTATACTACTAAGTTGATTCCTGCCTCAAAGAACTAAAAAAACACAGGTGTAAATTAGTCGTCAGCTTGCTATCTATCTTCTCTCTATGTCTAGTGCATACAAATTATATGCATTCATACATATATACACACACACACACTCATACAAAATATATTCACACACATACTGCACACACATAAAGAGATACATTTGTGTGTATTATTTTATGGGAAAACAACAGCTATAAATATTTTGAGGACAGGTATTCTGCCTTATTCATCTTATAACAATTACGACTCTTAAACATAGTAGAACTTAAATATTTGTAATATCAATAAACATTATTGCAATTAGAAATACTAAAAGATATCAAAAGATACCAGCTCTAACATATCAGAGATAGTTAAATGCTGTGAAGCACAGAGTACACAGAGAAGCATGAAATAAAAGTGTATCAGAAATACTTTCATATATATCTTATGTTTTATTAAGGGTACTAAAGAAATATATATATGTATATAAAAAATCCTTTGGAATCGAAAAGAGTCTTATATCTTGTATTTTGCTGTGGTAAAGACTCAAATAACTTTCTCTAAGAGAGATGAATTTGTAATGAAGCTCATTTTACAACTGAAGTTTCCGAGTGAAAAGGTCAATGATTCTCCTTTGCCCCATAGTCCCAACCCTTTAATATTTGAGGAATCATTTTATTTTCTGTAAGTTGGAAGATAAAGGGTCAGAATATGATGTCTGATCTAAGTATGAAATCTAAGATCATCTTAAAATGCATTGAAAAGACTTGTCTAGGTTGGAATACTGTGGTTGCTTTTCTTAGATAATTTTGTATTTCAAAAATTCCCTTTTATGTTGCATTTTCTGAGATACATTTTCTGATGCAGTTTGTTGAATACACTCTCTATTCTTATTTTTTGTAGGCATTAAAGCAGAGCAGGGCTGAGAGCTTTAAAGGAAAGAATAGATCACATGGCGTTAGGTGGGGATGATTTTTTCCTGCAGTAGAAGTTTTCACTAGCTTAGTGAACACCTTTCCTTTCTTTCAAATAAATCTTAATAAATGGAAAAAAAACATGCCTCCATCCACATTTAGAGGCAGCACCAACATGAAAACATAGGAGTATCAAGCTTGAACCTTTGCCTTGGTGAAGTTAAGCATACCATGATCGCTTAAGCAATATATAGGTACTGCGCTAAATGATAAATCCCAAGCATGTTACTTGGATTTTGAATGAGTTCAATGTAAAATGTAAAGTATCAGATGTGAAATACTCTGAGAAATTGAAAACACTGATTTTATATAGACTGAAGCTGAATATTTATTCATCCACATTTACCAAGCACTTAAAACATGTCAGGTGTTTTGGCAAGAGCTGAGGATTCAAAGATCTATAATAAAAATTTGCTATCTCAGGATGTATACTGATTAATGGGGGGTGGGTAAAAGAATTAACAATCCCTGACAGTGTGATGCTAACTTATGAAACATTTGCCTGCACTGGATTGTTCTAAGTGCCTTTTATACATTACCTCTGTTAATTCTTGCAGCTTTGTGAAGAAAATACAGATGCACAATCCCTTCTCTATAGTTCTGAACTCCAAAAAGTCCCAGACAGCTCTGGACAGTGGATGGTTTTATTTTTTAAATTCATTTAGCAGCAAAATTTGATCTGATGCCATGTTATTTCTCATCTTTATTTATCCAGTTTGGTATGAATAGTAACACTTTTACCGCAGAAATATTTGTTTGATTACCAAGTACTGCCCCAGATCCTCCTGGAGATTTTATTCCTATACTATTATTAGGTCCATTTAACAGAGGAAAAAACTGATGTAAAGAGATTAAATAATTTATGTAAGGAGAGACTTTCAAGATGGCAGAGGAGTAAGATGTGGAGATCACCTTCTCCCCACAAATATACCAGAAATACATCTACATGTGGAACAACTCCTACAGAACACCTACTGAACGCTAGCAGAAGACCTCAGACTTCCCAAAAGGCAAGAAACTCCCCACGTACCTGAGAAGGGCAAAAGAAAATAGAAAAAACAGAGACAAAAGAATAGGGATGGGACCTGCACCACTGGGAGGGAGCTGTGAAGGAGGAAAAGTTTCCACACACTAGGAGCCCGTTCACTGGCAGAGACGGGGATGGACGGTGTGGGGAAGCTTCAGAGCCATGGAGGAGAGCGCAGCAACATGGGTGCAGAGGGCAAAGCAGAGAGATTCCTGCACAGAGGATCGGTGCTGACCAGCACTCACCAGACCAAGAGGCTTGTCTGCTCACCTGCTGGGGTGGGTGGGGGCTGGGAGCTGAGGCTCGGGCTTCGGAGGTTGGATCCCAGGGAGAGGACTGGGGTTGGCTGTGTGAACACAGCCTGAAGGGGACTAGTGTGCCACAGCTAGCAGGGAGGGAGTCTGGGAAAATGTCTGGAGCTGCCTAAGAGGCAAGAGACCATTGTTTTGGGGTGCGCGAGGAGAGGGGATTCAGAGCACCACCTAAACGAGCTCCAGAGATGGGCATGGGCCACAGCTATCAGCACTAACACCAGAGACGGGCAGGAGACGCTAAGGCTGCTGCTGCAGCCACCAAGAAGCCTGTGTGCGAGCACAGGTCACTCTGCACACCTCCCCTCCCGGGAGCCTGTGCAGCCACCACTGCCAGGGTCCATGATCCAGGGACGAGTTCCCCAGGAGAACGCACAGCGTACCTCAGGCTGTTGCAATGACATGCCAGCCTCTGCCACTGCAGGCTCACCCTGCATTCTGCACCCCTCCCGCCCCCCCGGCCTGAGTGAGCCAGAGCCCCCTAATCAGCTGCTCCTTTAACCCTGTCCTGTCTGGGCAGGAACAGACGCCCTCAGGCAACCTACACGCAGAGGCGGGGCCAAATCCAAAGCTGAACCCCAGGAGCTGTGCGAACAAAGAAGAGAAAGGGAAATCTCTCCCAGCAGCCTCAAGAGCAGAGGATTAAATCTCCACCATCAACTTGATCTACCCTGCATCTGTGGAATACCTGAATAGATCATGATACATCCCAAAATTAAGGCGGTGGACTTTGGGAGCAACTGCAGACTTGGGGTTTGCTTTCTGCATCTAATCTGTTTCCAGTTTTATGTTTATCCTAGTTTAGTATTTACAGTTTATTATCACTGGTAGATTTGTTTATTGATTTGGTTGCTCTCTTCCTTTTTTTTAAATATATATAGATATATATTTTTTATTCCTTTTTCTCTATTTGTGAGTATGTATGTGTATGCTTCTTTGTGTGATTTTGTCAGTATAGCTTTGCTTTCACCATTTGTCCTAGGATTTTGTCTATCCTTTTTTTTTTTTTCTAGTATAGTTTTTAATGCTTATTATCATTGGTGGATTTGTTTTTTGGGTTGGTTGCTCTTTTCTTTCTTTCCTTTTTTTATTATTTAAAAATTTTTCTATTTTTTAAAATTTTTATTTAATAACTTTATTTTATTTTCTTCTTTCTTTCTTTTTTTCTCCCTTTTCTTCTGAGCCGTGTGGCTGACAGGGTCTTGGTGCTTCGGCCAGGTGTCAGGCCTGTGCCTCTGAGGTGGGAGAGCCGAGTTCAGGACATTGGTCCACCAGAGACCTCCTGGCTCCACATAATATCAAACAGTGAAATCTCTCCCAGAGATTTCCATCTCAATGCTAAGACCCAGTTCCACTCAATGACCAACAAGCTACAGTGCTGGTACACCCTATGCCAAACAACTAGCAGGACAGGAACACAACTCCACCCATTAGCAGAGAGGCTGCCTAAAATCATAATAAGGTCACAGACACCCCAGAACACACCACCAGATGCAGTCCTGCCCACCAGAAAAACAAGATCCAGCCTCATCCACCAGAACACAGGCACCAGTCCCCTCCACCAGGAAGCCTACACAACCCACTGTACCAAACTTAGCTACTGGGGGCAGACACCAAAAACAAAGGGAACTACGAACCTGCAGCCTGTGAAAAGGAGACCATAAACGCAGTAAGTGAAGCTAAATGAGAAGACAGAGAAACACACAGCATATGAAGGAGCAAGGGAAAAACCCACCCGAACAAACAAATGAAGAGGAAATAGGCAGTCTACCTGAAAAATAATTCAGAGCAATGATAGTAAAGATGATCCAAAATCTTAGAAATAGAATGGAGAAAATAAAAGAAACAATTAACAAGGCTCTAGAAGAACTAAAGAGCAAACAAACAATGATGAACAACACAATAAATGAAATTAAGAATTCTCTAGAAGTAATCAATAGCAGAATAACTGAGGCAGAAGAATGGATAAGTGACCTGGAATATAAAATAGAGGAAATAACTACTGCAGAGCAGAATAAAGAAAAAAGAATGAAAAGAATAGAGGACAGTCTTAGAGACCTCTGGGAAAACATTAAATGCTCCAACCTTTGAATTATAGGGGTTCCAGAAGAAGGAGAGAAAAAGAAATGGACTGAGAAAATATTTGAAGAGATTATAGTTGAAAACTTCCCTAATATGGGAAAGGAAATAGTCAAGTCCAGGAAGTACAGAGAGTCCCATACAGGATAAATCCAAGGAGAAACATGCCAAGACACATACTAATCAAACTATCAAAAGTTAAATACAGAGACAAAATATTAAAAGCAGCAAGGGTAAAACAATAAAAAACATACAAGGGAATCCCCATAAGGTTAACAGCTGATCTTTCAGCAGAAACCTTGCAAGCCAGAACGGAGAGGCAGGACATATTTAAAGTAATGAAAGGGAAAAATCTACAACCAAGATTACTCTACCCAGCAAGGATCTCATTCAGATTTGATGGAGAAATTAAAACCTTTACAGACAAAAAGAGGCTTAAAGAGTTCAGCACCACCAAACCAGCTTTACAACAAATGCTAAAGGAACTTCTCGAGGCTGGAAACAAAAGAGAAGGAAAAGACCTACAATAACAAACCCAAAACAATTAAGAAACTCATAATAGGAACATACATATCGATAAATACCTTAAACGTAAGTGGATTAAAAGCTCCAAACAAAAGACATAGACTGGCTGAATAGATACAAAAACAAGAGCTATATATATGCTGTCTATGAGAGACCCACTTCAGACCTAGTGACACATACAGACTAAAAGTGAGGGGATGGAAAAAAATATTCCATGCAAATGGAAACCGAAAGAAAGCTGGAGTAGCAATTCTCATAGCACACAAAATAGACTTTAAAATAAAGAATGTTACAAGAGACAAAGAAGAACACTACATAGTGATCAAGGGATCAAGCCAAGAAGAAGATATTACAATTGTAGATACTTATGCACCCAGCATAGGAGCACCTCAATACGTAAGGAAAATGCTAACATCCATATAAGGGGAAATCAACAGTAATACAAGCGTAGTAGGGGACTTTAACACCCCACTTTCACCAATGGACAGATCATCCAAAATGAAAATAAATAAGGAAACACAAGCTTTAAATGATACATTAAACAGGATGGACTTAATTGATATTTACAGGACATTCCATCCAAAACAACTGAATACACTTTCTTCTCAGGTGCTCATGGAACATTCTACAGGATGGACTGTATATTGGGTCACAAATCAAGCCTCGGTAAATTTAAGAAAATTTAAATCGTTTCAAGTATCTATTCAGAGCACAAGGCTATGAGACTACATATCAGTTATAGTTAAAAATCTGTAAAAAATACAAACACATGGAGGCTAAACAATACACTAGCAAATAACCAACAGATCACTGAAGAAATCAAACAGGAAATCAAAAAATACTTAGAAACAAATGACAATGAAAACACAACAACAACATGACAAGGATGCAGCAAAAGCAGTTCTAAGAGGGAAGCTTAAAGCAATACAATCCTACCTCAAGAAACAAGAAACATTTCAAATAAACAACCTAACCTTACACCTAAAGCAATTTGAGAAAGAAGAACAAAAAAATCCCAAAGTTAGCAGAAGGAAAGATCATAAAGATCAGATCCAAAATAAATGAAGAAAACAATAGCAAAGATCAAAAAAACTAAAAGCTGGTTCTTGGAGAAGATAAACAAAATTGATAAACCATTAGCCAGACTCATCAAGAAAAAAATGAAGAAGACTCAAATCAATAGAATTAGAAATGAAAAAGGAGAAGTAACAACTGACACTGCAGAAATACAAAGGATAATGAGAGATTACTACAAGCAACTACATGCCAATAAAATGGACAACCTGGAAGAAGTGGACAAATTCTTAGAAAAGCACAAACTTCCGAGACTGAACCAGGAAGAAATAGAAAATATAAGTAGACCAATCACAAGCATTGAAATTGAGACTGTGATTTAAAATCTTTGAACAACCAAAGCCCACAACCAGATGGCTTCACAGGTTAATCCTATCAAACATTTAGAGAAGAGGTAACACCTATCCATCTCAAACTCTTCCAAAATATAGCAGAGGGAGGAACACTCCCGAATCATTCTATGAGGCCACCATCACCCTGATACCAAAACCAGACAAAGATGTCACAAAGAAAGAAAACTACAGGCCAATGTCACTGATGAACATAGATGCAAAAATCCTCAACAAAATACTAGAAAACAGAATCCAACAGCATATTAAAAGGATCATGCACCATGATCAAGTGTGGTTTATCCCAGGAACGCAAGGATTCTTCAATATAAGCAAATCAATCAATGTGACACACATATTAACAAATTGAAAAAGAACCATATGATCATCTCAGTAGATGCAGAAAAAGCTTCTGACAAAATTCAACACCCGTTTATTACAAAAACCCTCCAGAAAGTAGGCATAGAGGGAATTTACCTAAATATAATAAAGGCCATATATGACAAACCCACAGCCAACATCATTCTCAGTGGTGAAAAATTGAAACCATTTCTCTAAGATCAGGAACAAGACATGGTTGTCCACTCTCACCAGTATTATTCAACATAGTTTTGGAAGCTTTAGCCACAGAAATCAGAGCAGAATTAGAAATGAAATGAATCCGAATTGGAAAAGAAGAAGTAAAGATGTCACTGTTTGCAGATGACATGATACTATACATAGACAATCCTAAAGATGCCACCAGAAAACTACTAGAGCTAATCAAGGAATTTGGTAAAGTAGCAGGATACAAAATTAATGCACAGAAATCTCTTTCATTCCTATACACTAATGTTGAAAAATCTGAAAGAGAAATTAAGGAAACACTGCCAGTTACCACTGCAACAAAAAGAATAAAATACCTAGGAATAAACCTACCTAAAGAGTCGAAAGACCTATATGCACAAAACTATAAGACACTCATGAAAGAAATTAAAGATGTTACAAACAGAGAGATATGCCATGTTCTTGGATTGGAAGAATCAACATTGTGAAAATGACTCTACTACCCAAAGCAATCTACAGATTCAGTGCAATCCCTATCAAACTACCAATGGCATTTTTCACAGAACCAGAACAAAAAATTTCACAATTTGTATGGAAACACAAAAGACCTCGATTAGCCAAAGCAATCTTGAGAAAGAAAAACAGAGCTGGAGGAATCAGGCTTCTGGACTGGTACTGGGACAAAAAACAGAAATATAGATCAATGGAACAGGATAGAAAGCCCAGAGATAAACCCATGCACATATGGTCACTTTATTTTCCGTAAAGGAGGCAAGAATATACAATGGAGAAAACACAGCCTCTTCAATAAGTGGTGCTGGGAGAACTGGACAGCTACATGTTAAAGAATGAAATTAGAACACTCCCTAACAGCATACACAAAAATAAACTCAAAATGGATTAAAGACCTAAATTTCAGACCAGAAACTATCAAACTCTTAGAGGAAAACATAGGCAGAACACTCTATGACATAAATCACAGCAAGATCCTTTTTGACCCACCACCTAGAGAAATGGAAATAAAAATAAACGAATGGGACCTAATGAAACGTAAAAGCTTTTGCACAGCAAAGGAAACCATAAACAAGACGAAAATACAACCCTCAGAATGGGAGAAAATATTTGTAAATGAAGCAGGTGACAAAGGATTAATCTCCAAAATTACAAGCAACTCATGGAGCTCAATATCTAAAAAACAAACAACTCAATCCAAAAATAGGCAGGAGACCTAAATAGACATTTATCTAAAGAAGATATACATATTACCAACAAACACAGGAAAGGATACTCAACATCACTAATCATTAGAGAAATGCAAATCAAAACTACAATGAGGTATCACCTCACACTGGTCAGAATGGCCATCATTGGAAAATCTAGAAACAATAAATGCTGGAGAGGGTGTGGAGAAAAGGCAACCCTCTTGCACTGTTGGTGGGAATGTAAATTAATACAGCCACTATGGAGAACAGTATGGAGGTTCCGTAAAAAACTAAAAATAGAACTACCATACGACCGAGCAATCCCACTACTGAGCATATACCCTGAGAAAACCATAATTCAAAAAGACTCATGTATCACAATGTTCATTGCAGCACTATTTACAATAGTCAGGACATGGAAGCAACCTAAGTGTCCATCAACAGATAAATGGATAAAGAAGATGTGGCACATATATACAGTGGAATATTACTCAGCCATAAAAAGAAACGTAATTGAGGTATTTGTAATGAGGTGGATTGACCTAGAGTCTGTCATACAGAGTGAAGTAAGTCAGAAAGAGAAATACAAATACCATATGCTAACACATATATATGGAATCTAAAAGACCAAAAAAAAGGTTCTGAAGAACCTAGAGGCAGGACAGGAATAAAGATGCAGACGTAGAGAATGGACTTGAGGACACGGGGAGGGGGAAGGGTAAGCTGGGATGAAGTGAGAGAGTGGCATGGACTTATATACACTACCGAATGTAAAATAGCTAGTAGGAATCAGACAGAGAGATCAGCTCGGTATTTTGTGACCACCTAGAGGGATGGGATAAGGAGGGTAGGAGGGAGATGCAAAAGGGAGGAGATATGGGGATAATTGTATATGTGTAGCGGATTCACTTTGTTATAAAGCAGAAACAAACACAACATTGTAAAGCAATTATACCCTAATAAAGATGTTAAAAAAATAGTAATTAAGGTAAGATTTGACAGCTAGCAAAAGGCAGAGCTGAGATCTGAACTGAGGTACGCTGACTCCAAAGTCCTTCCTCTTAATACTACTATTGTGGCTTTTAAATGCTGTGATGGAGTTAAGCACAAGGCTCCATGGGTCCTAAGGGGCTCAGCTAAATTAGACTGATGGAGTTTTAAGGAAGGTTTTCTGAAGAAAGAATCATTGTTTGATCTGAGTGGGAGGTGAGTAGGAGAGGTAGACAAAGAAAGTGGGGAAGGACCTTTGGGGCAAAAAGCAAGGATGCATGTGTGAAATATACAGGGATTCTGGTATGATCCTTGGCCTTTAGTAGAATATCAATTAATGTCATCATTACTAAGTAGCTGCCATGGGGGAGTTATAAATGATGCAGTATGGTAAGAGCAAAATGTCATAATGAAAGTCTTAACGAGTGCCTTGATGGGTAGTTAAAACAATGGGATGTCACTAGAAAAATTGAGAAGAAGAGAATGGGGGAGAGATAGACAATACCAGTTTTTATTTGAAAAGTCATTCTGGTAATGCTTTGGAAACGTACAAAACTGGGGGCAGCGTTGTCATAATGAGACTAGCGCAGTAATCCAAAGGAGATATCTCGTGCCCAAATATGGGCAACTGCAGAGCAGTGGGTATGGAGATGGGGGATGGGGATGAGAATTGCCAAGGAAGTAGAATCCGGATGAATTGGTCCCTGGATGCAGTGAGTGGGAGGAAGTGCAGAGAGGTCTATGGTGACTCCCAGATTCCTGGTTTGGGAGGAAGGAAGGCTTATTGGTACACGTAGCTACAGATTCAGCTGTGGGTGGGAAACCTGAGGATGTTCTTTCCTGATGACCTGGTGGTTTTCTGTGAAGCTGTTGGGAGGTTATGTGCCAAGAGTGAGGGAATGTGAATGGGGCAGGCATTTTAAGAAAGCAGCAAAGCTGCTGAGGGGAATGGAAGAGAAAGCAGGGGATGTACAGACTTGTCACTACAGGATACATACCTTGAACAGTTTGCATTAGCAGATCTCTGAATGTTTTACATGTTAGAGACGTACTTTATGGTGATTGATTCACTCATTAACAAACAGTCACTGTAGATCAATTTTGTGCCAGTCATTTTGTTGGATGTTGGGGGCAATTGACGAATTAGACCCAAGGCTTTAGCATCTAGGTGGTTATCTGACAGATGTGGGGTGGGGAATTTTTGCTTGGTTTCTTGTCACCGTCAGTAGAGTAAATTCAATTTCCTAATATGATCTTTGCTTTTATATTTTAACTTCTCAATTCTATTTTCTTCTTTTCCATAAAAACCAAATCAAACCAAACTAAAACAAGAATAACAGAATCCCTAAAGAAGCCCTCTTATTTCTATTCAAGTCACCACCATCTTCCCAGTCACCCACATTTGAAACCTGAGCTATTTTTAATACCTTTCTTTCTTTTGACTCAAAAATAGATTCACTGTGGGGTGCATTAGTTCTGTGTTTAAATCTGTCCGTCTTTCTCCATCACTGTGGTCCATTCTATTGCAGACTTTCTTTTTTTTTTTTTTTTTTTTTAACACTGGCTTATTACTACCTCTTGTTTTCACAGAACTTTGCATGTAGCAAACAATTAGAAATAAATTTTAACTAATTGAAAATATAAAATTATTCTTTTCTAGTAACAGCACAACTTCTTCCAGTAGGTAAACTACTCTTGGGCAGAGAGTAAGAAAGCTTTCATGCCACCTTAGAATCATTTTATAAGTGAAACAATAATTTACTTAATATTACCCCAGTGGCTTTCTTTTCAACACAGTTTCATTCCACAAAACATAGGAACTGGGCTGTATAAAATGAGCAAGACATGATTGCTGCCTTAAAGGGATTTGAATCTTATGATCTGGGGGGATAGCTTCTCAGCTCTTCTTCCTGTGTCCTTGTAGTGCTTCCTTATGCTGTGCAGGTGCATTACCCAACACAGTGCTGGGCGGATAATAAGCGCTCAGTTTCCGTCTTTTTGCTTTCTTCCATTTCCACTTGCCCTCCTCCTCCCCTTCCTCTTCCTTATCCCTTTGTTTCGCCTCTCAGTGTTGCACAGACTCTTTTCTCAACTCTCAGTAATAATCTAACTCTGATTCAAAAGGAGAAGAATAAAAGGAAGAAAGAAGGATTAAGTAGAGAGAGGGAGGCTGGCTTGCTAACACGGGACTCCTACTTTGTCAAGGAAAGTTAGCCTCTCCTCATCTGCATATTACAGTTAATTTCCCTAAAAATCAACTTTAATTTTATCATTCCACCTTTTATTGTACAGGGGCAAGTGGCTATTTGTTGCCCACCAGATAAAATCACGCTGTATTCCTGACCTGTTCACACTGTTCCTTACTGTTCCCTGTCAGTCATCACCTATGCCAGCTCAAACGCTGAATAGCCCTACCATACCCCATGCTTTTGTCTTTTGCACGCATGCTCTCTCCATATGGAATACTCGTTCCCATCTTTACCCTTTTCCTGTTAAAACCCTTCCTGTCTTTTAAGACTCACTTTTTTGGCCTATTTGTTATAGGACACTTTCCCAGGATTATGGGAATACCACTCAGTCGATCTTCATCTCTTCCTCTTTAAGCCTTTTGAAATCTTTGTTTATAGGTTGTAGTTTTTTCAAACATTGAAGGCTCTTGGCCTTGTCACTTCCTAGCTGTGTGATCTTGGGCAAGATGCGTCCTTGCTCTGGGAAAGCTCTCTATTCCTATTTGTAAAATAAGAGTAATAATAGTACTGACCTAAAAAGGTTTTTGTGAAGGCTGAAGGGGGTAATGCATATAAAACACTTAGTGCAGTTCTTTATAGCATGTAGTAAGCACTTAAAAATTAGCTATTGTCATTATTGCTAGTATTTTCTCTCTTACAGCACTAAACAATGGCTGCAGTATGTCACAGTTGTTATCTATTCACATCACCCATCCTGTAATAGTTCAAAAGTTTCTTGAGGTCACAAATCCCATTTTGATGCATCTTTGCCTCTTCCGGAGCACTAGAGTCACACAGCAGAAGTTTCATAAATGTGTGTTGAAAGAACAAATGAAAACTATCTGGCTGATGGTTAAAAGTATTTTGTTGCCCTACAATGTGTTCAGACAAAGCTTATTTCCTGAAAGACCAAATAGGACAAAGCAAGATTTTGCCATAAAAATAGAATTTGAATTACTTTGTGAAATTACTGTAAGGGTAGAGAGGAAATTTGAGTGTGCTTTGGTTGTTAAGATTCTTGATCAAATAGGGATTAGGCAAGGAGGCTGAACATACAGTGGAAAGACTAGAAGAAAATAAACCAAGCATGTCGGAGGAAGGAAATCTGAACAAGTTCCGAGTTGCTGAACAAACTGAAGAAGAACAAGGCGTCAGTATTGAACTGGTGTGGTCAATGAACAGGAAACTTGAGTAGTGAACAAGAAATGCTTGGGTGTTAAAAACGAGTTTTAGTGGGTTTGCTGCTGTTGTAGACATTGAGCAAGTTTAAAGTATGATTTCTTATAGTTACTTGAATAGTGTTAAAAGGAAAAGTAGATTTCTGTTAAAATGACATTGTACTAAATAGATTTTTCTCTGTAATGTAAAGTGAGTAAATAAGGTAACCATAAGAAACAAAATGAACAGCTTTGGGTAAGCATGATAGAGGTTTCTTTTTCCTTAATATAACCATTGAAAGTTATTTCAGTGAAGTTTTGGAAACCAGAAAAATGTCCAAAATGTATTTGATTTCAGAGAAGATTATGAAGAGAGCAAATTCTGTGAGACATTTAGGTTTTGCAAATTGAAATAGAGGACATCGTCTGGCTAATAACGACAAAATGAATTTTCCCACTGAAGTAGATAATAAGATGAGAAAGTAACTAATAGTTGTTGAGTGTCTATGATTTGCCAGGGTGCTTACATTCATCATTGAAGTTTATTCTTTGTAACAGTTCCCTAACATAGGTCTTAATTTTTTCATTTTGAACTTAGAAAGATCAGCTAACTTTCACACGGCCACTGAGAACTTAGGATAAAATAGCATCTCAAAGCCTGTCTGGAAAGCGTATGTATCACACTGCCTCCCTGCTATTGCTTATTAAAATAGTACATAATTTTCTCATAGTTCTACTTTGTCTTCGTATTTACTTAGGGCCCTAGTACAGAACAGCTGATGGAGGATATTTTAAGCTAATGAATTGTAACGATCATCCTTACGAAGCAGTAATCATGAGGACAAATGTTTTGATTTCAGGAATGTGTCTTGCTGGTGGCAGTGAGCACAATATTGTTCTTCACATACCAGACCAGGAAGGAGGGGTAAGAAGGAAGGAAGGAATTCCAGTCCTTTCCAATAAACCCCCAAACTATCTAGTAATCGTTGAGTTGTAATAGAGAACATTCTTTATTTTCAGTTTGTACTCACTTTGAAAAGACCTGCCATAGAATAATTATCTTGTGAATGTACTAAGGAACTGTGGTTAAGTCCAAAGAGTTGTTTCATTTGAGAAATAGAGATGGCGTATATTATCCGGGGACTCACCATTGTCATCATTCTTTTCAGAGTAAATTAAGAGGTCTCATTTGCAGACCCATGGGCTGTCTTGTTCTGAAGCTCTTCACAGGCCAGTACACATAACTACACACTGACTTTGGTGGGGACACATGTGAGTGAAACTCATGGATGAACTGCTGCAAACCTCATTGATATGTTAAGGCAAGCAATCTGGTCTCTGGAAATATAAGAGGAAAATAACCAAGCACCTCTTCACTTTTGAGATAAACCACCCATCTAAGCATCCAGTTTGATGGTGTTATCAATAAACTAGGATTATTACACTTCCATTGGCTTCCTTGCTCCAAGACTTATTCAGTCTTAAGCCTGAGGGAGCTTGTTCCCAGGTTAAGACCTGAGGTAGATTGTCACTAGGTTTAGAGCCATATCCTGCTACATTCTAAGAGAGAATTTGCTCACTGTAAATTTATATTCCAGGAAACACTTGGGTCAGGGAAAGTGAAACAGTTTTCTTTGTGGAACTTACCCCTGTATGTTGTGATAGCTGCTGTTTTCCCAACATTTCTAGATTTGGAAAGGAAAGTAGAAGATGCAGCATAGACAATATAATTCTTGTGACTGGAGAAATCTATCAGAGGAAAAGAAAGATTCTCTGAGGGTATTGGGCCAGCTATGAAGCTATATTACATTCTGTTACCAGAAGAGTGGAATTTGCTGTGTAAAAGTGTCAACCCAAGGATCTAGTATATTGCTGGGGGATATAAAACAGAATTCTCGAGAAGCAGTGGACAGTGTTACTAGGGCCTGACCACTGGTATCAGAGGAGAGGACTCTTGGACATTGGAGTTATCTGGTTGCCAAACTACATTACGGTTGAGTTTCCAGAGATTTTTAAGCTGGGGGAATTAGTGCTGGAGTCCAAGTTCTGTGATCTGGTTACTTTGTTTTTTAGGCGTTTGTACTTGACCATATTGATATCTTCCTTTTCTTTTGAAAACGTCTCTCAACTGTGTGAAAATGTGGATTTTAGTATGAACAGAAATTACCTCAGTGCTTTGCCCTAGGAGTTCTATAATTTTTAATAAGGCTCCTATAAGGTTAAAAGATACTAGAAAATACAATAAAGAGATGATAACTTCCTAATTGTGAAACATTAGAAGACTTGTAATGTGTAAACATTCAAAACCTCTGGATAATTACAGAAAAGAACACTAGGTTAAAAAAATAGATCAGGGAAAACCTACGCATAAAATGTCAGGAGGCCCTATTGCATAGCAATCGATAACCTAGCTTTTGGAGTCAGATGTTGTGATTCACAGCTCTACCACCTACCAAGCTGTGTGATCTCAGGCGAGATGCTTAGCTTCTATAAGCCAAGTTTAATTTTCTGACAAATAATGTTTCCTAATTAATATGAGGATTAAATGAGATAGTGTATATTACAAAGTATGTGGTATGCAAGCACTGAAATAGAACTGGGATTATTACAAGTCATTCAGGTTCAGTCAAATTTGTAAGAGACTCAAGATTCTAAAAACAAAAGAAGCAAAGTATGTAAATGCTGTTTCAGCTTGGAACCCGCCTCTTGCCCACACATGCATAAAGAATATCCATGCCAAATGCTCTGCTCTCCATGAAGTCAGTCTTGCATTCCCACCTGGCCCAACTAGAATGACTCCCTCCCTTGATCTCTATGACCTTTTAAAACAGAGATTACTTCCTTGCTTCAGCATTTCTCATGATGAAGCCATGCGCTAAAGGCACTTGTGTTTTTGTCTTATCTCCCCAACTAAACTATAAGCTTTGTGAGGATAGCTACTATTTGTAATCATACTTTTAATCCTGAAAAGATCCTGAAACACAATAGACATTGAAGAAAATTGTATGTAATTGACATGTAGATATATTTAAATTGCTTTTCACTCCTCTTTTCTGTAGTATTTGCCTTTTGTATCATAGTGAAATTCTTGAATAGAACATGTGCTATGTGTATTGCATGTCTGTGCTGAGATCATAGTGAGAAAAGCTATATGAATTTTAGGATGGCTGTCTTGTCTCTAGATGGTACCTTCATTCTGGAAACAGCTCAATATGAACACCAATTTTAAAATCCAATTTGAATCCAACTCTATGTCATTCTGACTGATGATCTGTTGGGTGTTGAGTCTTAAAATGATTTTAGATACATTAGCTTAAACAGGTTAAGAGTTAATCAGTGAAACTGAAGTATTATTGTATGTAACATCTGCGTTTAGATAAATTCAAATGTGTATATTATTACTTTATTTTCATAGAGGAATTTTACTATACTGACCCTTGTCACTGGTATGAAATCAGTTTTACATAGTATGTAAAGAGGCAGAGCATACAAAATATGGCACTCAGGACAAATCTTTGCTAGCTCTCACTGTAACATTATCTATTCTGTATATAAGGTACTGTAATAATTGACACCCATACTACTTTTGTTTAGAACTGTTGAGGGGTGATGTTTTCTTTCTATAACTTTTTTCCTTTTTTTCCATTTTATTTAAATTTAAAATTCATAGGTACAAAAGTGTTTAAATTTTGATTAAAATTATTATATGCTAATATTTTTAAAGAAAAGAAAAAGAAAGGGGTGCATTCAGTTTCAATCCCAGCTGTTGTTTGGACTGTCATGTCACATGAACAGTGACATTTTATCTGAGGATATGAAGATAGCATTGGATCTTATGGATTGGATATTCTGCACATCAGATCTGATGTGTCTCCTTTTCAATATATGTGAAATAAAACTTAGAAGTCATTCACAATTATATCCTGACATGCTCTTCTCAAACACTGGAATGTTTGAATGATTTAAATTCTGTCTTAATATTTTCCTCCTTATTTTATTTAATTTTATGTATTATATGTTTAAAATGTTGAAGGAAGTATTAAAAATGGATAGGCTGACTGGTGGGTCGGTGGTGGAGTCCTTAGGGGTATGTCAGTCAGGGAAACAGTAAGAAGTTGACATTTGACCAAAAGTCGATATGGAGCAGCAATAATTAACTATTTATTGAGATGACCTTATAGAATATTTGCTCCTTGCTTCATTCACATTCTCTTTTTTAAAGGGCTGTCAAAGTTAGTTCTTCTGTGAGATTACAGTACAGGCATTTTAAAAGGCTTTTCTTAAGATCACAGTTTAGTTGATAATTGTGAGTATAACCAACTTTATTTTAAGTAGTTTGAAAAAAATTAAAGTGACAATATAAAAGAATTAATACTTTCTGTTTTCAGAATATGTCCTGCTATCTTAATTAATATTTGAAATATCCCAAACCAAATAAAACACCACCATAGTAAAATCAGTAAAAAACAGCTTAGGTTTCGGTAGCTTTCCATTTGGTGTCTAGTCTCCAACTGAACAAATTGGGATTGACTTGAATGATAACGGTACAGGAAGTACGTCCTTTGGCTGCGTTGGGTCTTCTTTGGTGCGTGCGGGCTTTCTCTAGTTGCGGCAAGCAGGGGCCACTCTTCGTTGCAATGCATGGGCTTCTCAATGCGGTGGCTTCTTTTGTTGCAGAGCACGGGCTCTAGGCACACGGGCCTCAGTAGTTGTGGCTCAAAGGCTCTAGAGTGCAGGCTCAGTAGTTGTGGCGCACGGGCTTAGTTGCTCCGCGGCATGTGGGATCTTCCCGGACCAGGGCTCGAACCTGTGTCCCCTGCATTGGCAGGCAGATTCTTAACCACTGCACCACCAGGGAAGTCCCTGGTCACTCATTCTTTCAGTCATTTATTCAGGACACTTTCTTTGAATGTTGAAATGAAATATAAAGAAAAATATAAAATTCTTCTCCAAAAATTCACACTCCCGGGTGGGGCATGAAAATAGAGAACCAAGGAGAAGTAGACACTTAGGATAAAATATAGTAAAACAGCCTTGTATCTGGTGCTAGGGAAAACAGACAGAAGCCCCAGCTCTGTGGGAGGGGGAGAGAAAGGTGTTTTCACAGAAGACATGCCATTTTAGTGTAATCTTTAAAAGTATTAAGGGTTTTCCAGGAGAATCCATGGGGCAGGCGCTGCAGCCAGAGGGAACAATATATGTACAGGTGCGCGCCAGTGCATTTAAAAACCTGAAAATCGTCCTCACCCGTGAGTTGCTTAGAAGCCACTTATTCATTTCAGTGGCCGCCGAGAGTAAAGGATAAACCAGATTCCAGGTTGTGTAATTAGTTAACATTTGTTAAACATTATACTGGTTGCTAAACTGAATCTTGTTAGGCCCTTCCTCTACCCAGTGAGTACGGTCTAATTAAGAGGGCAACCAAGGCGGGATGAAAACAACATCAAATCAATCAGCAGCTGTCTTTAAAGGGCCCCACGGCTGTCTGTATAGAGATTTATAGATTAACTGCAGCACTTTGAATTGCAGTGGGAAGAAAATTGGCAACAGCTGCAAACTTCACAGTGTGGCTTTATTTTGCTTCAGGCAGCTGAACCCAGAAGTAGGTGGGCTACCCATTCTGGTCCCTCCAATATTTAATAGTGTCCAAGGGTATCCCCAATAGGACACCCATGTGTAATCCAGCCATTTCCTAAGCTATCATCAATATGCATGAATTTATTAAAAACTCTGAAATATTCTGATTCTAGATAATAAAGGTGGAATTTTATACAATTTGGGGAAATTCAGCCAGGAATTTGGAGAATATCTATTTGTGTAATTCTAAAACCTTAGTGATTGAAATCTGTCTGAAAGGTAATTGGGAATAATCTTTATAGATTTTATTATGGGCCTATAGCTAAAACTATCATAACTTTGTGCTTGCGTAACACAGGACATAGAATCATGAAATGTTAATCTTTATTTTTTAAAAATAAAACAAAGAGCATTCTATTTTAGTATTATAGTTAAGTGATTTTAGTCTAATCTCAGCTACGCATGTCAAAGGCAATTTTTTTTTCAAAAGTACAGATACAGTACTATTATGTTGTCTAGAATAATATATACGTAGATACATATTGTTTGGAATGCAAAAAGTTCTAAAGTGAAAAAGCAATATTTCTTCTTGCTTTGATTATTTATATCATAGTGAATTAATGGCTCGATCAATGTAAGTGTATTAAAATATATATTTAATTTTAGACCTAAATACTATTTATGTAAGAGACTGGGTAATAAGTAGTGAGGCTGTAGGGATTTTAGATGGCTGAACTAACTTGTATGCATTTCCTCCCTTGTATTTCATTTCCTACTCATCTTGATTTCGATGTTAGATCTGTTTTCTTTCTCATATTTACTGTATTTATTCCTCACACTTACATTTTTGCTAACACTGAGCTAGCATTCTGAAGTTGCCTAATATTTCCATGAACTTGGTCAGGCTACTGAAGCACTCTGAGCCACCACTGACACATCTTTAAAATGGTGATAATGACATTGGTTCTGCCTCTCTCACAGCGGGGCTGTGAGAATCAAATGATTCAGTGCTTTTGAAAGTGTCAAGTTACACACAGTTAAAGGAGGTATATTGATTGTATATCTCAGAGTTTGCATTTGCACATATTATAAAGGCAAGTTTTAGTCTTTTTTAATAAAAGTGTGGTACTTCCTTTGCAGAAAGAGGGAACTTACTAAGAAACTCAGATATTCCCCCAGCAGTTTGCACGTGTATCTTTATGCCTGCAAGTGTGGATGTAGATGCTAAGTGCATCTAATTCCACAGGGCTTCAAGTCCATTATCCTGCAGGTCAGGATTCATGGAGCAATACAGTTACACATCCTTTCCTATCACCCTTTCCATGCTACAGGAAAAAGTTAGGTAGCAGACTTATATCATGAGATAATTCCCCAAATATTAACCGCTGAGACTGTAAACAGCTGGCTCTGGGATCTACTTCTGAGAATTAATCCCCATCCTTCCCTCTCCTCTCCTTCTATTCCTTGCTACTATTGGTGGGCCTTGTATCCAAGTCCTTTTGTGTTTAAGGTTTGTGGATGTGTGCACTGTGTATGTACTTCAAGAGGAGTATACAGTACTTCAAAATACAAGCTCTTCTTTAATAGGTAATTTGTGTATGTCTGTGTTGGAAAGAAATAGCATACAATAACAAAGATGAAGGTGCACTTTAAAGCACAGTCGTTTTGAAAATCTGTCTTTGAGTAACAAAAACGTATCCTCATTTCAGAACATGATGAGTGTGTCACAAATCAGCACAACTGTGATGAAAATGCTTTATGCTTCAACACTGTCGGAGGACACAACTGCGTTTGCAAGCCAGGCTATACCGGGAATGGAACTACGTGCAAAGGTAAAAGATTTAAGTGCTGGCACCTCTTCCATTAGGGATAATGCAATCCGTCTCTCCCTCCCTCCACCCTTTCTCATCACTGTTACCTGCCTTCTGGGTACATCCCACAGACATTGAGAACTTTGAAGTGTAGCTCATGGGCTTCCTCTTGGATTACGTCAGTGTTTAAATGGCCAAACTGTTCAACAACTCTGATTTGATGCTCCATGACCTCAACCACAGTGGTTTCCACCTCTATTCCTCCCTAGTGGAATCATAGCCATAATCACGTCCTGGGCATTTTTGTACAGAACTACTCCACTCTAGAAATCTAAACTTTAGCTTTTTATTATCTAACCCCACGTCCTTCTGCTTCCAGTTTGCCCACTCTGTTCTTTCCACAGTTTTTCATCTTTAATCTCTCTGACCTGTCCTTTTCATCCAGATTCCCAGTCTCCTCCCAGGTTCCGATATTTCTTTTTGAGTCCAAACATTACAGCTGCATTTTTTTCGGCAGCCCTATCAACCCATGTTTCACTACCATGATCCACTGTGAAATATCTATGTGGGGTCAGTCTGAGAGCTCTTCTTCTCTGCTCTCTCTCTCTTGAGCTAAATACTAATTAACTGGGAATTTTAGGTTTCTATGTGTTATCATTTCCCATTTTGCCTGGTTTGTCATTACCAGTCAATAATTCTCAGGTTTTCATTTCCATCAGCGGGTATTCCGGCTGTAGTCCACCACCATCCCATTAATTCACTCTTTTATCCATGCCCTCATTTTCCTTCATCAGATGAGCTTCCCTCCCACTTCGAAAGGAAAACGGAGGTTCTATTCTGGAAACTCCGCCAACTTCCATAGGATAAAGCCCATATTCCTTATTACCTCATATACATTTATTTATCATTTGTCTAATTCAGGCATTTTAAGCTTCAAAACTGGTCCATTCCTCAAATGTACTGTGTTCATTATCCTGGAGTTTACCAAAATTAATTTTCTTCGTTACATGTATATGGGAGACAGGAGATAACAAGGAATTGTTACTAATGCCGTGTCCTTTGGTCATGACTTTCAGACCTGGTCTACAGTCATACAGTGGATGCAGATAGGGAGGGGCCAGAGGATTACTCTGTCAAAGTCTATGGAAATCTGTAGTTTAGAGCATTGTAAAGGCCTGCGCATATGGGAGTCTAAATCCCACAAAGATTTCCTCAGAAACTGGATGGATCCTGAGGAAAGCTAGACTTTCAAGTCCATAGATGGTATAAATGCACCCTTAGGACTTCCCCAAAGCATCTGGATGTTCAGAGAGTTAAGATTTCATCTGGGAGCCCAACAGCTTCTCACTCTTATTTGCATTTGACTCTCACTCCTTATTAATGTGAAAAATAAAGTTTATAGCGTAAAGAATTCTTGAAGCCATGAGAAGATGCAGACAGATAATTCTTATCTTTGAAGGAAGGAGAACTTTCCAGCGTCTATAAATTTCTTCTGGAAATTAGGACTATAGGTTGCCTGAGTAAAGACTCTCTGTTCCTGTGTGTGTCTCTGCTGGGAACGTCAAAAGCTGAGAGAGAAGTAGTTTAGCTGTAGGATCTGAATCACTGAGTCCTATTCTCTATCAAGAGGCTGCAACCTTGCAAATTACTCCAAGGAGGATATACACATGGTCTGGTGGGTGTACCCTTTCTTTTCATGAGGCTTCAATTCCTAATCTCTTTGCAAGTTCTTGGTGACTAGGTATTGTTTTTGCCTAGGATGAAGACAGATTATGACCTAGAACCAAAGAAGCCAAATGGCCTCTTTGGGCCCCTTCCTTTAACTCAGTAGCAGAATCTCAGATTTCTACAGTTTCCCACTCTGAGAAAGTACATCCTAACTAATTAGAGGAAGCACATGCCTGAAAACTAGAGCAAAAGCTTTTGCCCCAGGCATGGAACAGGCTGATGGAGTTCATCCACAACAGGCCTTGCCAGGCTGAGGGAACAGCCTTTGCCTTACAGAGTCAAAGAATAAGCGGAAGTGGAAACAGAAGTTTCTGAGGGTACTCCATCCTGCCCATCTTGTTTTTCTCACCTTTTCTGAGGGCGGCGCATCTCAAAAGATCACCCTTGCAGCGGCTCAGAGCTTGGCTTCTTTTTCTACTCACAGAAGAACTCCCCTCACTCACACACCCACTCTAACACAACAGGCTATGCAGTACCTTTGCCCTTGATCCTGGATCCTGACCTATCCTTGGCAGAGGGATTCAAGACCCTTCTTGAAGACTCCTTTATCAAATTCTCATTATTGGCTAACTCATCACCAGGAATGATTTAGAACTTTTTGAAGGTTGGGGCACTTCTCTAGTATTTTGACAGTTTGGACAGTGTGTAGAATGATCAGAGCCGTATAGGAGTCAATTATTTCTTATTTCCGTACCTTATTCTTTAGGTGGTGGTTTCTTCCTTAAGAAGATGCCTAGGATAGCTGCCATTTTTTTTAGATTTAATTTCAAGCTGGATTGCTACAATGAGGTGCAATACTACTTCTGATTCCTGTTTTGTAAGGCTACTGTTTTTTGTTAAAAGAGAGCTCAGTATTTTCTTTTACAGGTGAAATACTTAACATTGGAAAGAGTACTATTCTACAAATGGTGTTGAAGTTTCTTACCTATATGGAAAGTATTATTTGAATATGAAATTATAATAGCATTTATATCAAAGGCAATAAAGAAAAGCTCGTTTGGAGTATCTTGAACCACTTCCTTCTAAAGTGCTAAAATTATGTATCTGAATTATTTCAGCGTTTTGCAAAGATGGCTGTAGGAACGGAGGAGCTTGCATTGCCGCTAATGTGTGTGCCTGCCCACAAGGCTTCACCGGGCCCAGCTGTGAAACGGGTAAGAATATCATACCATCTTCTAGAAGATGAAGTTTTACGCCCATGTATAAAGGAACCCGAGAGGAAAATAATGTTTCAAGTGGGCTTTCAAAGCATGGCACTTGCTATTAACACAGAAGCTTAGGAGGCAGGAGGTGGGAAGTTTCAGTGAGGCGTCGTCACTGGGCGTTTGCCCAAAGTCACTCTAAGGAGGTTTTGCAACTGTTATAACTAGAAGTATATTGAACTTTTTCAGAAAAATATGTTGGATTACCCAGGATTTTATGACTTCATAATTCACTTTACTCATTTGGAGCCCAGTTTTCCCAGAATCTATATGCCCATATTAAAGCATAGGATTCAAGCTTATGGCCAGCTCACTTCCTGGGACACACTACTTCCTGCCTCCACATTTGAGAATTTTTAATAAATTTTTACCTGGTCCATTTGATATTTTTTCATTGTTGTCTGTTTACAAAGTGTTTAAAGTTTTCTACCCCTTAATTATTCCTCATCCAAGTCTGTCCTGAACTTACTCTTTCTGATAGATACTAATACTAGAAACTTTTAAAAATATTAAAAAATATATATATGTGTAGTCTATATATAGCTTATGACTGAAAGTAAGATGTTTTGTCCATTGAAAACACACCTTGAGAATTTAAAAAGTGCCTTGAGTATTAGCCCCTAATTAAAATCATATCAGTAGTAGTTTTGGTTTCTTTGGGTTAAGTGGGTTCTAACAGCAGATGACCTCACAAAGTCTGATTATTCTCCCTAAGAGAAAGCTGCTGCCACCAGTGATTAGTGGTTACCACCTCCTCTTGCTTTCCATAAATCTCAGTGCAGTAGATGCAGTGAATGTCCTGTCTCCATCCCACCTGCAGTCATCGGGTTTAATAAATACACTGATCAGAACGTGAGACAGAAAATGCTCTGGTCCATTTGAGAAGTGAAAAGTTTACTGAATAAGTACTGCCACTGAGCACAGAAGGATGCTCACAAAAGGATCACTACATCCTTTCATTCTACAAGTACCTCTAAGCGGTGCTTTTCAAACTTCGGTGACTAACTGGTTACAAAGGTCTCTAACAGAAAATGCCTAGTGGCTGTCTTTGATATGTAGGCCTCTTTCTTAAGGAGATCATTTCCAAAATCAAGAGTTCCAAAGCTCATCGTGCATGTGAATCACCCATAGAGCTTGTTAACTTGATAAAAAAATACAGATTTCTGATAATTAACTATCATAGGATTTAGAAAATCAAAATCAGGTACTTCCAGTGCAGTGGTTCTACGATGTTTCTATCCCATGATCTCCAGTAGTACCCACACACGCATCAAGGTACACTAACAAGGTGTACATTCAGACCTATGGTAACTATGTTTCCTGAGTACAGTATTTTATGCTGTTTCTGGTACGAAGTCTGGATACTGAAATAGTGGCTTTTTCAGGGAATTTCAGTGGTGTGCAATTTTGAAATAAAGGCTGTCCCAGAAAATCTGGGATGAATAATGGTCATGCTCAATCCTGCGTATCATTTCCCCACTAAAAAAAAATTATATGGAGAGATTGTGAAAGTGTGGAATGGCATAAGATTAATCTGAGCAATGTAAAATTTAAAACTGGAGTTAAAAGTAACCCAACAGAATATTTAGCTTTCTCTGTGTAGTTATCCTTGATCTTTCAGTCTGTAAGAGGACAAACACAAAATGCCAAGGGCTTTGAGAAAAATGTACGTTTAAAATCTAGTTTTACTCTTTCCTTGTTATGTGGCCTTGTGCAAGGTGCATAACTTCTGTGTCTTTTATCCTGTGTACGTCACCTTACACTTCACAGGTCTCCTCGAAGATAGGTATTATCTTGGAGGTATTATCCATTTACAAACAAAAATATTGGGTTCATCATGATTTAATTTTTCTAACATCAGAGAGCTAGTAGCTGAATACTAAGGTCTTTCTACTCTCAAATCCAGGTTTTTATCTATATAATTGCTTTTCAAAGTTTCTTCTGAAGTCACTCTAATGACAGAGGAGAGAGAATGCCTCCTATCTGGGAAAATGTAATACCAACACTTGCCTTAAGGCATCTGTCCCAATTATTGCTCCAGGTTAGATCCCAATTCCTCACCTCCCAACATCACCATTTTTGTTGATGTAGTTATAAATAGAAGGTGTGCCCTTTAAAAAAATACCTTCAGATGAGAAGAGACTCATTTGAAATAATTTATTCACCCATTTATTCAACAGATGTTTAATTAGGATCTGTTATATGCTGAGCACTGATCTAGAAACAGGATATAGCAGTGAACAAAACTGAGGCCCTGTCTGCATGGAAATTAGAGTGTAGTGGAACAGAGGGACTATAAACAGGAAGATAAATGTCAGGTAACAATAGGTACTGTAGGGCTTCCCTGGTGGTGCAGTGGTTGGGAGTTCGCCTGCCGATGCAGGGGACACGGGTTCGTGACCCGGTCCGGGAAGATCCCACATGCCGCAGAGTGGCTGGGCCCGTGAGCCATGGCCACTGAGCCTGCGCGTCCGGAGCCTGTGCTCCGCAACGGGAGAGGCCACGACAGTGAGAAGCCCGCATACCGGAAAAAAAAAAAAAAAAGGTACTGTAAAGGAAACTAAAGCAGTTAGTATAAAATTATTTTATTAACCTCTGGACCTTACATATGATGGGTATTATTATTATTATTGATATTTACTTTATTAATAAAGGTAACTAACCTCAGCTTCTGTATCAAGTCCCAAAATTTCAGTGGTAAATATAAAAGGTGTATTGCTCATTCACATCTCAGTTTATGTTGAATGCGGTATTGAGGAGAGAGTTGAGGGGGATTGGGGTTCCTCAAACTAGGGGCCCTGGCTATTGCCATTTAGTGAAGAAGCCATACCCAGTACATGACCTCTAAAACTGCTAGAGAAGAGGACCACAGAGAAAGCACGGAAAATGCACACCTAGCGTTACTGCCTCAGGTCAGAAGTGTCCCTTCCCGTCACATACCGTTGGTAAGATCTAACCACATGGATTCAAGGGGTTAAGAAAGTGTAGCTGAGCTGAATGTCCAGGAAGATGAAACTGGTTTGGTGAGCATCAGGCCAGTCTTTTGCCATATCTGCTGTCTGTCATTGCTAGTGCAATTTACTCAAAGCAATCAAAACATTTTCTACATTTCCCTGATGTCGTCAGGACAAGGAACTCTGAGTTACTTCCTTTTTCGATCGCTGCCGTATTTATCCTCATCCCCCTGGCAGGGAGTCTCACCTTGGAATTCCTGGACCCCTGTAGGTCTGTGGATGGGCTTTGGGGTCCATGAATTCCCTGAGTATCTGTGCACGTGTACATTCTTCTGCAGGGAGAACCCGGGCTCTTAAAGATTTCATATGTGTTATATGATTTCCAAATAGTTAAGAACCTCTAGAGAGAGAATCTTCAATGATTCATAAAGAGAACTAACTGCTATTTCATTCTGTGGCACGTGATACAAACGCAAATGTCCAATGTTTCTTTGGGAACCTTAAATCCAGAGACCCCAAACTGAGCTCATCGCCTCCATGTCTCCTGCCTCATGTCCTCTTCCTCTTCTGTTTCCAAAACCTGGATCTTCACTTCTATTTCCTGTTTCAGTGAGCGGCAGCCGTATCCACCCAGTTTTACCCCTTCTTCCTGCCCTCGCCCCCCCCTTCCTCCCCCTCTCCCTCCCTCCCACCAGTACTCAGGGAATCATCCCCTCACACCCCTTGCACATCCAGTCAAGTCCTTTTTGTTCTCGGTACTAGGGTCCCTTTCTTTCAAGTCTGGCTGCAGCTACAGTATTCAGGCCTCTCAGGCATCTCTCTCCAGTGCAATCTCCGCAGACTATAAAAGCCCAAATCTGATCGTATCACCCCAGACAGAAAAAAAACGTCAGTGCCTCCCATTGCCCTCGGGATAAAGGTCACGTGTCTTACCATGACCTTCAAGATTTGACCCCTGCTAATCTACCCAGCTTTCGCTTTCTTGTCCATCTGTCTCCTCTCTTCATTTCCACACCAGGCATGGAGTTTTATGGGGGTAAAGGTATAACTTGTTCACTTTTGAATCTTTGAGACATAGTATATAAGGGCTATACTTTATTAGGTGCTCCACAAATATTTGTTGAATAAATAAACAAAGGTGTAAATGAGGAAGAAAGAGATGATGTGGTTGCTTCCATATTTGCTGGATATTTTAAAATACTAGTTTAAAGAGGGCTTCAGGGTCATGTGGTCTTATACTTTCACGTGGCAGATGAGGTAATTATGGCACAGAGAGGTGAAGTTACTTGTATATGGTGTTTAATTATAGATACAGATCTGCAATTTAGAACTCATCTTCTGATTCTTAGTCCAGTGTTTCCTTTTTCCCCCTCCTTCCCTCCCTTCCGCCCGCCCTCCCTCCCTCCCTCCCTCTCTCCCTTCCTTCCCTCCTTCCTCCATTCCTTCTTTCCTTTCTGCCTATGCCATGGTATATGCTCAGAGGAATTCATCCTACTGTCATCACTCATGAAGTCCGTGTTTTTGTTATGCCCACCCCTTCAGCTACCAGATAATCCTGTTGTCTTTAACAGTGACTTCTGTGGCAGTTTCTCTCTCCCAAGGTAGGGAAAGCATCAGGATTGCCTAGATTGCCCATGTATAGGAATGGCATAAATGTGGCCTGCTGGAGTTGGATACTGCCTGATAGCTTACCGAGGAGATTAATTCCTGGCCCCAGTGGTCATCTGTTGAGCCTTCACAATGGATCTCTGAGGATGACGTAAAAGGATTTACTGATTTTTTGAAAGACAATACTAATGTGCATGACATTTACCAACCCTTGTTACTTTAGTTGAAAAAGTCTCCTCTGAACCCCCTCCCCCAAATTTCTTTAGTCTATTTCTGAATCATGTGTATCTTAGTGAAATGGTTGAATCCATTTACCAATGTCACAAAAGGGCTATGTGTATATTTTTATTGAGTAAAATTAATTTTTCATGGCCTTCTTTTTTAGCTGCTGTGTAAGGTTACCCACTTGTACAGCATAACTTCATTTTTAATTAAACATCCTAATATTCCATCATGTGGTTAACTTGGGTTTAGCAGGGTGATTATTTCTTGGATAAACTCAATAAAATGTATTAGAAATCTATGTGCTGAGGTTTAACAGCTCTATCACTGCCATGCTATATTTATTGCACAATTGCTGAACCTCCACAAACATGTGTCTGCTGATGTAATTAATATGCAAAGCTGTCTTATTATACTGAAAGTAAATCTTTCAGTCATGATTTACAGCATAACTCTAAAAGATTTGACAGTCCCCTATAAGTAACTGCTGACTTAAATCAAATTAAGACGCTTATAACTGGGAAAAAGTTGATATCAAATGGCAAAGCTAAAAAAAATACGCTGCAATATCAAAGAAAAGGAAATCAAACATTTTAGTGATAAATGGCTTTGTGTGTATGTGTATGTGTGTGTGTAAAATAATGGTTTTCTTGACCACAGATCAAAACATGAGATGAGATTTTAATTATTTACAGTGAGTAATTAAATGAATATAAATTTAAGTTGCATTCCTAAGTGTTTTTGTAGCTTTTTAATATCTGTAGTTTCAAGATGATAAAATGAAGCATGAGACATATGTGAATGTTGTGAATGCTGTGAATGTTGCTTTACGTCCAAGATAACTTCAAATTGGTTGAGGTTGATTGATATTTTAAATTTTGTATTATTACTGTTACAGTATAGGTAGTAAAAATCCTTCAATTCGCTTATAGTAACAAAGTTATTTTGCCAGTAGTATGCATAGTTAGCATATATTATTAATGTCGAACTGTATTACATTTCCTGATATTGTTTAACTAGCATTTTTCATCATTAAAGGAACATATTGGTTTAATTTCATGATCATGTAACTTTTTCTAAAAGGCATATTTTTTAGACACTTACATCATTTTATATCATTTTACATAGACTGAAACAAATTCAGAAACAAAAGAAAAATTTCAAAACATTTCTTCCATAGCATACATACCCTTTTTTTTTAACCAAAATGACTCACAGTGAAATTCCATTACCAAAATGTATATCTTTTTGTGGGAGAAGAGGAGAATTTGAGTAAAACTGTTGAGCTAACATAGTTTAAACAGAAAGAAAAACTTTAAATACTTTAACTTTACCAACAACAGTGATCTTTTTTTAATATTATTCTGAATTCATTTTGCTATAGCTAAACAAATACAAACTTATGCAAAAGCCATTTTCTGCCTAAGATGGAGACTCCAATCATATTTGCTGATCTTCAGACTTGGTCTCTAGTCATAAAAGTGAATAAATTACATTTGATGAATGAATGCATAGTAATGAACTTTGGAAGGATTAGGTGTTTAGATCCCAATGTTACTTTTTCCTGTTACCAAATTAAAAACAAAAACTCTCACCAAAAGCTTTTTGACCATACCTACATATGAGTTAACTTAGGTACTTAAGACATGTCTTCTCTTTATGTTGGTGATCCTTGACCTTTTTTTTTTTTTTTTTTTTTTTTTTGCGGTACACAGGCCCCTCACTGTTGTGGCTTCTCCCGTTGCGGAGCACAGGCTCCGGACGCGCAGGCTCAGCGGCCATGGCTCACGGGCCCAGCCACTCCGCGGCATGTGGGATCTTCCCAGACCGGGGCACGAACCCGTGTCCCCTGCATCGGCAGGCGGACTCTCAACCACTGCGCCACCAGGGAAGCCCCCTTGACCTCTTTTAAATAACCCTTTAATTGCTTAATGTTATGCCAAACCTTGGTTCTCCTTGAAGCATTTAACAGAGTGGTCAAGAACACAAAAATTGAGGTCAGAGCGACATCAGCCTGAGTCTAGCTCTACTGTTGACAAGCTGTGTGATCTTTTCTATGTTACTTCATTTTTTTATGCCTTAATTTTTATGTGTATAAAATGAAGATAATAATATCTACCTCATGGGTTGTTCTGGAGATTAAAAGAAGTAATATAAGCAAGGTGCACAGCACCATGTCTTTGATGTGGTAAGCACTCAAAAAATGATATTTGATGTGACTATATTACATATTTTAAGTAAAATGTTCATACAGAGCTGTTTGAAGCTTTTAGATGTCCTTAAATTAGCGGTATGTACCCTGAAACATTATAAAATAAGGGTTAGGAATTAGAAATAATTCTAGTTTTCTTGACGTATTTATAAACCTGCTTTAAGTATAACTTTACTACACTGTAATGGTTTAACATGTTTAATTTAGGAATTTGCATTCTTTACATTTACTTATAATTGCTTTATTTTAATCCTAATGCAAATCTTTAAAAATTAATGTTTTATGGAAATTTGTCTTTGTACTATTCGAAAAGTAGTTAAAAGTTCTCAGTGTTAAATCTCAAAGTCATTCTTCCAAGTCCTTCAGGTTAATTGGAAAAAGATCTTACTCTTTCCATGTATCAGTCATGTATAATAGATAACAACTCTGATGGGGAAATTTTTCAGGCTCTTTTATTTTAAGACCTACCTAATTAGCACTGGAAATGATGACACGTCATGGAGTTAATGTAAGGGAGAAAAACGTAGGTTTCAAACTGTTAGAAGGCAGGTCTCCAAAAAAGAAAGAAAGAAAAAAAGCCAAATGGATTATTTGGGAATTTGGAAAAGATCTTCACTTTTGCTTTAAAAGTATTGCTAATTTTTTCAAGGGATCACCCTTGAATATAACTTATATTGTATTATACCTTTGAGTTCCTAGTATTCATATCCCCTCTTCTTTTTATTCAAAGCAAACCAAATAAAGTCACTTTTTAGATTTTTCTTTGATATTATTCTAAAATTAATTAACTGAATACTTAATATTTGAAAAAGCAATTTATGTACATGGAATAAAATTTAAAAGGACAGGGCTTCCCTGGTGGCGCAGTGGTTGAGAGTCCGCCTGCCGATGCAGGGGACGCAGGTTCGTGCCCCGGTCCGGGAGGATCCCACATGCCGCGGAGCAGCTGGGCTCGGGAGCCGTGGCCGCTGAGCCTGCGCATCCGGAGCCTGTGCCCCGCAATGGGAGAGGCCACAACAGTGAGAGGCCCGCGTACCGCAAAAAAAAAAAAAAAAAAAAAAGAGTATGCCTTGGAAATCATACTATTGATATATTCTCATTAGACAGAATGATTCAAATAGGAAAGTCAGTGTTACAGGAGCATGCTACCACTCAAATAATAGACTTTTAATTTGTAACTCTGGGGTTGCTAATAAGAATCACATCTTGGGTACAAGATCTTTCTTTTCCTTTGAGCACCCCCATACTTTGGTTGGGAATATTCTGCCACTTTCTCCTTCATATAGTCTAAATTTTTTTTTACAGACATAAGCTGATGAATTTCTATTCATTAGTAATATGATAGGGGAGGTACAAACTTGATATCTTGGAGAGACTTTAGAAAGTGGTAAAGACACGAATAGCTATCTGGGACTCAGTCTTCTCTAATTCAGAACATATCTAGGACGCATTTTATTTATAGTCAAATTATCTTTGCTTCTTGCATTCCATTTCTTTCTTCTATGTTTTGTTTCTTTCTTCCTGAAGGACCTACCTTAGTACTCTCTTAGAGTGAGTCTATTAATGGCAAACTCTCTTTCTCTAATATGGGCTTTATGCCATTTTCAGTCTTAGGTGAGCTAGGTGTAGAATTCCAGGTGTTTTCTCTAAGCACTGTGAGGGAAGTATTCCACTGCCTTCCTGGCCTCTGAGATTTGTGTTTAGAAGTCTGCTGTCAGTTCAATTGTATCAATCATTCATTTGAAAATACATCTTTTCTTTGAAGATCCTCCTTTCCTTGGGGTTTGCAGTTTCAGTGCATTATATCTGTATTTTTATTTAACTTGTTTGGGGCTCATTTAGATGATTGACTCTGAGGAGTCATCTCTTTCACCTGTTTTGGAAAACGCTCCATCTTTATGTCCTTGAATATTGCTTCTTCTCTCATTCTCTATTCTTTCCTTTTGGACTTCCTATTGGATGTATGTTGGCCATTATCTTTCTATGTTTCTTCAACTTTCTTTAGTATTTTCCATCTCTTTATCTCTCGTGCTGTGACCTTTGTGATTTCTTCATATCTGTCCCCCAGTCTATCAGTTATCTCCTCTCCTCAGCTTTGTCTAATCCTTTGTTAGCTTATCTGCTGAATTTTTTTTAAATAACTATCTTTTTTATTCCTAGGAGTTATATTTTTCAAATCATTTAGTTCTTTTGTTTTTTCCCCTTAGTTCTTATTCATTTCTTGTGGTTTTGATTCCTTCTTTTATGTCTTTAAAACACTTATATTACATTATAATCTTTATCACGTTGCTGTATTGTCTGAAGTTCAGGGGGGTCTAAATCATCTGAAGTTTAGGGGATCTAAATCTGCCTTTTGTTGTGTTTGTTGACTCTTGCCCATGATACAGTGTTGCCTTATGTGGTTGTTTGTTTGTTTCTTTTTAATGTCTGATCTTATCTTCATTGAAGATTTACCTGTGAAACCTGAGGTCTTTTCTCTCCAGAGGCATTTTGAATTTGCTTCTGCAGGTATACCAGGAGTATTGCAATCAATATTTGAGTTAATTTCTTTGCCAAGTGGTATACCACAGAGATGGTATAATTTTAAACCTCAGAACTCTGTAAGAGCAAACATTTCTTCCTCCCCACTGAAGTACAGGCAAAATGGTGTCTTCTCCTAATCTCCTGTGCTGGTGAATGTTTTATTTGTGTGTATGTGTGTATGTGTGTTTCTATCCTACACTTAAGCTGAAGGGCAGCCCTTCAAGGATCCTGCTGTCACCATGTGGGCCATAAAATCCAAATCTGGTGTTTAGCTTCTTCTTGTGCCATATAGGAATTTCCATTTTTTAAAATGAGCTCACTTATGAATTTAAAATTATTTTTAAGCCATGTGTTTGTAGAAAGAAGGTTTTAAGTGATGCAGTTTTCAGTATGACCAAAATTGGAAAAAAAAGCCACTCATTTTAAACATAAGTGTGATTTTATTGATGCTTAGTGACTCCTGCGAGTTCTGAACTCTGGTTGCTAATAAATCTGGAGACTGTGAGGTGACACTCATGGTGGCAGAATGAAAATGGGGCGGAACACAGGAAGAAACAATTGTAATATGAACAGCTTGATAGAATATGCTAGAAACAGAGCTGTGGATGCAGCTTCTTCTTTCTTTTCCCTCAATTCCTGATGCCCCCTGGAGGGTTCATATCCGTGGCTAGTTTCTGTTTCTTCCTTCGTGTAAACTTTCTGGAAGAAGCCACTGGCACTTAGGTACAACAGACCCATATAGTCAGCTTTATCCAGCTGATAAGTGACTCTTCCTTAAGAGCTCTCCTAGTTTTTGAGAGAATAAAATATATTCTAGGTAATTTATTTTTAGATTTAAACTAAAATGTGGTGCACAGGAACAGTTTAATATCAAATATATGGGTGTACACTCAAGTTAAAGAAGATGAATCCAATTTGCAAATGACATAGATTGGGGAAGGTAGCTAATATGGCAAAAACAGGACCAAGATTCAAATTTATTCAGATTGTAGGAACAAGAGGATCGAAATAACCCTATGACACTTAACAAACATTTAAAAACACTTCCTGTAGTTGTCCTACTTTCAGCTTTCAAATAAGGACACACTGCTTCTACCAGAGTTTCATTTTTAGATTCTTAATTCTGAGCTCTTACATCCTGGGCCCACATTCATTGTACCCTTTGCCCTACCCTTCAACTGTCTTCTGTTTTTTAGTTGTCCTTTCTGTCCTCCCCCTTTTCCCTATTCCCTCCTACTGGTATATGGGTTCCTTGAGAATAGAAAGGAAACCTACAATTCTGTGTTTCTCATAGGGCTCAGCATCATGTTTTGCATATAGTAGGCATTCAATGAATGTTAATAAAATATAAATACACTCTTGAATTTGGGTTAGAAAAAACAATTGCACGGGATAGAGTTTAACAGTTTCATGGTTTCCTTGACTGCTGATCCAAGTTAAGTATGAGCAAAAGTACAACGTGCTAGCTCTGAAAGAAAATATATACTTAGTCTGTGTTAAGAGAAACAGAGTACACAAAATAATATAAATAATAGTCTCCCTGAATTCTGTATTACTTATTCCATGGTGGAATATCATATTCACTTTGGCCAACAGATTTTAAGAGGTTATTGGCAAATGGGAGTGTGACTAGGGAAAAGTTACCTGAGAGGTGAAAGCCTTGGCAGGTATAAGAGGATTGTTGAATAAACCCTATAGGTGTTTAACCAAGAGATGAAAAAAATAAGGAACTTGAAAGATAGCATACAAACTATCCTTAAATACATGGAGAGCTAAACTAGTATGTGAATTTAGGATTTTATGTGTAGCTGTAATGTGAAAAACTAGTAAATTTACCAGAAGACAAGTTTGAGCTCCAAATAAGAAATAGGCTGATCTCAAGAATCATATGAAAGTGAGATGGCCCAGCCTCCATGTTCCGGTAGAGTCTAGATGACCAAACGTTAGAAGCACTTAAGGGCTAGAGGGTCTTCACATGGGTCTAGTTGCCCTTGGTTTATTGGAATGATCTGGGACTCTTCTTGTTACAATTTTTCATAACAGTAGTTACTTCAAACTGCGTGCCTGAGGGTACTTCCTGAAATAATAAAAAGGCAATGGCCTGATGATTAAGAGTTAAGAGTGGGTTTGGAAGATAGCTCTCTGGGTACAAATCCAGGCTGTGCCACTAACTAACTGTGTGGACTGGGACAAGTTACTGAATTTTTATATGTTTCTGTTTCCTTGTTTTAAAATTGAATGATAATAATAATCCTTATTTTATTGTATTGTTGAGAAGCCTACAGTAGTGAATACATACAAACAGTTACAGCCTTGACTTGGTACATGTTAGTTATTATTATGACCTTACCCCTAATCCCTACAGTAACCCTCTAGAGAAGTTAATATTACCAGAGGAGGAAAGTAAGATTCAGAAAGATTAAGTAATTTTTTTCTGGGCTGTATAGCCAGTAAAGTAGGGAAATAAGGAATCATGCCCAGGGCTGATCAAATTAAAATAATCTGTGACCTCTACTGCACCTTAAAGATGATTAAATGCCTTTGAAAGTGGCAACAAACTTTGTGGAATACAGGTGCCAAATTATCTAAATTAAACATTTATTAAGTTCCTGGGCACACATATGAAGATGCAGAAAGTAAAAGTCGGGGTTTTTTTTTTGCTCTTGGGAGTTTATATCTCTCTCTAATGCACAGGGGAGCATTTTACCTAAATGACAGGGAAAGAACAGGTGGAAACAACAATAATAGTATACCTTTTACGTGATTGCTAACTACTAATCTTGTCTGATATGGTAACCCCAGAAGACATTGCTCTCAAGAAGAGTGAATTCTGGAGCTGTAACCTGGCAGTTGTAATTTACAGGGGAAAGCTTCATGATAAACACCTACTGGTGGGGCCTGGAAGGCAAGCAAACAGCTGATTAGATGTGTGAAAAGTGCAATCTAAACAGTTAGACAGGCTTTTTATTGCCAATTTTCTCAATGTTCAGTCTGAAGGTAATTATAAGGCTGAAAAAGAGTGAACTTCCACCTCTTGTTTAATCAAAAGCCTTATTAACAAAACAAGTTAAAGGAATTCTTTGATAGTCTTTTAAGATGTGGAACTCTTTCCACTCCTTCTTAGTTGAGGTGTTTTCATTTGCTTTGACAAACCTTCAAAATATAAATCACTCACTCAAGTATGTTTTTTTCTTCAGATTTTAAAAGGCTCAACCCCAGTCTTAAAATGAACCTTACTTTTTTCCTTTTTTATATAGAGCCAAGAATATTTTTACTACTTATTATTCTTTTTTTTTTTTTTTTTTTTTTTTTGTGATACGTGGGCCTCTCACTGTTGTGGCCTCTCCCGTTGCTGGAGCACAGGCTCCAGACGCGCAGGCTCAGTGGCCATGGCTCACGGGCCCAGCCGCTCCACGGCATGTGGGATCTTCCCAGACCGGGGCATGAACCTGTGCCCCCTGCATCGGCAGGGAGACTCTCAACCACTGCACCACCAGAGAAGCCCCACTACTTATTATTCTTGTTAAAAACGTTTAATTCAAGGAAAATAAAATCAGTTAATTGCAACTGTATTTCTTTTTGCTTGAAAGTCAGTCAGCCCGATGGATTATGTAAACATGACAACTTATTCATTACTATCTTCCTGGTTTTGACCATTTATAACAAAAAGAAATTAATTAAAACACAGAGACCTATAAACAGTCCTGAATAGCCAAGAATCAAAAGTAAGTTTCATATGGTAGTTCTATTTTTAGTTTTTTAAGAAACCTGCATACTTTTCTCCATAGTGGCTGTATCAGTTTACCATATGACCCAGCAATCCCACTACTGGGCATATACCCTGAGAAAACCATAATTCAAAAACAGTCATGTACCACAGTGTTCATTGCAGCACTGTTTACAATAGCCAAGACATGGAAGCAACCTAAATGCCCATTGACAGACGAATGGATAAAGAAGATGTGGCACATATATACAATGGAATATTACTCAGCCATAAAAAGAAATGAAATTGAGTTATTTGTAGTGAGGTGGATGGACCTAGAGTCTGTCATACAGAGTGAAGTAAGTCAGAAAGAGAAAGACAAATACCATATGCTAACACATATATATGGAATCTAAAAAAGAAAAAAATGGTTCTGAAGAACCTAGGGGCAGGACAGGAATAAAGATGCAGACGTAGAGAATAGACTTGAGGGCACGGGGAGGGGGAAGGGTAAGCTGGGACAAAGTGAAAGAGTGGCATGGACGTATATACACTACCAAATGTAAAATAGATAGCTAGTGGGAAGCAGCCACATAGCACAGGGAGATCAGCTCGGTGCTTTGTGACCACCTAGAGGGGTGGGATAGGGAGGGTGGGAGGGAGATGCAAGAGGGAGGGGATATGGGGATATATGTATATGTATAGCTGATTTACTTTGTTATAAGCAGAAACTAACACACCATTGTAAAGCAATTATGCTCCAATAAAGATGTTGGAAAAAAAAAGTTTCATATTACAGGATGTCAAAACCTTTACTCAGTGAATGTTGGGAAGGGGACTCTTTCCATAAGTCACAAAACTTAATTACAAACCAAAGGGTGCTGAATCTCTGTTACACAGATAATTTTGCACCCCACACTGAGTGAGAGGTAATATTTAGTAAGTGTCTAAAATCAATTAGATTAGAGTCAATCAACTAATTTTAGCTTATGTAGGAGCAGAATGGGGAGAATTATCAGAATTTGTTGAAATTATTGATAAATATTAATACCATATTATCTAAGATCAAATCTTTACCTTCAAGTTGACATTCCTAAAGGCAAATAGAAGGGAGATGTTTGTTGTACACTTGCTGTGCTCATTTACCTTAGACTTTGCCCCACTACTGGAATGTCTCTTTTGGAAATCGAATATAACTTCTTAATCACTGTCTCTGAAGTGTTCAAGTTTCTTTACCTTCCTGCACCAAATTCTTTCAGACAACCCCTTTTATTGGTTTCCTTGACATGACATTTTCTTCAGACTGTCATACACCTGCTGTACACCTCTAGACTGTTGTCACACCTACAACCTTATGTTGTAGGTATTGTGACTCACATTTTGGGAGAAACGATAGAGAAGAAGTAAGTGAATTGCCCAAGGTGACATAGCTATTCAATTGAGGAGCTTGGAGTTAAACACAGGATGACCTAAATCTAAAGCCCATCAGCACATGCTGCACTGTACCGCCACTTGACAGCCCTCACACACGTGAGCTCTCACTCCTTTCCTGCCTGACTGCCTTTGTTTGCAGTTTTTTTTCCTTCTTCTCATCTCCTGAATGTGGAGATTAAATTACACACTTGATCTCTTTCTTAACACTGTCACTTTTGTGGAGCTCGTCTACCCTCATGTCTTCAAAAGGAATCCTCCTGTCCAGACACCTCCACAGCTTAACTCCCACACCTCAAGGGGCTACTGTCTCTTTCTCCTTGGACATTTTGCACTACACAGCAGCTCGCTTCCCTTGTGTTACCTGGATCCTGAATGCTGTCCTTCCTCCGTATTGGAATCACCTGAAAAACCACCCATCTCCTTTCATTTCCTTCATTCCCCTAAAGCAACACCAATAATCTGTAGTAGAATTTTAACCAGAGTTTTGAGCGTAAAGGCTGAGGTCTGAATAGGAACAAAGCAAAGGCCAGAAACCAAAATCACATAGAGATCCCATTTTTCTGAAAATGCTTTGACTGTTTCTTGCCTGGGTCAGAGTCAGATTTCTCTTAAGCCAATAAAGCTTAAGCTCTACTTATCTGACGGTGCTTCCTTCTTTCAAGGTCTTAGGAAGAACCCTAGCAATGTGCTCACCTGGTCATATATTTTTGTAAAATTAGCAATAGTTATATATACCTTGGTAATCTCTTTTTTCTGAAGGGACCCTCAGAATTATAAAGGCTTCTGGTCCCCAGATTCATTCCTACAGAGTAATTCTTCCCAGGCAGGATATCTCCTACTCTAAAGCCCTGGCATCATACTTCTATTGTCTCTAGATCCTTCTTTTTCCTGAGACCCTTATCCTCTCTTTGTAGCTCTCAATTTAAACCTTTAAATCCCTCTCTCTCTCCCTCTCCCTCTCTCTCTCTCTCCCTCTCTCCCCGCCCCCCCCCCACCCCCTTTCCTCTCCCCATGCTCTGGAAGAAGGGAGCAGTGCCTTTCATACCCAAAGGGGTCATCACCATATTTTCCTAAAGCAAGACTTTTTCCTCTGTTATGACATGTGCCGCTGTCCTATGATGTAAAAACTATTTCAATTATTATTTTGAACTGCCTGTTAAAATTTCCTGACACATCAGCTAGTCATTATTGAAAACTTACCATATGCCAAACATTGTGCTAATTGCTTTACATTGATTAACTCTATTTAATCATAAAAACAATACTCTGAGGTATGTGTAATTATTTCCATGATCATTTTAAAAACCAATGCTTAATGAGGTTAAATAATGCTTCCAAGGTCACCATAGCAGGCATATGGTAGGCTCTCGATCTAATTAGTTACACCTGGCCCCAGACATGCACTCATCACCTCTTCTTCATTTTACCATCCAAGTATCACTATTTTGTGAAACGCTCCTTGATTTGTCCAACCAGAAGAATTCTTGCCCTCCTCTCAACAACCATGTTAGTGCCAATTTTATTTTACTTCCCTCAAATTACCTCGTACTGTTATTAGTCTTAAAACACAAGAACATTACCTTAAACTTTTAGGGAGTTTCAGTGATTCATGGAAATCAACCCAGTAATTTATGGATTTGCTTTTATGACTAAAAAACATTTCTGTTTTATTGAGATAAAGGAGATGACTATTATGAAATTCATAAGTATGCTACTTTAAAAAATTCTTTTGAAAAGGGAAATCATTTAATACCTTAAGCAGAATATTACTTATATGGCTTACATCCCTTAAGTGATGAACCTGGGCTGCATTATAGAAAATGTATACTTGTGTCGTTCAGGGACTTGAAAATGCAGTGTGTCATCTTTCCTAATGGGTGATGTTGGCTGTAACAAGGAGTTGGGGGCGTCTGTTAAAAGAAAGCAGTTGGGGCTTCCCTGGTGGCGCAGTGGTTGAGAGTCCGCCTGCCGATGCGGGGGACGCGGGTTCGTGCCCCTGTCTGGGAAGATCCCACATGCCGTGGAGCGGCTGGGCCCGTGAGCCATGGCCACTGAGCCCGCGCGTCCGGAGCCTGTGCTCCACAATGGGAGAGGCCACAACAGTGAGAGGCCCGCGTACTGCAAAAAAAAAAGAAAGCAGTTGTTCTTAGTTGATAGGGGAAACAACTACAAGCCTAATCAATGACTTACTAATAATAGCTGTCACCTGATTCTGATGAATTTGGCTACTGACATATGCACAAAAAGGATAAATCAGTACTTATGGATTGGATTGGGGCGAGTATATTTTAAACTATGAGTTATGAGTTGAGTAGGCATTAATGTGACTCAACGAGGGGAGTAGGAAGAGAAGGAGACAGGGATACTTTCTCAGATGGAATGGGTATAAGAAGAAGGTGAGACCGAAAGTGGACACCAATCATTTGAGCAACAGGTAAGGTACGTATGTAGTGGGTTGGAGCCAGTTGGCAATTTCCAGAAAAAGAACAGGTCTGTGCAAAGTTTCTGTGAGGAGGGCATCAACAGGCATTCTGAAGAAATTTGGGTTTGCTTTTGTTGTTACAAACAAAATCAAGAATAGTACTTAAGAGGAACCTTAATGGAAGTACTTTTTTAGCAAGTATTGCTTAAAAGTCGAGCTTCTCTGGACTTGAAAAGACTACCTGGAGCAAACTTGTTCATCTTCCTCTTTGAATTTAAATGTCATAAAAGGAGTATTTTGGTGTCCAGTGGTTCGTTTTTCACTGAACTGACTGAGAGGAATGAACACAAACTCAGAGGTTCCAAAATGTAGGCAGCCTAACATCACGGTCAAAAGTGTACCTAAATGTAAGGCCAGACACAATAAAACTCTTAGAGGAAAACATAGGCAGAACACTCTATGACATAAATCACAGCAAGATCCTTTTTGACCCACCTCCTAGAGAAATGGAAATAAAAACAAAAACAAACAAATGGGACCTAATGAAACTTCAAAGCTTTTGCCCAGCAAAGGAAACCATAAACAAGACCAAAAGACAACCCTCAGAATGGGAGAAAATATTTGCAAATGAAGCAACTGACAAAGGATTAATCTCCAAAATTTATAAGCAGCTCATGCAGCTCAATAACAAAAAAACAAACAACCCAATCCAAAAATGGGCAGAAGACCTAAATAGACATTTCTCCAAAGAAGATATACAGACTGCCAACAAACACATGAAAGAATGCTCAACATCATTAATCATTAGAGAAATGCAAATCAAAACTACAATGAGATATCATCTCACACCAGTCAGAATGGCCATCATCAAAAAATCTAGAAACAATAAATGCTGGAGAGGGTGTGGAGAAAAGGGAACACTCTTGCAGTGCTGGTGGGAATGTGAATTGGTACAGCCACTATGGAGAACAGTATGGAGGTTCCTTAAAAAACTACAAATAGAACTACCATATGACCCAGCAATCCCACTACTGGGCATATGCCCTGAGAAAACCATAATTCAAAAAGAGTCATGTACCAAAATGTTCATTGCAGCTCTATTTACAATAGCCCGGAGATGGAAACAACCTAAGTGTCCATCATCGTATGAATGGATAAAGAAGATGTGGCACATATATACAATGGAATATTACTCAGACATAAAAAGAAATGAAATTGAGCTATTTGTAATGAGGTGGATGGACCTAGAGTCCGTTATACAGAGTGAAGTAAGTCAGAAAGAGAAAGACAAATACCGTATGCTAACACATAGATATGGAATTTAAGAAAAAAAATGTCATGAAGAACCTAGGGGTAAGACAGGAATAAAGACACAGACCTACTAGAGAATGGACTTGAGGATATGGGGAGGGAGAAGGGTAAGCTGTGACAAAGCGAGAGAGTGGCATGGACATATATACACTACCAAACGTAAAATAGATAGCTAATGGGAAGCAGCCGCATAGCACAGGGAGATCAGCTCGGTGCTTTGTGACCGCCTGGAGGGGTGGGATAGGGAGGGTGGGAGGGAGGGAGACACAAGAGGAAAGAGATACAGGAACATATGTGTATGTATGACTGATTCGCTTTGTTGTAAAGCAGAAACTAACACACCATTGTAAAGCAATTATACTCCAATAAAGATGTAAAAAAAAAAAAAGAAAGTGTAAGCTTTGGAGTCAGGATGCTGGAGTTCACTCTCCCGGGTCCACCACTTAAGGCTGTGTGGTAGTTGAGTGAGTGACTGCATCCTTCTTAATCTCAGCTTCCTCCTTTGTAAGAAAGAGTTAGCCAGGTATCCTTATGGTGGTTATGAGTATTAAGTGAGCTAATTCTATTGAAATTAACTGAGTGAAAGCATAGAGACAGAAACCTGATTAGATGCTATCAGGGAGTGAGGGGAGCGGGAAATAGGGAGTTATTGCCTAAAGGGTACAGAGTTTGTGTTTGGGGTGATGAATCATTCTGGAAATAGTGGTGATAATGGCACAACACTGTGGACTTAATTCATGCCACTGAGCTGTAGACTTAAAAATGGTTAAAACTGAAAATTTTGTGTCATATAACATCTACACAAACAAACAAAAAAGAAAACTTATGAATGATGACTGTCACTTAGGCTCAGATTCTTTTCTTCTGGTTCTAATTCCAGGAAACACATTTTACATAATTTCAGGTCTAACATACTGACTCTTTCATTGTCACCTCTGGTGTTCTGTGATCGAAAAGGGAAGATCCTCAAGGTAGTGTGCCCTCCGAGAGGTCCCCTAAGGGGGCTGGGAGCTCATCTCGGCAGTCTTGGGGCCCCTGGGGCACAGGGTCAGGAAAGAAGCACTTGCACTAACACATCCCCACAGCTTCAGCGGTGGAGCATGGTTTGGGAGCTTTTTCCTGATGCCTCACGAGGAGTGACGAGGCTCGATGAGACTAACTCAGTTATGGTGCTTATCAGTCACCACCAGTTGTGCCAGCTATTTTCCTTTCCACTTCATCTAGGTCAAGCAGTCAAACACATGGATTCCAGATTTAAACCAACTCTTACAGAATCATAAACATTGTTCATCATTTTAGAAACAGAAGGTTTTACTAATTTAGCAGTAGACTGGTGACCACCAAGGGGGCTCATTATATGATCCATAAAAATCAAGAAACACTAGACCCAGACAGGACATTTTTCCTTGAGATTTCTTCCAACTAATTGATGGATTATAGAGAATCTAGTGTTATTACGTAAACACATCTCTTTTGCTACATTGAAATTACTTAAAAATAAAATCTGATACTTACTTGACACATAGGGTTAGATTACATGACGTCAGAAGTTCTTTTTGACTCTGATTCTATGACTCGTACCCACCCAGCATAACTAGTCATGAAAAGAAAAGTGCTATTTCAAACCGTTTCCTTTACCAAGCTATGCAAATGTATATGAAATAATACATGTGATAATTTTGTAATGTAATATGCACTTACTGAGTTTAAATGATTATTAAACTTGTTATTTTTAAGCTGCTATTGTTTGTCAGTAATAATTATGATAATTATTTTAGTTTCATTTCATTCTGATTAGAGGTAACTGTGTATGTAATTTTAAAATGTTCAAGTCCATACATCACTCAACAGCTAGTGTTTTAGATTAGAGATACTTGTTATTTGTATTGCATGTGAGGTGGATACACTTTTAGTCCCTTAACATATATGTACTGAGCTCCTGCTTTGTGCAGAGCACTGGTCTAGGTACTGGGAATATGGTGGGGAAAGAAACTGGGCAACATCCTTGCTCTCATAAAGCCTATGTCAACCTCCTCAAAACATAACCCTTATATCTAAATAATTTAGTTGCTAATATGCTATAGAACAAAATGGGGGAAAATTAGCTACTTCAATGTGTCTGGTATTGTACATGACATAGAAACCCTGTGAAATAATTTTCATTATCCCTATTTTAGAAGAGAAGAAATTGCCTTAAGACACTTGCAAGACAAGTTAAACTGTAGCATTTCTTATCAGGCTATTTGGTAAATTCTATATAATTACTTAAACTATCTTTGCAAAACGGGGGAGAAATTTTAGAATTAGAGGGGTACATAGGTAATCCTAGTCTTAGCAGAGCCTATGAGAATGATAATTCATTATAACAATTAACAGCAATAAAATAAATTCTCATTTTAAGAAAGTTTACATATATGACACATAAACAAGTCTGTATATCTATCTATCTATCTATCTATCTAGTCTCTCTTCAAAGTCCATTGCTTCTACCCCACTCACTACAGCAGTGGTTTCAATCAGAGGTGATTTTGTCCCCTACAGAATGTATGGCAATGTCTGAAGACATTTTTCATAGTCATAATTGGGGAGGTGGGGATGCTACTGGTATCGTGTGACTAAAGGCCAAGGATGTTGCTACCATGCTACACTGCACAGGACAGAGCCCCATAGCAAAGTGGCACTGGACTTAAGGTTAAAAACCCTACATTAGAGGGAACAACTATTAGCTGTTTGGTATGTTTATACACACCTGAACATACACACTCCCGTGGTGTGCAAATGGGATAATATTGTACTTATTATCCCATGATTTGTTATTTCTACTTACTACAAGTTGGAGGTCTTTCAGTGAGTACGTTTAGTTCTGTCTCATTCCGGAAGACTGCAGAGCATTTACTATGTATGTGTAAATGTATCATAGCTTAATTAACTCTTCTCGTATGAATAGACATTTAGGTTGCTTTCTTTTTTTTGTTTTTTTTTGCTATTTCAAATGGTTGCAGTGAACATCCTCATATGCACATTTTTGTACAAACATGACAGCATTTTTCTAGGACTATTTCCTCGAAGTAAAACTGCAAAGTCAAATTGTACGAACATTGAAAAACTTGGTAGGTATCACCCACCCCTCCAGAAAGGATGTGCCCAAGTTATAGTCCCACCGATTGTCTATGAGAATGACAGGAATATTTTCAACTTGGCAACTGTGTTTACTAAAAAGGAATATAACATAAGCAAATAAAATTGTGCTTGATTTCAAGAATGTGTGGACAGATGAAGCCACAAAAGCCCAATAAGCTGTATCAAAGACATAATAATGGTCACTAGAAAGTAGACTGTGATGATCACAGAAATCACTGTTACACAAGCGATAACAGTGAGAGGACTAAGCCCATAGCAGGTGTATCCACTGTCCACACTGTGCTGGAAAATTTACCAAAGAGCTAATGGATTCTGGCTGCCTTGTTAATATGATCCAATGTGTCATCTGCCTTCACCTAACTAACTGCCTGGTAGCAGGAGGAACAGCAGTTGTCCACAGGATTTATAGCTACTTAGCTTTTCAGTAAGGCAGAGGAAAAATAAACCAGAAAAGGTGTCATCCACTGAGATCATTAGAAAAGGGACCATGAATAAATGAATTCTAAGAACAAGATGTTGGCTAAAAATGGAAGAGGTGAAACATGAATTAAATAATCCCTTCCCCTAACCTTTCCCAAAAAAACAACTGTATAAATAAGGCCCGGATATATAATATAGGAATAATACTCAAGCCACTACTTTCCATGTGAAACTGAAAGAGCTGGTTATAGAGCATGATAGATTTGTTGGCTGAAAGAGTGTTGTGTAACACGGGATCTGGAATTGCGTACCTGCTTTATCAGCACATCTTAATGACATCTCTGTCATTTGTGTGACGTTTGTCACATCTTGCTCTGTCATTAGGCTATTTGTCCTGTAAGACGGTCAGTCCGACTGGTCACCTGGGAATAGGCTCTGAGGTGACAGTGTTAGAAGAAGTAGAGACTTCCTCTCCTCATGGAGCTTACATTTTCAGAGGGGAAACACACATTTAAAAGTCAATTATATAGTTATTTAAGTATCTTTGTGATAAGAATTGAAGGTGCTATGAAAAGATATAACAGGGCACCTGACCTAGTCTAGGGGGTGAGTGCGGAAGGCATCCTTCAAGTGGCATCTGAGCCAAAACAGAGAAACCACTCTACTTGTACCTTTGAACACTTATAACAGTTTGTATCACACTTAGGGTACATGTCATATATTTCCTAGTGTTTTCATCTATTTCAAGAACTAAACCCTCCTATAGAATGAACTTCCTAAAGAAAACTAATAATATTGTAAATCTTTGTCTTTTCATTAACAATTAGCATAGTTCATGACACAATGAAAAAGCCTAATCAGTAGTTTCATTCGTTTATTCATTTGTTTTACTCAGCGAGCAATGCCTAAGATGTGCTCGTTACTATCCTAGGCCCCCAGGAGATAGTAGTGACCAGGATGACAAGGTCATGCTCTCCCAAGGTTTCCATTTTGGTGGGGATCCAGACAAACATATGTATAAATAAATAATATGTGATGTGATATACTATAAAGAAAATCAATAGACTAATGTGGTAGAGTATGAATATTAGTGGTTAGAAAAATCTTTTTTAAAGAAGGGGGATTTAAGTTTTGAATTTATGCCATCAAACTGTACAACCCCTCTCCTTACCCCAGGCTTCCCGATTGTTCACCTCCTCTCCAGCACAAATGACCAAAGGGAATGCAGTGCTACCATTCCCTAGAATGTTCCTTTTCCACCCTCCAGAATAACTGCTTCATGCCCATTTCTGTCTCATCAACCTTCACCTATCCCCTACTAGTAATGACCTTACCTTTAACTTCCTTGGTTCCAAAATGAAAAGGAGGAACTAGCCTTGAAAAGATTTGGAAAAAATGGTAGCATACAATTGTTTTGTAATTCTTTCTTCACACCCTTTCTCAAAAGTGACTGCTTTAGCATTGCGTTTATGTAGCATGAGCTTAAATTTTTTTGTTGAATTGAATTTTTAAAATTCCAGCCATAATTGGATACTTTTCTTTTCAATATTTACATGTTTAGGCCCTCATTTGACTTTACTTCTTCTTTCACGCAAATTCAAAACTTCCAACATATTTCTAAGACCTCTATGTTCAAGTTAAATCATATTTGCAATCATATTTTTCAATTGACTGTTATTACCTTGTTACAATCTCACAGGGAAAATGGCTCCAAGGCATTTAGGAACCCTAACTTTCACTTCAAAAAGAACTCTGAATTTTTTTTTAAAATGTGTATTTTATTCTTTCAAACGGTCTATAAAAAAACATGTAGTTAAAGGTTTTTATAATATTTTGGTCTTTATCCTCCAACCAAAGAAAATTAAAGGTTTTACACATACTTTTTTTTAAGTATTAAAACTTACTTTGTAACTTTCCTAAGACTCATTCCATGGTATTATCTCCCTCAATCTGTGGGTTGATTGTCAGTGTTTAAACAACTGTAAAGACATTGTTCCTGATATTTAGAAGAGTGTCTTACAATAATATCTTTAATGAACAGATGACTTCTCAGTTATGACTCAAGTTATAACCCTTCATTAGTTTATTCTGCCTTCAGTGTATCAAGTGGGCGATGTAGATTGTAAAGTGGAAATGCCTTTTTGCTTTTAAATTAAATTGTCATAAGATGAAGAGTACTAACTACTTTCCTTCTAATTAAAACCTAAGAACACAAGAGTAGCTGTCCATTAGTGATACATTGGTGAGTAAAGACTGGTGGCTTTAAGTATAGGTTTTAGTCTAGAACTACTAGAAATTTTTATTTATTCACTGAGAAACCTGAAATTATATGCATATGGAAATCACCTAAAATAGAAATGGAGTTACTTACATAATTGACTAAAGCCCTCAGAAGTTGAAATATAAATTGTCCTATGCAAATGTTTAAATCTTTTAAAAAATTTGTCTCAAAATGAGGTTTACCTATAAATGTTTTACCATATTGACCATTTTTGCAATAATACTGTTTTCTATACTGACTTAAGAAACATTGCAGTAATTTAAAACTCAAACTCAAACTGTTTTTACTTATAGGGCATTTGTTAGATGAGATGAGATGAAATATATAGGTCACAAACAGTAAAACGTCCTGAGGTTTCCCTATAATGATTTTTGGAATTTAAAGCAACTTTCCAGAAATGCAGCCAATCTAGGCCTTCTAATTTTTGTTTCCAATATTAGTATATGGATATATCCAGATAAGAATTTATATCTTAAAAATGGGAAGCGGTCTAAAATGGCCTAGAGAAGTAAATTTGCTTTTGGCTCAAGAGTGAATTGGTTTTTCTTGTGATTTCTGGAGAATAATAATAAATTCATGCACTGAGATCACTATGGTATCAGTCATTGGACAATAGATTTTTAAAAAATCATTTATACATTTAATTATGCATAGTGTCCATATCTTATTACTGTAGATATTAAAAGTTGAGCATGGAATGGCTTGTGAGTATTGGCAGACAATCCATGAGGTTGACTCTACTTTGCATTCTCAAGATGAACCAGTTTCTGTGGAACTTCAGAAGATACACCAGAGGTCAGTTTATTTTGAAGGGTAGGTGCATGTTTTGTGAGGAGAAGAAGATGTGGAGGAGAGCATCTGAGGTCCATGGAATGGCATCTGTCCTACGTCTGTCCCTTTAGAGGACTTTGTACCATTTCTGTGGTGCATTTCTGTCCGAGCTGCCCATCTGTGAAGCAAGACTGTGAGGGGAGTTGGCTGCCCCTTACTCCCAACTCAATCTCAACAGATACCTCCTCTGTTTTTCCCTTAAATCAATGTGGATCTTCACAAAACTATTCTCTGTTCTGATGAACCCGTAACAGAAGAATGACATTATGCAGTTAAGAAGGTTATGTCTAATTCAAATTTATCCTTAATTTGAAGTGGGTACAAAATTCATTCAAAATGACTTTTAGACAGGTTCCTTCTCTAAACACATACCATTGTAGCACATTTTAAAACCAATCATTACCATTCCAAGAACCATCCCAAGAACTCATTTCTTGGTTCCAAAAAGCCTTCCAGATAGCTTAAATAATCCTATAAAATTATTCCATGAAAATGAAGTTGTTATAAATACTTGAATATGGCTTAACAGTTTCATAGAGCTAAGGAATACATTATGTCTTTTAACTCTCTCAGAAAGCCCTATCTTTATGACAGAGACTCCCCATTCTAGAGGTGAAGTAATTTAGGCTTAAAGAGTTAATGGATTTTTTTTTTCTGGTCTTCCACAACCAGAAATTGGCAGGACCAGGAAATAAAGTATTGTCTTCTGAGTCTAAATGTGCCTTAAAAAACAACTTACTCTGTTGATTTAATGCTGTGATAAAGAACAATTTAACTGTGTTAAACTAAACAGTGTTAAAACTAAACTCATATTTAAAGGAGGCGGTACTAAAGAATTCCATATTATGTAGTAAGGCATCTAAATTGCTGGGGATATAAATTTTCAAGTTAACATCTTATAGGACCTGACAGAATATGGTTCCACTCAAAATCAGTTTACTTCAGCTGTTTGAAGGTGCTTGATGGACAGGTATGAGGCCAGCCAGGGTGCTAAGTATTACACTTGTTTCAGAATAAAATGGTTACTTTTATGCCTTTCGGCACAGTAACTGAGGGTCTCTGGTGAATACTTTCCCGTGCACTTTAGCAGATCCAAAATTAATTTTTGAAAACAAAATAAGTCTTAGCTATGAGTAGCCCCATAGTACACCTGCAAGAGTAAGTAAACTCTGTGAGCTAATTCAAACTTCTGATTTTTTACTAAAACTTGTCAAGTTGGTCATCCATTTACTTGAATCTAAAGGAATATGTTCTCTCTTTAATTACTAAACAAAATAATAGCATTTCAGGGACTAATCAGAAAATTAAAATTGGGAGTGATTTTGATCTAACACTTGACAAAAGCTGGTTTAAAACCTCTGATACCTTTAGAGCATGATAATCATAATCAAATCTCAAAATCCATTCCTCTTGGTTTTCTGAGCCCCATCTCTGTACAAACAAACAAAGCAACACCTCTGAGAAAGGTCTTTACTAAGTTACGGTTGAACTTAGGAAAGAGAGAAAGTAGGCATTTGAAAACTTTTTCTGTTTCTTTGCAAATCAATAATAAAACATTGACCATCACCTTAAGACATTTCGCTTATAAATTACTCTTAGAATTCAAACCAGGGGAAAAGTTTGTTTCTTTAGGAAAACTTGTATGTACCATTTTGCTGGATGTCAAAAACCCTCCATCTTTCCAGTTGTGACTTTGTTGCCAGGAGGCTCACTTGCTGACCCCTGGTGCCTCTTACTCTCTCTTGGGAGTTTTTTGCTACCTTCATTTTAAATTAGTTATATACCCTTTGGGAAGTAAGCAAGATATTAATTAAATAGACCCATGTATCTGAATTTTGAATAGAATCAAACCAAGATCTAGAAGAAAGTAGAATAGCCTTCTTATGCAGTACTCTCATTGCTTTTAAGGAATTTTCTTATTTCTCTTAATGGGTCTTTTCATATCCTTAGGCCTTTTTCTATCTTGATCAATTTTTTTACTTTAAATTTATTTTCAAAATTGAAACTTTATATTGTTTTCTTTTACCTATACCTGAAATACTGTATGAGAAGATGGGGTTTTTGTTGTTGTTGTTGTTGATTTTTTATATATTTAAATATATATCGTATTTTTATATATTTAAAATTAGATTGCTATGTTATGTTTACAATGTTTATAAAAGGAAAGGTGTGGCTCCTTGAAGGAAGTTAGTAAAGAAAAAAATACTGGTAAAGTAGAGGTTTAGAGAAGAGGAACCAAGTATAAAGTAGTAGAATCAAAGAGAATTATGGCTTCAAATAATACTTTAATTCACACATCTATACTTAAGGGAAAGTATTTGGTACTGCAGGGTATTCAAAATAAGTGCAGCCCAGCTCTTGTCTCTAAGGAGTTTAAAATTCAGTAGAGGGAATTGAAAATACACAAATTACTATAGCACATGGAGAAATCAAAAGATTCAAAAAATAGTAATTTCCTCCAGTTGGTGAGATCTGGGCCGAATTCAAAAATGCATTTTGATTAGGTCAGTTTCTATGTTAAGGGTCAAGGGAAATAGGGTAACTCATATAAATGGCATGATCAAAGGTGCACCCGTTCAGCTGGAGCTGGTTTTAAGAGAAGGCAGGCTCTCAGGGTAACCAGAAGAAAAGCATCTACCAGAAATGATGATGATAGTGATGGGGAGAGAGACAGTGAGGATGTAGTCATTCAACCCACACTTGTTATTAGGATAGGCACTGTGATGTAATGATGGAAAAGGCTCACTGCCTGCCCTCAAGGAGTGCTTGGTTTAAGGAGCACAGAGGTCTGACCAAACAACCCTCTGATAATTCAGAGGTCTGACTCTACTTAGTCCTACAGAGGGTGTAGGCTGCCGCACTGCGCAGCTGCACAGACCGCTTCCACATCATGTCTGGGGGAGGCAGGAGGATATGACTTACTCAGGGATACCAGAAATGCTCCACTGAGGCGAGTGGGCTGAACTGAGCTCTAAAGAAAGGGTAAAAGTTCAGTAAGTGAAGTGGGGAGAAGAGTGTTCCGTGCAGAGGAAACAGCATGTACAAAGCGCCTGTGATGGGGGCAATGAGGCGTATTTGAAGAATGGAAAGGAGGTCAACGTGCCTGGAGCACAGAGGCCAGGGAGAGCCTGCTGTGAGATGAGGCTTTTGAGGAAGGAAGAGGCCAAACTATGAGGGCTGTGGGTCCTTAATATTTTGGTCTTTATCCTCCAACCAAAGAAAAACCATTCAATGTTTTAAATGAGGTCAGAGTTTTAATTACTCAGAGAAGAAATTGGAAGGAAGAGTGCAAAGAAGAGTTAGGCAGCTACTCAAGAGAGATGTACTAATAATGGAGAAAATGAAAATCTATTGAGCTCTAACTGTGTAGCAGGCAGTATGCTGAGTGCCTTATGTGCATTATCGAGAACTTGCCTGGATGCCTGTGGTGCTCTGTCAAGGGAAGTTCATGTTTCCATTTCCTCTTCAGTCCCAGTGCATCAAGCAAGCACAATGCAGTTCTACTAAGATGTGAGCCAAGATACTGGAGCCAAAGGGATGACCAAAAGGCAGGACCACAGACCGAGGCTTTATCTCGTGACATTTCCTTATAAATTACTCTTCTACTTCGTATCTCTCTGATGCCACATGTAGGCAGATGTCAGTGCTTTGTAGCAAAGATACAGCTAATCAGGAAGTCCAGATGCTTTCAAGGCTCTAAGAACCAAAGCTGCTAGGAGTTTGTAGAATTATCGGCCTGTAAATACCTGACTGAAAGTGAATCCTTGGGCTTCCCTGGTGGCTCAGTGGTTAAGAGTCCACCTGCCAATGCAGGGGACATGGGTTCGAGCCCTGGTCTGGGAAGATCCCACACGCTGCAGAGCCACTAAGCCTGTGTGCCACAACTACTGAGCCTGTGCTCTAGAGCCCGAGAGCCACAACTACTGAAGCCCGTGCGACTAGAGCCCGTGCTCCGCAGCAAGAGAAGCCACCGCAATGAGAAGCCCGTGCACCGTAATGAAGAGTAGCCCCTGCTCGCCACAACTAGAGAAAGCCCATGCGCAGCAATGAAGACCCAATGCAACCAAAAATAAATAAATAAATACATAAAATTTATTTTTTAAATAAAGGAAGAAGAGAGTGAATCCTCAAACTTCAATTATTCAGATATCCCTATTTACTTAAAACTCGTAAGTTTTAAGTAAGGTAAAAAGTTATTTAGAATGTTAGCTAATAAGATGATACTCAGTTGTGCTCATTAATTTCTATTTATTTTCTTGAGTTATTTGTTTATTAAATATTTGCTTTAGTGACTACTATGTACAAGGCACCGTATCAACACTGAGGATACAATAGCGAAAAAAATAGGTGACAATTCCTGCCTGTGTGGAGCTTACGTTGTAGGGAGGGAACGCAAACCATGAAAAAGATATGTAAATAAAGCATGTAGTATGTTAGACGAGACTACATAGCAAACAAGATATGCCTTATAACTTATCCTGTATTTAGACTATGGTATAGTTTGAATCCTATAATATATATTTCGTAGTGAGAAAATTAAAGCAGATTGGGAGGAGTGTCAAGTGTAGGTCCATTTGGAGGTTGCGATTTTAGATGTCTGAGGAAGGCTTCACTGAGTCGGTGGCATCATCATAAATACCTAAAGGAGATGAGGGAGCCAGCCATGCAAATATATGGGGCAAGAATATTGGCAGAAGGAACATCATTGCAAAATCTCTGAAGTATTAGTATCTCTTGATTCAAATGGTATTTTCTCACCCATTTACAAATGCTGACAATCAGATTTGTAATATTTCTTAAAAAGTTATATTGTCACCGAATAAGATTAAGTGGCTTTTTTGCTTTATCTTTTCAAATTCCATTTAATGTGGCATACAATATATTTACTGGTTTTTGTTACAAGATATGTTATGTTTTAAAAGTTTCCTCTAAGGTTAAAAAAGAGGAAGATTATAAAAATAAGTGTTTGTTGTAGATATTTAAACTGTATTTTTCAATGTAAAACAATATTGATAAAGTCCTTGATGTTAAAGATAAACTTATTACCCCGCCTCCAGATTTTTGTTTATTTTTATTTTATACACTTTCTTTGTTTCTTTACTTGTATTAATTTTCATTCTTTTATTAAAATCTTTTTTTAAATTGAAGTATTGTAGACTTACAGTATTATATTCGTTTCAGGTGTACAGCATAGTGACTCAATATTTTTACATGTGATCACCACTTTAAGTCTCGTTACCCTCTGTCACCATACAAAGTTATGACAAGAGGAACTGTATTCAATATCTTGTAACAGACAGCAATGGAAAAGAATCTGAAAAAGAATAGATATATACATGTATAACTGAATCACCTTGCTGTACACCTGAAACATTGTAAATCAACTATATTTCAACAAAAATCTTTACAAATTTTAAAAAGGTATGACAAGATATATTTGCACAGCTGCTTCTACATATGTAATCACACAGCATAATTGACTGGGTGTACTTTTTAAATGAATAAATGCCTTCCTTTGGCCAAAATTGTTTTGCTGGAGATATATTTGTCTTACAAGGAACCATGTGCTTCTCACTAAGGGGTAGAAATGCTAAAGTAACTTGTGCACTTCGATTACTGAGTTCAGGTCAGTCCTCCTGCTGCCAGCCTGGCCTGCTGGCATCTGTACCGCCCAGCTGCGGTTCAGCGTAACCAAGCCCTCTAGCCCTCACTCCACACATAGCTGCTAACCTCACCGCACGCTCAGCTGTCCCTTTTCCGGTCTCTGCAGAGTCACTCTCAGGGCACAGGTGACGTGGAGGTGGCCAGGAATTTATGATTCCATTTAAAAAGCTGACTAGACCATGACATGATAGAGATTTCCAAAGAACACTTTCAAAAACCATTTCTCATGTGGCTCTTCCATGGGTGGTTTGGGGGGCAGAGTTGCTGGTTCTTGAATTGGTGCTTCTCCATCAACCCTATGGAGAGGTGGCTGGCTCCCGCTGCTGGATGTGATGATGTCTTTTCCCGCTTTTGTGGGCCTCAGCAAACTTCCCTGAAACCGGAAAGAAAGCATTTACCTGATACCCGATTACTCTGCTAGTCTAGCTATTGTCTTGGGAGTATTGGAGGGTGACATCTGGGGTGTCAGGAGCTTCTGTGAGCCACTCAAGCCATGACAAGTTGATGACTTTCCAGTGTAGCGGCAATCAGTCATGTGACCGACGTGAGGAGTGAACTTGGGACGTGGGCTTGGTATTCCACCCTTGCTCGTGTGGAAATGAGCAGAAAGGTCAGCAGATGGCCACTGAAGATATTCAAAGTCTAGATGAGGCTTTTGCCATTTGGAAGTGAGCCAAGATGGATGAATGACTTTGCACCTATTCATCTGAGGAATTTTAAAATGATAATCCCAAGGGAACAGAACTAGTCCTACACTTGACTAAGTCCGGGTTCCTGGGTGGAATAAAACAATCACATTTTCTGAGGTTTTGAGGAGTTGGTGAAGATTTCTTTTTTTTTTCCTTCAAGCTAGTTAACAGCCTTCACTTTTGTCTCAGTTGTGAAGGGCCCACTTAATTTACTAGCATAATTCCATACTTTGGAGATATACTAAGTGATCTCATCGGCAGCTTTGAGTATTTATAAATTTATTTATTTATAACATCTTTATTGGAGTGTAATTGCTTTACAATGGTGTGTTAGTTTCTGCTATATAACAAAGTGAATTAACCATGCGTATACACATATCCCCATATCTCCTCCCCCTTGCCTTTCCCTCCCACCCTCCCTATCCCACCCCTCTAGTTGCACACAAAGAACACAGCTGATCTCCCTGTGCTATGCGGCTGCTTCCCACTAGCTATCTATTTTACATTTGGTAGTGTATATATGTCCATGCCACTCTCTCACTTCGTCTCAGCGTACCCTACCCCTTCCCCCTGTCCTCAAGTCCATTCTCTACGTCTGTGTCTTTATTCCTGTCCTGCCCCTAGTTTCTTCAGAACCATTTTTTTCCTTTTTAGATTCCATATCTATGTGTTAACATATGGTATTTGTTTTTCTCTTTCTGACTTACTTCACTCTGTATGACAGTCTCTAGGTCCATCCACCTCACTACTAATAACTCAGTTTCGTGTCTTTTTATGGTGGAGTAATATTCCATTGTATATATGTGCCACATCTTCTTTATGCATTCATCTGTCGATGGACACTGAGGTTGCTTCCATGTCCTGGCTATTGTAAATAGAGCTGCAATGAACATTGTCGTACATGACTGTTTTTGAATTATGGTTTTCTCAGGAAATATGCCCAGTAGTGGAATTGCTGGGTCATACGGTAGTTTTATTTTTAATTCTTAAAGAACCTCCATACTGTTCTCCACAGTGGCTGTATCAATTTACATTCCCACCAACAGTGTAAGAGGGTTCCCTTTTCTCCACACCTTCTCCAGCATTTATTGTTTCTAGATTTTTTGATGATGGCCATTCTGACTGGTATGAGGTGATATACCTCACTGAGGTTTTGATCTTCATTTCTCTAATGATTAGTGATATTGAGCATCCTTTAATGTGTTTCCTGGCAATCTGTATATCTTCTCTGGAGAAACGTCTATTTAGGTCTTCTGCCCATTTTTGGATTGGGTTGTTTGTTTTTTTGTTATTGAGCTACATGAGCTGCTTATAAATTTTGGAGATTAATCCTTTGTCAGTTGCTTCATTTGCAAATATTTTCTCCCATTCTGAGGGTTGTCTTTTGGTCTTGTTTATGGTTTCCTTGGCTGTACAAAAGCTTTGAAGTTTCATTAGGTCCCATTTGTTATTTTTGATTTTATTTCCATTTCTCTAGGAGGTGGGTCAAAAAGGATCTTGCTGTGATTTATATCGTCGAGTGTACTGCCTATGTTTTCCTCTAAGAGTTTGATAGTGTCTGGCCTTACATGTAGGTCTTTAATCTATTTTGAGTTTACTTTTCTGTATCGTGTTACGGAGTGTTCTAATTTCATTCTTTTACATGTAGCTGTCCAGTTTTCCCAGCACCACTTATTGAAGAGACTGTCTCTTCTCCATTGTTTATTCTTGCCTCCTTTATCAAAGATAAGGTGACCATATGTGCATGGGTTTATCTCTGGGCTTTCTATCCTGTTTCATTGATCTATAGTTCTGATTTTGTGCCAGTACCATATTGTCTTGATAACTGTAGCTTTGTAATATAATCTGAAGTCCAAAAGCCAGATTCCTCCAGCTCTGTTTTTCTTTCTCAAGATTGCTTTGGCTAATTGGGGTCTTTTGTGTTTCCATACAAATTGTGAAATTTCTTGTTTTAGTTCTATGAAAAATGCCTTTGGTAGTTTTATAGGGGTTGCATTGAATCTGTAGATTGCTTTTGGTAGTAGAGTCATTTTCACAATGTTCATTCTTCCAATCCAAGAACATGGTATATCTCTCCATCTGTTTGTATCATCTTTAATTTCTTTCATCAGTGTCTTATAATTTTGCATACAGGTCTTTTGTCTCCTTAGGTAGGTTTATTCCTAGGTATTTTATTCTTTTTGTTGCAATGGTAAATGGCAGTGTTTCCTTAATTTCTCTTTCAGATTTTTCATTATTACTGTATAGGAACACAAGAGATTTCTGTGCATTAATTTTGTAGCCTGCTACTTTACCAAATTCATTTCTGGTGGCGTCTTTAGGATTCTCTATGTATAGTATCATGTCATCTGCCGACAGTGACAGTTTTACTTCTTCTTTTCTGATTTGGATTCCTTTTATTTCTTTTTCTTCTCTGATTGCTGTGGCTAAAACTTCCAAAACTATGTTGAATAATAGTGGTGAGAGTGGGCAACCTTGTTTTGTTCCTGATCTTAGTGGGAACGGTTTCAGTTTTTCACTATTGAGAGCGATGTTGCCTGTGGGTTTGTCACATGTAGCCTTTATTAAGTTGAGGTAAGTTCCCTCTATGCCTCCTTTCTGGAGGATTTTTATCATAAATGAGTGTTGAATTTTGTCAGAAGCTTTTCCTGCATCTATTGAGATGATCATATGGTTTTTCTCCTTCAACTTGTTAATATGGTTTATCACATTGATTGATTTGCATATATTGAAGAATCCTTGCATTCCTGGGATAATCCCACTTGATCATGGTGTATGATCCTTTTAATGTGCTGTTGGATTCTGTTTTCTAGTATTTTGTTGAGGATTTTTTCATCTGTATTCATCAGTGATATTGGCCTGTAGTTTTCTTTTTTTGTGACATCTTTGTCTGGTTTTGGTACCTGGGTGTTGGTGGCCTCGTAGAATGAGTTTGGGAGCGTTCCTCCTTCTGCTTTATTTTGGAAGAGTTTGAGATGGATAAGTGTTAGCTCTTCTCTGAATGTTTGATCGAATACGTCTGTGAAGCCATCTGGTCCTGGGCTTTTGTTTGCTGGAAGATTTTTAATCACAGTTTCATTTTCGTTGCTTGTGATTGGTCTATTCATATTTTCTATTTCTTCCTGGTTCAGTCTTGGAAGGTTGTGCTTTTCTAATGGTTTGTCCATTTATTCCAGGTTGTCCATTTTATTGGCATATAGCTGCTTGTGGTAGTCTCTTAGGATGCTTTGTATTTCTGCAGTGTCAGTTGTTACTTCTTTTTCATTTCTAAGTCTATTGATTTGAGTCTTCTCCCTTTTTTTCTTGATGAGTCTGGCTAATGGTTTTTCAATTTTGTTTATCTCTCAAAAAACCAACTTTTAGGTTCTTTTCATCTTTGCTATCATTTCCTTCGTTTCTTTTCCATTTATTTCTGATCTAATTTTTATGATTTCTTTCCTTCTGCTAACTTTGGGGGTTTTTTGTTCTTTCTCTAATTGCTTTAGGTGTAAGGTTAGGTTGTTTGTTTGAGATGTTTCTTGTTTCTTGAGGTAGGATGGTATTGTTATATACTTCCCTCTTACGACTGCCTTTGCTGCATCCCATAGTTTTTGCGTCATCGTGTTTTCATTGTCATTTGTTTCTAGGTATTTTTTATTTCCTGTTTTATTTCTTCAGTCATCTGTTGGTTATTTAGTAGTGTATTGTTTAGCCTCCATGTGTTTGTAGTTTTTACAGATTTTTTTCCAGTAATTGATATATACTCTCATAGTGTTGGGGTCAGAAAAGATAATTGATACGATTTCAATTTTCTTAAATTTACCAAGGCTTGATTTGTGACCCAATATATGGTCTTTCAGGAGAATGTTCTGTGAGCACTTGAGAAGAAAGTGTATTCTGTTGTTTTTGGATGTAAAGTCCTATGTATATCAATTAAGTCCATCTTGTTTAATGTATCATTTAAAGCTTGTATTTCCTTATTTATTTTCATTTTGGATGATCTGTCCATTGATGAAAGTGGGGTGTTAAAGTCCCCTATTATTATTGTGTTACTGTTGATTTCCCCTTTTATGGCTGTTATGTTTTGAGATACTCCTGTGTTGGGTGCATAAATTTTTACAATTGTTATATCTTCTTCTTGGATGGTACCCCATAATCATTATGTAGTGTCCTTCTTTGTCTCTTGTAACATTCTTTATTTTAAAGTCTATTTTGTCTGATATGAGAATTGTGACTCCAGCTTCTTTTGATTTCCATTTGCTTGGAATATCTTTTTCCATCCCCTCACTTTCAGTCCGTATGTGTCCCTAGGTCTGAAGTGGGTCTCTCGTAGACAACGTACATACGGGTCTTGTTTTTGTATCCATTCAGCCAGTCTGTGTCTTTTGTTTGGAGCATTTAAGTCAATTTATATTTAAGGTAGTTATCGATATGTATGTTCCTATTGCCATTTTCTTAATTGTTTTGGGTTTGTTATTGTAGGTCTTTTCCTTCTCTTGTGTTTCTTGCCTAGAGAAGTTCCTTTAGCATTTGTTGTAGAGCTGGTTTGGTGGTGCTGAATTCTCTTAGCTTTTGTTTTTCTGTAAAGGTTTTAATTTCTCCTTTGAGTCTGAACGAGCTTCTTGCTTGGTAGAGTAATATTGGCTGTAGATTTTTCCCTTTCATCACTTTAAATATGTCCTACCACACCCTTCTGGCTTGCAGAGTTTCTGCTGAGAAATCAGCTGTTAACCTTATGGGGATTTCCTTGTATGCTATTTGTTGCTTTTCCCTTGCAGCTTTTAATATTTTTTCTTTGTGTTTAATTTTTGGTAGTTTGATCATTATGTGTCTTGGAGTGTTTCTCCTTGGATTTATCCTGTATGGGACCCTCTGCACTTCCTGGACTTGATTGCCTATTTCCTTTCCCATATTAGGGAAATTTTCAACTATAATCTCTTCAAATATTTTCTCCGTCCCTTTCTTTCTCTCTTCTTTGTCTGGGACCCCTATAATTCGAATGCTGGTGTGTTTAATGTTTTCCCAGAGGCCTCTGAGACTGTCCTCCATTCTTTTCATTCTCTTTTCTTTACTCTGCTCTCTGGTAGTTATTTCCACTATTTTATCTTCCAGGTCACTTATCCATTCGTTTGCCTCAGTTATTCTGCTATTCATTCCTTCTATAGAATTTTTAATTTAATTTATTGTGTTGTTCATCATTGTTTGTTTGCTCTTTAGTTCTTCTAGGTCCTTGTTAAACGTTTCTGTCATTTTCTCCATTCTACTTCCAAGATTTTGTATCATCTTTGCTATCATTACTCTGAATTCTTTTTCAGGTATACTGCCTATTTCCTCTTCATTTGTTAGGTCTGGTGGGTTTTTACCTTGCTCCTTCATCTGCTGTGTATTTCTCTTCTTATTTTGCTTAACTTACTGTGGTTTGGGGTCTCCTTTTTGCAGGCTGCAGATTCATAGTGCCCATTGTTTTTCATGTCTGCCCCCAGTGGGTTAGGTTGGGTCAGTGGGTTGTGTAGGCTTCCTGGTAGAGGGCACTAGGGTCTGTGTTCTGGTGGATGAGGCTGGATCTTGTCTTTCTGGTGGGCAGTACCATGTCTGGTGGTGTGTTTTGGGGTGTCTGTGAACTTATTATGATTTTAGGCAACCTCTCTGCTAATGAGTGGGGGTGTGTTCCTGTCTTGCTAGATGTTCTGCATAGGATGTCCAGCACTGTAGCTTGCTGGTCGTTGAGTGGGGCTGGGTCTTAGCGTTGATATGGAGATCTCTGGGAGAGCGTTAGCCATTTGATATTATGTGGGGCCAGGAGGGCTCCAGTGGACAAATGTCCTGAAGTTGGCTTTCCCACTTCAGAGGCACAGGCCTGACACCCAGCTGAAGCACCAAGACCCTGTCAGCCACATGGCTCAGAAGAAAAGGGAGATTAAAAAAAAAGAATGAAAAAATAAAATAATTAAAATAAAAAATAAAAATATATATTATTAAAAATAAAAAAATTAATAAGTAATAAAAAAGAAAGAAGAGAGCAACCAAACCAATAAACAAATCCACCAATGATAACAAGCACTATAAAGTATACTAAAAAAAATAATAATAACTGACAGAACCTTAGGACAAATGGAAAAGCAAAGCTTACAGACCAAATCACACAAAGAAGCATACACTTACACAGTCACAAAAAGAGAAAAAGGAAAAAATATATATAAATTTTAAAAAAGGAAGAGAGCCACCAAATCAATAAACAAATGTACCAATGATAATAAACTCTAAATACTAAACTAAGATAAACATAAAGCCAGAAACAAATTAGATGCAGAAAGGAAGCCACAAGTCCACAGTTGCACCCAAGGTCCACCGCCTCAATTTTGGGATGATTCGTTGTCTATTCAGGTATTTTACAGATGCAGGGTACTTCAAGTTGATAGTGGAGGTTTAATCCGCTGCTCCTGAGGCTGCTGGGAGAGATTTCCCTTTCTCTTCTTTGTTCGCACCGCTCCCCGGGCTCAGCTTTGGAGTTGGCTCCGCCTGTGCGTGTAGGTTGCCTGAGGGTGCCTGTTCCGCGCTCAGACAGGACGGGGTTAAAGTAGCAGCTGATTAGGGCGCTCTGGCTCACTCAGGCCGTGGGGAGGGAGGGGTATGGATGCGGGGAGAGCCTGCGGTGGCAGAGGCCGGCGTGACGTTGCAACAGCCGTGTGTTCTCCCGGGGAAGTTGTCCCTGGATCACGGGACCCTGGTAGTGGTGGGCTGCACAGGTTCCCAGGAGGGGAGGTGTGGATAGTGATCTGTGCTTGTGCACAGGCTTCTTGGTGGCTGCAGCAGCAACCTTAGCATCTCATGCCGTCCTCTAATGTCTGCGCTGATAGCCACAGCTCGTGCCCATCTCTGCAGCTCGTTTTGGCGGTGCTCTGAATCCCCTCTCCTCACGCACCCCGAAACAGTGGTCTCTTGCCTCTTAGGCAGGTCCAGACTTTTTGCCGGACTCCCTCCTGGCTATCTGTGGCACACTAGCCCCCTTCAGGCTGTGTTCACACGCAGCCAACCCCAGTCCTCTCCCTGCGCTCCGACCGAAGCCCGATCCTCAGCTCCCAGCCCCGCCCGCTCCGGCGGGTGAGCAGACAAGCCTCTCGGGCTGGTGAGTGCCGGTCAGCACTGTTCCTCTGTGCGGAAATCCCTCTGCTTTGCCCTCCGCACCCCTGTGAATTCGCTCTTCTCCGCGGCTCCGAAGCTTCCCCACCCCCACCCCCACCTCCGCCCGCAAAGGGGCTTCCTAGTGTGTGGAAACGTTTCCTCCTTCACAGCTCCCTGCTAGAGGTGCACGTCCCATCCCTGTTCTTTTGTGTCTGTTTTTTTCTTTTGCCCTACCCAGGTACGTGGGGAGTTTCTTGCCTTTTGGGAAATCTGAGGTCTTCTGCCCGCGTTCAGTAGGTGTTCTGTAGCAGTTATTCTACATGTAGTTGTATTTTTGATGTATTTGTGGGAAGGAAGGTAATCTCCACGTCTTACTCCTCTGTCATCTTGAAGGTCCTTCTATACATTTTCAAAGTTTGTGAAATTTAAGTTTTTTTGTAACCATAACTTGCACAGATTTTTCAGATGGTAAAAGTATGAGGAAACAAATAAAACTCTGGTTACGTAAAAGTAAAGTACTAGGGATTGCATGTTTAGGGGAGAACTCTCTTAGTGGGTAGTGCTTGAACCAAGACTGGAAGGTTCCCAAGATGGTGGCCAAGCAAAGATCTGAGTGGAGAGTGTGTCTGTGTGAACATTCTGTATCATATTTCCTAGAAAATGGTGTGGTCTTCCTGTGTATAATTAAAATCTTTCTTCATTGTGAAGACCTATATTAAATATTTTTAAACAGGTTTCCTCTTGCATGTATTAGGGTCTCTATTTCAGAGACCCCAGTTACCCTTAGCTGAATTATGTTTGCCAGTCTTCCATATCTATTAGCTTCATCCTAATGACTTAAATCTTCTTTTTCCTTCCAACTATATTTTCTATGAATATGACAAGCTTTCTTTTAAGTTGGAAACTTTATTTTAAGCCATGTATGTTTCATTCTTTCTGTTTCTAATATGCATTACGTCAGTAGAGATGTTGTTTTGGTCTTCCATTTTATTTCCTTTAGGCTTGCAATTTTCCTTTTCTATTTTGTTTTTCTACTGTCTCATTTTATAAAGCTTTTTTTAAATCAATATATTCCTATTAAGTGCTGTGGAAATTTTCCTTCTCTTTTAGGGTTATGCTTTTTCCTAGGCTGATTTTTTTCTTTCTGTGCTGTATGGTTTTGAGTGTTTTCCATAGTTTTTGTGCATTGGATTCAATTCCCTTTCCTCATATTTTACTCACACTTGGACAGTTTGGTCCAGATTTTCTATTTGACTTCTTTCCACGCCATCTGAGAACTGTTTGCTGTGCCTTCCTTGGTTGTGGTTTAAGGACTCTGTATTTTGAGTTCTATCCATAATTTTCTCTGGCTTTGAGGGCCTGTTAGGCTGAGGGGAGAGCTCGGCCCTGGGAGTGATATCTGAGCTTCACCTTCACTTCTAGGATTTCATAAAATGTTTGGTGTCAGCGTTCAATCCATGAAGTCAGAGAACTGTCCCATTTCTATAGAGATTCGCCCTCAGGCTTTGCGTCAGCCCCTGATTCTATGCGTCACTTTGGTACTTTCCTCTTCGAGAATCAGTCCTGTCCTGCACATCTATTTCAACCTGGTTTTCCCCTGCTGCTGTTTCTCCCACTCCCTAAACAGAAGAGAGAAGCCGCCACTTAGTTTTCCTCTTGCCAGATCTGAGGGTATTATTGAGAATCTCAGAATCTGGTCTATTCTCTCACATGGCTTCTTGGAAATGGGATGGGAAAAGGAATTTGGTCATGTCACAATGGCTGCAGTCGGCTGCAGAAACTTAATGTTTCTTTAGGTAAGCCATTGCACTGTGCCCTTTTGCTTGGTTAGTTATTTGTGGTGATTTTTGTTGTGGTTGCTGCTAAAATCTGTGCTGTTGTCCATTCTACCATCTAAACAGTAAATCTCCCATCACCCTTATATTACTCTAGCTCTTTCATTTACCTGTATATAAACAGACTCAAAACCAAACAACACTGAAACATAGTTGTCCAAAAGATATCTTAAAACAGATGAATATTAAAGCTTTCTATATTTTCTAAAAAAAAAATTCCTAGTGTTTTCTAATTAGCTGAGCTTTGTGTTTGTTATATTTCTTAAGAAAATCAAATTATTATTATCAAAAATTGCAAACATTTGAGTCATTTGATCTTAAAAGTATTAGATATAAATAAAACATGTAATGATGGGCTTGGAATAATAATATTTCTTTAAAGAGAGGAAGAAAATACGAAATGGCAATCATGACCTATCCAGAGTTATTTCTGTTTTGAGCTATGTGCTGTTTTACTAGTAATATTAAAAAGTCCTTGACGCTTTTGTTATGGTCTCCCTTTCTTTCTCTCCCTTTTTTAAAAATAAAGTTATTTATTTATTTATTTATTTTTGGCTGTGTTGGGTCTTCGTTGCTGCATGTGGGCTTTCTCTAGTTGGGGCGAGCAGGGACTACTCTTTGTTGCAGTGCGCAGGCTTCTCATTGCAGTGGCTTCTCTTGTGGAGCACGGGCTCTAGGCATGCGGGCTTCAGTAGTTGTGGCATGCGGGCTCAGAAGTTGTAGCTCGTGCGCTCTAGAGCGCAGGCTCAGTAGTTGTGGAGCACAGGCCCCATGGCACGTGGGATCTTCCCAGACCAGGGCTCGAACCTGTGTCCCCTGCATTGGCAGGCGAATACTTAACCACTGCGCCAACCAGGGAAGTCCCATCTTTCTCTTTTTCTTGTTATGTTTATTGTTCATGTGGGTGGCTGTAATCTACATACTCCAACTATGAAATTTTTATGGTTGATACTGAGCCATAAGTTACTACTAAAATACAGTTGAAAACTTGGAAGCTGTTTTAGACCTGAGCCAAGAGAAAAGACATTGTGTCATCAACTTTTTGTGCAGTTTATTTTTCTTATAGTCATGGGGCCCCCAAAAATATTTGTAAGTCTGAGGGTAAGAACTCATATTCCATGTATTGTGCTGAAATGCTTCAAAACTCATTTTGGTATTTTAATAAAGATATTTACCGAATATGGAAAATTAACTTATTCATTTATCTGGTAAATATTTATTGAATGCTTACCATGTGGCAGGAACTCTTCTGAAGACTGGAGATCCTTTGATGAACAAGATAAAATCCCTCCCCTTATATAGCTTTACTTCAGAATGAAGGAAATGGACAGTCTGTGAAAAAATAAATAATTACCTGATTGTGTTCTTAATAAACATTCTCAAATTTAACCACTTATCCTTCAAACTCAGCCATTGCTGATCTGAGATCAGAGACAGTATATCAGTATATCAGTGCAGGCTAATTGTTTGCTTGTGCCTGAATTGTGTATTCTGAGTGACAGACCTATATACCCTGGGCTAAGCCAAAAAGGCACCACTATGCATAAAAATATATAGAGAGGGGAGACTGAATAGCTGAAACTCTTTAAAGATTGCCCCACTTACTACTCTACCATCTAAAAAGGGGACACGATTGTAAGGACTATTTAAAGGCTGACCTCCATGGTGGATTTTCCTCTTGCTGCTAAAATTGCCTTTGTTCACTCAGCTGTTTTCAGAATACTCTTTGTAAGATCCCACCTGGCTTTTCTCTCTTAAGATATAAAGTATATGCTGTGCTTCGAGCCTATTAATAAAGCACAATAGGGTTGTTGTGACCTTGATTCCTTGGGGGTGAAGAACCCCAGTGGGATTGTCAGTGCAGCTTCCACAGCTGGCTTGAAATGCTAGCTGTCCTTACGAGGCAAGAAGGCAGTACTACACATTTTGCTGCATTTGGTTTGGACAAAATACATGTCTGTCCAGTTCTTCAGATGGCATATAGTGGCATTCACTAATTGACACCATATTCACGGGCTACAGGTAACGATTTTGAAATGTCTGAGATGTGGGAGAATGAAGCAATTTAAGTTCCAAGGACAATTTGGCAGGGAGATAAATAGAGCATTACCATTTTAAAGAGACAGTTCTTATACAAGATAGAGAATCAGGATGTAACTTTTGGGGCCAGCCCTCAGAATTACAGTTGTGTTCTGTCATTCAGTATACATATTTTTTTAGTTTAAGTTTTAATGGGCATTGACATACTTCATGGCAATGATACCAATAGGAAAATACATTGCGTACAAGTTTTTAAAAAAAAAGACGGAAACATACAACTAATTCTCATGTCTAATTAAGTGTTCTGAATTATCAGCTTCGATTGTCACAAGAGTCATCTCCTTTGATAGTATTGGCCACCTAATAGGAGACTGTTACCATCCCAGTTGTCTGTGGGCCTGTGATTGATCAATTTTTGACAACAAAGAAATGTTAACAGGGCTATATGGCGAAGCAGTCACTGGAAAAATCCCTTTCACAATGTTTCTACTTAATTGTGAGCATCACCATTGCCACGCGTGATATAGCAACACAGTTAAATTTTCTTTGCTCACATTCAGTGGGACCTATGGGGGTGTGCAGAAATCATTGGGGGATCAGGAGCCTGGAAAATTACATACTCGAAGAATTAATGAACTATAATTCCATATTACGTTCTCGATCACATTGTGCTTCCTTTTCATTAATAGAACTAAATTGGTTTTCCATAGGCAGGGTACTTTTAAAAAATGCAATCATGCTTTTGCTCAGATAAAAAAAATGCTACCTGCTTTGCAGATGAGGCTTGTTCTATCATGAAACTTATCAGTAGGAAATTTATAGGGAAGAACTTTGCTGTGTTAACTCAACCTGTTGTAGTGCCTTGAAATTGGTCTTTAAATCCCTGGCTGGAAACTGTGACTGATTTCTTAGTCCTTGTTCTTTTCAAGGAGAAAAATGTTTTGGGGTTATATAGTGCTACCTAATAGAGTGATAATCAAAGGCTTCTCTGAATACAATGAATGTCTTCTCATAAAAATTTTCATAAATCAAAATTTTAGTATCTTAATAAGTGTATCAGTAGCTTCATATTATTTCTGGATCCCAAGTCATAAAAGCCTTTGGACATAATGTTCAAATTATATCAAACTGAAATCTAAACATAATGTTAACAATCTTTAGCCAGGTCTAAAACAGAGCCGTTTATAAATTCAAATTAAGATTATTTTCAGTGTATGTGGCAGTGATTAGTTTAGCTAAAGAAAGGAGTTCATCACGGTAGGCATATTGTAGATACTGCTTTCTAATTAACGGGCTAGCTATATTACAGTGTGCTTTACGTACACACACACATACACACAGTCATGCACATGCGTGCACTATAGTTCAGAATTACAAATGACTGTGTGGCAGTCTAACCTTGTAAAAGCGAATTCTATCAGTGTTTATGTGTCAAAAACAATTACATTAATTTCTAGTAACGTTGCTATTATTATGTACACATCCCTCAAGTTCTAGCTTTTAAGAATCAGTTTATATTTCTTTTCTAGGTGATTCTCTTTTAAGTATTACAGCAATGATATGATGAACTGTGGAAGTATAGAATATAATACCTTATTCTAGATGAATCGGCGCCAAAGGCTTTTATGCTTCCATGCTCTCACTGTTGTGTTTCATTTCCATGATATCAAATCTCAAATCAAAATCCAGTCTGAATAGAACTAAAGCATTGAAAATATGGGAATAACACAATTACATGAAAACTAAGACGTAGTTTTTGTTATAAAGTAAGCCACAATGTAGAATCAAATTATTTAAGATTGGTTCCTAATTATATGATTATGTTGTAGTCTTTCATGAAATTGTAATAGGTATGAGCCTTTCACTTTTACCAAGCGTTTATCAAGCAAATGTAGCTCAGTACACATACTGAGCTACATTTCCTGCCACCAAATCACTTAGTTTACAATCATATATCAAATCAAATCCCTTTCCTTTTCAACCTTCCTTTCATCCATAAAACTTTTAATGACTCCCGTCTTGCCATTCAGGCCAACTACGCCCGATATAAATACCTTTCCTGTTTACTTCTGTAAGTATTTAGTATTCAAATCTTTATTTTTTGATCAGTGTGATTTTATAGGTTTACTTATGTGCATTATGTGTGTACTTGGATGTCCCTTTCCGATTTAAAAATTCTCAAATACATTTTGCTAGCTTGGCCACCTTTCCTTATTAAATGGCTGTAAAATTGTGGGAAAATCCTCAACTGTGAAGGAAAGTGACAGGTACCTTACAAGATAATTGTGAAAATTAAATTAGATAACATATTATACACAGAACATAGTGCTGAGCACATAGTAGGCATATTTAGGCATCCTTCTCATTTCTATGGCCTTTGTCCTTTTCTTTCTTGCTCCTTGTTCTAATTCATCCTATATCTAGTCCACTTTTAGCCACCTGAAGGGCCTTGATATGATTTCACTGCAGGATGATGTATTGCTTGACTCTCTTCCCCCCGCCACCCCCCCCCCCCCCCCGCCATTCCTGTGACTAGTTCATTGAGTCAGACTCTCTCCTGGAGTATTGTGACAGTGGCTAATTGGTGTCTGTGCCTGATTCACATGTGTGCCTGTCTGCCCCCTGCTGCCCTTCCAATCTCTTTTCCACACTGCTGTCAGAATGCTCTTTCTAAAGCATTATTGATGATGTTGGATCCTGGCCTAAAACTTTTCAATGGTTTCTGAGTAATGTTACGATAAAGATCAAGCTGTTTGATGTGGCCTTTTAGCACCTTCACGCTCTGACCTCCGCTTGCTTCTTCAGCCTTGTGTCTTGCTGTTTCCCTCATTCTACCCCCAAGACACATACATGTGCTCATGAGCACAAACACACACACCAGCCAAGTGGTCCTCACAGAAGCCAGGTTTTTCTCTAGCTTCTTGGCCTTAATATGTTTCTGTCTTTTGCCATCTGTCTTCTCCTGTCTAACTCCTTTGTATTTTTTACTTCAACTTAGATATGTCCTCCTCTGGGAAGCCTTCTGGGGCCCCAGTGTTCAAACTGGGAACTATTTTTAAGTGGCTCCACATATCCTAAGATTCTTACACCATAGCACATAATACCCAGCATTGTAAGTACCTATTTGATCATCCCTCACTCTATTAAACTGATAAACTTCATGAGGACCATGTCTACATAATTCACAGTTGTATTTCCAACACTCAGTATAGGGCCGAGCACAGAACAGGCACCAAATAACTTTTTTTTCTCTCTTAAAAAACACATTTTTTTCCTGTAAAAAAGGGCTGGAACAGGCACTAGGCATTTCATACACTATCAAGATGGGCCTAGCTCAGAGCAAATGGGCCACTCTGTGTATCTTAGGTAGGCCCATTTAGACCCAGGAAAGATATTCCTGTACCGAACGTAATGATGTGGAAATCAAGAAAAAGAAAACCTTAGGATAAATGCAATATGAATAAATGTCACATAATTAAAATGCCTGCAATTAATGCCTTTAAGTAAATTAAAATGCCTTTTAATTTTAAAAAGGCATTTAAAATGCCTTTAATTTTTAAAAAATGCCTATTTTTTCTTTTATATTTCTAGGCTATGTTCAGGTACTAGCCAAGATCATCATTTCCTTTCTCCCTTATTTTGGTCTTTCTTCTAATACTGTTTCCTCTCTTCACTTTTCCATTACCCCAGGGTTATTTAGAAAACTTCTGAATCAACTATATGTGCAGAGTTCATTCAACTCTGATTCTTATTTCAAGAACAATTTTTTTACATCCTGACAACTGAAAATCAGAATCTGCCCTAAAATAGGTTAAGTATTTGCATTCCCTTTCTATTAGCTCGTATTTTTTTCACAAAAGAATTCCATTAGCATTACATCTCATTGGCTGATGTATCTGAAAACTGAGTAGAAAGATATTACAGTTCCTAAAGAGTAAATGGCATTGGGAAATGAAGATTGAGTTAATTTTTTAAAAACTAAAAATAATTTAAGTACTTTTTAACCTGACTCATTAAAACAGAGAGTTGTATGTCTCATTGAAAGTGTAAAACTCCCTATCAGACAAAATGTATATAGTATAGTAAATACAGCACTTCACAATTTTCAAAAAACTTTTATAAAAATTCTACCAAATAGGTGTAATTGTCCCTGTTTTAGCAGATTATGAAGCTGGATCAGCAAAATTATCTAATTTGCCTTAGAGCACAAGATATTAAATGATCAATGCTAAGATTTGAACTCAGATTTTCTGATTCCAGGTACAGGCCACCTCCACCCCAGCTGTGGATATATGTCACGTTATTATAGTCCTTATTGTTATTCATGAGATTTTTGTGTGTGTACATGAAGTCTCTACTAGGCTACACGCCAAAAAGGGCATATGAACTCTGTGATTGATGTGTCGTTTTCTTTTCCTAACCAACTTCATCCATTCCTGATAATATTAACCTACCATCCATGCCATTTCTTTTCCCTGACATTATCTTCTTTTTATTTAGTGGTATCTGTGAATACTAATTATATGTTAACATCTAAGGTTTTCCATTTGCATTTTTAATTTTCTTAAGGACAAACGCTGTTGTAAATCTCTAACATATGCATCTATTGTCTATAAATAAATAATTATGTAAACTAAAAAAACCTGGGAAATAGCCTCACTAATCACTCACTCACTACATCAAATTAGTCAAGAAGTCATGTAATTTTACCTTTTCAATAGCTTCTGAGTCTGTCTAGGAAGTCTTTCCCAACCTCCATCCGCATTGCCATCACTCTAATGAGCTCTTGCCTGAGCTATGGCCAGAGCCTCCTAAGTGCTCTCCCTGTTTCTGTGGTTCTTCTGTTGAAATGCATTGTCCAAACTGACAGAGTAATTGTTCTGAAATGCATATCAGACCAGCCACTCTCCTGCTTCCAGTGACTCCAGGATTCTAAACTCCCTAGGAATATACAGTCATCAAAATACTATCTCCACTTACCACATTGGCTTCAGCTTCTCCCACTTCCCATTCCTGCCCCACTAGACCATTCCCTATAGCAATAATAATAATAATAAACTGTAATTGAGAATGTGTTCTATGTATTGGACAAAGTGTTCAACACTCCGTTTGTATTCTATAATTAAGCCTTACACCCCTATGAAGCAGATTAAAATTCTCTTTTACAAATAAGAAAACAGAAGTATGAAACGTTTAAAATTAGGTTGCTCCAGTATCACTCAACGGCTAAATATCAAGGCAGATATTGGAACTTAAGCAGACTGATTTGAGAACCCTCTCTACACCAGGCTTGTGAATGTCATGTCCCTGTATCTGTGCACCTGCTCTTCCTATTGTCTGAAAGTACACTTCTCCAACACAGAGCTTCCTAGCAAACTTATGCTCATCCCTCAAAACTTTAAATTTTGACAGCCCTCTCACTGTTATTTAGGGATAACAGTCTTTCATCAATTCTTAGTTACACATATTTCCTATTTTAACATTTACAAAATCAGGAGGCATCTTATAACTGATGGTGTATCATTGTTTAATTGGCAGCATTTTTCTCTGAGTGATACATAAGACAATGTGCAACTTTTGATTAATGAGTTAGCTGGAGTTGATAAAAATGTTATTTTTAGAGTTCAAGATCAATTTTGATACTAAGTCTCTTGAAGGCTAAAACAAACGGAAGTGAGTACTTTCACAGATCTGAATGCTGGAGGGGAGAGCATTCCTGGCTCCGTGGGTGGGTGGATTTCTAACTTTGAGGCATACATAGATTACCTGGGCACTGAATGGAAAATTCGGATCACCAGACTCCATTACCTGGGATTCTGACTTCATAGGTCTAGGGAAGAAATCAGAAATCTGCATTTTTTCTGGCATCCTCAGAGGATTCTGACTCAAGTGGTCCACACTTTGAGAACCACTGCTTTAAGGGATGCAAAGCTGTTTTTAGTATTTCATTCTCGAATGGAACTTCAGAATGAGTATAGATTGAGATAGATGATATCGATGATAATACTGATAATTCCCCATAGTCCCTTTGTTGAAATCCACTGGACAATGCCCAGGAGTATTATTTGCAGACTATGGCATCTGATGAAAGAAAAAGTGAGAGCATACTCTGAAAAGATACCTCAGTGTAGTTTTGGGGAAAACCAAAATAATACAGCTTAAATGTTCCACTTGTATCTAAAATAATGAATAGATTACTAACAAGTTGTGTGTTCTTCTGACAGTCCTCACAGATAATTTATATACATATGCATATATGCATTTCATGTGTATGTTTATATGTATTCATATACATATATGTGTGTTTATTAGAGTGCGAGTCTAATAGGGCACAGCTGTCTTTATGCCCTCAAGGCCTGTGCCTGGCATACGTAGAGACCCCACCCAACAAAGTGCTTCCACACACATGATTTCATAATAAAATGCTGCAACTCCTTGAGAACATTATATAAATACTGGGAGCTGCAACAGCCCCGAAAACTGTTAAAATATGTAGATCATTCAGCTTTTCCTTCGATAATGGAAATTATATCTCTGTTCTTTTTCATCAATAAAGAATTTCCTGAATATAGCTTGTTTTGCTGCCCTTTTGCCACAAACGTATATTTTTGCATTCTAATACTTCTTCTGCAGGTGCACCTCACTCCTATATATTAATAACATTCGCCTTCTGACTTGAGTATTTCTTAACATACTAACAACTTTAGGGATGATTTTTAGTTGGAATTAGTAAGTCAAGTATCATATCTTTTTATTACTGAAATGATCCAGCTGGATGAATATGAAAACAGAAATGTTCCATCATGTGATATCACAAAGTAGTTCATTAAACCACAGAAATGTGTTATCATCTCATTTATGTACTTTTCCCAAAACAGTTGTCCTAGGAATATACAGCAATATGTGCTCTATTCTTGACCTATAGTAAATTTATTAAAATCGGATTACTAATAACCATGGTAGGAAGTTTTCAGCAGGAAATAATTATAGAATCTTAGGGACCAGAAGCAAACTGGCAGTTTTCTACATTTGTAATGTCTGTGACATAAACCTTTTATTTCTTCCAACCTATCTATCAATGTACTTAGCAAGTCTGAAAATAGAAAAGACCATTTCTACTAGAAAGTATCAGTAGAACTGACAGTTCTATATATTCAGTGATAATTAATATTTATAATGATGGCCCTGGGGCACTGTAAGTTCCTTCTAAACCAGTAAGGAAGACTGAGTTATGTCAGCATACTTTTAATAGCTAATGGGTTTTCTTATCTTGTAATTATTTGGAAATATATCATTGAATGCTATATATCATTAGACTACTTAATTAGACTCACGCTTCAAGTTAAGCAGGGTCACCCTTTCCCAAAATTGAAGATGAATGATGACTTACTAGGATTAGTATTAGTATATTTTTGCATATTTAAATAATAAAACACTTTTAAAATGATGTTCTCTGCTTCAAATTCAGTACTCAGAATTTTACTGGTAGCAGAAGCAGGAGAAGAAAGAAACAAATTCCACCTATAACTTCCATCTCCTAAAGATCCATTTCTTACCTTCTATCTTGAACATCAGAGAAGAATAAAATAATTTGTTTTATGAACTATTTTTCATGCATGCAGAAGTAGTGAAATGGGATTAAAGCTCAGTTATCCATTCTGTGTTCTGTATCCATCTTTCCTTTTTTTTAATTTTATTTTACTTATTTTTTTATACAGCAGGTTTTTATTAGTCATCAATTTTATACACATCAGTGTATACGTGTCAATCCCGATTGCCCAATTAATCATACCACCATCCCCACCCGCCCACGGCTGTCCACCTTGGTGTCCATTTGTTTGTCCATTTGTTCTCTACATCTGTGTCTCAACTTCTGCCCTGCAAACCAGTTCATCTGTACCATTTTTCTAGGTTCCACATACATGCATTAATATACGATATTCGTTCTCTTTCTGACTTACTTCACTCTGTATGACAGACTCTAGGTCCATCCACGTCTCAACAAATGACCCAATTTCGTTCCTTTTTATGGCTGAGTAATATTCCATTTTATATATGTACCACATCTTCTTTATCCATTCGTCTGTCGATGGGCATTTAGGTTGCTTCCATGACCTGGCTATTGTAAATAGTGCTGCAATGAACATTGGGGTGCATGTGTCTTTTTGAATTATGGTTTTCTCTGGGTATATGCCCAGTAGTGGGATTGCTGGATCATAAGGTAATTCTATTTTTAGTTTTTTAAGGAACCACCATACTGTTCTCCATAGTGGCTGTATCAATTTACATTCCCACCAACAGTGCAAGAGGGTTCCATTTACTCCACACCCTCTCCAGCATTTGTTGTTTGTAGATTTTCTGATGATGCCCATTCTAACTGGTGTGAGGTGATACCTCATTGCAGTTTTGATTTGCATTTCTCTAATAATTAGTGATGTTGAGCAGCTTTTCATGTACTTCTTGGCCATCTTTATGTCTTCTTTGGAGAAATGTTTTTTTAGGTCTTCTGCCCATTTTTGGATTGGGTTGTTTGTTTTTTTAATATTGAGCTGCATGAGCTGTTTATATATTTTGGAGATTAATCCTTTGTCCATTGATTTGTTGGGAAATATTTTCTCCCTTTCTGAGGGTTGTCTTTTTGTCTTGTTTATGGTTTCCTTTGCTGTGCAAAAGCTTTGAAGTTTCATTAGGTCCCATTTGGGTTTTTTTTGTTTTTATTTCCATTACTCTAGGAGGTGGATCGAAAAAGATCTTGCTGTGATTTATGTCAAAGAGTGTTCTTTGTATGTTTTCCTCTAAGAGTTTTATAGTGTCCAGTCTTACATTTAGGTCTCTAATCCATTTTGAGTTTGTTTTTGTTTATGGTGTTAGGGAGTGTTCTAATTTCAATCCTTTACATGTAGCTGTCCAGTTTTCCCAGCACCACATATTGAAGAGACTGTCCTTTCTCCATTGTATATCCTTGCCTCCTTTGTCATAGATTAGTTGACCATAGGTGCATGGGTTTATTTCTGGGCTTTCTATCTTGTTCCATTGATCTATGTTTCTGTGTTTGTGCTAGTACCATATTGTCTTGATTACTGTAGATTTGTAGTGTAGTCTGAAGTCAGGGAGTCTGATTCCTCCAGCTCCATTTTTTTCTCTCAAGACTGCTTTGGCCATTTGCGATCTTTTGTGTCTGCATACAAATTTTAAGATTTTTTGTTCTAGTTCTGTAAAAAATGCCATCGGTAATTTGATAGAGATTGCATTGAATCTGTAGATTGCTTTGGGTAGTAGAGTCATTTTCACAATACTGATTTTTCCAATCCAAGAATATGGTATATCTCTCCATCTGTTGGTATCATCTTTAATTTCTTTCATCAGTGTCTTATAGTTTTCTGCATACAAGTCTTTTGTCTCCCTAGGTAGGTTTATTCCTAGGTATTTTATTCTTTTTGTTGCAGTGGCAAATGGGAGTGTTTCCTTAATTTCTCTTTCAGATTTTTCATCATTAGTGTATAGGAATGCAAGAGATTTCTGTGCATTAATTTTGTATCCTGCAACTTTACCAGATTCATTGATTAGCTCTAGTAGTTTTCTGCTGGCATCTTTAGGATTCTCTATGTATAGTATCATGTCATCTGCAAACAGTGACAGTTTTACTTCTTTTCCAATTTGTATTCCTTTTAATTCTTTTTCTTCTCTGATGGCCATGGCGCGGACTTCCAAAACTATGTTGAGTAATAGTGGTGAGAGTGGGCAACCTTGTCTTGTTCCTGATCTTAGAAGAAATGCTTTCAGTTTTTCACCATTGAGAATGATGTTTGCTGTGGGTTTGTCATATATGGCCTTTGTTATGTTGAGGTAGGTTCCCTCTATGCCTACTTTCTGGAGAGTTTTTATCATAAATGGGTGTTGAATTTTGTCAAAAGCTTTTTCTGCATCTATTGAGATGATCATATGGGTTTTATTCTTCAATTTGTTACTATGGTGTATCACATTGATTGATTTGGGTATATTGAAGAATCCTTGCATCCTTGGGGTAAATCCCACTTGATTATGGTGTATGATCCTTTGACTGTGTTGTTGGATTCTGTTTTCTAATACTTTGTTGGGGATTTTTGCATCTATATTAATGAGTGATATTGGTCTGTAATTTTCTGTTTTTGTAGTATTTTGTCTGGTCTTGGTATCAGGGTGATGATGACCTCATAGAATGAGTTTGCGAGTGTTCTTTCCTCTGCAATTTTTTGGAAGAGTTTGAGAATGATGGGTCTTAGCTCTTCTCTAAATGTTTGATAGAATTCAACTGTGAAGGATTATTGTTTTGTGGAAGATTTTTAATCACAGTTTCAATTTCATTACTTGTGACTGGTCTGTTCATATTTTCTATTGCTTCCTGGTTCAGTCTTGGAAGGTTGTACCTTTTAAGAATTTGTCCATTTCTTCCAGGTTGTCCATTGTATTAGCATAGAGTTGCTTGTAGTCGTCTCTTAGGGTGCTTCGTATTTCTGCGGTGTCTGTTGTAACTTCTCCTTTTTCATTTCTAATTTTATTGATTTGAGTCCTCTTCCTCTTTTTCTTGATGAGTCTGGCTAATGGTTTATCAATTTTGTTTATCTTTTCAAAGAATGAGCTGTTAGTTTTATTGATCTTTGCTATTGTTTTCTTTGTTTCTATTTCATTTATTTCTGCTCTGATTTTTATGATTTCTTTTCTTCTGCTAACTTTGGGTTTTGTTTGTTCTTCTTTCTGTGGTTCCTTTAGGTGGAAGGTTAGATTGTTTATCTGAGATTTTTCTTGTTTCTTGAGGTAAGCTTGTATAGGTATAAACTTCCCTCTTAGAACTGCTTTTGCTGCATCCCATAGGTTTTGGATCGTCGTTTTCATTGTCATTTGTCTCTAGGTATTTTTTGTTTTCCTCTTTGATTTCTTCAGTGATCTCTTGGTTATTTAGGAACATATTGTTTATCCTCCATGTGTGTTTGTTTTTTAAGTTTGTTTCCCTGTAATTTATTTCTAATCTCATAGCATTGTGGTCAGAAAAGATGTTTGATATGATTTCAATTTTCTTAAATTTACTGAGGCTTGATTTGTGACCCAAGATGTGATCTATCCTGGAGATAGATCTATCCTGATCTATCCTCAAGTTCGGTGTGCACTTGAGAATAAAGTGTAATCTGCTGTTTTTGGATGGAATGTCCTATAAATATCAATTAAATCTATCTGGTCTATTGTGTTATTTAAAGCTTCTGTTTCCTTATATATTTTCATTTTGGATTATCTGTTCATTGTTGTAAGGGAGGTGTTAAAGTGCCCCACTATTGTGTGACTGTCAGTTTCCTCTTTTATAGCTGTTAGCAGTTGCCTTATGTATTGAGGTGCTCCTATGTTGGGTGCATATATATTTATAATTGTTATATCTTCTTCTTGGATCGATCCCTTGATCATTATGTAGTGTCCTTCCTTGTCTCTTGTAACATTCTTTATTTTAAAGTCTATTTTTTCTGATATGAGAATTGCTACTCCAGCTTTCTTTTGATTTCCATTTGCATGGAATATCTTTTTCCATCCCCTCACTTTCATTCTGTATGTGTGCCTAGGTCTGAACTGCGTCTCTTGTAGACAGCATATATATGGGTCTTGTTTTTGTATCCATTCAGCAAGCCTGTGTCTTTTGGTTGGAGCATTTAATCCATTCACGTTTAAGGTAATTATCAATATGTATGTTCCTGTGACCATTTTCGTAATTATTTTGGGTTTGTTTTTGTAGATCCTTTTCTTCTCTTGTGTTTCCCACTTAGAGAAGTTCCTGTAGCATTTGTTGTAGAGCTTGTTTGGTGGTGCTGAATTCTCTTCACTTTTGCTTGTCTGTAAAGCTTTTGATTTCTCCATTGAATCTGAGTGAGATCCTTGCTGGGTAGAGTAATCTTGGTTGTAGGTTTCTCCCTTTCATCACGTTAGGTATATCATGCCACTCCCTTCTGGCTTGCAGAGTTTCTGCTGAGAAATCAGCTGTTAACCTTTGGGAGTTCCCTTGTATGTTATTTGTCATTTTTCCCTTGCTGCTTTCAGTAATTTTTCTTTGCCTTTAATTTTTGCCAATTTGATTACTATGTGTCTCATCATGTTTCTCCTTGGGTTTGTCCTGTATGTAACTCTGGGCTTCCTGGACTTGGGTGGCTATTTCCTTTCCCATGTTAGGGAAGTTTTCGACTATAATCTCTTCAAATATTTTCTCTGGTCCTTTCTCTCTCTCTTCTCCTTCTGGGACCCCTGTAATGTGAATGATGTTCGCTTAATGTTGTCCCAGAAGTTTCTTAGGCTGTCTTCATTTCTTTTCATTCTTTTTTTGTTATTCTCTTCTAAAGCAGTGAATTCCACCATTTTGTCTTCCAGGTCACTTATCCGTTCTTCTGCCTCAGTTATTCTGCTATTGATTCCTTCTAGTGTCGTTTTCATTTCGGTTATTTTATTGTTCATCTCTGTTTGTTTCTTCTTTAATTCTTCTAGGTCTTTGTTAAACATTTCTTGCATCTTCTCAATCTTTGCCTCCATTCTTTTTCCGAGGTCCTGGATCATCTTCCCTACCATTATTCTGAATTCTTTTTCTGGAAGGTTGCCTATCTCCACTTCATTTAGTTGTTTTTCTGGGGTTTTATCTTGTTCCTTCATCTGGTACATAGTCCCTTGCCTTTTCATCTTGTCTATCTTTCTGTGAATGTAGTTTTTGTTCCACAGGCTGCAGGATTTTAGTTCTTCTTGCTTCTGCTGTCTGCCCTCTGGTCAGCCTTTCCTTTTTTGCTGGTCTCATATCCTCAGCCTATAAATATACTCGTTTCATTATCTTAAAACTTTCCTTGAATCCTTGCTTTTCCTTTGCTTTCAAAATACCAACATACCCTTTTCCTGTCTTTCACAGTCAAACTGTTTTAAAATGAAATCTGTATACACACTCTTTATTTTATTGATCTTCCATTTACTTTTCAACTGGTTTCTATTTGTACCCCCCTTGCTCCCTTATGAATTGCTGTACCCAGAGACCTCTCTTCCATTTTCATTCTATTTAACCAGTTTGACACTGTTGAAAATTCTCTCTTTCTTGAAAACCTTTCTACCTCTTACTGCTTGAGGCTGTTCTTCTGCCTTTGATTCCTCTTCCTTAGTCATATTTCCTATCTTAAATACTCTCCTTTAGGCAACCCCTTTTTCTCTTTCATTTTTATGGCTTCATTTACAATAGTATATAGCAAACAATACCCAGTCTGTGCTTTGTTTCTAACCTCTCTTGAACCCTAGATTTGTGTTTCCAGTGGTCAACTAGATATCTTTCCCTAGATGTCTCATAAGCACCTAAAGGCTAACAGTGAAGTGATCTTCTGTTATTCTCTCCCTCTTTCCCTCAACAGGCAATGAGACACCTGGTCTCGTAGATTATACCTCTTCAGTATCTCTGCATTGATCCTCTCTGCTGCTACTCTCATTACCTCTGTTTGTTGTCCCTACTGGTCTTCCTTCCTCTAATTTAGCTTTCTTCCTACTGTCTTCCCCTTCTAATCTACCTCCAAACAGATCTGGCCATGTGACTGTCCTGTCTCTACCCTTGATTAATAACATTCCAGAGGCTAGGACCAGGCAAAGAATATTGGTACTTTTTGTTTCCTTTTTACCATACTGTTTTAGCAGTTAGTGGGAGCAGTGGCCCCTTGGGGTGAAAATCAGATTATTGTTTGGTAAATAATCTGTAATCCAAAAGGGGCAAGGCAGAGGGGATAGTCAAGGGATAAGCTCCCCAAAGCAGAGAGTGATTAGGTACTCAGGTTCAAAGCTGTAACCAAGATATTGCCTAGGAGAATGGGCGAGGGTTTGTGGGAGCTCATTATCTGCTTTTTGTCACCATAAGCCTGCTGAGAAAGCTTCAAGAGACAAATCATGAGTGAACACCCTCTACTCAAAAGCTCCTTTGTCTCCACATTGCTTTCAGGATAGTATCTAAAATTGTAGCTCCAACAAACAAGTCCCTTCACCATCTGACCCCAACCTGTATCCTCTACCTTGTCACTTGCCACTTCCCCTCACATGAATATGCCCCTGCCACACTGAGCCACTCTCTCTTCTCTGAACTCTGTCATCCTCCTATGTCTATAAGTAGGCTGATCTCTCTGTTTGGAATTCCTTCATCAGCTTGTCTTTCTAGTTAGTTTGAAAGTCACTTGCTTTGCCTAGCCTTTCTGGTGGAGCACATACCTCTAGTATAGCCTTTGCAAATTTATCTCTGGTGATTTCTTAACATATTTGTACCCATAATCTAGCTTCTGCAGAGCTGGATCTGGCCTGGATTAGGGCTCTTAACAAATCTCCTCATATCCTGAAGGAGGCCCCAGCTTGCTGTAAAAGAGCCAATATCTGTTTCTTTAGGTAGAAGAATTCCTCCGGGTTGATTCCCACTTCCTCTGCTTCCTCTGTTTCAAGGATCTGGCATCTGGCTTCACCCTCTACCTCTAACCCTTTTGGGCTGATGACTGGTAATACCGCCTGCCAAGTTTAGTGTTTGTTTCATTGCTACCTGTTTCTCATAATTTTTGGTCTCACATACTCCCACCACCTCCAAGGGCAAGCTCTGCCCATCCTTCTATCCTGGTTAGGCTTTCAGACCAGCCCCTCTGGGAAGGCACTTATTTGCCTGGAATGGGGACGACTAGCTTCTTTGTTGCTGCATCCACAGTGCCCAACATGGTGTTTGGAACTTAGACTCATAATACCTGTCTGATTGAATTGGACATAAAAGCCCTAAAGGAAACTACAGAAACCGTATTTCCCCTTGTATCATGCCAGCTACGCTGGATTAACATCATCAACTTAGAGACTGTGCCCTTCCCCCTCCACGTATCAGGGAGACCAAAGCAGCTCAAGAGCTTATTTTGGTAAGTTCTCAGTAATGCAGACTGGTGCTTTCTGACTGCTATGCTCGACACAGTGGACCTGAAAGCAGCATGCACATTTGGACGTGTGCATCTCAAGTGTGTGTGCCTTGACGGCTTAACCTCCCCAGATTCCCAGTGGCTAGTACCTAGCCATCCTCTCCTCAATCAGACCCCCACTGATAAAGTAAGGGAAGTGGCAATGACAGATAAATAGTATGGTATCCACCCTCAGGCAGATTTGCTGCTGAACTTGTCTCCTGCTTAGATAGACTGCTCAGAACCCCAGTCAAGTTGAATCACACAGCAGGCAAGCCCAAGAAACTCTCTAAATTGGAGAATTGAGTTCATATTTCTTGGCTTCCTGTCACAGCAGCCTCTGCAACCATTAATAAACCAAGTCCGAGGTTTATCGTTCGTTAATTCTGGGATTCTGATGTCCATCCTTTACTTAGGTGAACTAGGCAGCTGACTCTATTTGTAGCACACTGTCTTTGAAGCCGATGATGGTGTCGGCTGAGAAACAGTGCTAATGAGCCTTAGGAAAGCCTACTAACATTAATTTTATTCCTTCAATCAGTTTTATTGTTAGTAATATGAGGGATCAAAGATTCATAAACAGTCTTTCCACTGTAGGAATATGAGCTCAAATAGAGGGTGGTTGGTGGTAAGACCCACATCAAAATAGCTATAAAGCAAGTCATTTATGTTAGGAGACATATGACGAACCAGCAAGTGCTGTAAGTACTCAGGGGGAAAAAAGATTCCATCTCAGACTGGGCCTGCCCTTCTAGCCCTTTCAAGATTCTATTTCCCACAATGAGATTCATTGATTTCCAAACAGGGTGAGCAGCCTGCTGCCCACCAACCCTTCCCGGGAACCCCAACCAGTGTTGATTGGGCTGCCCTAGACCCCCATGCAGTTATCGTTGCTTTCAGCACCATCTGGGAAGAACTTCCAGGCAGACAGACCTGCTGAGTTCAGCTGAGTATTCAGGGTTGTGGTGCTCCTTCCTCTGTCACCTGGTTTCCCCATGCTGCAAAGGAAGCTTCCCAGCCTTCCTGAACCTGTGCCTTTGCAAAATTTCTGTTTCTTAATGTGAGGCTAAAATACTGCGTTCCTGTTAATTACTGCTACACCTGAGTTCCCAAACTCAAACAAACAGTGTCCCTTTACACCAACTCCCCCTCTCTATTTCCCCCAGTTTCTGTAATTGATTTTCTTATTTTTATTGCTAATTTTGGCTCCTTTTCTAAGGACAGTTTGTTCACTTGAGTACTTGGAAGTTGTTTAGTCATCGACAGTTACGCACCAGTAAAAGGTTAAAAACCAATTTCTGATTATTTTTATCGTATATGTGCATCAAGCTGAGAACACATATTCCTTTTTATTACATATTTTAATAGTTTTATTGAGTTAAAATCAACAGACGATAAACTGCACATGTAGAAAGTTGATGTTTTGATATATAGCATACACCTGTGAAACCATCACCCCAATCAAAATTGTTAACATATCCATCACCCCCCAGATTTCCCTTTGCAAAAAAATGTGCCCTTTTGTAACGCCTCCCCCTTCCCCAGGGAGCTACTGATTTTCTTTCTATCACTGTAAGTTACTTTACATTTCCTAGAATTTTATGGAAATGGAATTCTACAGTGTGTACTCTACCATTTCTTTATTCTATATTTGATTTATTGATCTTTATTATTAGTTGACAGGGCATCCAGGCTGGTGAGAGAGGCATATGAAGAGTGATATTTTAACATACTATGGCTCAATTCAGAATTTTCAAATGTGCAATTCTTCTAAAATTTCTATCATCAGAATGTTACATTATTTTATAGCTTAAGTGTGGAGTCCTTCCTGAAAATTATCTATGATAATATAGTAACATGCCTTTAGCAACTACCACATAAGGTAATTTCCTACATGTAGTACATGATATCTGTAACCTGAAGTCTGTCCTGTTACATTAGTACCTCTACCATATTAGAATCTAATTAAGCCATAAAATATTTTGCACATGGCCAAATCATATTTGGGTGGAGCTAGTATATGTAAATTAGCTAAGATAGGCATTAGGTTCCAGAAGAACACAGCTCTGGGGTGTGTGTGTGTGTGTAATAATGTGTGAGTGTGTACATTAGTATGTGTATAGAAATCAGCCTTCTCATTAATTTGGAACACTTAACCACTTTTTTTCTCACAGCGTTCAATTCATTGTCCTGCACTTTATGATTTACTGACTAAAACAAGCTACTTATTTTAAGTATTCCCAATGTGTATGTAAATCACTATATATTTGGATTTTTTATCCTTTACACTTAGTTGAATTGTTGCTTCATTTTTTAAAGATTTTTTTTTTTATTTTAAGAAGAAGGAAGAACATTTTATATATTTGCTGAGGGAGCAAGTCTCAAGTATATTTAATAGGGTTCCCTGGCTGTGGATATGAAGCCAAACAACAGTCTAAAACTAGCAGTTATTCTCTTAGAAATCTGCCTTCTTAGGGTCAAAGGGTATGTTAGGTCATGAATCAACCTGGGAAATAGAGGTGAAGAGACTCATTTATAGGAAATGTTCACCTTTAACCATCCCTCCGTGGCCCAATTGAAATAGGGAGATAAATAGAGTGGATAATAGAAGCTGACCAAATGAAGGCTCAGCAATGAGAATCTCAAATTATGTCATATCGTGTGGCACATTTGGGATCCTTGTCCTATGACACCATAAAATTTGAAAGTCACAGCAATAACTTTAAGACACTGAGATAAGAGCAGTATTATTAATTCAAGGATTTGGGATGGTTTCTTCACAATGTAAGTACAATGTAGGTGGCTCATTTTTGTTCTTTTTTCATGTTTTCATATAGTCTTAACATCATATGCCAAAAATCAATTTGTAAATGTCTTCCTTGTGGAGAATTCTGTATAATCTGAAGAGAGCTAGGAGTAGTAATCATAATAACTATGGGTAGAAGTCTTTTTTTTAACTAGGAAAAGGCAATAATCACATGTAAAATTTTAGAATAATTAGCCTCACTGCAAGAGACCCTATAATCGAAGTTTTCTTTGAAATGCCAGAAACACAGTCAATCTGAGTAGAGAGAGAGTTTGGGTCAATCAGTCAGAAAAAAGTTATTATTCTGAAGAAAATATGTAGAGACGTTTTAGAAACCCCTCTAGGATATAATTATAGAACTTTAATTTCTGGATCATCTTTAAAAAGGACAAGCTGTAAGGGGGATAATTCATCTACTTCATAATATTGAAGCAGTAAGAGACATGGAAAGCAAGTCAACGTTACCAATTAATCCTCTGATAACATTAATCTTTTGGAAAATTTTGTGTTTACTGTATCTAAAAATGCTGTCAAAATTACATGCAGTGAGAAAAGTACCTAGATAATCTAACTAAGTGATCTCAAGGTAATTTTTTTTAAATTGCATAACTGCATTCCAGATGTCACCGCCGATACTGTATTAGCAGTAATATCCCAAGGCTGTGCACTGTGAATCCCTATTACTGGCAATCAGACCAGTCATTTTCTGGGATCATTCTCTTCAGAGTATACCCAGAGATGCTTACATGTATGACCTGTGTTTCCCTGGGCACCTCCAGTTTGTGTGTCCAGGGTAATTTCACTTATTTTGAAGGGATTCCTGTAGACAGTGTTACAGAAGGGTGCTTTGTCTTATGAATAATCAAAACTTACCTCACAGTCACTGTGAGGTTCTCCACTCCAAATTGGGCACCAGGTCCTATCTATGCTACCCTCAGATGGACATCTGGATCCTCCCCCAGACCTAGCATCATCTCCTCATTAAATCCTTTCCTGTTTTTCCAAACACCCTTAACTAATCTTTCTACCTTTGAATTTTCCAGCCTTTGCTGCTGTTTACAAAGTAGGTAGCTCAGTGTCCTCTGTGTGAGCTGGGGATGGATCCTGGAGGAGGGAGGAAGGACCCTTAGGAGAGAAGGCCATTCATAGCACAGAGAGAAAGCCGAGTAAACAGGAAGCACACCTATTAGTACATCAGGTGATACTCCTGCTGCACAGATCTGGCTTTCTTACTACCTTAGGAGCTTCTCAAAGTCAAGTCCCATATCCTTTTTACTCCTGTATCCTCAAGGTCTGCTAAATAGTAGGTTCTCAGTCAAATCTGTTGCATGAATGAATAAATTAAATTAATACAAATGTGGACATACAAGTCTTATGTATATTACATATGCTTCTAGAAAAAATAATATCTATATTCAAGGGAAAATAAATCATAAAGCAGGGCACATGACAAACATAACTTAGATTTCCTATGCATGTGAGCTAGAAGGATAGATTCCAGATAGTTTATATAGGGTATAGTATTGAATTAGGGGGCTATTAGCAGTAACAAATAAGAGTCCAGCTACATTATGACTTAATCATAATAGAAGTTTATTTCTCAAGTAACTTTTGTCCAAAGTAAGTGTTTCTTATTGGTAGGAAGTTTAGGGAACCAGACTCCTTCTCTCTTTTGCTTCCTCTCCCACCCCTCCTTTCCTGTTTCTGGGGACCTCGTTAACTGTATCCAGCCAGCAGAAGGGGAAGAAAGAGGGTAGAGGGCAGCACATCTGTTTCCTAAAAGCCTTGGCTACACCTCTTCCATTGGCTGAAACTGAGGTAGTCTAGCTGTGTGCCAAGGAAGAAGAAGAAACAAATTTCTGAGATATGCTAGCAATCTGCCACAGTAAGCATACTATAACTGTTTGTATTCTTCCCAGGAATTTCTCTTATTAGTAGGTACTATGACTCTATGTTCTTCAAGATAACAAGGGATTAAATATGTGGGTAGGAAAATTTACAGCCAATGAGGTAGAATTCATCAATTTTTCCCTGCCTGTCTAATAAATTTCACTTTTCTAGTTAAGTGAATTTCTTTTGTTCTCTAAGCACAAGAGATGTTAGAGTGGAAAGAATTCCAGAGGCTATCTTCATAGTTCAGGGCGAACATGCCACCAGAGCATAAATAAAGGTGAATTAACAGAGGGTTTTCCTGTTTTTTAATGATCTGCCGTAGGAAATTAGGAGCATAGACTGTTGAGTTTTATAGTTTGCAATTACAGCTATTTTTTATTCATCATATTTGAAATAGTTCCAGTTAAAATGTAAACAAATTTAATATTTATTATTTGGCTTTACAGTCCCAAATTTAAATATCAGAGCAGTTATTGTTAGTGTAGATCTTAAATAAAGTGTTGGTTAATTGAAAATAAAATGACAGTTCTCAGTATATATGATATTCTTTAAACCATGTTAAAAAAAACTTGGGCAGCTTAATCTTTTAAGTCAGCCTCACTGATATTTTTTTTCTTTGATTTTAAAGTCCCAAATCCTTCTTGTTTTTGGTTTACTCACTGTGAGCCAAAGTTTAAAAGAGCAGCATTTAAGTTGTGCTCTAAAATTCACTACAGAATTATTTCCTTTGAAGAAATATAATTGCTTAAATAAGTTCATTTCATTAATTGTCTTTCAAATGCTTTCAAACACTCATATGTCAATCCAGGTGCCTCCTACTCAGGACTCAGTCCTGTTTGTTAAGGATGAATTCATCAGAATTCAACAGATATTTACTGAGACCCAAGGTACACCAGACGTACCTTAGAAACAGAAGACTCAAAGATGAGTAATGTAAAATTCAGACCCTCCGAGGGCTCATTTAGAAACAACCTGTGTCCATCAATGGATGAATCGATAAAGAAGATGTGGTGTATATACAGTGGAATATTATTCAGTCATAAGAAAGAAGGAAATCCTGCCATTTGTGACAATGGATGGACCTTGAGAGCATTATGCAAAGTGAAATAAGTCAGACAGAAAAGGACAGTACTGTATGATGTCACTTACATGTAGAATCTAAAAAAGCCAAACTCACAGAGGCAGAGAGTAGAATGGTGGTTACCCGGGCGGGCCTGAGGATTGGGAGAAATGGGGACATGTTGGTCAAAGAGTACAAACTTCCAGCTAGAAGATGAATAAGTTCTGGGGATCTGATGCACAGAGTTTTGATTATAGTTAACAGTACTGTGTTATATACTTGAAAGTTGCTAAGAGAGTAAATCTTACATGTTCTCACCACAAAAAAAGAAATGGTAATTATGTGACATGATGGAGATGTTAGCTGAGCAATGGTGGTGATCATTTTGCAGCATATAAGTGTACCAAATCTACATGGTGTATACCTTAAACTTACACAGTATTATATGCGAATTATATTTCTATAAACCTGGAGGGAAAAAAATCTAATGGCTCTCAGCCAACTGTGGTAAACTCAACAAGTGCAGCAGGAGAACTAGAACCCCTAGACTTTGCAGTGGTGTCCTGGATACATAAGACCTGAGAAGAGCCTTGCAAATAGGATTTTGATGAGTCCAAGGAAGAGAATGTGTATTCTAGGAAAAAGGAAACTTGTAGGCAAACGCATGGAGATGGAAGAGTCCAGTTTATGTGCAAGGAAGGGGAGGGCCAGTGTGAGTCTTGGACCATGGGATCTGTGGAAGGGTAACATGGGAGATGAGAATAGATGGCCTTGACCATCTTCTTGAGACATTAATTTACAAGGGTGCATAGGAGCTACTCTTCTAATCCATCCTGGTTTTATTTATAAACTCCATATCCTTTCTGTAAATCTTTTTTTTTTTTTTTTTTTTTTTGCGGTACGCGGGCCTGTCACTGTTGTGGCCTCTCCCGTCGCGGAGCACAGGCTCCGGACGCGCAGGCTCAGCGGCCGTGGCTCACGGGCCCAGCTGCTCCACGGCATGTGGGATCTTCCCGGACCAGGGCACGAATCCGCGTCCCCTGCATCGGCAGGCGGACTCTCAACCACTGCGCCACCAGGGAACCCCTCTGTAAATCTTTTTAAATTATAAAAGCAATGTATATTTAATTTCTTAAATATGTATTGAAGTATAGTTGCTGTATAAAATTATATAAGATACAATATTATATAACAATCTTTTTAAATTATAAAAGCAATGTATACTAATCTGACGATTTATAAAATGAAGAAATACACAAAATAAGAATAATCTATAATATCACCAGCTGAAGATGACTGCTTATTCAAAATAAAATACATGTTTACATACTGGAGTAATACTTTCTTCATAATTTTAATCCTGCTTTTTTACATGATATTTATCATAAGTGCTTTTACATGTCATTAATAATTTTTAGAAGAATGTACACCACTATGTATAAAATAGATAACTAATGAGAACCTCCTGTATAGCACAGGGAACTCTACTCAGTGCTCTGTGGTGACCTAAATGGGAAGGAAATCCAAAAAAGAGGGGATATCTGTATACATATAGTTGATTCACTTCGCTGTACAGCAGAAACTTAACACAACATTGTAAAGCAACTATACCCCTATTAACAACAAAAAAAGAAACATCATGTTAGTAAGCTGTATGGCATTCCATTTTATGAATGTGCCGTAATTTATTTAATCACTCCCTCATCACTGTACATTTAGATCGTTATCTTTGCTCTAGCAGCTTAATGCTGAGATAGTGTAGATAAAACTAGACTTCCCGTTGCTTCTGTTGTTGACTGATGCACTGAACCCACTAGAAGGACAAACCTTGCCAGACCACTTTGGATGGGTCTTGCCTCTGAGCAGCGGGATGAACTCCTGGGAAACACACATGCTTCCATAGAAAACTACAAGTAGTTGTGGCAGCTTTGCTCATATAGGGATTGTTTTTCCTTTGGGTACCTTCATATCATTTCTCCAGTCACTATATGAATATTTTTTTAAAAGTTTGGGTGTGTGTGTATGTAAGCAGTAGTGTAATGGTATTTTATTTCCAGATAAAATATCTGACACTTAGTAGCCGGACAACTGTCGGTTATCTTCCCTCTCCTTGTCCCTTCTTTATATCAGATAATCATAAAAATGTTGTCTAAAGGATTTTTTTCCTTTTTAAAATACATTACTCAAGTACAGAATTAGGCCGAATCTGTTAGCTCAAGCACTCAAGACTGGAAACCCTTTGATGTGTGATTTGGTGTTGCCTTAGTGATCAAATCTAATTGCACAACTGATCTGATTGATCATGAAGAAATAGGTTGTTAAAGTGAACAAAAAATATGATCAGTCTGGAAGAAGTTTGATTAAGTGACCTCATATTGACAGGACCAAGCAGTGACCGTCAGCCTGGGTGGTTAAGAGGTTTGGGAGCACCATAAAAGAGCAAACCTGTCTTTAAGAAACCCGTAGGCTGTTTCACTTAATTTTAATTGGAAGGAGTTATTGGTTTGCTCAATTGCTTTCTTTTTGGTATTTTTCCCCTTCAATTAACTAAGTGGGAGAGCTGTGATGTTTCATTACTGGCTGAGAAGCCTGTATCAAGCTAATGGGTGTTTTAGCAGAGATGGAAGCAGTGGTTATAATAAAATGGTCTGAAAGTAGATAGTCTGTCAGAGATCTGACGCTTGCTCAAAGCCAACAGAGGCCATTCATCAGTACATTTCTTGTTTAGCACTCACTCAAAGCTCTTTCCGATGACTTCTCATTCAGATATGTATGGAAACTAGTATTCCATTTCTTTTTTTATTGTCATCAGTGAGCTCGTTTTGCTCAAAGCAGTATTTTTCCTGATATAAGTTTGTGAGTTAGCTCACAAATAAATACAGAGTAGCTATTTTGACTGTCATCTTACCGTTCCTCGTGGGCCATTCAAAGCTTGTTTTCCTGAATAACCAGTAAGTGAGCTCATCAAAATGCAAAAAGCCTTTTATAGTGCTATATTAATAATTAGAAATCTTGCATTAAATTATTACACACAGGCACTTTAGCCATCTTATTCTTGCTGGATACTTTGAGGAAATCAGCTTCTTTTTTCTCCTTCCGGAAATAATCTCAATATCAAGTAGGCGATCTAATCCCTGCTATTAGAAAGTGGCTCAGGGAAGCATAGGAATTAAGAGTTTCCTGCTTTTACCCTGATTAAAACCAGTCTACTTATTATTACAGAGCCAGCAGGTGCTTCACATTCATATTATCTTGGGAGCCTAACCAGAATACCATCTAATGTACAAAAAAAGCATGCCGATTTTAAAAGTAGGTACTTGATTACAATGTAATAAATGAATAAACGTTTTAAGTAATTTTCTGGTATTTGCAGGAATAAGTCTGGAAGTTTTTGTTCAGCTGTGTTTTACTCCAGTGGCCTAGTTTTCAGGGATCAGAGTTTCAGAGTGAGGTCATGTCTCTTTCCTGAATTCACATATTTCTTCACCTGTACTATTCCTACAGGCCTCATATCTGAGGTACTTGTGCTGATGCTACAGTTTTTATTAGACTGTGAACTCATGTATACCACCATAATGACTAGTGTGTTTTCTATGCGAGAATTTGATATGTACTTGAATGAATGAGTAAAACTATTCTAAGTCTCATATCCTACACATTAAGCTAAGCTACCTTGTAAAAGGGATATTGTAATGGCAAAGATTTTTAGGTTTTAAGGAGTTTCCAGAATTCCATTTTATTAAGCGCTTTGTTCAACCTGTTGCTCACACATCAGAGGGAGTTTCAATTCTCTGTTAAGCCAGAAGTATTTATTCTTAAATTTACAACAAGAGGCCATTGGAAAAAGTCGTTGGCATTGTTGACAGTCCTTTCTTCTCCCTCGAGGTTCTCTTCTCCCTTTCGGTTCCTGTGGTTACACTTGTGATCTTCCCACGTTGCTGCTAACGGTTCCTCCTACAGTTCCTCTGCCTTTTCTTTCCCTCCATTTTCCCACAAGGACTGTCCTTGTCTCTTTCTTGGCTCTTTGTTATCTCACTTTAGTAGTTTCATCCCTGTTCCAATTTCAGAAGCATCTTGTAGTATCAGTTCTGATTATATTATCCGCATGTTTCTGGTCCTGATATCTTTTTCCAGAGCTTCTGGCTCATCTTTCTTTTCATCTAGATATCACTGCTAGCCAGTTGCTATCATATTATACTCAACACTTTAAAAATGAAGCTTCTGAATGTTTTCTAAAAATATTTTTATGTATATGAAAGAAATTAGACACGTTTAAAAAATCAAAAACAGAAGAACTTGGAATGAAAAGCAATAGTCCCCTGACTCACTTCTGCTTACCTTCTATCAGCTTTTCTAAAAGGGGTTCCTCACCTGAACTACAAACCAGAAAATGACCCGAGCAACTAATTTCTCAGATCTCCCAAGGATGGTACGTGACTAGTACCATACCAGATACACAGGAGAGAAGTTCATTCATGATTTACTCAGGATGCCTTAGGGCATTAGAACTTATTTCTCTGTGAAAGTCCAGTTGAGACAAGGTACTAGGGGAGACCACTTTCCAGGGGGACCACTTTCCAATTCTTCTAATATGTTTATACCATGCTTTGTTTAACTGGTCAATTTTAGACGTTACCAGTAGACTTTTTTCTATGATAGATGACGATTTACCTTCCTTATACCACCACCCTTCCATATTCCCTTTTCTTATGTAAGTTACCTTTTTAGCCTTCACCAGTATATGTGTTCATCTTCATTTCTTGTTTTATCTACCATACATAGTTTTCCTTGCTTCCCTATTTCCAAATCGAGTTATGTTCTGAGTTCTTAGTGGACATGAAGTTTTTGGGAACAGTATTCGACCCACTACAGGTAGTTTTCAGTGTATTGATGGAGTTTGGGTATTTAAAGCCCTAGTATTAGATGAAATCATTAAGTTAGTAGATGGAAAAGAAAATATCTGAATATAGATCCCTAGGGAACTCAAACTTTTGGAGATTGAGAAGATAAGACCTGAGAAGAAAACCAAGATATAGGGGCAATGAGGTGAAAGAACTAAGACAGTGATATATCCTTGCAACGTGGAGAGTTTTAGGAGAGAGTGGTGAACTACTGATAGGTGTTTCGTTACATGGATTTGGTCCTTTATTTTATTGCATTACATCATCAGTAAAATCTTTTAAAAATAGTAAATAGCACAAAAACTTTCTAAGAAATTATATATCTTAAAATATCTTTATCCAGCTTTTCCAGGTATTTGACAGTTTTGCCAAGTATAGAATTCTAGGGTCAAAATCATTGCTTCACTCTCTTACAACAAACAGTGAGAAATGTGATGCTAGACAGATTCTTATCCCTTTATGTGTAACCTTTAGGTTGCACATAAGGGTTATTTCCCTTCTGGAAGATTTATATTTTGTACTTACTGTGAAATTTCACAATGTGCATTTAGATGTGAATCTGTTTCATTCATTTGAGGTAGTGTTGTATATGGGGTAAGGGTTTGACCTCTATATATAGAGTATCCGGATTCAAATCCTAGTTTTGCCCCTCAATAATCTTGAGAAAATAACTTAAACTCCCAGTATCTAAGTTTCTTTCTCTTTAAAATTGAGGGAGTGATAAAATTTCCTACCTCATGGGACTGCTGTCTGCACTATATGAGTAAATATAGGTAAATTGCAAAGAACAGTGTCTGCCGTATAGTCAGTCATCAGTAAGTATTGGCTATCATTTCATTATTCATTATTTGGAGTATTTGATGGGGCCTTTTAATCTGAAGACTAAAGTCCTGTGAAAAGTTCTTCAATTATTACTGTTATTATTTAAGATAGTTTCTTCACTTTGAGTTTTCTCTTTTCTTGGTATGAAATTTGTCTTTAATCATAAACTGTATGTACCATTTGAGTTGGTACATTTTGATTGTTGGTTGGTACAAAAGCTGTTTGATTTTTTTCCTATCATATTTTTCTTCTATTTTCTATATGTTACTCTTTTAGAAAGACTACTTCAACTTTCAAGTTCTTTCAAGTATTATATTGCATTTTTGAAAAATTTCAGCTATCATATATTTAATTTCCAAGAGCTCCTTCTTATTCTCTGAATATTCCTTTTTATAGCACTGTGTGCTTTTCTTATGAATGAAATATTCTTTCAAATCTATTAGAAAGTATTAATTAGAAATATTTTAACTCCTGTTCTGTGCATTATCTCTATTTCCTTCAGGGTCAGTTTTTATGGTGGTATATCTTGGTTATTCTGTTAAATGTTATAGTCTTTTCTCAAGTATTTGTTTCTCCTTGATCTCACATTAATGTTTAAGAGTGAATTAAACATTGACCTTTGATATGAAGGTAAGGTTTGTTGACTGGCAGACTTACATTGGGTGAGCTAAAAAGGTGCCACTTTTTACACTTTGAACTCTAAACACTGAGATGCAGGGGACTTTGTTACAAAGGATAACTCCTACATTAGCTACTTAGTTTCCTCCAGATATTTTATTTATTTATTTTCTTTACAGAAGAACCATCCATTCTGGCTTTGGGAGTAATTGCTTTCTTTCAGCTGTCTGCTCAAGGTGGGAGGAGGTGGTTGGGTTGATTGTTCATCAGTAGACCTTTAACTAACCCAGAAATTCATTGAATTTTCTTCTCCACTGGTGGCGTTTTACATTTTATCTTTGTTTACACTTTTCTTTGTCCCTTTAACGTAATGCTTATAAGATGGGAGGAAGAGGAGATTTAACAATGTTTTTAATCTTTCATCTTTAATCAGAAGTTTGGATGTACTCTTTGTTAAAAAATTAATATATGTTATATATATTAAATATATAATTACATTTACATTGTATTTCATGTATATATATATATAATGTACACATTTTCTATACCAATTCTACTCCATTTAATATTATAGTCAAGTTTTTGACATAAATATTTGAAGTAGGATGAGAAAGGGTCTTCTTATCATGTCTTGTTATTGCATCTTAGTGAATGCTTTCAAGCTGCCACTCCTGCCTTAATTCCCCCTGACCTAGCAGGACCCAAAAGCTGGCATGCTGAGCTTGCCACTTAGTTACCTGATATTACAAACAGATCATTCATTCACTCAGTAAATGTTTATGAATCTCTAACCATGTGTCTGGTTCTTTGCTAGATGTTAGAGAAAGAAAGAAAAACACACAGGCATAGTCACTGCCCATATTTATACAAATTATTTGTAAACTTTTGATATTAAAGAAAATTGGGGGTGAAAGCAATGTTTTATAGCTTGATTGTGGTAGTGTTTATGTGTCAAAACTCATGAAATTGTTGGTGATGTTTTTTGTATATAAATTTTACCTCAGTACAGTTGGTTTTAGGTCTGAGGAGATAATATGTATAACATGATGACTGTAGTTGCTTATACTGTATTGTATAATAGAAATTTATTAAAAGAGTAGAACTTCAATGTTCTTACCAAAAGAAAAAAAAAAAGGTAAATCTGTGAGGTGATGGATGTGTTAATTAACTTAATGGGGCAATGGGGGAATCCTTTCACAATTTATACATATATCAAATCATCATATTGTAGTCTTTAAATATCTTACAATTTTGTCAATTATACCTTAATAAAGCTGGAGAAAAATAATGTTGGTTTCAATAAAAAGGAAGACAAAAAAACCATTTAGGAATAAGCCCAGGCAAACTATATAGAAGGCGTCCTTTCAGAAATCGATAAAGACCATAAAAGCTATAAAAATTATTAGAGAAAGAGGAAGTACATCATGTGTGTGGATGAAAAGATTCAATAATGTAAAGATGTCACTTCTCCCCAAATCAATCTATAAAATCAATGCAGACTTCCCCTCCCCCCATTTTTGGTTTTGTTTGGGAGTTTTTGTGAGAAATTTCAAACTGATAGACAGAAAACCCAAAGAATCAAAGATACTTTTGAAAGGTGGGCAGAAAGATAAGGAGTAGCTATTCTGAGCCAGGCACTGCTCCTCCTGTGATGCCACGTATAGTTAATGGCAGTAGTTAAGAGCGAACTATTAAGAAATAGAGAGTATTACTTCTATTTCAAAAACAGAAAACCCAGAGAAGTTTAGTAAGATAACTCAAAGTTACACAGCTGACAAGCCACAGAGTTGAAATTCACTCACATTAAGATATATACTGATTAGTTATAAAGCAGAAACTAACACACCATTGTAAAGCAATTATACTCCAATAAAGATGTTAAAAAAAAAAAGATATATACTGAGACATCTCAAAGTATAGGCTGTTTCTTGTTGGCCAAGTGTTGGTCTTCAGAGGCAGCCTGTGGTGAGAGAAAGAGCGCTGGACTTGGAGTTGAAAGAGTTCTGGTCCATGGTGTGACCTTGGGCAATGCCTTTGCTCTCACCACTTCTTTGTCTATGACATAGGGATAAGAATAACTCACACAGCTGTTGTGAGGACTAAATAACATGATGAAGAAATTATATTATGCTTTTTTAAAGAGTTGTCATCAACTTCCTGATTATGAGCTATAAAGTAGTGAAAATAATTTTCACTAAATCCAATGTTATTATCCAACTTGTGAAGAGGATTTTAGGATTTTCAAATTTTATTTACATATATTGTCATTTTACTTTCAAAAAGTTCACATGAGAAAATCAGTCTTTTTATGACATTTTGGATATTTTATACCCAAGTCTGGAATAGTTGTAAAAAACAATGTAATGCTCAAAAGAGTTTGCTTTCATTGAGCACTTACATCTAAATGTTGAAAGCAGACTCCCCAGAAGCTCAACAAAAGACAGAGGGAAAATGACCTTGTGATTTTTAAAAAAATGCTGTGGATAATCTAGAAAGCAAATAATCCACATGTGGGTAATCAAGAGTTGATTAATTGTTTTGAGGATGTTTAATTCCCTACTGTTTATCAATATAATTTAACTACCAGTGAATAGGATAGTGATATAAATAGTCCAGTACTATTTTTTTATGAGAAATTGTCAGGTTTTTATTAATAATAAACACTTTGAAACACAGTACTCTCATGATTTGACTTTGCCATTAAAAGTACCATGCTCATTTTAAAAAAATAATTGTATTTTCTTTTCTTTTGAATAGGGTAGCAGGTTAAACTAATGATTAGGGTCTGTTTTAGGTATGGATGGTTCTAGATATTTACACACTTTTTATTATTCTTCGTTATGTTGTTATGATAGAAATAACTTACTATGCATGAGAAAGTATTTGTTTATCATTCAAGTGTCTCATTTTATAACTACACTTAATTTTACAAAGAAATAATTTGTCATTTTCCAAAGTGACCCATTAAATGCTGATGTCAAAAGCCATTTTTGTTTGGCCTCCTCTGAAGCCAGTGGTCTGTGACATTGTAGGAGGCATGCAGTCTTGTGTCACCACACCTGAGGGAGGCAAAGAAAACAAGATACTGACATATGTGAGCTTTTTTTTATTCATACATGTTCCTTTCTTGTTTTCTGCTTGTTGGTGTGTTTTTAAAGATTACCTCAAAACATATGTACTTTCTAGAAAATCTATCACCACAGTGCCTTCCACTTCCATTTTCTAAGCTGATTTTGATCTCTGGAGTATGACTGCTATTCGTGACTGCTGTTGGATGGCTAAATATCTTTTGGATTTTAGATTCTCTGTGCTCTGGGACAGCATCTCAATATCATCACTAGCTGACTGTTCTAAATGTAGCTAGTGAAAAAGTTCTAATTGTCCCTAAGGAACTAGTTCCTTTCTAAGACAGAATATATAATGAAATCATAGTTTTTCATAAAATTTATTTTTAGTTTTTTATATAATGTACCTACAGAGTATAAAATTAAGGTCCTTATAATTAAGACTAAATCATATGAGCTTATACATCCTGTACTAACCTTTTTGAATACTCTAATTCGGTTTGGAAAGTAATTTGTTCAAACTTGGTAGTTCTTATATGGAATAAAATAATAACATTCCCCCACCCCCACCCCAGGTCTGCTGTTCTCTGTGTTTCTAACTCAATTAGATAATATAAAGTTTGGTTTTAACTGACCTAAAGAAAGTACCAAAGAAATAAATCATCTGATTTTCTTTTACTACTTTCTGTTATTATATGATATGTAAAGCACAATGTGTGCATATCTGAAATTGCACACAGTATGTGTGCATTTATATGTTCTAACTCATAGTAATGTCTACATTTGTGTATAGATAAAATATACTGAATTCTTAAATTGTGGATCAGATTTCAATTCTTTACTTATTAATGATTACTGAGTAACTAAAGATATACATACCATCAGATAGCTTACAGATGAGGCTGCTTGTTTCATCTTTCACTTTAATTAGACCCATGAGCCAAACAAACATACCTTCTGGTGGAAAGTGCATACTTTGGCAATTCAAGCACACTCTCATTTTCTACCGACTTTCACCAAAGTAGAAAAGTTTTCGTAAACAAATCAAAATTAGCAGGAACATGAAAGTGTAAAACAAAGCAGTGTATATTATCTGGCTAGTTTTACTTTGCTATCCTAAATGGTAGCAAGTATATAATTTGAACCATGACATATGTATACTTATACTATATTTTATAAGTTGAGTCATATTTTAAATGAATTAAGACATTTCACTACCTAATGAACTACTCAGTAAATCCTTCTGAGATATGAATAATTGCTCCATACTGTATCTTAGTGTTTTCAAAACTCCAGTCATTCATATGCCACCTTAATAAGTTTTGTCATATTTATATACTGTTTATACCAATATCTACTTACTGTTGTTTCTGTAATCCCTCTCACTTTTTAAATTTAAATACAATTTCACTACTGTACTATTAGTATCACTTGCTATAAATAGAAATAATTCAGAAATATACAAATGTAGCTATTAAAATAAAGTATTTGCCTGTTATCACCTAAATACCATACCAGTGGCGGCAGATATATAACATGCGGGGAAACACTGTCCTGCATGATTGTAAATTCAGATTTTCATAAGTTTAATTTTCTTAAAATAAAACACATTTTAGATAGATAGTAAACCCAGTAAGGGCAGAAATTACTTCTGCTTTATGTATCCTTGTTTCCCCAGCACTTAATACTTGGCATATAACAGGTATTCAATAAGTATTGAATGACAAATTAATGAGTGACATATATATTTGCATATCTATCCTCTAAAATACTACTTAGTATTAGTAGTCAAATAATGATACTCAGATTGTATAGGAAAATACATTATGGCCAGCACATGTTTCAATCCCCAGTCTTCAGGGAATATGCACTAATATACTGTGTAACATTTCTATTAAACTTTAATGGATATAGACCAAGGAAGGTTGCTGTAATCTAAACAAAGAGAAGTGGAGATGAAGCAGTATAGGAGTGGGCCTGGTGATTAGAAAGAGTGACAAGAGAAAATGAGTGAGGAGTAAATATTGAAAGATATATCTGTGTCATGTGACCTGAGGTAGCCCTTGTGTTGCAGCAAGAAAAAATAACTAAATTAAAGGGTAAATAAGAGATGTGAAAGTTGCTTCGGTGGATAAAGCTCTGTTCTATTAATATTTACTTCCAAATCACCAACGCTAATGACCAAATTATTCTAAAATGAGGTGCTCTAAACATCCCCCTCCTGACCTTCTTCCAATAAACTCATTTCTAAAGCTTAAATTCCAACCTGTTTTCTTTTGTCCATGCACTTAAGAAATGACATAACCAATTTCCTGCATCTTTTGGGTTAGAAGAAAAGACCATATAAAGCTGAAATGAGCATAGCATTTTAGTCCCATTTATAAATCATCAGTTAGGGAGGCCCCTGAAGTACAGATAGGCTGTTTCATAAAACGTATGAGGCCTTACTAAATGGAAGCAATTCACATCAGCTATGTGTCAGGAAGTCAATGGTTAGCTGACTTGGCCACTAACAATTATTTTGACAATAGGAATTACTAACGGTAAGAAACTGACTCTTCAGAAGAGCAACCACAGAGGCAAATCACTCATAGTTCAGAAAGAATGTTAAAATTTTGCAATCATATAAAATATTTATTTTGGCTTACTACCTAATCTAAGAGAATGGTTTGTGCCTTGTTTTACTGAAGGAACTCCGGGCTTATCAAGAAGTATATGAGTGATGACTTTTTTTTCTTTTAAAAATCTTACTTATTCAAAAATGTGTCTCTTTAAAAATTGAACATAGTAAAAGAGGAAATTTTAAAAGAAAATGAAAGAAATATATATTTCCAAGAATTTGAAGTTAGATGAGACTAAGAAGGCAGTAGTACTGCTGAGCTGGAGTGGATTGTCTGGGAGGAAAGGACTCTAAAATAAAAAGTATCTGGTCTTCCCATCAATAGGAGGGACTTATCATGCTGGTCACTGCAGCAGGGAATATGATGCAGGTGTGGAAAACATATAAGAAAAGGCTATTCTACCTTGGCGAGTGGAATCTGCAGTCATGGCAAAGGGTTGTCAAGATGGATATTTTTGGCAGCTGTGATGGTACGGTGCCAGCAGATCACTTAGCAAGGCCTGAGGCAACCCCAAAGCATCCAGAAACCCAGAAGGTATTAAGAAGAAGGGGACACTGTGTAAAGCAACTCTAGGAATTACTTTTTCCTCTATGACTGATTAAAGAGGCTTGGATGGACATCAGATGTTCCCATTAATCAGCAGACTGAATAAGAAGAATAAAAGGCTCACAACATTTGAGAATAGTAATAAGCCACTGGAGGAAATATATGAAACTCAAGATACATTCTCTGTTTGTTTAGACAATTTTGCCAATTTCAGCCTGTGTCTACTTGTATGAAGGAGCACACACCAGAAAGTTAGGCAAATATGAACTCTTAGGTGACCTTGGTTAAATCCCATAATTTCCTTTTGCCTCATTTTTTTTCATATGTTCAATATGCTGTCTAAATGGCAAGATTTTTTTTGAGGGTTGAATGAAGTAATGATATATGTGAAACACATTAAAAGGTGGCATAGATGGGATATATTCTCAAAAATTGGAAGCATGTTGATGCATGAATGCTATTGCCATATACTGGAGATTATGTTGCTAGTAATAAGAGACCCTAAAATTTCAGTGGCTTAAAGCAAAAAGGTTGGTTCTTGCTCATACTCTATGTCCACCCCAACTAGAGGAGGAACGTGCCCCATATCGTCTTCACTCAGGACTCAGGCTGATCTTCAGAGCTTCTGGAAATCGCTGGTCATTGTGATGGGGGAAGGGTATGTGTGAATCACACACTGCCTCTTTAAGGCTCTCTCTGGAAGTGACACATGTCATTCCCTAATTGACTTCAGGAAGTCACACGGCAATCCTAGCTTGTGTCCAGAAAAAGAGCTGGAAATATTTGGCGAGCAGCACTAATGACTATCACAGATGGTTTCTTTCCAGTTTCTACAGTTGGATGACTTTTGCAACATAGAAGCTGTCTAGCTGTTTCTCCTATTGCTAATACCACTACATTCTTTCTCTATAGCTTTCAACAACCAAGTAGACTTTCTTGATTTTATGTTGTCCCAGTTTTAAGGATTTGCTGGCACTAAATATTTTAGTAGCCATCTAACAGAATATTTTAGTTTCTTTGAGAGAAAGGCAGCAATTGTATAACATCCCGTTTCTGTTTTCTTTCCCAAATAGACATTGATGAGTGCTCTGATGGCTTTGTTCAGTGTGACAGCCGTGCTAACTGCATCAACCTTCCCGGATGGTACCACTGTGAGTGCAGAGATGGCTACCATGACAATGGGATGTTTTCACCAAGTGGAGAATCGTGTGAAGGTCAGTACAAGGAGAAGACCTAGAGTTTAAAGTCTTAAAATTGAGGAAAATGCAGTAAGATGTAAATAGTAGACATTGAGCTAATATTTAAGGTATTGGTGATTTTTGCTGTGTGTTTATACAACAGTGATTAGAAATATGTTAAAATCTAACTTTTGCTTGCTAATTATGATAACTGATTTTTAGATAATTAAAACTTGCAATAGTAAACCAATTTTCTGTGGACACTTTTAACTGTTGAAGCGTGTTTTAGAATGAGTAAACCCATAATGTCAGATAAATTTTTTAAATGGCAGCATGTAAAAATATGACCCAAAAAAGAACTAGGAAAAAAAAATAGATGAAGAAAGCAGGATAGAGGGAAAATGAGGGTAGAGGAAATAATACAATGATATATGGCCAAGGGAAACATAATGCATGCTACTCTGGGCTGTTCCTAACATATCACTTACCTGGCAAAGTCAGAGATATTTAGTGAATGTTGGATACAGAAGATATGGTCCCTGCTTCACAGAAGATGTCAATCTAATAAGAGTGGAAATTTGAAAAGATTATAGTCAATTATTTACCATTCATTTTGACTTATTTTCAGTGAATTGACAACTCTGTTCCCTTATATCCTCTATTAAGGGGCACAATATTTAGGAGGCAGGCAGAGTAAGTAAAGCACAGTGAATAATTGTCAGGGAAACCACCCATACTAAAAGGATTTGGCATAGGATTGGAAAACGAAACAAACCTCAAGAAGTCATTATTTTCTCCATTGGTGTTTACACCTTCATAGAGTGACAGCCTAAGAGAATGATGCGGCTAAAATGACACAGTTGATGAAAGCCTTGGAGAATCTAACTTAGCAGTGCTTGACGCTTAAATGATGAGATGTCTTTTACCCTTGGGCCTCAAGAGGTTTTCACACAGAGAAAAGTGAAACAGACATGGGTGATAGATGCCAAGGCTCCCAGCGTGCTTTGCCAGCAGCTGCAGAGCTCTGGACCTTGAGCAGAACGTTCATCTGGATTTTTATGCAGAACGGGAACGCTACTGCCTTACCAGGGGCTAAAACCTGGCATTTGCAAATAAACACTTAGCTGTGGTCTGAAGACTCTACCTGGCACTTGTGAATGTTCCAGAATGCGTACTTCCAGCCCTGTAGAGAATGCCATTCAAGAAGCCGATCAAACCGTGTGATTTTGCCCTTCCCTGATAAAATATTTTGCCTGTTTTCTATAGTATATTATGAGGAAGAAGTCTTCAGTGCTACCTTTTTAAGATTGTCTTTTATTTTATTTTGAGTTACATACATAAAGAATGAATACAAGCTGATTATAAATAATTCAAAGCATACAGAAATATATAGAGCAAAGCTGAAAATGCATCTTTATTTCATCTCCCCCTTTTCCCCATCCCTTCCTCTTCTGCTCTAGGGCTAACCTGTGTTTAATTTTGCTTGGTATCCTTTTCTGTGCATCAGAATGTAACTAGAAAAAATACATACCTCTGCTGACTATCTTACTTTATATTTGCAACTGCTTTCACTCTCTTTTAAATTTATGACCACATGTCTCAAGGGAGCTGTATTAGTTATCTACTGATGCGTTAAAAGTTACCCCCAAAACTTAGAAACTGAAAACAACAAAAGTTATCTCACAACTTCTGTGGGTAAGGAATCTATGCACAGCTTAACTGAATGCCTCTGGTTCAAGGTTTCTAAAGAGGTTACTACCATCAAGTTGTTGCCCAGGGATGTGGTCTCATCTTGAAGACTTGTCTGGGATGGGAGTGGAGAGAATGAAGGTCACTCATGTGTCTATTGGCAGGCCTTGTTTCCTTAACACATAAGCTACTCCGGCTGGGGGCTGGCTTCCCCTAGAATAAGCAGGTGCCCAAGATGGCAGCCACAGTCTTTCCATAACTGAATCTCAGATGTGACATTTCATCACTTCTCCCATAGTCTATTTGTTAGAAGCCAGTCAGTAAGTCCAAGGGGAGAGGATTACACAAGCGTGTGAATATTAAATGGTGAGGATCGTTGGGGGCCATCTTGTAAGCTACCTGCTCTGAGGACCATCGACATCACCCAGTATTCCGACTTTATTTCCTTAGTTACTTTCCCCTGCATACCTTCTTCCGTCTCCTCAAATCTTAGATACCACTTTCTTTCTCTTCTTTCTCTGTCGATAACTCTGCTTATTTAACTGAGAAAAAAGAAGTACTTCCCTTTTCCACCAGACATATGGTATGATATACAGTAAAGATGTAACGGTCAGGAAAAAAAATGACAAAACGTAATTAGTGCATTCATTAATGTCCAAAGGTAACAAGGAAAATGACACATGATAAAGATGAATATAGGGAAGTAAAGGATTCTATGAAATGCCTACACAGAAAAGGCTTTTTGAGGAAATTCCGTAAGTACAGAAAGAATGGGAAATCTTATTTTTTAAAAAAAAGAACCACAATTCTAGAAAGATGATTCTATTATTATCTTCCAGTATAATTTATAATGATTATCATAAAAATCTACTACTCTTTCAGAAGACAGTGTGCTCTGAAGAATACTTTTAAAAGAACCCACCTATGTTGTATAAAACAAGAGAGAACTAAAGTGCTTCTTTTTAACAACTATCTATTTACTGCAATTTCAGTGATTTGTAGAATTGTTATATTAGTATTTAGAAGGATGCAATTTTAAGAGTGTGATTATATCTGAGCAGGTTCCATTTTTCTGTGCTGGGGACAAAGAAAAGAAGCATTTCAACGTGGACAGAGCCACAGCAGTGGGTTTACAATTATGCTGAAGTATAATATTCATATTTGAAAATGTGAATAAATAACTTTGCACTGTTTCACTACTTTTTAGGCTGTGTAATCTACAAATACATGCTTATAAACTGCATTCATACAAAGTGTAAACTGTTTTGCTCATCCATTTACCTCAGAGGTGTAGACATTTAATCTCCAGATAATGTACAAGGGTACCACTTTCCTTGTCCATATCATCATTCCTAATGTGCCTGAAATTTTGTCTTTCTCTAAGAATAAAGCCCAGTATCTTTTTTCCAGGTAAGAATATTGTATTTTCATGCCCACATTTCCCTTTATTTAAAGCTTTTATTTCTGGATTATCTTTATGCTTGGTGAGGATTTTTTGAACTTGTATGACCCCCAAAAAATGTTTATAGGGTAACATCTTTTGAGTATTATGTTCAAGCCAAATACTATAAATTCTAAACTTAAATCAAGGAAAAGTATGAAAATGAAATGAATCTATTTCAACTCAAGAAGTGGTTACTGAATCTATGCACAGGTACCTTGAGGTACTTTACCAGGCACCTGCTGTGAAGAAATATAAAGGAGGTATGATCACTGCTCTCAGCTTGTAGTCAAGATAAAATATGTACAGTAACAACTGTCATAGAAGATAGAATGTAGTAAGTTTTTCAATAGAGGAGAAAGCTGCAAAGTTGAAAATGATGAATACATAAGAAAAGTATGAATTCAGAGCCATAATGAAACAAAGAGAGAAATTATTTCCTGTTGGGATCAAGAAAGGATTGAATATCTTAGCATTGTTTCAGGACTTAAGTATAATGTGATTATTGGCTTATTGAGATAGGGAAAGAGAGTTCCAGCAAAGGAAGTAGCTTTAAATGCCTTTCTAATAAGTTTGAACTTGAGTCTGAAAGTCTACTTTTGAGAAAGGGAATGATGAAAGTGTATCTCCACCAAATCTATATTTTGGCCCAGTCCTATTTTCTGAATTCCAGACCCACATATCCAGCTGGACAGCTCTACCTGGAAGCCCAGAGGAAAGTGTATTTCAACATGTCAAACTAACTCATGTCTTTGCTCATCCCTGCCACCTACTTCCACTCCCCAGCAAAATCTTGCTCTTCTTTGTATAAATATCATCAACCAAATTTTCCAAGCAGGAAATCTAATCATTCATGACCCTTCTCTCTCCCTAGTCTTTGAAGCCAACAAATCACTAAGAAGTTGCTTTATCTTTGTTCTTTCTATCTTGGAAGATTTTAGCTTTGTTGTTTGTTTCTATGCATCCCCACTGCTACTACTCAATACAGCATTATGCCTAAGAGCACAGACTTGGAGCCTGACAGCTTGGGTTCCCATCTGGGCTGTATACCTTACTAGCTGTGTGACCCTGAGAAAGTTATTCAACATGTCTAGGCCTTAATTTCCTGATCTATACAATGGAGATAATGATGGTACCTTTCATGGTTGTTGTGAGTCATTATATGAAATAAGTCATTATATGAAAGTACTTAGAATTTGATACATACCAACCACTATATAAGTGTTTCCTTTTATTATATGACCATCACTTTCCTGGAATACTGAACAGTCTATTAATCAGTCTCCTAGCTTCAATTTCTAATCCATTTAAATCCCTTTCCCACAGTGAAGCCAAAGGACCCTTTCAAAAATGCATATCTGATTATGATTTTTTTTTTTTGTAATTCCCTAAAATGACATTTTATTGTCTTTAAGATAAGGTTCAAATTTCTTACAACATGACTTTTAACTGATCCTGGAGAACCTCTTCAGCTGCCTGTCTACCCACTCTGCTCTCCCTAGATATTCAAGTCATACCAATACTTCTGATCCTCTAACACATCTTGATGGCTCTGAACATTGGGAGTCAAACACACCCTTACCTCTGACTAGACCAGTCTTTACCTCCTCTTTGCTTGGCTAAATCTTATTCATAATGTAACTGCCACACCTGGAGAATGTGTTTGTGGGCAGAAGAAAGACCCAAAAAGAGCTACCAGTGTGATAGGAAGCAAGTAAAGGAAATTTATCAGGGAGAGGGAAGGACCTGTGTCAAAAGCTGCTGCTAGCTCAACTTCGATGGGAACTGAGACTTGACCACTGGCTTCAGCAACATTATTTCTCCAATCACTCACTAAAGCACTTACCAGTATTTTTTTAAATTTTTATTTTACTTATTTTTTTATACAGCAGGTTATTAGTTATCCATTTTATACATATTAGTGTATATATATCAATCCCAATCTCCCAGTTCATCCCCCCCACCCCCACCTGCCACTTTCCCACTTGGTATCCATACGTTTCTTCTCTATATCTGTGTCTGCCCTGCACACTGGTTCATCTGTACCATTTTTCTAACTTCCACATATATGCATTAATATATGATATTTGTTTCTCTCTTTCTGACTTACTTCACTCTGTATGACAGACTCTAGATCCATCCACGTCTCTACAAGTGACCCAATTTCATTCCTTTTTATGGCTCAGTAATCTTCGATGGTATATATGTACCACAACTTCTTTGTCCATTTATCTGTCAATGGGCATTTAGGTTGCTTCCATGTCCTGGCTATTGTAAATAGAGTTGCAGTGAACACTTTGGGGGGGGGGGGTGCATGTGTCTTTTTGAATTATGGTTTTCTCTGGGTATATGCCCAATAGTGGGATGCTGGGTCATATAGTAATTCTATTTTTAGTTTTATAAGGAACCTCCATACTGTTCCCAATAGTGGCTGTATCAATTTACATTCCCACCAACAGTACAAGAGGGTTCCCTTTTCTCCACACCCTCTCCAGCATTTGTTGTTTGTAGATTTTCTGATGATGCCCATTCTAACTAGTATGAGGTGATACCTCATTGTAGTTTTGATTTGCATTTCTCTAATAATTAGTGATGTTGAGCAGCTTTTCATGTGCTTCTTGGCCATCTGTATGTCTTCTTTGGAGAAATGTCTATTTAGGTCTTCTGCCCATTCTCAGATTGGGTTGTTTTTTTAATATTGAGCTGCATGAGCTGTTTATATATTTTGAAGATTAACCCTTTGTCCGTTGCTTCCTTTGCAAATATGTTCTCCCATTCTGAGGGTTGTCTTTTCGTCTTGTTTGTAGTGTCCTTTGCTTTGCAAAAGATTTTAAGTTTCATTAGGTCCCATTTGTTTATTTTTGTTTTTATTTCCATTACTCTAGGAGGTGGATGAAAAAAGATCTTGCTGTGATTTATGTCGAAGAGTGTTCTTCCTGTTTTCCTCTAAGAGTTTTATAGTGTCCGGTCTTACATTTAGTTCTCTAATCCATTTTGAGTTTACTTTTGCATATGGTGTTAGGTAGTGTTCTAATTTCCTTCTTTTATGTGTAACTGTCCAGTTTTCCCAGCACCACGTATTGAAGAGACTGTCTTTTCTCCATTGTATATCCTTGCCTCCTTTGTCATAGATTAGTTGACCATAAGTGCGTGGGTTTATCTCTGGGCTTTCTATCCTGTTCCATTGATCTATATTTCTGTTTTTGTGCCAGTACCATATTGTCTTGATTACTGTAGCTCTGTAGTATAGTCTGAAGTCAGGGAGTCTGATTCCTCCAGCTCCATTTTTTTCCCTCAAGACTGCTTCGGCTATTCAGGGTCTTCTGTGTCTCCATACAAATGTTAAGATTTTTTTTGTTATAGTTGTGTAAAAAATGCCATTGGTAATTTGATAGGGATTGCATTGAATCTGTAGATTGCTTTCGGAAGTACGGTCATTTTCAAAATATTGATTCCTCCAAGCCAAGAACATGGTATATTTCTCTGTCTGTTTATATCATCTTTAATTTCTTTCATCAGTGTCTTATAATTTTATGCATACAGGTCTTTTTTCTGCCTAGGTAGGTTTATTCCTAGGTATTTTATTCTTTTGGTTGCGATGGTAAATAGGAGTGTTTCCTTAATTTCTCTTTCAGATTTTTCATCATTAGTGTATAGGAATGCAAGAGATTTCTGTGCATTAATTTTGTATCCTTCAACTTTACCAAATTCATTGATTAGCTCTAGTAGTTTTCTGGTGGCATCTTTAGGATTCTGTATGTATAGTATCATCTCATCTGCAAACAGTGACGCCTTTACTTCTTCTTTTCCAATTTGTATTCCTTTTATTTCTTTTTCTTCTCTGATTGCCATGGCTAGGATTTCCAAAACTATGTTGAATAGTGGTGTGAGTGGATATCCTAGTCTTGTTCCTCATCTTAGAGGAAATGCTTTCAGTTTTTCAGCTTTGAGAATAATGTTTGCTGTGGGCTTGTCATATATGGCCTTTATTATGTTGAGGTAGGTTCCCTCTATGCCCACTTTCTGGAGAGTTTTTATCATAAATGGGTGTTGAATTTTGTCAAAAACTTTTCCTGCATTTATTGAAATGATCATATGGATTTTATTCTTCAATTTGTTAATACAGTATACCACATTGATTGATTTGTGTATATTGAAGGATCCTTGCATCCCTGGGATAAATCCCACTTGATCATGGTTTATGATCCTTTTAATGTGTTGTTGGATTCTGTTTGCTAGTATTTTGTTGAGGATTTTTGCATCTATATTCAACAGTGATATTGGTCTGTAATTTTCTTTTCTTGTAGTAACTTTGTCTGGTTTGGGTATCAGGGTGATGGTGGCCTGTATTTCTATAGAATGAGTTTGGGAGTGTTCTTTCCTCTGCAGTTTTTGGAAGAGTTTGAGAATGCAATTTTTGGAAGAGTTTGAGAATGATGGGTCTTAGCTCTTCTCTAAATGTTTGATAGAATTCACCTGTGAAGCCATCCTGTCCTGGACTTTTCTTTGTGGGAAGATTCTTAATCACAGTTTCAATTTCATTATTATGATTGGTCTGTTCATATTTTCTATTTCTTCCTGGTTCAGTCTTGGAAGGTTATACCTTTCTAAGAATTTGTCCATTTCTTCCAGATTGTCCATTTTATTGGCATAGAGTTGCTTGTAGTAGTCTCTTAGGATGCTTTGTATTTCTGTGGTGTCTGATGTAACTTCTCCTTTTTCATTTCTAATTTTATTGATTTGAGTCCTCTCCCTCTTTTTCTTGATGAGTCTGGCTAATGGTTTATCAATTTTGTTTATCTTCTCAAAGAACCAACTTTTAGTTTTATTGATCTTTGCTATTGTTTATTTCTATTTCATTTATTTCTTGTCTGATCTTCATGATTTCTTTCCTTCTACTAAGTTTGTGTTTTGTTTGTTCTTCTTTCTCTAGTTCCTTTACGTGTAAGTATAGATTGTTTATTTGAGATGTTTGTTGTTTCTTCAGGTAGGATTGTATTGCTATAAACTTCCCTCTTAGAACTGCTTTTGTGGCATCCCATAGGTTATGGATCATCGTGTTTTCATTGTCAGTTGTCTCTTGGTACTTTTGCTTTCCTCTTTTTTTTTAATTTATTTTTTCTACAGCAGGTTCTTATTAGTCATCCATTTTATACCCAGCAGTGTATACATGTCAATCACAATCTCCCAATTCTTCACACTGTCACCACGCCCCACCTCCGCTATCCCCCCTTGGTGTCCATACGTTTATTCTCTACCTCTGTGTCTCAATTTATGCCCGAAAAACAGGTTCATCTGTACCATTTTCTAGGCTCCAAACATATGTGTTAATATGCAATATCTGTTTTTCTCTTTCTGACAAACTTCACTCTGTATGACAGTCTCTAGATGCATCCACGTCTTTACAAATGACCCAAATCCGTTCCTTTTTTTTCTTTTTAACATCTTTATTGGAATATAATTGCTTTACAATGGTATGTCAGTTTCTGCTTTATAAAAAAGTGAATCAGTTATACATATACATATGTCCCCATATCTCTTCCCTCTCCATCTCCCTCCCTCCCACCCTCCTTATCTGACCCCTCTAGCTGGTCAAAAAGCACTGAGCTGATCTCCCTGTGTTATGCAGTTGCTTCCCACTAGCTATCTATTTTACGTTTGGTAGTGTATATATGTCCATGCCACTCTCTCACTTTGTCCCAGCATACCCTTCCCCCTCCCCATATCCTCAAGTCCATTCTCTAGTGGGTCTGTGTCTTTATTCCCGTCTTGCCCCTAGGTTCTTCATGACATTTTCTTTCTTTTTTTAAGATTCAATATATATTTGTGTTAGCATACAGTATTTGTTTTCCTCTTTCTGACTTATTTCACTCTGTATGACAGACTCTAGGTCCATCCACCTCACTATAAATAACTCAATTTCGTTTGTTTTTATGGCTGAGTAATATTCCATTGTATATATGTGCCACGTCTTCTTTATCCATTCATCTGTCGATGGACACTTGGGTTGCTTCCATGTCCTGGCTATTGTAAATAGAGCTGCAATGAACATTTTGGTACATGACTCTTTGAATTATGGTTTTCTCAGTGAATATGCCCAGTAGTGATATTGCTGGGTGGTATGATACTTCTATTTTTATTTTTTAAGGAACATCCATACTGTTTTCCATAGTCGCTGTATCAATTTACATTCCACCAACAGTGCAAGAGGGTTCCCTTTTCTCCACACCCTCTCCAGCATTTGTTGTTGGTAGATTTTTTGATGATGGCCATTCTGACCGGTGTGAGATGATATCTCATTGTAGTTTTCATTTGCATTTCTGTAATCATTAATGATGTTGAGCATTCCTTCATGTGTTTGTTGGTAATCTGTATATCTTCTTTGGAGAAATATCTACTTAGGTCTTCTGCCCATTTGGGGATTGGGTTGTTTGTCTTTTTGATATTGAGCTGCATGAGCTGCTTGTAAATTTTCGAGATTAATCCTTTGTCAGTTGCTTCATTTGCAAATATTTTCTCCCATTCTGAGGGTTGTCTTTTGGTATTGATTATGGTTTCCTTTGCTGTGCAAAAGCTTTTAAGTTTCATTAGGTCCCATTTGTTTTTTTTGTTTGTTTGTTTTTATTTCCATTTCTCAAGATGGTGGGTCAAAAAGGATCTTGCTGTGATTTATGTCATAGAGTGTTCTGCCTATGTTTTCCTCTAAGAGTTAGATAGTGTCTGGCCTTACATTTAGGTCTCTAATCCATTTTGAGTTTATTTTTGTGTATGGTGTTAGGAAGTGTGATAATTTCATTCTTTACATGTAGCTGTCCAGTTCTCCAAGCACCACTTATTGAAGAGGCTGTCTTTTCTCCACTGTATATTCTTGCCTCCTTTATCAAAGATAAGGTGACCATATGTGCCTGGGTTTATCTCTGGGCTTTCTATCCTGTTCTGACTTTGTGCCAGTACCATACTGTATTGATTAGTATAGCTTTGTAGTATAGTCTGAATTCAGGGAGCCAGATTCCTCCAGCTCTGTTTTTCTTTCTCCAGATTGCTTTGGCTATTCGGAGTCTTTTTGTGTTTCCATACAAATTGTGAAATTTTTTGTTCTAGCTCTGTGAAAAATGCCATTGGTAGTTTAATGGGTAGGGATTGCATTGAATCGGTAGGTTGCTTTGGGCAGTAGAGTCATTTTCACAATGTTGATTCTTCCAATCCAAGAACATGGTATATCTCTCCATCTATTTGTATCATCTTTAGTTTCTTTCATCAGTGTCTTATAGTTTTCTGCATACAGGTCTTTTGTCTCCTTAGGTAGGTTTATTCCCAGACATTTTATTCTTTTTGTTGCAGTTGTAAATGGGATTGTTTTCTTAATTTCACTTTCAGATTTTTCATCATTAGTGTTTAAGAATGCTAGAGATTTCTGTGCATTAATTTTGTATCCTGCTACTTTACCCAATTCATTGATTAGCTCTAGTAGTTTTCTGGTAGCATCTTTAGGATTCTCTATGTATAGTATCATGTCATCTGCAAACAGTGACAGCTTTACTTCTTCTTTTCCGATTTGGATTCCTTTTATTTCTTTTTCTTCTCTGATTGCTGTGGCTAAAACTTCCAAAACTCTGTTGAATAAGAGTGGTGAGAGTGAGCAACCTTGTCTTGTTCCTGATCTTAGTGGAAATGGTTTCAGTTTTTCACCATTGAGGATGATCTTGGCTGTGGGTTTGTCATATATGGCCTTTATTATGTTGAGGAAAGTTCCCTCTATGCCTACTTTCTGGAGGGTTTTTATCATAAATGGGTGTTGAATTTTGTTGAAAGCTTTCTCTGCATTGATTGAGATGATTGTATGGTTTTTCTCCTTCAGTTTATTAATATGGTGTATCATATTGGTTGATTTGCGTATACTGAAGAATCCTTGCATTTCTGGGATAAACCCCACTTGATCATGGTGCATGATCCTTTTCATGTGCTGTTGGATTCTGTTTGCTAATATTTTGTTGAGGATTTTTGCATCTCTGTTCATCAGTGATATTGGCCTGTAGTTTTCTTTCTTTGTGACATCTTTGTCTGGTTTTGGTATCAGGATAATGGTGGCCTCACAGCATGAGTTTGGGAGTGTTCCTCCCTCTGCTATATTTTGGAAGAATTCGGGAAGGATAGGTGTTAGCGCTTCTCTAAATGTTTGAAAGAATTCACCTGTGAAGCCATCTTGTCCTGGGCTTTTGTTTGTTGGAAGATTTTTAGTCACAGTTTCAATTTCAGTGCTTGTGATTGGTCTGTTCATATTTTCTATTTCTTCCTGATTCAGTCTCTGCAGATTGTGCATTTCTAAGAATTTGTCCATTTGGTCCATGTTGTCCATTTTATTGGCCTACAGTTCCTTTAGTAATCTCTCATGATCTTTTGTATTTTTGCAGTGTCAGTTGTTACTTCTCCTTTTTCATTTCTAATTCTATTGATTTGAGTGTTCTCCCTTTTTTTTCTTGATGAGTCTGACTAATGGTTTATCAATTTTGTTTCCCTTCTCAAGGAACCAGCTTTTAGTTTTATTGATCTTTGCTATTGTTTCCTTCATATCTTTTTCATTTATTTCTGATCTGATCTTTATGATTTCTTTCCTTCTGCTATCTTTGGGGGTTTTTTGTTCTTCTTTCTCTAATTGCTTTAGGTGTAAGTTTAGGTTGTTTATTTGAGATGTTTCCTGTTTCTTCAGGTAGGATTGTATTGCTATAAACTTCTCTCTTTGAACTGCTTTGGCTGCATCCCGTAGGTTTCGGGTCATCGTGTTTTCATTGTCATTTGTTTCTAGGTATTTTTTATTTCCTCTTTGATTTCTTCAGTGATCTCTTGGTTATTAAGTAGTGTATTGTTCAGCATCTATGTGTTTGTATTTTTTTACAGATTTTTCCCTGTGAGTCATATCTATTCTCATGGCGTTGTAGTCGGAAAAGATACTTGATACAGTTTCAAATTTCTTAAGTTTACCAAGGCTTGATTTGTGAACCAGGATATGATCTATCCTGGGGAATGTTCCATGAGTACTTGAGAAGAAAGTGTATTCTGTTGTTTTTGGATGGAATGTCCCATAAATATCAATTAAGTCCATCTTGTTTATTGTATCATTAAAGCTTGTGTTTCCTTATTTATTTGCATTATGGATGATCTGTCCATTGGTGAAAGTGGGGTGTTAAAGTCCCCTACTATGATTGTGTTACTATCGATTTCCCCTTTTATGGCTCTTAGTATTTGCCTTATGTATTGAAGTGCTTCTATGTTGGGTGCAAAAATATTTACAATTGTGATATGTTCCTCTTGGATCGATCCGTTGATCATTATGTAGTGTCTTTCTTTGTCTGTTGTAATTGTCTTTGTCTTAAAGTCTATTTTGTCTGATATGAGAATTGCTATTCCAGTTTTCTTTTGATTACCATTTGCATGGAATATCTTTTTCCATATTGTCACTTTCAGTCTGTATGTGTCCCTAGGTCTGAAGTGGGTCTCTTGTAGACAGCATATGTACGGGTTCTGTTTTTGTATCCATTCAGCCCGTCTGTGTCTTCTGGTTGGAGCATTTAATCCTTTCACGTTTAAGGTAATTATGGACATGTATGTTCCTATTCCCATTTTATTAATTGTTTTGCATTTGTTATTGTAGGTCTTTTCCTTCTCTTGTCTTTCCTGCCTAGAGAAATTCCTTTAGCATTTGTTGTAAAGCTGATTTGGTGGTGCTGAATTCTGTTAGCTTTTGCTTGTCTGTAAAGGTTTTAATTTCTCCCTCAAATCTGAATGAGATCCTTGCTGGGTAGAGTAATCTTTGTTGTAGATTTTTCTCCTTCATCACTTTAAATATGTCATGGCACTCCCTTCTGGGTTGCAGAGTTTCTGCTGAAAGATCAGCTGTTAACCTTATGGGGATTCCCTTGTATGTTATTTGTTGGTTTTCCCTTGCTGCTTTTAATATGTTTTCTTTGTATTTAATTTTTGATAGTTTGATTTATATGTGTCTTGGCGTGTTTCTGCTTGGATTTATCCTGTATGGGACTCTCTGTGCTTCCTGGACTTGATTAACTATTTCCTTTCCCATATTAGGAAATTTTCAACTATAACCTCTTCAAATATTTTCTCAGACCCTTTGTTTTTCTCTTCTTCTTTTGGGACCCCTATAGTTCAAATGTTGGTGTGTTTAATGTTGTCCCAGAGGTCTCTGAAACTGTCCTCAATTTTTTTTATTCTTTTTTCTTTATTGTGCTCCGCAGTAGTTATTTCCACTATCTTATCTTCCAGGTCACCTATCCATTCCTCTGCCTCAATTATTCTGCTACTGATCCCTTCTGGAGAGTTTTTAATTTCATTTATTGTGTTGTTCATCAGTGTTTGTTCGCTCTTTAGTTCTTCTATGTCCTTGTTAAATGTTTCTTGTATTTTCTCCATTCTATTTCCAAGATTTTGGATTATCTTTAGTATCATTATTCTGAATTCTTTTTCAGGTAGAGTGCCTATTTCCTCTTCATTTTTTAGGTCTGGTGGCTTTATGCCTTGCTTCTTCATCTGCTGTGTGTGTTTTTGTCTTCTGTTTTTGCTTAAGTTACTGTGTTTGGGGTCTCCTTTTCGCATGCTGCATGTTCGTAGTTCCTGTTGTTTTTGGTGTCTGTCCCCAGTGGCTAAGGTTGGTTCAGTGGGTTGTGTAGGCTTCCAGGTGGAGGGGACAAGTGCCTGTGTTCTGGTGGATGAGGTTGGATCTTGTCTTTCTGGTGGGCAGGTCCATGTCTGGTGGTGTGTTTTAGGGTATCTGTGACCTTACTATGATTTTAGGCAGCCTCCCTGCTAATGGGTGGGGTTGTGTTCCTGTCTTGCTAGTTGTTTGGCATAGGGTGTGCAGCACTGTAGCTTGCTGGTCGTTGCATGGAGATGGGTCTTGGCGTTGAGATGGACATCTCTGGGAGATTTTTGCCATTTGATATTACATGGAGCTGGGTGGTGTCCTGTGGACCAGTGTCCTGAACTTGGCTCTCTCACCTCAGAGGCACAACCCTGATGCCTGGCTGGAGCACCAAGAGCCTGTCATCTGCATGGCATTCCAGAACTTGCCAACTTGTTATATTCTTCTATTCATCCTCCCTCTCTTCTTCTGCTAGTATTGGAGGGTCTCCTGCAGAAGTGGGGGGCAGCTGTGGCTCACTGCAGGGACAAATACATGTCCAGCGGCAGTTCTGGAGAGTACTCACCAATCTGAGCCCTCCTGGAAGCTGCCATTTTCTTACCTTCATTCTTTTTTCTGGCTGAGTAATATTCCATTGTATATATGTACCACATCTTCTTTATCCATTCGTCTGTCAGTGGGCATTTAGGTTGCTTCCATGACCTGGCTATTGTAAATAGTGCTGCAATGAACATTGGGGTGCATGTGTCTTTTTGAATAATGGTTTTCTCTGGGTATATGCCCAGTAGTGGGATTGCTGAGTCATATGGTAATTCTGTTTTTAATTTTTTAAGGAACCTTCATACTGTTCTGCATAGGGGTGTATCAATTTACCTTCCCACCAACAGCACAAGAGGGTTCCCTTTTCTCCACACCCTCTCCACCATTTGTTGGTAGATTTTCTGATGATGCCCATTCTAACTGGTGTGAGGTGATACCTCATTGTAGTTTTGATTTGCATTTCTCTAATGATTAGTGATGTTGAGCAGCTTTTCATGTTCTTCTTGGCCATGTGTATGTCTTCTTTGGAGAAATGTTTTGTTTGTTCTTCTTTCTCTACTTCCTTTAGGTGTAAGATTAGATTGTTTGTTTGAGCTGTTTGTTGTTTCTTGAGATAGGATTGTATTGCTGTAAACTTCCCTCTTAGAACTGCTTTGGCTGCTTCCCATAGCTTTTGGATTGTCGTGTTTTCATTGTCATTTGTCTCTGGGTATTTTTTGATTTCCTCTTTGATTTCTTCAGTGATTTCTTGGTTATTTAGTAATGTATTGTTTAGCCTCCATGTATTTGTTTTTTATGTTTTTTTTTCTAGAGAATAGGTCCACTTTATTTGGTTCAAAAATATTTTTATATATAACCATTATTATGAAATGCAGGATTGTCAAGAAAATGTAGGTGGTCATTAAGAATTTGTCAAATAGATTATTCTATGCTGGGTTCGGTGATAGAAGTCTCCCTTAATTGATTTTCCCCCAATTAAGATGAGCAGCTAACCCTGAGATCTTTGGCCCAGGAAGGAGTAGGTGAGGAATAGCCTGCTGTCTCAGCTGCAGAATGCTTCTGGAAAGGACGGTGAAGAACTTGCTGGAGGAGATGGACCTCTGAAAAATCTTTCCTTTCTGCTTTTTGCACTGCGGATTCTGCCATCCAGTTCTTCAGCACATATCTAGGATTAAAAGTTGTCATTCTTTTTCTTCTTTCAGAATCTGGATCATTCATGTTACTCTTCAGTCTCCAAAGGTACTGGGACACCCAGGCAGGAAAGAGTTTGTGCTTTGAGATCATTTTCAGTGCCCAGAATTGCTGAGGAATTCTGAGCTCCTGTAACTGGCTTTGAGTGATCTCACTGAGCTGCCGAAATGTCATTGTAAAGTCAGCTTCTGTCTTTTCCATGAGATGTAAGAGAAATGCAATTAAATCATCATCACCCTTGCTTTTTCCAAGTAATCCCAATTTGGCTTTGAACAATTCTCTAAATCTTGTATCGTAAAGAATGGGATACCCTGAGCAGCAAGTTGCTTTTGCCTAGTATCCAGTAATGGGGTTAGAGCTTGTAACAACTTGTTTAAATTAAACATTCCAATATTAGCCTGATATCCTATTTTTATCTTCTTTCATCATCAGATGTGTTTGGTACAAAATCTGGATTATAGGCCTCCATAAAATCAAATGGACCATAGTCAATTGTAATGGATAACAAACTGAAGTTATCAGTATTACAAACACCATGTGCAAAACCAACAGACATCCACAAGGCAATAAGCTGTGCTGTCTCAGACACCACAGTAGAAAAAAGAAAATCCAAATATCTGTTAGGTTCCTTGACATCTACTGAGGGGAAGCGTTCCTGTATGATGAAGTCTAGTAACATCCTTAGTAAATCCAATTCACCATAATGAGCCAAAATTTCTAACGATCCAATTCTAAACCATGATTTTGCAACACGCAGCACTACTGCACCTCGTTCTTTCACAACGTTTCCATTGTAGAATTGATCTCTCCATACTGCATCATCACTTACAACCAGACTTGCAGCTCTGCTAGTGGGAATTCTGAGATAGTACATAGCCTCACTACACAAAAATTCTCTCATGGAGGAACGAAGCACAGCTCTGCCATCGCCGTTTTGGGAGTATGGGGTTTTTCCTGAGCCTTTTAATTGGAGCTCCCACTTTTCACCCTGCCTGTTCATGTAAATTCCAATAAGATGGGCTCTTCCATCGCCGAGCTGATCTGCCCATATCCCAAACTGGTGGCCCCCATATCTGTGAGCCAGTGGAATGGATCCAAGTACTATCTTTTCTTCACTTACAAGCTGGATAAAATCATCTGTTTCTGAGACAGATAAATCAAGGTCCAAAATATCTTCTAGCACTTGCTTTGAAACTGCTACAAGATGTACTCTTGATTTGAAAGGAGTGGGGAAGGCAATTGAAAAAACACAGTTTTTCACTTTACGCACATCATTTTCTTTAACAGGATCAATTGGCAACACAGCTATAAGGTTTTCAGAGGAGAGCGTCCAAAAGTCGAGAGACGAGGCTAATCTAACTTCTCTTTCACAATAGCCCTGCTCGGGGTTTAACTTGTTACTGTAAAGATGCGAAAGGCTGGCACTTCCTTCAAGGCTAGGTCGCCATAAGGAGCTGACGACAGCGTGGCAGTTAACACCCGAGAGAAGCAGCCGCGGAAACTGGAGCCTCCGCATTAGGCAGCAAAACGGGAACCCGATCCTTTGCGTCCTACTTCTGCCTAAATACGCAGGAGAGTTCGTGATTGTTCGTCGGGCACCCTGGGGCGTTTCTAGATGACAGCCGGTCTAACACGGGTGCATTTTTGCGGAGATTGCCGGAGGCACCGGCTGGGCAGACTTGGGGGAGGCCGCTCCCCAGGAGGAAGATCACGCTGGTTTCTCCCGAGCCAGCGGTGGGTGGGCGGGGTTACGAGGGGGTCCAGCCACCGCACCACCGCTCAGCTCCCTGCAGCCGCTCCTCCTCCTGCCAGGCGGGAAGCGCCCTCGGGAGGTCTGTTTTTTATGTTTTTTCCCCTGTAACTGATTTCTAACCTCATAGCGTTGTGGTCAAAAAAGATGCTTGATATGATTTCAATTTTCTTAAGTTTACTGAGGCTTGATTTGTAACCCAAGATGTGATCTATCCTGGAGAATGTTCCGTGCGCACTTGAGAAGAAAGTGTAATCTGCTGTTTTTGGATGGAATGTCCTATAAATATCAGTTAAATCTATCTGGTCTACTGTGTCATTTAAAGCTTGTGTTTCCTTATTAATTTTCTGTTTGGATGATCTGTCCATTGGTGTAAGTGAGGTGTTAAAGTCCCCCACTATTATTGTGTTACTGTCGATTTCCTCTTATATAGCTGTTAGCAGTTGCCTTATGTATTGAGGTGCTCCTATGTCGGGTGCATATGTATTTACAATTGTTATATCTTCTTCTTGGATCGATCCCTTGATCATTATGCAGTGTCCTTCCTTGTCTCTTGTAACATTCCTTATTTTAAAGTCTATTTTATGTGACATGAGTATTGCTACTCCAGCTTTCTTTTGATTTCCATTTGCATGGAATATCTTTTTCCATTCCCTCAATTTCAGTCTGTATGTGTCCCTAGGTCTGAAGTGGGTCTCTTGTACACAGCATATATGTACATCTTGTTTTTGTATCCATTCAGTGAGCCTGTGTGTTTTAGTTGGAGCATTTAATCTATTCACATTTAAGGCAATTATCGATATGTATGTTCCTATTACCATTTTCTTAATTGTTTTGGGTTTGTTTTTGTAGGTCCTTTTCTTCCCTTGTGTTTCCCACTTAGAGAAGTTCCTTTAGCATTTGTTGTAGGGCTGGTTTGGTGGTGCTGAATCTCTTAGCTTTTGCTTGTCTGTAAAGCATTTGATTTCTCCATCAAATCTGAATGAGAGCCTTGCTGGGTAGTGTAATCTTGGCTGTAGGTTCTTCCCTTTCATCAGTTTAAATACATCGTGCCACTCCCTTCTGGCTTGTAGAGTTTCTGCTGAGAAATCAGCTGTTAACCTTATGGGAGTTCCCTTGTATGTTATTTGTCATTTTTTCCTTGCTGCTTTCAATAATTTTCCTTTGTCTTTAATTTTTGCCAATTTGATTACTATGTGTCTTGGCATTTTTCTCCTTGGGTTTATCCTGTATGGGACTCTCTACACTTCCTGGACTTGGGTGGCTATTTCCTTTCCCATGTTAGGGAAGTTTTTGAGTATAATCTCTTCAAATATTTTCTCTGTTCCTTTCTCTCTCTCTTCTCCTTCTGGGACCCCTATAATGCGAATGTTGTTGTATTTAATGTTGTCCCAGAGGTCTCTTAGGCTGTCTTCATTTCTTTTCATTCTTTTCTCTTTATTCTGTTCCACAGCAGTGAATTCCACCATTCTGTCTTCCAGGTCACTTTTCCGTTCCTTTGACTCAGTTATTCTGCTATTGATTCCTTCTAGTGTATTTTTCTTTTCAGTTATTGTTATTGTTCATCTCTGTTTGTTTGTTCTTTAATTCTTGTAGGTCTTTGTTAGACATTTCTTGCGTCTTCTCTATCTTTGCGTCCATTCTTTTTCCGAGGTACTGGATCATCTTTCCTATCATTATTCTGAATTCTGTTTTTGGGAGGTTGCTTTTCTCCACTTCATTTAGTTGTTTTTCTTGGTTTTTATCTTGTTCCTTCATCTGGTACATAGCCCTCTGCCTTTTCATCTTGTCTATCTTTCTGTGAATGTGGTTTTTGTTCCACAGGCGGCAGGATTTTAGTTCTTCTTGCTTCTGCTGTCTCAGTATTTTTAAAGTTGGAATTTCTGTATACTATAGTAGGTTTTTCAAAGTAGAATATATACTCTTTATGTATATATTATGTATATAATGCAGGAATCTTATATTTTGATAAAACTATATGTAAAAATGAATTCCAAAATTCTATACTATCATTCAATTGAGAATAGTTTCTGCCCTGGGAAACCCAGTATAGATAACAAGCAGGAAAGTTAAGTTCAAATTAGTTCAAATCTCATAGGATAGCAAAAGGTAATAGTCCATTATGATGTTTTTGCCTATATATTTCTCCAGGCATGACAAGTACATGCCAACCATTGTCGTAAGCAACTTTTTATTCTATTTCTTCATTGTTAATGTACTTTATTTAAGGTTACATATGTTCTTTGTACCTATATATCTTCTTTTCTTTGTCTTCTGCATCAAATCCAAGGACACTGTCTGCCTTTAACCAAACAAACAAAGAAACCTGTTAGCAGAGCTTTTATTTTAAATGTAAGGCAAAATGAAATGATTGTAAAAATCCAGCCATTGCCATTAACAGAATAGTGTCCTTATATTAGTGGATATTTAAAGGGTTAAATATATAAAATATATATATACAAATATAGTGGATATTAAAAGGGTAGTAAGAGGTATTTGTAAAGATTGTGATCAAAGAGACCAAACAACTATGGTTAATATTTTCCTTGCTTACCATAATTGGTAATTACAAAAATACTTAATGGGAGACAAATATCAACTCATCAGAGATACCTTATTATTTGGATTAGACCAAATATAGACGTGTTTTATAAAATTCATTTCTATTACCAAGAGAAAATTTTTTTCTGATCTGATATACATGTATGCATACATATATATATATATATAAATGTATTTTTAAAAATTTTAATATATCCTCATGCTGGCTAAGAGTTATTTTTTTGATCATAGTTTTTAATTATAAGCAGTATTATCCTTGACAAATCAAGCTATAATAAAGTTTACTGTAGTTATAATAGAAACCTTTTCAGCTGTCATCTCAGTTCATTGGTTTTATTGATATGGGAACTAATAAAAATCAAAGTACGTAGAGAGAAGTAATCATGTAACTTATTTTCAGGAAAACATATATGACAGAATTTAAGTATTTAAGAATTTAAATGTGGCTAAAGTATAATCTTGGCCAGTGCATGTCCCCAACAATGTTGAAATCAAACCATTTAAGGAAGATAGTTACTATACTGTCTAATTTTGAAGGGAAATCAGTGTACGGTTCTTCTAGTTAAAAGCTATATATTCCACCTTCTCTCTAACCCACTTTTCCTGCTGTGAGTTAATTCTTTATTTCTTGACCTTTACTCAGATGAAAAAGGAAATAACTCCTTACTGCCACTCGTACAATATCCCTGAAATGTATTTTGGCTTGTGACCTTTAAATGGTGTGGATAAATAAAATGAATCCCATATCTTCATATGGACCTGATCTGGGGGTCAACATATGTTTGCTTTTCATCTGTATGAAAATGCTTTGATTGTGATTGCCATGGAATAGGTGAGGTCAGGTGAAGAATGGGAAGCTGCCAACTGAGGCAGGAGATGAAACTATCTGAAATGGGAAAGTTAAGAACTGGGGGATTCTTTGTGCGAGAGATGGTAATTGCTTATGGTCACTTGCCCTTCCATGGGTGAGAGGCTGGGTGTAAGGACAGTGTGAAAATGCCTGGACTGTTAAGGGAAGAACACCTGGGCAGTACACTGGAAAGAGCTTACATATGGGTGACACAGCTGTGAGAACAGGGCTTGAAACTGAATAAAAATGCCTCAGGTCTTCCATGACATTTCATTTCCCACTAAGAAAGGATTTTCTGTAAGCACCATTTTAACACTGAGGATGATTTCCTCAATTTAAAAAAAATAGGCACTTTTAGAATTTCCACTGCCAAACTGTTTGTGTTTGAAACATTGAGTCCTATTTGTAACTTTCAAAAAAATATAAATGTTTCATAAAGCCTAATGGTATTTACAGAGATATAAAAGTTAAAAATCTAGCCAAGGTTATTTGGTGTTTGAAACTAAGCATGATAATATTTTTGTGTGAAATCCCTAGATCATTATCATTGCTTTAGTCAGCATTAATAGGAAATGCATGCCAGTAAGATGAAAATTAATTTCCAGTTGAATGCTTTATGTCAGGAGACAACTTACCTGACTGCAGTTGTTTGAAACGGAGCATATTCTAAGCACATTGCCTGCTGCCTTTTCTTGGCTGTAGATATTGACGAGTGTGGGACCGGGAGGCACAGCTGTGCCAATGATACCATTTGCTTTAACTTGGATGGTGGATATGATTGCCGATGTCCTCATGGAAAGAATTGCACAGGGGACTGCATCCATGATGGAAAAGTTAAGCACAATGGTCAGATTTGGGTGTTGGAAAATGACAGGTGCTCTGTGTGCTCGTGTCAGGTTAGTATAAACAAAACATTGTAACCATTTTTATCGAGGTGTAATTTGCATATATTTCAAGTGTACAGCTTGATGAACTTAGACAAATGCATAGTCCATTTAACCATCACTCAATTAATATAACAGAACATTTTTACCTACCCAAAATGTTGCCTCAGTCCTTTCTTAGTCCCATAGCCCTAACCTCAAACAAACACTGCTTCTAGTTTCTATAGATTAGATTTGTATTTTCTAGAGCCTCATATAAATGGAATCATATAACACAGTTGGCCTTCTGTATCTGCAGGGTCTCCATCCATGGATTCAACCAACTGTGGATTAAAAATATTTGCGAAAAAAAATTCCAGAAAGTTCCAAAAGAGCAAAACTTTAATTTCCCCCACACCGGCAACTGTTTACATAATATTTACATTGTATTAGATGTTATAAGTAATCTAGAGATAATTTAAAGTAAACGGGAGGGTGTGCATAGGTTATGTGCAAATACTATGCCATTTAATATAAGGGACTTGAGCATCCACGCATTTTGGTATCCACGATACCAAGGGAAGACTGTCCATACTCTTTTGTGTCTGACTCCTTTCTCTCAGCATTATGTTTTGACATTCCTTTATATTCATTACACGTATCAGTAAACATTCCTTTTTATTACTGAATAGTATTCCATTGTATGGAAGTACCACAATGTATTTATTCATATGGTAAAATTTTGTTTCTAACTATGCTAATGTTTCTATAGTCACAATATCATATTTGAATGAATGCATAAATGAAACCATAATGAATATGCTATGGCCTGTAAGTGAAAAATATCTATTTGGGTTATATTTCAGTTTTAGAGAGGTGTTCTATTATATATACCCAGTTGATAATAGACATTTGAATTACAGTTAAATGAATAATACCAAGGACTCAACTATTAAAGAAATTGATAACAGCTTGTACAAATCATAAGGTTAAAATATTCTAGAAACTTAATAATATGTAAAACTTGTTGACTAGCTACCAAATATAAACATATAAGCCCTCACACAAAACAAAATTTAGTTAGTATTCAAATTACTATATTAATAAACAAGTAAATGTATATTTATATATACATACACAATTTATTTACACATAAGAGCCATGCAGTGGTTATCATTTTAACTGGTTAGTTCTGAAAATTTTCTTTCCAGTCAAGTCATTTAAAGAGTAATGTGTGGAAAGAAAATTGGAAGTTCTCCAGCTTAAGTAATTTCTGGGTGTTAGCTACAAAATGGAATTTTAAAGAAAATCAGTTATATTGGGTAAACAGTGTGAGTTAGCTCAACTTCCAGATCAACATCTGAGATTATAGATATAGCATGTAGTATATATAAAATGTATATATGTGTGTGTATATACACATGTACACACACACAGATACACACATACATATGATGTTAGTATATTGAGAAGTGGAGGTTTTTGGTAACTGCTTTTTTCCCCTTGTCATACAGAATGGATTTGTAATGTGTCGACGGATGGTCTGTGACTGTGAGAATCCCACGGTTGATCTTTTCTGCTGCCCCGAATGTGACCCAAGGCTGAGCAGTCAGTGCCTCCACCAAAATGGGGAAACCTTGTACAACAGCGGTGACACCTGGGTCCAGAATTGCCAACAGTGCCGCTGCTTGGTAAGTTCAGCTACATGAAATTCAGGGAAACGTTTAAACCCAGAATTGAAATCGTAAAACAACCTTGCCCTGCCCCCCTGCACCGATATTTGGTACCTGGCCATAGTGTTGGGAGTTACAAAAAGTGAACCTGGTTAGGATGATAAGGTGATGGTTATGCATTCAGGGCCTGAGCAGGAATATCTGGGGGTAGATGTGGTACACCATGTCATGTCAGGCTTTCAGGACTATCTCCAGAGCTCAAAAGAAGAAAAGGCTCTCCTGGCTTCTCAGCTTAGGTTTACTTAGAGACAGTTATGAACAGAATAATGGCATTCAAAAAAAATCACTTTTTCCAGTAGACCTTTTGTTAATCCATTTCTATCAATTATGCTTAGATGTAAGAAAACAAAAACAAAAAAACACTTTTTTTTTTCTTTCTAAAGATTGTTACTGTCAATGCTGTTCTGGTGGGCACCCTGTTTTACACATAATATGGATATGCAATAGATACTAGAATCTTAGAATCGAATGTATATATTTATGAAACTTCTACTGGAAACAATAGGTTAAAAAGAAAATGAAGACTTGATAAAGAAAATGAAGACTTGATAAGGAAAATACCAATCATTTTTTCATTTAACCAAATTTCTTGTTTCTTTCTAGTGGTGTAAATAAAAAGGAAAATTGGTCTATATGTCTTTATAGAAGAAAGTTTCACAGATGCTACTTTTAAAGTTAGGACTAGTTTCCTTTCTATTTGTGTGAAGATATTTTTAGGGCAATGCTTTTTTGTTGCTTCCTTTTTATACTTTCAACCCCAAAATCAATTGAAAGAGCAAGGTCAGTTTCTGTACCTGAAGGCTGCTTTCATCTCCAAGACCCTGAGACTCAGAATTATGAAAAAAATAGGAAACAGGTGGGAACTAAATTTTAAAAAGATCCAATTCACACAATTTTCTCATGTGGAATAAAAAAGACTGAAATCAGCTCCTAGTTTCGTTTTGTTTTTTCCAAAGTCCCTACACTGAGGAACGTATAAATGAACAAAGAAAAACTGTCAAATTTCCTTCATATTTCAGTTTACTTTCTTGTCAGTGGACAAAACTTTGTTTTTGCAGAAGGGAATAAATGAGAAGGTGGGGGAAAAAATCGTAAAAATGAGAAAAGCATCTCATAGGCAGAAACTAAAAACCTCTTCTGTAGTAAACAATTCTCCTTTGTCATGGGAAAGAGAAGGGCATGCAAATTTGTTTGTTTTAAGAGAAAGAGTTTTTGCTTTCCTTTATTGTTGTTCTTGTTTAACCCCTGAAGACTGTTTTATAATCCATCTGCAGTATAGGTCTCATCTCTCTGATAGGGATTTTGTGGATTCCCTGCAAGATTCATAGCTGTGAAGGTCTGAGTATAAATGTCCATCAATAAATTGAGTATTCGGTAAATACTGCTCTCTCCCTCCTCACCTCCCTCCACGCCCTCCCTCCCCCTCCCTTTGCCCTTGTTCATCTGCTTTCCTTATAGCAAGGGGAAGTTGACTGTTGGCCCCTGCCTTGCCCAGAGGTGGAGTGTGAATTCAGCGTCCTCCTAGAGAATGAGTGCTGCCCGCGCTGTGTCACCGACCCTTGCCAGGCCGACACCATCCGTAATGACATCACCAAAACTTGCCTGGACGAGATGAATGTGGTTCGCTTCACTGGGTCCTCTTGGATCAAACATGGCACTGAGTGTACTCTCTGCCAGTGCAAGGTAAAGCCCATTCATTATATTCAAGTGGGGAGCACTTGGCCAGCTGCACCCAGGATTCACAGACACTAATGTGCTTAACCTGGCCAATGGGAAGCATCTTCTTTCCTATTTACTGTTCAAACAGAGATGGGAGCAGGGCCACTCAGCTTTATTAGTGCCAAGGCTCACTGTCCTGTGCATCCTCTAATGCACATTCAGGGAGAAGCAGGTGCTTGGTCAGAAACCAGAATGATGGGTTACTAATATCACCAGAACAGAAAGAACCTACGTAAATTGCCCTAAAGCATCTAACTGTACACATCTTAAAAAAAAATAGTACAACACCAAACTTCATGTTTCTTTCATGATAGAAGACAATATTATTTTATTGATTTTTATCTAGTCCTTTTATGAGATAAGATATATCAGCAAAGTGAACATATTACGTTTTCCAAAGTGAAAATCAATATGGCAAAAATGGGCATATTTCTTGGTTTGTGGTGGTGAGTTACATTGATTTGAAAAATTTAAGATCTGTTGTTTACCATATTTTATTCCTACGGCTGGAGAAAAAATCATTATAAAGATTTTTCTTTTTATTCTCATAGGAAAATAGAGCATTGTGCCTTTTACTTCACTGAGAATAGAAATACTGGTAACGTAGACAGAGTATATAGAATTCACAGATGGTGACAACGTTGAAAGCATTAGAATCAACACTAGAACTAAGTAAATAATCTGGAAAGCTTAACAAGAAGAAAGCAAAGATGTCAGATTTTTCCCACCATAGCACAGCCAAATATCTATAACTGCTCTGGTTCTTTAAGTGAGCATTTCCATTTAAATTTTTTTTTTCAATAGAGCAATTTCATTCAGATTCATGTAGTACAAATTTCTTACTAGAGTGGCTTGATGTAACAGGACAAAGAAATGTGAAATGCTTTAAGTTTTGAGATGCTATTATCTATTTCAAACCAAAATTTCTAGCTCTTTCAATTAATGCAATTTGTCAATCAAGCACAGCTTTTCGGGGAACATTTAATGCAGTTTTCTAAAAGTGCATTAGCACATTTGGAAGTTACTTTTACTACTAAAAGTTACTAATAATGTATATGCAGTGCTGCTTTAATATACATTTTTTTAAATAGATCTTTACTGGAGTATAATTGCTTCACAATACTGTGTTACTTTCTGTTGTACACCAAAGTGAATCAGCCACATGCATACATATGTCCCCATATCCCCTCCCTCTTGAGCCTCCCTCCCACCCTCTCTATATACATTTGATATGAGTACATTTGAGTACATTTAATGGTGCATTATCTAGAAACTTCAGCATTCATGACCAGTAGGGAAATACTTTCTGACATTTAATTACCAAATAGAGTCGAGTCTCTTTACACTCTTAATCTGTTAGATTATTGTTCTGAGCAATGACAACAAATACATATACCGGGTGATAGAATGTAAAACACCAGATATAGCTCAGACAGATACTTCCAACAAAAGAAAGATGCATTCAGTAATAGGCAGAAAAACATTAGAGTGTTTTCTGGGGAAAAGAGTGTGAATGAACTTGTCATTCACCACCTTACAAACAACTACTAGGATTTTTTGGCTCATGGTAGAAATATAGTCCAGAAAGTATATTTTGACATTAAATTCATTTCTTGTCAGATAAGTGCCGATTCTCAGAGGTTACTATTTGATGCCATTTCCCTCTTCCCTTCTTATTAACTATGAGTTATAAGAATATCCTCAGTGTTACCAAATGAATCCCTAATACTCATCTTATTATGTTTATTTTGTGCTATTTTAAAAATGAAACTTATGCCAAACAAGCTTGAGAGATTTCATTGGAGGTGAGCATCCTTTACAATTTGGTGCTTTCAGAGCCCCGTTTCTGCTTATCATCTCCCCATCCTACCACTTCTGAGTTATTTGTTTTAGTCAATAAATACAAATTATGTGGGGTATTGTGCCAGAACCAGGGTAGAATGATAAGCAAAAATGGGTACAATCATTCCTGGAAATTTTTGCCCAGCAGCTTCTAGAGCTCTGCTGTCCAGTACAGTAGCCAGTAACCACACATGGCTATTTAAATTCATTGAAATTAAGTTAAAAATCCAATCCTCAGTCACACTAGCTACATTTCAAATGCTCACACATGCTAGTGGCTGTCATATTAGATAGCATATATAGAGAACCTTCCTATCATCGCAGAATATTGTATTGGAAAGCGCTGGCCTAGAGGTGAAGAATGTGGCATCTGGAATCAGGCTACCTGGATTGAAAGCCTGGTCAACCTCACTAGCAATGTCACCTCAAGGGATATTTATTAGTCTCTCTGTGGCTCCATCTTTCTCATCTAAAAATGGGAATACTAATAATACTTACCTAGGAATAATCATAGTACCTACTTGAGAAAGTTGCTGTAAGAATTAAGTGAGAAGATCCATACAAAGTTTCCGACACATTTCATATGCATTCAGAGTAAGCGCTCAATAAATGTTGACTATTATTATTGTAGGTAGTGGAGTATAGAAACATTAATTAAGTCATGAAACAGGTAAAGACAACATTACAAACTCTGATGGATGCTCTAAAGGAAAGTTGCACTGTGCTAAGAGGCTGTACAACGCATGAACCAGTTTTACTTTCTGAGGAATTAAGAGTTAGCTGGGAGAAATAGAGTTATGAGTTTCCCTTCCCTTTTTAAAGATCTCTTCAAATGTAATTTGCTTAGGTTAAAAAAAAATGTTTCCTCCACTCGGAAGTTGAATTCTTGCATCAAAAAAGAATTACTAATTTTGTCTTTCCTAAATCTAATAGAGACTACACACCCTTATGATGGGTCAGAGAGTTTTCAGGCAATTATGTTTTGAGCTCCAGACAATAAAGAGGGATGTACCCAGTTGAGAAATAAAGAGGGAGGAGGTATTAGAGAGTCATTCCCTTTAATAAATTATCACTGAGTGGGACACTTGGGAAATTGGAAACCGGAGGGCCACTTTTAACTCCTGGGGAGACTAGGTATAATACTGAGATAATTGAGGTATGGAAAAAAATAGTTTTACGTAGATGAAGCTCCTAACTTTCTAAATGTTGCCTTCATCTATTAGAAACCATAAACTTAAAGTTTGGAAAGTGGACATCTGTGCTAAAATTAGAATAGATAACTAAATTTATCTATGGAAAGAAATACCCCATTAATAAACAATATTATAATGAATACTTTAATATGTGATCAGGAGAGCTTTGCAAATCAAAACAGGAAGAAAGGATTATTCTATAAATACTGGAATGACTGGACAGCAGTTTGAAGGATGTAAGTTGTATATACTATTATATTATGTATCAAAACAAATTCCATGTGGAAAAAGTGATAAATATTAAAAATAAATCAAAGCAAAGATAAATAATCAAATATTTATCAAAATTCTTGAAGGAATATGCCTTTTCTAATTTAAAAGTGATAAAATCTACCTCAAAGAAAATTTAGAGCTTCTATAGATAAACAAAATTAGCAAAATAGATCACAACTAGACACTAAAAGATATTTTCAACAGATATGATTTCTTTATTAGATTAAAAATATACGAAAATTCATTTAAAAATACTTATTTCCCCATAAATAAATCAACAAAGGATGAATAAACAATTCACTAAAGAATACAGCTATCAAAAAAGAGGAAATCAATAGGATTTGAGAAGATGGTGGAAGAGTAAGAGGCGGAGATCACCTTCCTCCCCACAAATACTTCAGAAATACATCTACATGTGGAACAACTCCTACAGAACACCCGCTGAACGCTGGCAGAAGACCTTCAGACCTCCCAAAAGGCAAGAAACTCCCAACGTACCTGGGTACAGCAAAAGAAAAAACAGAGACAAAAGAATAGGGACGGGACCTGCACCAGTGGGAGGGAGCCGTGAAGGAGGAAAGGTTTCCACACACTAGGAAGCCCCTTCGTGGGCGGAGACTGTGGGTGGCAGAGGGGGGAAGCTTCAGAGCCGTGGAGGAGAGCACAGCAACAGGGGTGCAGAGGGCAAAGCAGAGAGATTCCCGCACAGAGGATCAGTGCGACCAGCACTCACCAGCCCAAGAGACTTGTCTGCTCACCCGCCGGGGTGGGTGGGGGCTGGGAGCTGAGGCTCAGGCTTTGGTCCGATCGCAGGGAGAGGACTGGCGGCGTGAACACAACCTGAAGGGGTTAGTGCACCACAGCTAGCCAGGAGGGATTCTGGAAACAAGCCTGGACCTGCAGAAGAGGCAAGAAACTTTTTCTTGCCTCTTTGTTTCCTGGTGCGCAAGGAGAGGGGATTAAGAGTGCTGCTTAAAGGAGCTCCAGAGACAGGCGTGAGCCGTGGCTAACAGCGCGGACCCCAGAGACAGGCATGAGATGCTAAGGCTGCTGCTGCGGCCACCAAGAAGCCTGTGTGTGAGCACAGGTCACTCTCCACACCTCCCTTCCGGGGAGCCTGTGCAGCCCGCCACTGCCAGGGTCCCGAGATCCAGGGACAACTTCTCCGGGAGAACGCATGGCACGCCTCAGGCTGTTGTAACATCACGCAGGCCTCTGCCGCCGGGCTCGCCCCGCATCCATACCCCTCCTCCCTCCCGGGCTGAGTGAGCCAGAGCCCCCGAAGCAGCTGCTCCTTTAACCCGGTCCTGTCTGAGCAAAGAACAGACACCCTCAGGCGACCTAACCGCAGAGGCAGGGCCAAATCCAAAGCTGAACCCTGGGAGCTGTGCGAACAAAGAAGAGAAAGGAAAATCTCTCCCAGCAGCCTCAGGAACAGTGGATTAAATCTCCACAATCAACTTGATGTACCCTGCATCTGTAGAATACCTGAATAGACAAAGAATCATTCCAAATTGAGGAGGTGGACTTTGAGAGCAAGATAGACTACCTTTTCCCTTTTTCCTCTTTTTGTGAGTGTGTATGTGTACGCTTCTGTGTGAGATTTTCTCTGTATAGCTTTGCTTTAACCATTTGTCCTAGGGTTCTGTCTGTCCATTTTTTTTTTTTTAAGTTTTAAAATTTTTTTCTTAATATTTTTTATTTTAATAACTTTATTTTATTTTATCTTACTTTATTTTATTTTATCCTCTTTCTTTCTTTCTTTCTATTTTATCTCCCTTTTATTCTGAGCCGTGTGGAGGACAGGCTTTTGGTGCTCCAGCCAGATGTCAGGGCTGTGCCTCTGAGGTGGGAGAGCCAACTTCAAGACAGTGGTCCACAAGAGACCTCCCAGCTCCATATAATATCACATGGCAAAAATCTCCCAGAGATCTCCATCTCAACACCAGCACCCAGCTTCACTCAACGACCAGCAAGCTACAGTGCTGGACACCCTATGCCAAACAACTAGCAAGACAGGAACACAATCCCACCCATTAGCAGAGAGGCTGCCTAAAATCATAATAAGTCCACAGACACCCCAAAACACACCACCAGATGTGTACCTGCCCACTAGAGAGACAAGATCCAGCCTCATCCACCAGAATACAGGCACTAGTCCCCTCCACCTGGAAGCCTACACAACCCACTGAACCAACTTTAGCCACTGGAGACAGACATCAAAAACAATGGGAACTACAAACCTGCAGCCTGCAAAAAGGAGACCCCAAACACAGTGAGATAAGCAAAATGAGAAGACAGAAAAACACACAGCAGATGAAGGAGCAAGATAAAAATGCACCAGACCTAAAAAATGAAGAGGAAATAGGCAGTCTACCTGAAAAAGAATTCAGAATAATGATAGTAAAGATCCAAAATCTTGGAAATAAAATAGAGAAAATGCAAGAAACATTTAACAAGGATCTAGAAGAACGAAAGAGGAAACAAGCAACGATGAACAACACAATAAATGAAATTTAAAATACTCTAGAAGGGATCAATATCAGAATAACTGAGGCAGAAGAACGAATAAGTGACCTGGAGATAAAATAGTGGAAGTAACTACTGCAGAGCAGAATAAAGAAAAAAGAATGAAAAGAAATGAGGACAGTCTCAGAGACCTCTGGGACAACATTAAACACACCAACATTCGAATTATAGGGGTCCCAGAAGAAAAAGTGAAAAACAAAGGGTCTGAGAAAATATTTGAAGAGATTATAGTTGAAAACATCCCTAATATGGGAAAGGAAATAGTTAAGCAAGTCCAGGAAGCATAGAGAGTCCCATACAGGATAAATCCAAGGAGAAACATGCCAAGACACATAATAATCAAACTGTCAAAAATTAAATACAAAGAAAACATATTAAAAGCAGCAAGGGAAAAACAACAAATAACACACAAGGGAATCCCCATAAGGTTAACAGCTGATCTTTCAGCAGAAACTCTGCAAGTCAGAAAGGAGTGGCAGGACATATTTAAAGTGATGGAGAAAAATCTACAACCAAGATTTCTGTACCCAGCAAGGATCTCATTCAGATTTGATGGCGAAATTAAAACCATTACAGACAAGCAAAAGCTGAGAGAGTTCAGAACCACCAAATCATCTTTACAACAAATGCTAAAGGAACTTCTCTAGGCAGGAAACACAAGAGAAGGAAAAGACCTACCATAACACACCCGAAACAATTAAGAAAATGGGAATAGGGACATACATATCGATAATTATGTTCAATGTAAATGGATTAAATGCTCCAACCAAAAGACACAGACGGGCTGAATGAATACAAAAACAAGAACCGTATATATGCTGTCTACAAGAGACCCACTTCAGACCTAGGGACACATACAGACTGAAAGTGAGGGGATGGAAAAACATATTCCATGCAAATGGAAATCAGAAGAAAGCTGGAGTAGCAATTCTCATATCAGACAAAATAGACTTTAAGATAAAGACTATTACAAGAGACAAAGAAGGACACTACATAATGATCAAGGGATCGATCCAAGAAAAAGGTATAACAATTGTAAATATTTATGCACGCAATGTAGGAGCACCTCAATACATAAGGCAAATACTAAGAGCCATAAAGAGGAAATCAACAGTAACACAATCATAGTAGGGGACTTTAACACCCCACTTTCACCAATGGACAGATCATCCAAAATGAAAGTAAAAAAGGAAACACAAACTTTAAATGATACATTAAACAAAATGGACTTAATTGATATTTATGAGACACTCCATGCAAAAACAACAGAATACACATTTTTCTCAAGTGCTCATGGAACATTCTCCAGGATACATCATATCTTGGGTCACAAATCTAGCCTTGGTAATATTAAAAAAATTGAAATCGTATCAAGTATCTTTTCCGACCACAACGCTGTAAGACTAGATTTCAATTACAGGAAAAGATCTATAAAAAATACAAACACATAGAAGCTAAACAATACACTACTTAATAACGAAGTGATCACTGAATAAACCAAAGAGGAAATCAAAAAATATCTAGAAACAAATGACTATGGAGACACAACGACCCAAAACCTATGGGATGCAGCAAAAGTAGTTGTAAGAGGGAAGTTCATAGCAATACAATCCTACCTTAAGAAACAGGAAACATCTCAAATAAACAACCTAACCTTATACCTAAAGAAATTAGATAAAGAGGAACAAAAAAAACCCCAAAGTTAGCAGAAGGAAAGAAATCATAAAGATCAGATCAGAAATAAATGAAAAAGAAATGAAGGAAATGATAGCAAAGATCAATAAAACTAAAAGCTGGTTCTTTGAGAAGATAAACAGAATTGATAAACCATTAGCCAGACCCATCAAGAAAAAGAGGGAGAAAACTCAAATCAATAGAATTAGAAATGAAAAAGAAGAAGTAACAACTAACACTGCAGGAATAAAAGGGGCATGAGAGATTACTACAAGCAACTCTATGCCAATAAAATGGACAACCTGGAAGAAATGGACAAATTCATAGAAATGCACAACCTACTGAGACTGAACCAGGAAGAAATAGAAAATATAAACAGACCAATCACAGCACTGAAATTGAAACTCAGATTAAAAATCTTCCAACAAACAAAAGCCCAGGACCAGATGGCTTCACAGGTGAATTCTATCAAACATTTACAGAAGAGCTAACATCTCTCCTTCTCAAATTCTTCCAAAATATAGCAGAGGGAGGAACACTCCCACACTCATTCTACGAGGCCACCATTATCCTGATACCAAAACCAGACAAAGATGTCACAAAGAAAGAAAACTACAGGCCAGTATCACTGATGAACATAGATGCAAAAATCCTCAACAAAATACTAGCAAACAGAATCCAACAGCACATTAAAAGGATCATGCACCATGATCAAGTGGGATTTATCCCAGTAATGCAAGGATTCTTCAATATACGCAAATCAATCAATGTGATACACCATATTAACAAATTGAAGAATAAAAACCATATGATCATCTCAATAGATGCAGAGAAAGCTTTCAACAAAATTCAACACCCATTTATGATAAAAACCCTCCAGAAAGTAGGCATAGAGGGAACTTTCCTCAACATAATAAAGGCCATATACGACAAACCCACAGCCAAGATCATCCTCAATGGTGAAAAACTGAAACCATTTCCACTAAGATCAGGAACAAGATAAGGTTGCTCACTCTCACCACTATTATTCAACATAGTTTGGAAGTTTTAGCCATAGCAATCAGAGAAGAAAAAGAAATAAAAGGAATCCAAATTGGAAAAGAAGAAGTAAAGCTGTCACTGTTTGCAGGTGACATGATACTATACATAGAGAATCCTAAAGATGCTACCAGAAAGCTGCTAGAGCTAATCAATGAATTTGTAGCACGATGCAAAATTAATGCACAGAAATCTCTGGCGTTCTTATACACTATTGATGAAAAATCTGAAAGTGAAATTAAGAAAACACTCCCATTTACCATTGCAACAAAAAGAATAAAATATCTAGGTATAAGCCTACCTAAGGAGACAAAAGACCTGTATGCAGAAAATTATAAGACACTGATGAAAGAAATTAAAGATGATACAAATAGATGGAGAGATATACCATGTTCTTGGACTGGAAGAATCAACATTGTGAAAATGACTCTACTACCCAAAGCAATCTACAGATTCAATGCAATCCCTATCTAACTACCACTGGCATTTTTCACAGAACTAGAACAAAAAATTTCACAATCTGTATGGAAAAACAAAAGACCCTGAATAGCCAAAGCAATCTTGAGAACAAAAAATGGAGCTGGAGTTATCAGGCTCCCTGACTTCAGGCTATACTACAAAGCAACAGTAATCAAGACAGTATGGTACTGGCACAAAAACAGAAATATAGATCAATGGAACAGGATAGGAAGCTCAGAGATAAATCCACGCACATATGGTTACCTTATCTTTGATAAAGGAGGCAAGAATATACAGTGGAGAAAAGACAACCTCTTCAATAAGTGGTGCTGGGAAAACTGGACAGCTACATGGAAAAGAATGAAATTAGAACACTCCCTAACACCATACACAAAAATAAACTCAAAATGGATTAAAGACCTAAATGTAAGGCCAGACACAATCAAACTCTTAGAGGAAAACATAGGCAGAACACTCTGACATAAATCACAGCAAGATCCTTTTTGACCCACTTCCTAGAGAAATAGAAATAAAAACAAAAATAAACAAATGGGACCTAATGAATCCTAAAAGCTTTTGCACAGCAAAGGAAACCATAAACAGGACCAAAAGACAACCCTCAGAATGGGAGAAAATATTTGCAAATGAAGCAACTGACAAAGGTTTAATCTCGAAAATTTACAAGCATCTCATGCAGCTCAATATCAAAAAGACAAATATCCCAATCCAAAAATGGGCAGAAGACTTAAATAGACATTTCTCCAAAGAAGATATACAGATTGCCAACAAACACATAAAAGAATGCTCAATATCATTAATCATTATAGAAATGCAAATCAAAACTACAATGAGATATCATTTCACACCGGTCAGAATGGCCATCATGAAAAAATCTAGAAACAATAAATGCTGGAGAGGGTGTGTAGGAAAGGGAACACTTTTGCACTGTTGTTTGGGAATGTAGATTGATACAGCCACTATGGTTCCTTAAAAAACTACAAATAGAACTCCCATACGACCCAGCAATCCCACTACTGGGCATATACCCTGAGAAAACCATAATTCAAAAAGAGTCATTTACCAAAATGTTCATTGCAGCTCTATTTACAATAGCCAGGACATGGAAGCAACCTAAGTGTCCATCAACAGATGAATGGATAAAGAAGATGTGGCACATATATACAATGGAATATTACTCAGCCATAAAAAGAAACAAAATTGAGTTATTTGTAGTGAGGTGGATGGACCTAGAGTCTGTCATACAGAGTGAAGTAACTCAGAAAGAGAAAAACAAATACCATATGCTAACACATATATATGGAATCTAAGGAAAAAAAAGTCGTGAAGAACCTAGGGGTCAGACGGGAATAAAGACACAGTCCTACTAGAGCATGGACCTGAGGATATGGGGAGCAGGAAGGGTAAGCTGTGACAAAGCGAGAGAGTGGCATGGACATATATACACTACCAAACGTAAAATAGATAGCTAGTGGGACGTTGCTGCATAGCACAGGGAGATTAGCTAGGTGGTTTGTGACCACCTAGAGGGGTGGGATAGGGAGGGTGGGAGGGAGGGAGATGCAAAAGGGAAGAGATATGGGAACATACGTATATGTATAACTGATTCACTTTGTTATAAAGCAGAAACTAACACACCTTTGTAAAGCAATTATACTCCAATAAAGATGTTAAAAAAATAAAAAAATAGACATAGACTGTCATGTAATACTGCAAAAAAAAGAGGAAATCAGTGTTTTAAATTATTGACACTTAAATATAAACTAACTTAATTATTATTTTCACATACTACGGTAAAAAAATATTTCACCATAATTTCCAATGCTGACAGAGGTGTACTGGAATTGTAATTCTTATGCAATGTTAGTGACATTGAAAAATACATGTCAGGAACCAGACATACATCTCCTTGCCCACTCCCTGTCCCCACAAAAATGTCCAGAAGATCCCACTAATCCTGGGTCTGAGAATCCAACCTAAAGAAATAATCTAAAATATGGAGCAAACTATATGCATCGTAATATTAACCTCAACATTAATTGCCATGCAGAATCAAGGAAGAAATCAAAATATCCAACAAATGAAAAATGGGTTAAATAAATTATGGTAACTCTGTAACATATAACATATCATAATTATATAATATGTAATTATATGATTGCATTATTCAATTATTCATGTACTAACAATGCTTATAATAAAAATCAAGATAAAAATACTATGTGTGATTACATATGCACTTTGATTACAAGAAGGTTGAAAATAAAGGAATATGAAGTGAATTCTATTAGGACATACTAAAATATTCATAATAGTGGGATTTTAAATTATTAATTTTTATATAGATTATTTATAGCCACATATTATATATGAATATGTAATTACATATATTTATTATATCTATAGTATGTGTAGTTTATAAACATATTAATATATTAATACCATATAGTGATTGATAAGTAAATAATAAATATATTAAATATAAATAAGAGTAAAATATATATTATATATGTCATATATAAACATTTTACTGAAAGCTAAAAGTCAGCTGTCTTCTAATCTTAATGTTATAGAGTTTACCATGCAAAGAGTGATGATGACTTCTTTGCCAGTAAATATAGCCAAAAATAACAAGGTGTTAAGGAAACTTACTGTGTTACTACATAAAAATAGATGTTATAATTAGTTATGACAGTAGGTGATTACTATTCATAGCAACCTGAGTTTCAGTGGGTCACTTTTTATTCTAGTTTTTATCAAGGTAATGTTTGTTAAGGTGAAATGCATAGTTATTTTGTATATAATTTTATAAGTTTGGTGAATCAAAATACAGAATATTTCCAGCAATCTAGCAAGTACCCTTTTGTCCCCTTCCAGATAATATCTACTTCTCATAGGAAACCTCAATTTTATTTCAGTATAGCAAATTTATTTTCCTATTTAAAAATTTCATATAAATGGATCGCACAGTATGTATTCTTTTATATCTAATGGTGAATTGACCAGTTTATCATTATGTAATGTCCCTCCTTATCTCTAGCAAGGCTTCTAGACTTGATGTCAATTTTGACTGGTACTTTGTTTTTTTTTTAATATTCATTCATTTATTTAGTTGAACCGGGTCTTAGTTGCAGTCGGCGGGCTCCTTAATTGCGGCTTGCCAGCTCATTAGTTGCAACACATGGGCTCCTTAGTTGTGGCAGGCAGCCTCCTTAGTTGTGGCATGCAAACTCTTAGTTGCAGCATGCATGTGGGATCTAGTTCCTTCACCAGGGATCAAACCCAGGCCCACTGCATTGGGATCATGGAGCCTTATCCACTGCACCACCAGGGAAGTCCATTGTCTGGTACTTTTGTAGCCACACAGTATATTGTTTTGATTCATCCACTTTCAACCTATCTATGGTTTTATATTTAAAGTGCATTTTTTATAGATAATGTATAAATAGTTCTTACTTTTTTATCCAGTGTGACAATCTCTGGCTTTTAATTGAAGTGTTAGTCCATTTAATATTGTTTTTGATGTTGGTGGATTTTGGCCCACCATTTTGCCATTTGTTTTCTACTTGTTCCATCTATTTTTTGTATTCTTAATCATCTATTCCTTCCTTCTTTTTATTTGTTAATATTTTTAATGTTATTCAATTTTACTTGTTCTTTTGAATTCTTAACTATAACTCTTTATGATTGTTTTAGTTGTTGGTATAGGAGTAGTAACATATATCATTCATTTATTACAGTATAATAAGATTTAATATTATACTAATTCATATAAAATGTAAGAACTTTGGAATAATATAATCCCATTCCGCTAACCTTTGCACTATAATAATCATATATTTATAACTATGTATACTATAAACTAAAAATCTGTATTACTATCAATATTTTTGCTTTAATAAGTCAAATATCTTTGAAGCAAATTAATAGAAGAAAAATGATATATTTTAATTTTATATTTATTTCATATTTATATTTATTCTCATATTTACCATTTCTTGTGCTCTTCATTTCTTCTCACACATGTTAATCTCCATGTAGTGTTATTTCCCTTTATCTTGAATAACTTCCTTTAGCATTTTCCATATTGCAGATATACTGGCCACAAATTCTCTCAACTTACATTTATTTGAAAATGTCTTTATTTTTGAAGGATATTCAACTAAATATAGAATTCAGGATTGACAGATTTGTCCCAGCACTTAAAAGTGGTACTCTACTGTTTTCTAGTTTCTACTATTTCTGATAAGGATTCAGCTATCATTTGTACTTTTGTTCCCTTATATGTAATATGTCTTTTTTTTCTCCTCTGTCTCCTTTCATGATTCTTTCTTTATCTTTGGTTTTTAGAGTTTTGACTATGATGCACTTAAGTATTTTTTTTTTTTTGTCCTCTTTGGTATTTGCTGGGCTTTTTGAGTATCTAAGTAGATTTTTTTCACCAAATTTGAGAAAAATTTGGCCATTGTTTCTTCAGATATTTGGTCTGCCACATTATTTCCCTCCTATTCTTCTGCGACTCTAGTTACACATGTGTTATATGGTTTAATATTATCCTGAAGGTCACTGAGGTTCTATTTTTATTTCGATCACATTCTCTTTTTTTTAAAGATTGGATAATTTCTATTTTTTTAATTTATTGACTATTTCTTCTGCCATCTCTAATCTGCTGTTAAACCCATCCAATGAATTTTTCATTTCGAATATTGCACTTTTCAGTTCCAGAATTTTTTCTTTTTTTTTTTTTGCGGTACGTGGGCCTCTCACTGCTGCGGCCTCTCCTGTTGCGGAGCACAGGCTCCGGACGCACAGGCCCAGTGGCCATGGCTCATGGGCCCAGCCGTTCCGCGGCATGTGGGATCTTCCCGAACCAGGGCACGAACCTGTGTCCCCTGCGTCGGCAGGCGGACTCTCAACCACTGCGCCACCAGGGAAGCCCCAGAATTTTTATTTAATTCTATTTATAGTTTCATTTCTCTGCTGTAACTTACCATGTTTTATCATTCATTATGACCATCTTTTTTTTACATCTTTGTACGTATTAGTAATAGCTACTTTCTAGTCTTTACCATCTGGATTAACTTTGAGTCATTTCTATTCACTAGTTTTTCTCTTGATGAGGAGTCACTTTTTTCTGCTTTTCTTCACATGTCTAGTAATATTTATGGTTTACTGGATATTGTGGATAATACATAGTATAGACCCTACATTCTGTTAGCTTCTTCTGAAGACTATTTTTGTTCTAGCAGATTGCAAATTACTGGCCAGTCATCTTGCAGTTGGAAAGGCTGGGCTTTACATTGGTTAGGTGGGTGTATTCCAGGTGTACCCTTAGTTTTCGGGTGAATCTCTTAATCTTGAGACATCATTTTCTTCCTAATCATGGCCCTTTTGGGCTTTCAATGGAAAGCCTGAATTTTTTATCTGTCCCTTCTAACTTGGCAGGACATAGATTTTAAACCCACAGTGAGCAGCATCTGAAATATCTGCTCAAATCTTTCAAACTTCAAGCTGTGACTCTCTGATTGTCTCTTTAGAGTCTCCTCTGCAATTCAAAGACCCGCCACAGATTTGAGGGGAGTTGACATGCTGATTCACTCCCTCCTTTCTAGACATTTCCTCCTGAATTTCCAGCCACTCTGGCAGCCCAACAGAGCCCTAAATGTTGTCCTCTGACACGTGGGCCCTATCAGATTGTGGCTTTCTGCTTAAGTTATACTTATCCTAAGCATCACAGACTAGGAGTGCCCTAAGGGAAAATGCCAATTAAAAATGAATCTCAAACAGTACATCTTCCTTCTTTTAAAGATTGAAACTCCTCCAGTGTCTACCTGCTTTTAGTCACTCTCCATTGCTTTAAATAGTTTTTATATTTTTTCCAAACTTTATAGTTATCCATAGGAGGGATAGTGAGTCGATAGTCTTAAAAGTAACTCTGCCATTACTGAAACAGGAACCCCAGTGGAATATTTTATCAATATTTCTTGTATGAGCTATGTTTCCCTAATTGGGGAGCTTCCAATGACATGCTCTGTGGAGCATTTATGTTGCTATAGCAGAATTGATATGGAATGAGAAAAACACTACTGGAAGACTTGCAAAATATACCTTCTCTTCCTAAAACATACTCATACTCCAAACATTCCCTAACTCTCTTTCTGCTCAAAATCCATACAATTTGAGAAACTGATATTCTCAGGAACTGGTACACCCCTCCCTTCATTGGGTCAATGGATTGGGAAAGATCATGTGACCAGGTTATGGCCAGAAAACCTCTGCCTCTGAGCGTAATGACAAAGCTTTAAAATGCAGCTAGAGATCCAAGAGATGGATGTCACCTTCGTTTGCTGTCAGAATAAGAACTCTGCTTAATAACAATTTAAAAAGAAAGAGGATTAAGTTAAATTGATAACACTCTTCTTGGATATAGACTGGCTTTTCCCTCATTTGGTAAGCTTCAACAAAGGCTAAAGTACCAAAGTCCTTTCTTAAGTTTTATCTTACATGAACAGACCCTTTTGGTTTTATCATATTAAGGTCTGATACATTTTCAATCATCTAAAGTCAATTATCTGAGAGAATATATCTAATAGAAGATGAGTTTTAGAGTCAGGCTAACCTGAATTTTAATCCCAGCTGTACCATTATATTAGCTTTGTGATTTGGGCCATGATATTTAAGCTTTCTGATCTTCAGTTTCTGAACCTAAAAAAACATGACTATTAATAGTGATCCTACTGGGAATGCTCTGAGGTTGAAATTAGATAATGTATTTAAAGTGCCTGGCAAAGTATCTGACACAGAGTACGCACTCAAAAAGTAGAAGGGTATTATCATCTTATGATTGTGGTAACAATACTAACATTTTCATTATTAGCTAGCCAGTGGAAGAAAGAGCGCAAGGATTCAAAAGAACAAGATACAGATTTTTTTCCTCTCTGTAATACACCATACTCTTTTGGTACTTTGTTATAAAAACTAATTATGGGGGCTTCCCTGGTGGCGCAGTGGTTGAGAGTCCGCCTGCCGATGCAGGGGACACGGGTTCGTGCCCCGGTCCGGGAAGATCCCACATGCCGTGGAGCGGCTGGGCCCGTGAGCCATGGCCACTGAGCCTGCGTGTCCGGATCCTGTGCTCTGCAATGGGAAAGGCCACAACAGTGAGAGGCCCGCGTACCGCAAAAAAAAAAAACAAAAAACCTAATTATGCATATCTGGCTCTTCCTTGACTATTTTTCCTGCCTCATCTCTACACTGTTTTCTTCACCAACTTAAAATTCTCACCCAGACCAAACCTTTTTAGGTTTCTTAACTACGCAAAACTCTTTTCACTTGAAAGCCTTTTATTCATTCTGTTCCCTGGCTCTTGGCCTACCTTTTCACAGATCTGTCTTGAGGTCTTGGTTTAAACATCACTGCTACAGAGAAGTCTACTCTGGCCACCCAGTCTAAGTAGCCAGACATTTATTAATCTCATGACATCACCTAGTTTGTTTCTTTTCTAGCACTTTTCACAATTTTTGATTGTACATTTGCTTGTTAATTCCCCCCCACAAAACTATAAGCCTTGTCCTATGAGGGTAGTGACCATATCTGCTTTATTCATTCATCAGCATATCTCGGGCTCAATTTAGTCAATGCTTATTTTGTGAATGGGCAAACCAAACAACAAATGTGAGCTAAGAGAGTGCCATGGGGTAAATAAAGTTGGCTTATGATTTGCCGCAAATAACTGGCCATAGTTTGTTCTGCAACAGTAGAGGCATGAAAAGTGATTGAGCCATTGAACTTTCAGGGGCACCTAAATAACAAATAAACCATTCGGTTATGTTATGTGTACCAATCGATGCGTATTGACTAATGGCTTAAAAAGTAATACCATGCTTTTTTTCCCCTCTCTTCTCTAGAATGGCCACATCTGTTGCTCAGTGGATCCACAGTGCCTTCAGGAACTGTGAAGTTAACTGTCTCACTGGAAATTTCTGTTTAAAGAATGTTCTTTCATTAAAAAGACCAAAAAAAAAAAAATTGAAGCGGATGATTTGTGGGCAGCTAAGTGCAGCATTGTTAATAGCTGAGTAAACTTTCCATTATGAAATTTGTGGAGCTTGAGAAAATCACAAAAGGAAACTTCTTGGGGCAAAACTAGACCAGAATTCCACCTGAACTGCGTCTGATGTTGGCATGTAGAAGAATGCGTATGAAATACACACCATGACATCACGACCTCTGGATGTAAAGCCTGAGCTTACGGGAGCTTCGGAAGCCTCTAGCTTCACTGGTGCAGAAAATTTTCCTCTAGATCAGAATCTTCACAAATCAGTTCAGTTCTTCACTGCAAAAAATAAAATGTAAGGCAGTGAACGAATTCTGTTTTCCGAAGCAAAGCAAGGAAGCTATAACATGTTATATGTACAGTATACACTCTGAGAAGAAATCTGAAACGAGTTATTGTCATGATAAAAATAACGCACAGGCATGGTTACTTAATATTTTCTAACAAGAGATGTCATCCTTATTTCATTGTTTTACTGCACTTAATATTATTTGGTTGAATTTGTTAAGTATAAGCTCGTTCTTGTGTAAAATTAAATAAATATTTCTCTTACCTTATAACATGTCCAAGTGTCTGCATAATGTGTTCCTTTTCCCCCACAGATGCCTCAGTATACAAACTGCTTTCTAGTTCCGCTGATGAGAAACCCCCACCATGCTATTCCCAAACTGAAAGGTGATTTTCACTCCATTTCATGCCGAAGTGGCGGGGAGGTGGGTGATGGATACCTTTGTTCTGCCTCTCTGTATTCTCTCAGTCATCTTTTACCTTGCCTCATGTCCTGGGGGCTGACCTGTATACGTTGTATTAGTAGGTTCTCTTGTCCTCTGGATTCTGATTCGGTTTGACCAGTGGTGACCACCGGCAGGATATCAGAAAGAGGACGTTTGCATATTTATTCTGCTGGCTCCTTTCCTGCCAGGTTACTACCATGATTAGCTGTGTCACATACTGAAGGTGACATCTCCTGACAGGTGACCCTCTCTGTTAAGCTACCCCCTCCAGTTTTTGATAACTTCTATTTGCTTCTTTTGGCTTAGAGATAATAACAGCTCTGGCTGCTTTGTCCTTTCAGGTACCTGATCGATTTCTTGTTGTTTTCCCTATCTCCTATTGCATCTTTATAAATCGTCCCTTTGTTAAACTGTCTTTAATTAGCCAGCTCGAGTGTGCCATCTGTTTCCTGCCAGGACTTTGACTGATATACATAAGGAGGGTAGTATGTGAGGGTTGGGAATATCTTCAAGAATTGGTCCTTCACAATTTGATATAAAAATTTAAAGAATCCCAATCTTAGAAGGCATTATGATATTACATGTTAAAATTTTTGATGCACTAGAATCTCAGGAGGAAAAAAATTAACTTACTGATGCCCAATAGAGGAGTTAATCCAATATTGCCCTAGTCATATGTTTTGTGCTAGGGTGAAAAAGGAAATATATTATTAAATTCACTTTTAGTTTAGAGACCTCTTTAAAGAAAAAGAAAAAGGGAAAGGAACAGGATATGACTCCCACACGCTACAGAAATGGTAAAGTGGCATTTTAACTACCCCTTCCCCATTGTTATGGGAACAATCTAACAGGAGCTGAGCTAAAGGATAATTTATAAATGTCTTAATACTTTGGCATGTGTAATATTTATTAAATGTGTGAATTCAAGTATCTCAATATTCCCTGGTTTTATCATAAACGATTTTTTCTGCAGCCTTTTTATATTTAATTTAAAATTTCAGCAGAGCGTAAAGTTTATTTTACTTTATAAAAAATTTTTTTGGGCTGCGTTGGGTCTTCGTTGCTGCTTGCGGGCTTTCTCTAGTTGCGGCGAGCAGGGGCTACTCTTCGTTGTGGTGTGCGGGCTTCTCATTGCAGTGGCCTTTCTTGTTGCGGAGCATGGACTCTAGGTGCGTGGGCTTCAGTAGTTGTGGCGCACAGACTCAGTATTTGTGGGGCTCTAGAACACAGGCTGAGTAGTTGTGGCGCATGGGCTTAGTTGCTCGGTGGCATGTGTGATCTTCCCATACCAGGAATCGAACCTGTGTCATCTGTATTGACAGGCAGATTCTTAACCACTGCGCCACCAGGGAAGTCCTAAGTTTATCTTGGGGGGCCATTATTTACTATGGTAACTAGCAATTTAGTCTCCAAGAAGGTATTAATTTGAATTTTTTTCTTCATATTTCTCCCATATATAGATTTGGGATTTCATATTAAATCTCCCTAAAGTATATTTTATTTGCTTTTATGAGGAGAGTGAGAAATAGTATGTGCCTGTGCGTGTGTGTATACACACACATACTCAATCTACATCCATATATTTGTATATATTCATCAATCAGTGGGATCAGCAATAAACAAAATGTGGTATGTTTATATTACAGACTACTCTAGAGGATGCAAATGAATACATACAGCAACATGAATGAATCTCAGAAACATGTTGAGTAAAAAACAAGATGCAAAAAAGGAACATTTTTTACAGTATTTACATAAAATTTTTAAATGCGCAAAACGTTGTGTTATGTTTATGCAAGTACAAATATGCATAAAATGCATATCAAAATGCATGGGAATGATAAATATCAAATTAGGATAGTGGCTGTCTCTGAGAGGTGGAAGAGGGGTGCCAGGTGCACAGGATGTGTAACTGTGTTGGTAATATCTGTTTATCGTTTTATTCTGTATATTTCAGATATTTTAAAATAATGCTATCTATTGCTGATATTCAGGTAAATGAATTTACAAATTGACTAAATGTGGGGTTTTTTTTGTTTTGGGGGTTTTTTTTGTCCATGCTGCATGGCATGTGGGATCTTAGTTCCTGACCAGGGATGGAACCTCTGCCTCCTGCAGTGGAAGCTAGGAGTCTTAACCAATGGACTGCCAGGGAAGTCCCGACTAGATGTGTTTTCATTTATATTTCTATACCCAAAACTAAGCCAGTTAGTTTTTACATGCACGTATGGAAGTACCTAGATTTGTGGAAGCAAGGCTTTAAACAAATATACACCATAACGCCTACAAGGTTTCCATTCCTAATTATGTTTTTAAATAAATACAATACTAGTTAAAGGCAGGTAATAAAAGAAAAAAAATGATCACATGATCTCACCACCTTTGGTACTGGTTTTCTTTGCTCTTTGTCAAATGCTTACATATTTTACATTGTTGCAATCAGTATCATTTTTATTTCTACATTTTGCATAATATTTTATTGTAAACAATGTTTATATTATTATAAGTTTATAAAATTTTAAGGACTAGTAAATATTTCATTGATGTTAGAAATATAGTTTATTTCCTTCTAACTTTTTCACTATTATAGGTGCTGCTGCAATTCATATGGTGTAAGTTATTTTTTAGACTATATTATCAACAGTAGATTTAATGAAGCAAGTTGTGAACTGTTTGAGTAATGTAGTTTAGCTGAGGTATAGTTGATGTACAATATTATATAAGTTTCAGGTATACAACATAGTGAGTCATAATTTTTAAAGTTTATATTACATTTATTTTTATTATACATATTGGCTGTATTCCCTGTGTTGTACAATATATCCTTGTAGCTTATTTATTTTATACATAGTAGTTTGCACCTCTTAATCCCCTACCCTTATCTTGATTTAACATGTTTTATTGCTTGTCCAAAGGCTGTATCAAAGAACATTCCACTGGCAATGTATGCAATTACTTTTTATTTTTTGATAGATGTATTTTATTTGTTTATTTATTTATTTATTTATTTATTTTTTGGCTGCATTGGGTCTTCTGTGGCTGTGCACAGGCTTTCTCTAGTTGCCAAGGGCTTCTCATTGCGATGGCTTCTCGTTGTGGAGCACAGGCTCCAGGCGTGCAGGCTTCAGTAGTTGTGGCACACGAGCTTCAGTAGTTGTGGCTCGTGGGCTCTAGAGCGCAGGCTCAGTAGTTGTGGTGCATGGGCTTAGTTGCTCCGCAGCATGTGGGATCTTCCCTGACCAGGACTCAAACCCGTGTCCCCTGCATTGACAGGTGGATTCTTAACCACTGTGCCACCAGGGAAGCCCTGCAATTACTTTTAAAACAATCTTGTTGCCATTGGATATTATCAATTTAATTTTTGCTCTCCATTGTAGTTTTTTATAGGTGTAAAATGGTACATTACTGTTTTAATTTTAATGTCTTTAAATAACTGTGAGGTTAAACTTATGTAGGCATTGCCATTTTCTACATATGTCCTTTGCTCATATATCTCTAGTCCTTTGATCAATTATACATGAGATAAACAGTAAAAAAATATTCATGTATAATTGTTGGAAATCCTTCCACAAGTTTTTGCCAGTTTTTCTCAAAATATTGTTACTTTTTATAGTTTATTTCTTTTCATTTTTAGTATAAAGAATTTTAATATGTATCACTGATGGTTACTTTTATAACCTCTTATATTTGTTCAAAATTAATATTATTACATCTCCAAATAGTTCCCTACATATATTCCATACATGGGAAAGCACCTCCTCTAGAAAACATCCAAGAACTATTTGAGTTCTTCTGAACATCAACTGAAACGAGTTTTCTTAAATTTCAACTTAATGTATGTCATGTTGGTCCTAGCTCTATTCGCTGGGACATGTTAACTCATCTTCAGATATTCTTCTGGAACCCTCTTCTTCCACTATTAAATTCCTCTAATTCCTTTCATCTGTCTTGAGAAAAAATATCTCAGTCGTTCTCTTCTAGATGTTTTCCTGTTGTTCATGTGCCCGTGTATGTGTCATGCCTAGAACTAAACACCATATTCCAAGAGAAATATCTCCAACTAGGGACACACTTGGTTTAGGACCTGAGACTATAAATAAGGACTCCTTAACTGAGCTTTATTTTACAGAGAAGAAAAAAATTTTTTTCTCCCAATTCACCAACTGAGCTCTTCTGATATATTTGAAATTCATAAAAACTTTAAAATGCTAAATAAGAGAACATTTATATTCAAATTATATTCTCCCAAGTGTGTTTATGAAATCGTCTTTCTTAGAGCATATTCAGTGCTGTATAAAATCGTGTTCTATTCGATGGTATTTCACTATTCCATAAAGAATCTAGTAGCATGTATTTTCTACTTCAAATTGAATTTTCCTAGTAATTTGGGCTTTTCGTCTATAGTAAATACATTTATCAGTGCGGGTCTTTGTGCATCATTTCATCATCTCTAAAATATATTCCAAAGGAAGATAGCTTTGCCTTGTTCTGAAGAAAACAACTTGATTTTATTTCAGTAATTTGAATCTTTTTTTTTTTTTTTTTTTTTTTGCGGTACGCGGGCCTCTCACTGTTGTGGCCTCTCCCGTTGAGGAGCACAGGCTCCGAAACGCACAGGCTGAACGGCCATGGCTCACGGGCCCAGTCGCTCCGCGGCATGTGGGATCTTCCCAGACCGGGGCATGAACCCGTGTCCCCTGCATCGGCAGGTGGACTCTCAACCACTGCGCCACCAGGGAAGCCCCAGTAATTTGAATCATTTTAACTGTGAAGCAAAGCCAATAGAAACAGAGTCGTATCACCTTGGTGAAATTCTCACTCTACATAGAGTGGGACACCAGTAAAACACTTCATTAAATGATGATTAACAATAAAGATAGTTATTGCATTGGCATATTTGGCCCATGGCTAGCACAGAATAGACTATCAATACTTTTATGCTTTAGATTTTTTTTCAGCTTTATTGAGGTATAATCCACAAAAAAATTGTAATATATTTAAAGAGTATATCATGATGAATTTCAATTTGTATACATTGTGAAAGGATTTCTACCATCTAGTTAATTAACACATTACATTCATTACATATATATGTAGAGAGAGAGTGTGTACATTTAAATTTTACTCTGTTAGCAAATTTCAATTATACAGTACAGTGTTATCAACTATAGTCACCATGTTCTACATTAGATACTGAGACCTTATTCATCTTATAGCTGAAAGTTTTTACCTTTTTACCAGCCTCTCCCTATTTCCTCTGTCCCTAACCCCTGGCAACCACTTTCCTACTCTATGTTTTGATGAGTTTGATTTTTTATTTTAGATTCCATATATAAGTGATACAATGCAGTACATGTTTTTCTCTGTCTGGCTTGTTTCACTTAGCATACTGCCCTCTAGGTCCATCCATGTTGTCACAAACTGCAGGATTTCCTTCTTTTTCATGGTTGAATAATATTCCAATATGTATTGGAATATTATACACACACACACACACACACAAGATCTCTATTCATTCATCTGTTGACAGACATGAAGATTGTTTCTATATCTTGGCTATTGTGAATAATGCTGCAGTGAACATGAGAATGCAGATATCTCTTTAAGATCCTGATTTCATTTCCTTCAGCTATATACCCAGAAGTCAGATTTCTGGACCATATGGTTGCTCTACTTCTAAGTTTTTGAGGAAACTCTATACTATTTTCCATAGTGATGGTACCTATTTACATTCCCAACAGTGCACAAGACTTTCATTTTCTCCACATTCTTGCCCAAACGTGTTATCTCTTGTCTTTCTGATGATAGCTATTCTAACGGGTGTGAGGTAATATCTCATTGTAAAATTGATTTGCAATTCCCTGATTATTAGTGAGATTGAGCACCTTTTAGTATACCTGTTGGACATCTGTATACCTTCTTTGGGAAAATGTCTATACAGATCATCTGCTCATTTTTTTTTTTTTAACATCTTTATTGGAGTATAATTGCTTTACAATGGTATGTTAGTTTCAGCTTCACAACAAAATGAATCAGTTATATATACACATATATTCCCATATCTCTTCCCGCTTGCATCTCCCTCCCTCCCACCCTCCCTATCCCACCCCTCCAGGCGGTCACAAAGCACCGAGCTGATCTCCCTGTGCTATGCGGCTGCTTCCCACTAGCTAACTGCCGTACGTTTGGTAGTGTATACATGTCCATGCCTCTTTATCGCTTTGTCACAGTTTACCCTTCCCCCTCCCCATAGCCTCAAGTCCATTCTCTAGTAAGTCTGTGTCTTTATTCCTGTTTCACCCCTAGGTTTTTCATGACATTTTTTTTTTAATTCCATATATATGTGTTAGCATACGGTATTTGTCTCTCTCTTTCTGACTTACTTCACTCTGTATGACAGACTCTAGGTCTATCCACCTCATTACAAATAGCTCAATTTCGTCTCTTTTTATGGCTGAGTAATATTCCATTGTATATATGTGCCACATCTTCTTTTTCCATTCATCCATCTGCTCATTTTTTAAATCAGAATGTTTCTGTTGTTTGCTATTGAGTTGTGTGAGTTCATATATTTTGGATATGAACCCCTTATTATATATATGATGTGCAAATATTTCCTCCCATTCCACAGGTTGCCTTTTCATTATGTTGATTAGTTTCTTTGCTGTGCAGATGCTTTTTAGCTTGATGTAGTCTTACTTATTTATTTTTCCTTTTACTGTCTTTGCTGTTGGTTTCAAGTCCAAAAAAATCATTGCCAAAACCAAGGTCATAGCTTATCCCCTTTTGTTTTTCTAGGAGTTTTACAGTTTCAGGAGTTTTACAGTTTTCTTTTTCTCCGAGTTTTATAGTTTCAGGTCTTAAATATAAGACTTTAGTCCATTTTGAGTTGCTTTTTGTGTATGATATAAGATGGTGGTCCTGTTTCATTCTTTTGCATGTGGCTGTCAGGTTTTCCAAAATCATTTATTAAACACACTATCATTTCCCCATGGTTCATTCTTGGCTCCCTTGTCGTATCAATTGACCATACTTCCGTGGGTTTCTTTGTAGGCTCTCTATTTTGTTTCCATTGATCTATGTGTCTACTATTATGCCATAGATTTAGGATGTCCGTGGGAGAATGTGAATTCGGGAGGCTCTTTTCTCCATCTTGGACCAGATTCTGCCTATAGCTTCAGGTCTTAGACTAAGGAAGAATGAAAGAAGTTCCAGCTCACATAGAGTCCAGAGAGTTGACTAAAAGTGAGTTTGAGGCCAAAGCCTCGTTTAACGGCCAGAGAGTAAATAGTTGAGGTGCACATTCTCTGTTGCAACTGCTCAACTCTGCTATTGTAGAGCTAATATATCAAGGTAAAGCATGTGTTGGAGAGCATAATATATAAGTGAATGAGCGACCATTTTTGGTCAGTAGCCCATAGTTTGTCAACCTCTACCCTATGCTATATGAACCAGGGGAAACTTCAACAGCAATATATGTAACCCATTGGGTATTCAGAAATTTGTTGCCCCAAACAGTTGTTCTCTTTCTTATATGTAAACATAGAGAAAATTCATGATCAAAATCCCAAAAGCATTTTATTAAAGCCAAAGTGAAGGCATCACATTTGCTGAATCCACACATAACCCACCTCAATGAAACTTGCCTCCCTCTTCCCTTAGCCCCAAACTCTCTACCTTTTCACCCTAAATCAATGAAAGCTGAGGATCTATGTCCACAGAAAGGCTTCTGCCTTTCCAAAGACCTATAAATGTCTTACTGCTGCACCTGTGAAGACCTCAGGGCTCTAGAAACTGATTCTCAGGGTTCATCAGGCATAAGGGACAGAGCCAACCAAACCCAGCACCCAGGATTTTCTTTCCCTATTTGACATGCAGAGGCAAGTGAGTTTATTTTCCCTAATTTTGGGCTAAGTGCAGTTACCCAGGGAGGTAAGTGGAACCCAGGGAGGCAGACTCAGATATCTTCCCTAGGCCTGACAGCCTAAGTCTGCTCACCTACAAAATGGAGTTAACAATACGGCCTACATTGTAGAGCTTTTGGGAGGATTTAATGAATATTCATAAGTATCTAGCCCAGTACTTAACATAAGTATGCAGTAAGTATATTTTTCTTAATCCTTATTATTATTCTCAGGTGCCAAAGAGGCTGGTAGAAGAATCTCACTCTTACCTCCTTTACAAAAAGCCACTAACAGCAACCTAAAGCCACTAGTTTGCTACCAATGATTCTGTTAAATTTTCTTCCCAAGAGATATTCATTTATTCAGATCCTCAAATGAGTCAGTCTTTCCCTGTTAGCAAATATAAGTCATACTTTCTACATTTCTCTTCCTGAGCCCGTTACATTTATTATTATTCAAACACAGAATTTTTCTCTCAGAGCCTAGAGGCGGCTGCAGAATCTAGCTCACCAGGGCTCTGGGAAGCCCGGTCTTGTCCTGGCTCCTCTGGATATGAGGCAGATGTACCAGACGGCTGTCCCATGAGGGCTGCTAATTTAGCCAAAGCCCTGCAGAGAAAGGCTTCAGTTCCTCAGCTCAGAAAAGTTTAGGAAAGATTGCAGAGCAACCTGATTTCTAACTACCAAAACTGTAAGAGAGATAGATTTGGATTTCTTGAGATCCCTAGAAATAGCATCAGAATGTTCCTCCATTTGAAGCAAATGAAGGCTAAATATCCTTAACATAAGCGCTAAGAAAATATCGCCTACTCAGGGCAAGTCCTACCTACTGCCCTCTGAAGTGGTCCATTTACTATCTAGCAGGATCAATACAGGATCCCAAGCCATTACCCCAACTCAAGGACGTGCCAGCACTTACAGGCACCTCTTTTTTAGTCTATGTCCTCGAAGATATCTGCATCTTGGGGTTATTGGAGGAGCAGCAAAATTCCCTTAAATATTCTGAAAGTCGTTAAAAACCAGGAATGTGTTGGACCTGAGTTCACATCCCTGCCCTGTCATTTCCTGACTTAATCATGGTGAAGCTCACTTTCTAAAAAATGGATATCTATCCTAACATTATTGTCCTATCGACAATAATATCTAACGTGCAAAGTTGTCAAGAAGATTACATTCTTTACTTATTTGTATGTTATAGTTATATTATAGTCACTGAGATTAGTGGCTTTAACTGGGAAAAGAAAGAAACTCAAAGAAGGTTCACCATAGGACTGAATACACAGCTAATCCTGATATAAATAACTTTGTGAGTTCCCAAACAAAACAAAAGAAATTGAAAGGTACTCCTAAGCTTTAAAGCAACTTCCACGGTTACAATGCAAATGATGAGAAATACAAGGAAAGAGTGACGACTCCCACTTTAAAAGCAGGAGCTCTGCCCAGGTCCTGGTCAACTCACAAGCCATGCTAGGGTGCCCCTTGGAGGGAGATGTAACAGCTCTCTGGTCTCCTTTCCTGTCTCCTTCTAAATCCTACAGCTGAGGCCAATATATGGCTCCCTGCTGACTGGAGTTTCTTGATCAATCCTAGGAGAATCCGAGGAGATATTTTAAGAGCTTCAGCCCAATTCTCTGGCACTTGACAGCTAATGAGTCTTGCTCCTTATCTGGACCTAAGTTTTGGTTTACTTTTTCCTAAGATGTACAAGTTCCTCTCTTATACCTAAACTCCTATTTCATTAGGTTTGAAACCTTATATAGCTCTTTCAAATCCCCTCCCAAGGACTAGAGTCTGAATGACTGCCTAGAAAGCTGCCCAGTGAACACCAAATTGTTTCATGATATGAATGAGAAAAAAAATTGCATTGCTTTAAGCTGTTGAGATTTTAATGTTGTTTGCTACTGCACTTAGCCTAAATAATACTTAAATTTTCCAGTGGAAATTGGAGACTATGGTTTATCAGTAGGAAGGTAGTCAGCAGATTGAAAATCAGGAAAGCATTGTGTTATGGGAAAGACGTTTGCAAAAATCTGTTGCCAGCAATAATTTGGTAGGCAGATCTTGTGCTTACTGAATTGAAACTCTAGGGAAAGAGGTTAGAAAACAATGTTAGTGCATACAAACTAGTGTTGTCCACATCTGGCACAAGAAAGAAATGAAATGAGCTCCGGAAAAATTTGGTCACTTTATAAGCAGAAATGAGAGGGAATAGAAAAAAATCTAAAAATGTGGGCCATCAAAGTGTTGGAAATATCTTTGTTTCTAGATCCTAAACTGTAAGTGATGTGATTGAGAAAGGCTTGGAGTAACTAAAAAACTTCTGCTGCTCAAAGTGACTTAAGTCTTGCAGCAAAGATCACACACATTAATAACCACTTTTAGCCACCATTAAATTAGGAAAAAACAATTGGAGGGATCAGGCAATAAAATCAAGCTGATTAGAGACCAACGTCTGGGAAGCATCTTTGGGTATGGTTACAGGCACATGGTACTGATTGCAAGCAAACAGACCTGAAGCTTTGCTCATGAAGAAATTGCATATCACATAAAACCACGTGGGTGGTCTCAGGGAGCATAAAATAATCATCGGGCAAACAGTGGGCTGACAAAACTCTGCAGCCTCAGGAAGGCACAGCCCACTTCTGATGTGCAAGGAGGATAATAGATAAGGAGGAAGCTCCCAAAGGATAGAGTCAGGGGGCCACAGAGCACAATGTGCAAAAGAGTTTCTTCCAGAGAGCTGATTCAGAGAAGAGTCAAAGATCTCCCCCTGCTCTCTGGGTTTGTCCAACTGGATTACCTCTGACCAGTAACGGCTGTGTCTCCCCGTTTTACCCTTTCCAACCGGAACTATTCTTTATGGTGGATATCAGGGATGGATACTAAGTGCATAGTCACAGGACTATGAGAAACTGTATCTGATAGATTGTAGAGGACATGCATTATCTGAGATCCTGGAAATGAGTGTAATCTATATGTGAGAACAGGGGAGAGAATGAAAATTTGGTTATCAGAAAGAGCAGGCCATGGTGAAAATGCTAATGTTCAGCAATACACATATTCCCTTTTCTTGGACACATAGAAAAACTATATTTCCCAGCCTCCTATGCAGTTAGGTATGATCAGGTAATTGAGTTCTAAGTAATGGAAGGTGGGCAGAAGTGAAGTAGTCTAACTCTAGGCATAGTCCACACAGCCTCCTGCAGTGGAGGGCTCCAAGGCCCTAGAAGTAGGTAGAAAACTACAGCCCATAGGCCAAATATGGCCAAATATGGCTCACTGCCTATTTTTTTTTGCATATTTTTATTAAAAGTAACTTTTTCAAAAAAAAATCATTAGAAGAGCAGCATTTTTGCAAATCTCTTTTATATCTGACAATAGAAGACAGCTGGATTCTCATGTCAGCTTCTTCATTCAACATGTTTCTTTGGTTGAAGCATATAAAGAAAAGCTGGCCTCATGGTCATGCAGTTGGAAAAGGAACTTCATGAAATTTCTGAAAGGGTTTCAGGTACCCCCAGGAGTCCTCAGACCATACTTTGAGAACCACTGCAGTAAACTATACTGTTTCTCAGTTAGAGACTATATGGCTATTGAATCAGTATTAGACCAAGATATTTTAAACAGGGACTTCGCTGGTGGTCCAGTGGTTAAGACTCAGCACTTCCAATGCAGGGGGCACAGGTTCAATCCCTAGTCAGGGAACTAAGATCCCACATGGCGCATGCGCTGCCAAAAAAAAAAAAAAAGACATTTTAAACCAATTGCAAAGGGTGGTAGTAGGGAAGGAAACTTGAATTCTCCCATTAACTCAATTTTAAATATCAATTTTCAATTTAAGTTCAAAAATTGCTCTGAGCCAGCCAAGATTACATATTAGGTTTGTTTAAGTTTACTTTTCCAAACTAAGAAGAGAAAGCAACATGTCATACAGAAAGTTCACATTTGTACAGTGTCTTTACAGTTTACAAAGGCTCTTTCTGTATCCACCTGATGCCGTTTAATCCTTAGAAGCTACTTGATAGAGGAGGAAAGCTTGGAGCAGAGAGGCAACTTTCCCAAGATTGCCATCAGTAAGCAGGCTTCCTCGTGACCAAGCGATGGGCTCACAGGACAATTCTGCTCTGTCTCTAATGAACAAACATCTCTCTTGCAAAAGCTGGCTTTCCAACCTGGGAAGAGGGGACTCTTTATTTATGTTCACTTTTTTCACATCTATACAACAGACAGCATCTGTTCTAGAATCCACCTGGATTTCATTTGACACAGAATAGCAATACGATATGGCTGCAGGAATAGCAAACTGGAAAGACAAAGCATAAAGGACACGGGTCTATCTAATTTATAATTAAGGAACAAGAGGGCAAGTCATTAAATGAATAACAGAACAGCTGAGCTTGATGGAAGAATTCTTTTTTTCTAGTGCACATACTTTTGGAATTCCCACTATCTGTTGTCCAACAGACACACCTGCCATGTTCTGAGCCAGCAGGAGAAGCAGTGGAAGTGAAAAGCATGGTCACAGACTCCCCATGCAATGGTGCACTCTTCAGAAGTAGCAGATGCCTGGTTAGCTCAGCATCCTATGGAAAGATCCATAATGTGGTTCCTGCAGATGGCACAGTTATGAGCCACAATATCCCAGGCCCAGAGGGCTACTGCATTTCATTTTTTCACTTCAGTGTGCTGCTTTCCCATGCTGTTGTTGGTGCCACTTGGGATATCCATCACTACTGCCATTTTGGAAACATACCCCCTGTGGTCCTCACTGCCTATTCTTGTACAACCATGAGCAAAAATGGCTTTACATTTTTAAATTACCTTTAAAAATAAGAATAATAATATTCCACAACATTCAAAATTATATATATATAATTATATAAAATTTAATTTGCAATGTAAAGTTTTATTGGAACACATTCACATTCATTTCTATATTGTTTCTGGCCGCTTTCACATTAAGTGGCAGGGTTGAATAGCTACAGCAGAGACCATGTGTGGTGCCCTCACTGCTGCCCCCTGCTGACTCAGTGCATTCTACATTGCAATGATGCAGTTATAACTTGACCACATTTTGACTGCCATCCGTATCACTGTACTGTAACATTTTATTTTATTTTATCCTTTTACTATCAGTGCATATTCATCAGGTGAAAACAAGAAAGGAAGAAAAAAGTGGACTTCATATGGTGCATGTTTGAGGCATACTGGAGTGTGGATTATTTTGTTAACAAATTAGGTGGCAAAGCATTGTTTTTTTATACAATGACCTTTTAGCTGTGGTAAGCAAAATAATACCACCGCCCCCCAGATGTCCATATCCTAATTCCTGGAACCTGTGAATATGTTATTTTACATGTCAAAAGGAACTGTATATACATAAAGTAAAAATATTAAGGAAAAAAAGGAACTATGCAGGTGCAACTAATTTAATGGATCTTGAGATAGAGATTTTAAAATTTAATCTAGATACAAGACTTTATTTACAAATATTTAGATTAATAACATTTTGGCACATCAAATGAAGAGCACAGCAGTCTGAATAAATCCTGTCACAAAAACAGTAAGACCCACTGTAAATAATTTTGTAAATCAAGGAATTGCACCTCAAAAAGCCACACAGTCTTTAGTTGTGACAGCTACCTTGTATCCCAATGGGTAACTTTTTCTTTTGTTTTTGTAAATATATACACACACCGGCAAGTCATGGTCCCTGGGGGAGTCCCTTGTGATACAACACTATAAGCAAAATGGAATGCTGTAAATCTTTATCAGAAGGTACCAACCTATTCTAGGAATCTTGTTTTCAAAAAAAGACAAACATAAAAATGATGCCACAAATTAACCAAATCCTATTTTCTGCACATTCCACTTTTGGGTTTTATTTAACATTGACTGTATAATATTGTTATTATCACATGTTTACAACCCAGAAAGACATATTTTTTACTTTAGTGTCTGTAAAAAGGGATTTAAAATGTGTAATTTAAACACTACAGCTGACCTGAATGAATTTTATATTATATGCTGATGTTTACCTATCCTACTTCAAACAACTTCTCAATTCCCAGCATAAAGCATGAAGTCAATTAGAAATCAATGAACAGAAGTGAAGAACTTTTTAAAATATAAGTTTGTTGTCTTAAGAAATAAGATTGTTTCCTTTGCAATACAGTATTTTCTCAGTGGCCAAAACACCCAGAGCAAAGTAATAACTTACTTTGTATCAATACAAACACTGAAACACCATTAGAAACACCTTCCCTTTAACAAAACAATTTATGCCAACATGACATATAGTAGCCCCTCATACTAAGAACACAAAGAATATCTTAAGTTATTTCACTGCAGTGTTAAAAGCACACAATTTAAAATCCCTTAACAGCAGCTCTGGCTGTCTGGTTCAGAATCTCATCATTCCAGAAAGGCGTTGAGACCATTATTACCCTAGTGGTTCTAATGTAATCACAATGAACATCGTTTTTACAAAGGGAGAAATGGGACAGTCAGTCAGAGGAGGAAATGGGATGATGGAAGCAGATGTTGGAGTGATGTAATTGCTGGCTGGGGCCATGTGCCAAGGAATTTAGGAATCCTCTAGAGACTGTGAAAAAGCAAGATTTGGATTGTCCCATAGATCCTCCAGAAAAATCACAGACTCCCCAATATTTTAATTTTAGCCAGTTAGACTCCCTTTGGATTTTTAACCTAGAACTGTAAGATAATAAATTTGTGTTAAGTCAGTAAGTTTGTGGTGTTATAACAGCAATAAGAAACTAATACAATAAGTCTTGATATTACCAAACAGAGCACATATTGAAATATTCCCAACTGACAGGAAAACAATGTCCAGAAAAATTAGAAAATTTAAAACAAAATATCTTATCACAGTAGAATTTCTTCACAAAAGTAAAGAAAAAAATAAGGCTGCAACCTAAATACATTTTCCAGTGACTCAATTTTTTAGCCAAGCAAGAAAGCTCTTTACTTCTGGTGAGTTAATTAAATTGTGTTTGATTGAAGCTGAAGAAATGCATCCAGAAAAAATAATTCAAAACTATTACCCTTTTGATGAGAACAGTTGCTCAAAAAGTTAAGGATATTGGAAACAACATGGAGAGTTGACAAAAACATTAATCATAACGTAGATGATTTTGAGTGGTTTGTTTTGGTTCTTGATGAGTAAATGTTACCTATACCACTCAGTTGTTTATTGGATGCCAAGTTTTAAGTTACTTAATCATCTGAGTGGAACAACTACAGGTGAGTACCTTTTCAGAGAAGTTGAAGAAAACATTAATTCAGTACAACCTAAAGTGGAATCTGCTAAGATGTATTACAACCGATGATGGTAAAAATATGTGTGGAACAGAAAAAGGTTCTGTTGGACAAATTCACAAAGTTTGTGAAAAAATAAGGTATTTAAAGCCTATGTTTTTTGGCCTCTCCTGTTGTGGAGCACAGGCTCCGGACGCGCAGGCCCAGCGTCCACGGCTCACGGGCCCAGCCGCTCCACGGCACGTGGGATCTTCCCGGACCATGGCACGAACCCGCGTCCCCTGCATCGGCAGTTGGACTCTCAACCACTGCGCCACCAGGGAAGCCCCTAGCCTATGGTTTTTAATTGTCTTAGTTATGAGCAAAGACTCTGCGGAAAATATTTGAATCTATCGTGTTATTGAAACAGAAGTGTCAACAGTATATTTCATTTGCTTTCATGGATTTATCCATCTCCAGTTCCATGAATTTTTGTCAGAAATAGAAGCTGGATTTCTCACCCTGCCCTACTACACAGTACTTTGATGGTTTAGCAGTGTTAATTTATTGTCAAAATAAACAGACTCAAAATTAAAAATTTTCTGAACAAGGAAAGCTGTGCTCAGCCACTATCATCAAATACTGAATGACTTTGGAAATCATCTTTTTGCACAGAATTGATAATGCATACTGAATTCAACCTAGAATTTCAAGGCAAAATAGCACTTACATGTGAAACACATACACTGTAGTCATTTCCATAACAACCTAATTTTGTTTGAGCCACAGGTAACCTCAAGCTGCTTTATACACTTTCTGTGCTGTAAATTTAAAACAAAAACCCAAATCTCCATTCCCACACAAATTTGCAGTGATATGCTTTCCCAGCTCAGACTACTGTAACAGCAGTATTTTTGGCATCTCGATGCAAGTACAAAAATTTTCATATTTCATAATCCATATAATTGTTCAATTGAGGAGCTTCCTTCTAATCTTCAATCAGAAGTGATTAGTCTACAATGTAATGATAGGTTAAAAGGCAAGAGAAGAATCTTATAGAATCCTGAAACTACCTTTCAAGAGATGAATATAGTCAATTAAAATCATACACTCATGGATTGATATCAGTATTGGCAGAACTTATCCAGGTGAAAAGATGAAATAAAAAAATTCAATACAGACTAGTATTAACTGATGAACATTTGTAGTCATTTTGACCATAGGGAAAGTAATTAAACCTCAATTAAGCAAAATTGTATCCCCCAACAAAATAATTCAATTTTTCTCATTGGTAGGCTTGTATTACAAATAACTATACTCAGTTATCATATTTTGAATTTCATCAAAATAATATTTGCTGAAATTTGTTTTCTCTCTTGTTCAGTAAGCACCTACATAATATCTTTGATTTTGCCTCCTGACTGGCAAAGCCTAATATACTATCTGGCCCTTTACACAAAATGTTTTTTGACTCTGATTTAGGAGAGGTAGAGCTATTAGATACCAGCAGACTACAATACTAATCACTAGATGGAGGGCTGATCACTCAACAGTCAGTTGAATCACTGAATAAGAAATTAACCTTCATTGTCTTAAGCCGCCAAGACTTGTGGGTTGTTTGTTACAACAGCCAGTGTTACTTACCATGACTAAAACAACCTTTTAATTACATGATTGAAATTCACATTTATGGAAACCTCAAAAACCATGAGAATTTCCAGGAAGTACTAAGTCACTTTGGGGAAAAGCTGCAGATGCATTATCTTAGCAAAGTAAATCAGCACAGGGAATTCAACTTTCATTAATTCAGCCAACATTGTTCAAGGCACTATGAGGAAGGTTATATGCAAGGTTGATTTGAAGTTTCTCTTTGAATTATAAATTCCCACTTATTTTTGAGTTGAGCAATTTAATGCATTTAAATCAATAAATCTTTAGAAGCCAGATGCAATCATTTATTCAATGGAAATCTTCCCCTAGATGAAGAAAGAACATGCGTTTTTGCTTTCCTAAATGAGCAATTTCTCATTCCTTGGAATAACGCTAAACTGTTCCTTGCTTGCAAACTAGAAAAGAGTAAATTTTGAGGTCTGAATAGGACACTACTTTGAAATACCCCAGAGAGAGCACTAGGCGAACTTCTGTAAGAAAATGCAGCCACCAAATTGTCAATATTTGTCCCAGTTGCATGAAGAACTAGAGAGAGCAAAACACTGAGGAGAGAAATTTTTTTTTTCCCATTTCGCATTGTGAAGTGAAAAACTACCTGAGATGATAAGCATTTCACTTTCTGATTCAGAGTAGAGTCAGGTCCATAAAATTAAATTATATAAGCATGGCTCAATATTTCTTTTAAAATCACATATTTAAAAAATATTTTCTGGTTGTTTAATATGACTGTGTATCCCAGATCTCGTTCTAATCATTCTAATTAATTTTTTCCCAAATGTTCCTAAGCATGAGAATCCCTTGGGGTAAGTGTTTGTTAACACGTCCGTTTTTGTACCCAGAAACAGATTCATTAGGTCAAATGAAGGCCTAAGACTCTGTACTTTCACATATTCACCTTGGAGGTTAAAGTGGATGCCACATATTTTGAATGGGGCTCACTCAGCCTCCATTCTGCCTGCTTAGACTCTCTTGCAGCTAGAGTTCTGGCTGCAAATTAATTCCACTAGTTAGAGTGCAGTTGCAGAAAATTTGGAAGGTGGAAAGCAAGGTGGAAGCTACCTTTCTTCCCCTTTTTGGCTATTTCTTCTCTCAGGCATGGTTGTGGTCATGAGCTTTCTCAGGTAATATTTCAGTATCTGTTGTCCAGTTTTCTGTGTGTTGAACAGTGGCGGTTTCAGAGGTAGTAGCGGTGTCCCTTTTTCCTGGCATAGTTTCAGTGATGACCTATTGTTCTAGAATATTCCTGGAGGCCCAAACAGGAAAGTACCTTTTTATATAACTTCTAACTATTCTGTAAGCATCTAATTCTCTGCATCATGTCAGTTCCTGCTTAAAATACCCAGAGTTGTTTCTGTTTCTTCAACTAAACTGTGACCAATAAAGAATATGACATCAATGTTAACATTATACCACAGTGGGTTCTAGACCAGTACCATTGTTTCTGTCTCTTAGAAACCTATTCTTTTCTCATTGTATAGGAATGTGTTTGTAAGAAAATTCATTAATGGCATCAAGATGCCACTGAGATCCTGGGTTGATATTTGGACAGCAAGTATGATTGCCCACTGATTCCCTACTCCACCTCCCTTCCCAACACAAAGGATCAAGGATCATAGTAAGCCTTTTTACCACTGCTTCTCCAGGTGGGGTCCACCCTTAGGCTGAGACCACAGACCCTTTCTAGAAGAGCAGCAAATGTGATAGATGAGGGAAGAAGACCATCTGAATATAAACTTCATAAGGGCAGAAATTTCTGCTTGTTTTTTTTTTGTTCAATATTACAATCCTAACACCTAGAATAGTGCCTGACAGCACTGTTACCTACTAATTACATAAAGAATTTTATGAACTGATGAATAGTCAGTAAATATTTGTTGAATGATGAATTAATATAGCACTGTCTAAAGGAGTTATTACTTCTTATCAAGGTAAAACTTCCAGAGACTTGTCTTGCCTCAAGGCTTGAATGGTATATTAGGGCTAAAAAAAAAAAAAGAATATGCAGGGTCTAGAAACAAGCATTGGACCTACATAGTCTGGAATTTTACTTACCAGCCTAAATCTCTGAATACTATGATTTTCACCTCTTTGCATTGCTCACTGGCTGGCCACTCTGTAACCCTATGTCATGTTTCAAATGTTGCTCTGAGCTAGTATTGGTCACTGCCAGTCCATCAAGATATGTCCTGGAAACGACTCTGCTACCTTCTGTTGGAATGCCATGCCTACCTTTGCATGGTTTTGGTTTTCTAAACCCCTTACAATGAAGTGGGTGTTGATGTGATAGCTTGGTCTTAGTAATAAGAACAAAATCTAAGTTATCAAAATCAGCACTCACATTTAGAGTCAAGTTGCCATTAAGTGGCTTAAAATTAAGCCCCAGAACACTGGACTAGTACATACATCCCTCTTGCCTAAGGTCAAGATTGCCCTAAGAAATGGTATGGCTGATGATTGGTGGTGGACATTGAGGTGTAAGAGCTATGAGAAGTAGGTTATACAAGTTGATATAAACTCTGCTGAGGAACATTTTATTTTATTCATTTATATCAGTCCCACTTGCTGATCTTTATCATCAAACATGGAATTCCCAAGGTTTGAATAGAGGGGAGCTTTGGGACAAGAATCCCCAAATAATATTTCATCTAGCTCCATGACTTGTATCTTTCTGCTAGGGTTCCCTCACTCCCATTATCATGCCGTATTCACTCTTTAAAACCATGATCCACCAATGGAAAAAAAACAAAAAACAAAAAAAAACTTAATAACTTTCTGCACAGGTGAGCTATATTGGCATTTAAAAAATCACCTATGATTCTAAGATAAAATTAAACAAGAGGAAAATATAAACTATCTAATTCCCTAAGAACAAACTCCCTTCTAGCCTTTGTAAAGGCCTGATACATTTTCACCTGTCTAATTTGGCTTCCAGCCCTCTTTGATTCTTTCTTCTTTCCACGAGACAGAATGCATCTCTGTCCTCAGATATGCTGATAAATTTCCCAATCTTTTCTCTTTGGCAAAAATATCTTCTGTTCCAGTGAATATTGAAGTTGCTCTTGTACAACTCAATTAGCCTTTCTAAATCACTTAGCCCATATCAGAACAAAAGATTAGATTTTATTTTTATGATTCAGCTTCCAATCACTGTTTGAACTTATCCATTGGTTTAATATAGCAAATATTTGTTGGACTCCTTTCATGGACCAAGCATTATGCAAAGTTCTAGGCATACAAAGATGAGTGGCCACTGCCTTTCCCATCAAAAACTGTCTGTGGTACCATGGACAGAGTCACAAAAACCAACTAAAATGCAAGTCATGATATTACTTGAATTGGAAACTGAATTATCAGAATAATTACCAAATATGGCAGGTTTTGAGCAAAATGAAGGTTGAGATTCTTCTCATAGAACAGAGGACCGGAAACAGCAAAAAGTGACTGGCAACATTTAAATTACAGTGGGACTGGGCTGTACTATTTGTGAGATAGAACTTTTTTCTAAATCAGATTATATCAATTATGAAAGTGGTTCTTTAGTTGTCAAAAAAAAGGAATTGAGTTATAGGTTTATATTCCTTTTAGCCTTCTTTTTAACTTTATTTTTTTTAAGTACATACAAAAATTTCTTTTCTTTTGACGGGATACATAACATATAGTAATAATTTTGACAGTGTTATATCAATATTTTTACATTTAATATTAATAATCCAGGGTCAAGGTGATTTTAGATAATTTGCATTTGTTTTAAGTTTTTACAATCTCTTTAATTTCAAATGAGTGACCTATCAATAAAACGATGGACTATAGGTACACAAAGTATTTGAAAGTTAAATTTTAATAACAAATGGGTTCTACTGACCTTATTCTTTCTAAATCTCTAGAGATCAGGAATGCAGTATACAGTCAATTCTGTTAATTTTCATTAAATATTCTTTACACTGTTTAGTATTTTTCTTATTTTCAACAATAGACATTTTTTCATTAAAAAAATCTTATTTTAAAGTAATTCTTACAAATTTTCCTCACATGGGCGCTACATAGTTTCTCTCAGTTTGTCTAACCATAAAACCATTTCACTTGTATTTGACAAGACAAAGGTAAAGGGTTTTGTTACAAGTAGTTGTGAGAATCCATACATTGTTCAAATGTCCTTGAAACTTTTAAACTTGATATCAGCACTTACATAGCATCACTGAAGAATCATGGGAATTATTGAATCCTGCTTCCTCAGTCTCCTGCTGAGACTCAGAAAAGAGAACTGATGTACACAGATAAGATCACATACTTTCTTAGTTTATGACAACAATGGGAATATAACCCAGAAATTTAGGTTTCTATTTTAGGACACTTTTATTATAACACAGCTGTCTTCTTAATTAACTATAAAGTAATAAAAGGTCACTTTTAACATAAAAGTTGTAAGTAAAAAGTTCTTTATACCCCAGATACTTAAATAGATCTGTGATAAATAATGATACAAAATCCCAGTTTTATAATTTAGGATATTTAAGAAATTTTCACTTAACATCAGTGTTTGACTTGAATGATAAACAAGGTAGCATGTAGTTTTAAGTCAACATAATACCCTAATAATATATTACAGTAAATATTTTCAATCCATAAGTATTCTTTGAACATGCCTACTTGCAGAGCACTGTCCTAGTTTTCAGGGAAAATGGTTGAGGAGGTTGGAGAGGATTAAAGAAAAGTAAAGGACATCATGTTTCTTTTTTTTTTTTTAAATAAAACCTTCAATGTATTAATAGAAGTGGGGGGAAAAACATGATTAAATAAAAGAACTTTCTTACCAATTTTTTTTGTCTTTAAAATTTTTTATTTGCCAAGATATAGTGAGGGAGGGAATCATCCTTAACTTCTCTCTTTCCCTTGCATTTCAATTTCCATTCCAAGTATAAATATTATACCTCTGTCTTTAAAAGAGCTCCAGAATCTGATCACCTCTTATCATCTCTCCCATTATGTAATAAAGAATCTGACTCCATTTTTGGATGTTTGACTGCTTACCCCTCCCTCTTCCCCTTCTGCCCCAGGTGCTCTCCCTCCTTTGGCACCAGGAGAGAGTCAAACCACTCATGGGAACCCTCACTCCAGCCCCGCTCCCTGACCACCCTAAACCCCCAGGCAGTGTAGTCTTCCTGCTCTCTCAGCCATTTTTGGACCATCTTGGGAGGTCTGCCCAGTTCTCTCCACAAAACCTTGTTATATAAATAATAAACCTTTCCATGCTCCCTCTTAATGCATGTTGGCGGGGATGGGGGATTGCGTGGTAATAACGTCTGACATCTGAGCTCAGTTTTGGACAGGGGTGCATCCCGTGGAGAGGCCACAACACATTATAACCCTGGTTTAAGCTACCTCTGCCCCTTGCCTAGAGTATCGCAATAACCTACATTTTTGGTCTCCCAACTTCAGCTCTTGTCCCATTTTTGTCTATTTTCCATAGGGTAACCAGGGTAATAACTTAAACATGTAAGTCATGTCTTGTCACTCTTCCATTCCAAATCCTCTAATGGAATCACTTGGAATAAGAGTCAGACTCCTGACCATAGACAATAAGACTTTTTGTGATCTTTCCTTCCCTACTGCTTTTATGACATCATCTCTTACCCTCTTACCATTCCCCCCTTTATCATTCCACTCTGGCTCGCCACAGTGGCCTCCCTGTTGTTTCTCAGACGTACTAAGCATGGCCTACCTTATTTTCATGTACTGTTCCCTCTGCTGGACTTCAGTTCTCTCCTATTCCTTCTCATAGCCTGGTGGCTACTTCCTTCATATTCTTCATATCTCTGCTCAAATATCACCTTATCACTGTGGACTTCTCTGACCATCTGCATAAAAAATAGAAATTCCCTCACTCTCTAACATTCCCAATCTCTATTTGCACACACCCATATCCCCCCCCACACACACACACCCCAGAATACATGGTTTTAAGAATACACTGCTTGGATAACTAAGTAATTATTTAATCCCTCATTCTCCTATAGACACATAAATATACAATGAACATCAAAAGCATTTTTTGACTAGTCCAAATCTCTATTCTCTCTGGGCAAGTAGATAAGGAATAATATACACAATTAAAAAGTTACACTACAAATAACTTAGTGTTGGGACTTCCCTGGTGGCACAGGGCTTAAGAATCCACCTGCCAATGCAGGGGACACGGGTTCGAGCCCTGGTCCGGGAAGATCCCACATGCCGCGGAGCAACTAAGCCCGTGTGCCACAAGTACTCAGCCTGTGCTCTAGAGCCCACGAGTCACAACTACTGAGCCCACGCACCACAACTACGGAAGCCCATGCGCCTGGAGCCAGTGCTCCACAACAAGAGAAGCCACCGCATTGAGAAGCCCACGCACCGCAACAAAGAGTAGTCCCTGCTCGCCGCAACTAGAGAAAGTCCGTGCACATCAATGAAAACCCAACACAGCCAAAAATTAATCAATTAATTAATTTTAAAAAAAAACCTTAGTTTTGTTTCCTGGTCTTATTCTGGACATAACTTTTGCTATCAAAGAATTTCAATTGGTCTGTCACTTCTGCAGGGAATGTGAGGCTACATCTTCAACTGAGAGCCATGAGCTGGTTTTATATTCAGGTGGGAATATAAAGGAGGGAAATAGGAAAAGGAAGATGCTGGAATCATTTGGTCCTAGTTTACATCAGGCACTGTGGTAATTAAATAGAATGATTATTCTGCCATCTGTTTTCTGAATGCCCCTATGTTTCCCTTCGATTTCTGCCCTGCAATTTTTACATGGAAGCGCTATGAATGCTATCTGGGAAGGTACAGCTTATCTCAACTATTTTCTTTTTATCCTATTGAGTTGGCTCAGCATGGCAGTCCTTTGAAGGCAGTGGGAGCCCTGTGTCTGCATCCCTTCCAAATAGATGCACTCTTACTGAAGGCTCAGGAGAGAATGTAGAAATCAGACTCCTCCTCCAACCAAGATGCTTTCCACAGAAAGCTGCATGAAGTAAGGGTCTCACAGGAACTTCCAGGTTTTTACAGTTTAATCTTCTACATGTTTCTTTTGTTAAATCATAATTTAAGAAATAGATTTAAAGCTACTCTTAGATGCAAGAATCAAGGATGTGTGATGCCCTAATAGACCCCATGGAGATATGATACTATTGCACTTTAAACTTGTGGCAATTCTGGCACTGGATGTGAAGTAAAAACCTGGGTTTCTATCACCCTGCATTTGAATTAGTGACTTTTAATTCATTTTTTCATACTTTGGCTTTGCCTTTATTTGTAACTCTCTTTGTGACACTTAGTATCCTAAGCCTTGTATACTTTTGCTTCTACCATTCTTATCACATTTACCAGGCTGTTAGACGAGCAGCTGGTCTGCATTTTCTCGCCCACTGTTTGCAAGGTAGGGCTTTCCTGAAGCAACATATGAAAATGCATAGAACATAAGGGATAATCAATAAATATTAGTTCACTTTCCTCCTCCAACCCACTTTCTTCCTTCATTCCTTATTTACAAAGAGAGGACCTGAAGCCACCCGATACATTATCAGCAGAGGGAATGCATGCATGCATCACTCGCTCAACAGCAATTCCTGGGGGGCTGCTATATGGCAGGGACCACACTAGACACTGAGAGAAAGCAATAAACCAAACAGACATGGTTCTTATTCTTATGGAACTAATAGCCTTGCACAGCTGTAAACTTTAAATCAATGATTACTTAACATCCTTCATGATGTGTGATATGACGATAAAAGGGACAACCACCCGGAATCCAAGGAGTGAAAAGGAAGGATGTCCAGACCTAGAAATAGTCCTCCTTTTCTTCTTTCTTCCTCCTTCTTTAGCCAGGGATCCCACACCTGAAATAATTGGGCAGGAATGGAAGAATAGGATATAGTACTGTTAGTGTTTACATAAATCAGGTTGTACCTTGCCTCCAGCTCAGACTCAGGCCAAAACCTTGAGTTCCACCCAGTGTCCTTAGGGAGCGGGCACATGGTTGGCTACTTTGAGTTGCCTCTGTCCCCGGGAAGCTCCTGGCAACATACTCTGAGCCAGAATCTCAGGTATCCTTAAAATAGGCAAGCAAAGGATGTCTGAGATGGCAGATGCTCTTGTGTTAATGTCCGTAGAAGATGATGGGGTTGCGTTCTTACCTTCTATTTTCTGTGTCCTTAAATCTCCATGTGGCTTTATAACTAAGAAATTGTTCTTGTCATGGCACTTTGCTTTGGAGGATCTTTATATCATAAACATAGAGACATATAAGAGCTGTCTAATATGTGTGGGCAGCCAAAAACGATATCTTGATAATAATCGTTAACTTTTATTAAATACATGCCAAAACATTTCAGACACGATCTCTTGGGGCGTCATTATCCTACTTCATTGAAACCGTGATGCTGTAGCTAGTCAGGATTGGGAGTTTTGAAATTTAGTTCAGTCCCTAAGAGCTTAAATATTTCATTTTGAACAGAAGACTTCAAATCCGTATCTCAGAATTGTATTTAATATCAGGGCAATTCTTTTTATCATGTCACCTAAGGCAAGTTATTTAGCCCCTTGGGCAATGGTTCTTACAGTGAAAGGGTTAAACTAGATAAACTCTAAGATTCTTTCCAGTGGCCATCTTTCTCTTTCAAACAGATGAATCCTGCCTTCTACATAGAAGAGAGAATGGTGGTCATAAAGAGTTTTAGATAGTTTGCTTTACCTATTCAAGAGAATACATGAAAACAAAAAGAGAAGCTGATGTTAATGACACCTAGACTGAAGCATTATTTAGTTTCTTTTTTTTACAAAAATGTTTTCTAATTTCCCATGGATATTCTTTATACCTGATAAGATAGAAACTTCAGAAGTGAAACTCATGTCTTTTCCAATGAATCTAAAATGAAGTCCTAATGAGAGTACGTTCTATTTATATATGGGTGAGAGTAGGGAGGGGAACAGCTTTCCCCTACCACATTGGCAGCAAGCTTCTGAAAAATGGCAATTTAGATAAGATTTGTCACCACCATGGATAGATTTCAAACCTCCGGGAAGTTGGAAATGAGTATTGTTCTCCCAACTAGAGCATCAGACCAAGTTCAATTTTCTGCTTTATCCAAGATTTTTGGGTAATCATGAAAAAAAAAATCTTTAAAGTTATTCTTGCAAATTTCTCTGCCACCAAAGACAGGGAAATAAAATATTTCATGCCACACCAGAGAGCTGTGAGTACTCATTCTTGTTTGTAAACGTTAATCAAATGATAGGCATGGATACCTGCAAAGTATGGTTTCTGTCTAATTTAAAATTGGCCAGATTATTGACTGAGGTCTGAGTAATGATTACAGCTGGGGTTTGGTGTGTATTCAGTGCCATTCTTCCCTTTGCATTAATTTGGAGCTGGGTGGGAGCTTTAGGGCTTTCGGTGGAGACAGTGCCTATAATGATTTATTTAAATTCTGACCATGCTTTCTAATTATGTAAATATTCAATCACCTCTATTGGTGACTTGACTCTTAAGATGTTGAGAACATTTCCTGTACATAACATTTGGCAAAGTTTCCTGGCTCCTATGCTTTAAATGCTATGAGAAAGGACGTGTTGCAGGGAAAAAAGAATCTAGCTGAGTGCTTTTCAACAATTCACCATTCTTCTGGGGTGAAAATCCGACACTTACATTCAGAAGTGCTATCCATACATCCAACAATGTTGAAATTGCTTTTGTTCACTGGAAGAGCTGGAGGTGTCATCAGATGCTCTGTGTCTTTGGGGGTGTAACAATCGTGCGGTGGCATATAATGTATCAGCATATTTCCTTGGCCATTCCAGGACAGGAAGTGTACACCCAGTCTTGACTGAATTCACAGTGGTCAGTTTGGAATGGCCATACCTTTTCATGTGCAATCCCAAGAGAAAAGGACCAAGAGTTAGCAAGCTCTAATTATTTCTCATCATTACATCCTGTTATCACTCACTTCCTCCCAAACCTTCTGACTTCCATCTCTTAAGACTTTCCCCTCTGCTCATCACATGGCAGCTACACTGGCTTCCTTGTTCCCCCAGACACTGTAAGGCACATACCACCCACTCTCACCCCCACCCTTGGGGCCAGGGCTGCTAACCTTCCAAATACAGCCCAGCTTGCTCCCCACTTCCTGCTGATCTCAAATGCCACTTATCAGAGACATCTTCCCTGACCACCTTCCTCAATAATCCCATTCCCCCCACCCCTTCCTTTGTCTCAAACTCGTTATCTCCCCAACATGGTTTATTTTTCTTCATTTGATAACATTATTTGACATATATTTATCTATCTTTCCCCACTTATTATCCTTTTTCCTTCCACAAGTTTTCTCAATATGACATTTATTTTTTATTGAAGTATTGTTGATTTACAATGTTGTATTAATTACTGCTGTACAGCAAAGTGATTCAGTCATACATATATACATTCTTTTTTTTAATATTCTTTTCTCTTATGGTTTATCATAGGATATTGAATATAGTTCTGTGCTATACAGGAGGACCTTGTTGTCTGTCCATTCTATATATAAAATCTTACATCTGCTGACCCCAACCTCTCACTCCACCCCTCCCCCAGGCAACCACCAGTCTGTTCTCTATGTCTGTGATTCTGTTTCATAGGTAGGTTCATTTGTGTCATATTACAGATTCCACATATAAGTGATATCATATGGTCTTTGTCTTTCTCTCGAATATAAGTTGGTGCAGCCACTGTGGAGAAACATATGGAGGTTCCTCAGAAAACTGTTTGTTTTATGTATTTTTTGTCTCTCTCCTTCTACTGTATCCTCAGTGCCTAGAACAATATAGCAGTCATTCAATAAGTGCTTGTTGATTAAATGAGTGATTGCATTATGATTGATAAGATTCTCTTCAACTTAACAATGTGTGAATTGTTCCTATTACATAAAATAAACAGAAACAAAAAAAAACCAACAAAACAAAAATCCACCAAAAAACTCCCCATAAAATTCCATGCCCCCAAGCTTTTCAGCATAACATTCCAGGTTTTCTGCAGTTGGGCTCCCAAATCCTGATATAATCTTAACTTCCACTGCATATTTGTCTCCTGGCTCATGCAACATTTGTTCCACTCCTGAGGAATATCAGCTGGTCACAAGATACACTCAGCATTCTTCTCACTTTAGATTTTTTTCCAGGTGTATTGTGCATCTCCCTATTTGCCTGATTAAATCTTTTCCTTCTGTGTTAGTTTGCTAAGGCTGCTGTAACCAAGTACCACAAACTCAGTGTCTCAAACAACAGAAATTTGTTGTCTCACAGTTTTGGAGTCTACATGCCTGAAATCAGGTGTCCTCAAGGTTGGTTTCTTCTAAAGGCTGTAAGGAAGGGTCTGTTCCAGGCCCTTCTCTCCTAGCTTCTGGTGGTTTATTGTCAGTCTTTGGTGTTCCTTGGCCTCTGCTATATTGCTCTGATCTCTGCCTTTATCTTTACTGGTGTTCTCCCTGTGTGCATATCTGTGTCCAAATTTCCTCTTTTTATAATCATATAAATATAATCAATCATATCTATTAGGGGCCTACCCTACTCTAGTATGATCTCATCTTAACTAATTATATCTGCAGTGACATATCCATATAAGGACACATTCTGAGGTATTGGGGGTTAGAACTTCAACATATGTATTTTTAGGGGATACAGTTCAACCCATAGTACCTTCCTTCAAAGTCTAGAACAAATATCACTTCCTCTAAAATGCTTTCCTGATGCTTGTAGTGGGAGTCCCTCTCCCTTCTGTGTTCCCATTATGTTTTCTTTATATCTGTATTCTTCCTTTGACAATACCTATTTCACTAACTCATTCACTTACCATTCAATTCTTAAGGGTGTTTAGTTTGTCTCTGAGAACATGCAGTAACTGAAATATGCCTTCTGCCCTCTTGGAGCTCTTAGACTAATGATAATGAGATTCTAAACTCCAGAAGGACAAAGATTTTAATCTCCTGGTAAACTTTAGTTGATTTCAATAATTACTCTTTGATTTAATATTGACATGATGGATATATATAAAGAGGCAATGGTATAACAAAGGCTGTTTTCACAGAAGGGACCCTTGCTTTTCTCTGGAAAGGTCAATAGAAATTAGGCTGACCCAGTGGGAAACAACAGAGATTTCCACGAGAAGTGGCAATAATCTGGGGGAGGCATGAAAGAACAAATCATGTTTGGGATGTTACCAGAAATCAAGGACATTGGCAGTGTAGAAGTCAGGGAATCAGATCTTGAGTGTCTTCTGAGTCATAATTAGGAAATCAGAAGTGGCTGAATATTGAATACAATTCTTCTTCTCTCCAAATTTGTCTAAAGCCCCCAAATTGAGGGTCATTGTGAAGAGGAGCAACAGACACCTTATTAGATCTTATTAAGATGAGTCCAAATCACTCTTCCTCCTCTTTTCCCCACCCCTTCTTCCAGCTTATATAAGAATTCAGTTTGTTGAAGAGAGGATTGATAGAGGCAGTGAATCTTATGCTTAGAGGAAAAGTATTTTGCATTTTCTTTCTTCTCTTCATCTCCCCAAACTAGGAGAAATGGAGAGAGATAGAGAGAGAGAGACAGAGAGAATGAATGAGAGAGAGACATTCAGAGAGGCTGAGGGTGCCAGCATTTTATCCCTATGCTGATGCTTGTTCAACTACAGAAACTTTTAGGCTCTTCCCATTGGGGCTGCCAGAGGGGAGAGAATTATTGAGAAACATACATAGACCTGGAGGATGTATATATTTCCTGACCAGAGAACCCTGAGGATGAGAAGTTGGGCAGAGGTCCACATTCAGGCAGCAAGGCTGGGAATAAGGAGAATGTCAGGGCTCTTTTCTCACCTGGCATCAGGGTGGCCAAAGGTGAAACAGGAGGGAAACAGGCAGGGCACAACCTTTGAAAGAATGGCATGACATAAACTGATTAGAGCCACATGGGCCCAAGATGGCGGACAAGTCAACTTCCACTAGACATTGAGACTTGGTATACTCAAGTTGCTCATTGTAACACATCAGCAAGCTAAATGACACACCCACAGGTGCCATGACAGTTCCAAGGCCAACCATAAGGATCAAAAGGTGGGCGGTGGCCCAATTCTTGGAAATCCCTGCACCTTCCTGAAATAGCTAGAATATTCCTCCCACTCATTAGCCTGTGAAATTACCCACCCCTATAAAAACTGACAACACCATACCCGGTGCCGCTCTCACCTTCTGAGATGGCCCACACTCTGTTTGTGGAGTACGTTTCTCTCTAAATAAATCCACTTCTTACCTATCACTTTGTCTCTCACAGAATTCTTTCTGTGATAAGACATCAAGAACTTGAGCTTCATTAAGTCCTGAAACCAGGTGTGTGATCTCACTTGGAAGACCATGGGTTTTGGCTGAGTTCGAGTCCTGGCTGCGTGGGTTCAAGTCCCAGTAAGGGTTTTGGCTGGGTTAGAGTCCTGGCACGTGGGTTCAAGTCCCAATCTGAGGTGCCCAGTTTCAAAGGTGCCTCATAGATGCTCACCCAAGGGAGAGCTGCTTCCCAGGGTGAGGGTGCCTCAGGGATAAGACACCATGTGATGAGTTTCCAGGGCAAGTGCTGTCAGGCAGGTGGGTGGGGGGCATGGAAGGGTCCAAAACAGGTTCCTGAGAAAATGCTTTACCCACTGTGTGAATTATGTAGTGTGGAGATCCGTCTGAGGAGCCCACAAAAATGTTCCACAAGACAGCCAACATCTGGATGCTGCTACTGGGAGGGCACTGTTGGTGAAGAGAGAATTACATACATCCCTATGTGACTAAAAAGGTTTCACCCCTTGTTTTTCTCAGTCTTTTCACCAGCCCAGATCCTAGAGCTAGAAGCAACAGAATGAGAGGAGGAATTAGAGAAAAACAAAAGAAGAGACAATGCTTCCCCACCCCTTCTCTGCTACAGGATCCCCTAGCTTTGAATTGGGCGCTAAACTGAAATATTAATTCAGACTGGGCTGGATGTGTTTCTCCATCTGAGCTGCAAATCGGTTGTATCATCTGATTCAGTCCATTGGATAAGCCTGTTACACAGACCCTATCTTACAGTGGATGCAAAGATGCTAAATGTTTTCAATCAAGGAGACGTGTACTGAAGTTGTCATTCTGAAAGATAATGCTAGTAAAATTCTACACTTCTTCCACAGCCCAGTTATTACTGACTCAGGTAAGCCTCCTCCTCCATCACCTCAGTCACTTCTCCCTGCTTCTAACATTTACCCATGTAGCAGTATTTGCCTCTCTTTCAGAGAAGCAAAGGAGCTGTGCAAACAAAGAAGAGAAAGGGAAATTGCTCCCAGCAGCCTCAGGAGCAGCAGATTACAATCAAGTTGATGTACCCTGCATCTGTGGAATACCTGAATAGACAACAAATCACCCCAAAATTGAGGTGGTAGATTTTGGGAGCAATGACATATACATTTTTTTCTTTTTTCTCTTTTTGTTATTGTGTATGTGTATGCTTCTTTGTGTGATTTTGTCTGTATAGCTTTGCTTTTACCATTTGTCCTAAGGTTCTGTCTGTCCTTTTTTGTTTGTTTGTTTTCTATTATAGTTTTAAGCATTTGTTATCATTGGTAGATTTGGTTTTTGGTTTGGTTGCTCTCTTCTATCCTTTGTTCTTGCTTAATTACTTTTAAAATGTTTTATTTTTAATAATTATTTTTTTATTTAATAAATTTATTTTATTTTTTCCTTTCTTTCTTTCTTTTTTTCTCCATTTTCATATGAGCTGTGTGGCTGACAGTGTCTTCGTGCTCCAGCCGGGTGTCAGGCCTGTGCCTCTGAGGTGAGAGAGCTGAGTTCAGGACATTGGACCACAAGAAACCTCCCGGCTCTACATAATATCAAATGGTGAAAGCTCTCCCAGAGATCTCCATCTCAATGATAAGCCCCAGCTCCACTCAACAACAAGCAAGCTACAGTGCTGGACACACTATGCCAAACAACTAGCAAGACAGGAACACAACCCCACTAGTTAGTGGAGAGTCTGACTAAAATCATAATAAGGTCACAGACACCCCAAAGTGCACCACCAGACGTGGTACTGTCCACCAGAAAGACAAGATACAGACCCAACCACTAGAACACACTAGTCCCCTCAACCAGGAAGCCTACATAACCCACCGAAACAACCTTAGCCTCTGGGGGCAGACACCAAAAACAATGGGAACGATGAACCTGCAGCCCGTGAAAAGGAGACCCCAAACAGAATAAGTTAAGCAAAATGTGAAGACAGAGAAACACACAGCATATGAAGAAGCAAGGTAAATGCCCACTGGGCCAAACAAATTAAGAGGAAATATGCAGTCTACCTGAAAAAGAATTCAGAGTAATGATACTAAAGATGATCCAAAATCTTGGAAATAGAGTGGAGAAAATAAAAGAAATGATTAACTAGGACCTAGAAGAACTAAAGAGCAAAAAACCAGTGATAAACAACACAATAAATGAAATTAAAAATTCTATAGGGCTTCCCTGGTGGCGCAGTGGTTGAGAGTCCTCCTGCCGATGCAGGGGACACGGGTTCGTGCCCCAGTCCAGGAAGATCCCACATGCCATGGAGTGGCTAGGCCCATGAGCCATGGCCGCTGAGCCTGTGCATCCGGAGCCTGTGCTCTGCAACGGGAGAGGCCACAACAGTGAGAGGCTCACGTACCACCAAAAAAAAAAAAAAAAAATTCTATAGATAGAATGAATAGCAGAATAACTGAGGCAAAAGAATGGATAAGTGACCTGGAAGATAAAATAATGGAAATAACTACTGCAGAGTAGAATAAAGAAACAAGAATGAAAAGAATTGAGGACAGTCTCAGAGACCTCTGAGACAACATTAAACTCACCAACATTTGAATTATAGGGGTTGCAGAAGAAGAAGAGAAAAAGAAAGGGACTGAGAAAATATTTGAAGAGATTATAGATGAAAACTTGCCTAATATGGGAAATGAAATAATTAATCAAGTCTAGGAAGCACAGAGGGTCCCATACAGGATAAATCCAAGGAGAAACACACCAAGACACATGTTAATCAAACTATCAAAAATTAAATACAAAGAAAAAATATTAAAAGCAGCAAGGGAAAAATAACAAATAGCATACAAGGGAATCCCCATAATGTTAACAGCTGATCTTTCAGCAGAAACTCTGCAAGCCAGAAGGGAGAGTCAGGACATATTTAAAGTGATGAAAGGGAAAAATCTACAACCAATATTACTCTACCCAGCAAGGATCTCATTCAGATTCGATGGCGAAATTAAAAATTTACAGAAAGCAAAAGCTAAGAGAATACAGCACCACCAAACCAGCTTTACAACAAATGCTGAAGGAACTTCTCTAGGCAGGAAACACAAGAGAAGGAAAAGACCTACAATAACAAACCCAAAACAATTAAGAAAATGGTAATAAGAACATACATACCGATACTTACCTTATATGTAAATGGATTCAGTGCTCCAACCAAAAGACACAGACTGGCTGAATGGATACAAAAACAAGAACCATATATATGCTGTCTACAAGAGACCCACTTCAGACCTAGGGACACATACAGAGTGAAAGTGAGGGGATAGAAAAAGATATTCCATGTAAATGGAAATCAAAAGAAAGCTGGAGTAGCAATTCTCATAGCAGACAAAATAGTTTTAAAATAAAGACTTTTACAAGAGACAAAGAAGGACACTACATAATGATCAAGGGATCAATCCAAGAATAAGATATAATATTGTAAATATTTATGCACCCAACATATGAGCACCTCAATGCATAAGGGAAATGCTAACAGCCATAAAAGGGGAAATTGACAATAACACAATCATAGTAGGGTACTTTAATACCCCACTTTCACCAATGGACAGAACATCTAAAGTGAAAATAAATAAGGAAACACAAGCTATAAATGATACATTAAACAAGATGGACTTAATTGATATTTATAGGACCTTCCATCCAAAAATGACAGAATACACTTTCTTCTCAAGTGTTCATGGAACATTCTCCAGGATAGATCATATCTTGGGTCACATATCAAGCCTTGGTAGATTTAAGAAAATTGAAATCATATCACATATCTTTTCTGACCACAACGCTATGAAATGAGATATCAATTACAGGGAAAAATCTGTAAAACTACAAACACATGGAGGTTAAATAATACACTACTTAATAACCAAGAGATCACTGAAGAAATCAAAATATACCTAGAAACAAATGACAATGAAAACATGATGACCCAAAACATATGGGTTACAGCAAAAGAAGTTCTAAGAGGGAAGTTTATAGCAATACAATCCTATCTCAAAAAACAAGAAACATCTCAAATAAACAACCTAACCTTACACTTAAAGTAATTAGAGAAAGAAGAACAAAAAAAACTGCCAAAAGTAGCAGAAGGAAAGAAATCATAAAAATTAGATCAGAAATAAATGGAAAAGAAATGAAGGAAACAATAGCAAAGATCAATAAAACTAAAAGCTGGTTCTTTGAGAAGATAAACAAAATGGATAAACCATTAGCCAGACTCATCAAGAATAAAAGGGAGAAGACATAAATCAATAGAATTAGAAATGAAAAAGGAGAAGTAACAACTGACACTGCAGAAATACAAAGCACCCTAAGTGACTACTACAAGGAACTCTATGCCAATAAAATGGACAACCTGGAAGAAATGGGTAAATTCTTTGAAAAGCACAACCTTCCAAGACTGAACCAGGAAGAAATAGAAAATATAAACAGACCACTCACAAGCGCTGAAATTGAAACTATGATTAAAAATCTTCCAACAAACAAAAGCCCAGGACCAGATGGCTTCACAGGTGAATTCTATCAAACATTTAGAGAAGAGGTAACACCTATCCTTCTCAAACTCTTCCAAAATATAGTAGAGGGAGGAACACTCCCAAACTCATTGTATGAGGCCACCGTCACCCTTATGCCAAAACCAGACAAAGATGTCACAAAGAAAGAAAACTACAGGCCAATATCACTGATGAACATAGATGCAAAAATCCTCAACAAAATACTAGCAAACAGAATCAAACAGCTCATTAAATACATCATGAACAAGTGAGGTTTATCCCAGTAATGCAAGGATTCTTCAGTATATGCAAATCAATCAATGTGATACACCATAGTAACAAACTGAAGGATGAAAAGCCATAGGATCATCTCAATTGAGGCAGAGAAAGCTTTTGACAAAATCCAACACCAATTAATGATAAAAACCCTCCAGAGAGTAGGCATAGAGGGAACTTACCTCAACATAATACAGGCCATATATGACAAACCCACAGCCAACATCGTCCTCCATGGTGAAAAACTGAAACCGTTTCCACTAAGATCAGGAAGATGATAAGGTTGCCCACTCTCGCCACTATTATTCAACATAGTTTTGGAAGTTTCAGCCACAGCAATCAGAGAAGAAACAGAAATAAAAGGAATCCAAATTGGAAAAGAAGAAGTAAAGCTGTCACTGTTTGCAGATGACATGATACTATACATAGAGAATCCTAAAAATGCCACCAGAAAACTACTAGAGCTAATCAATGCATTTGGTAAAGTAGCAGGTTACAAAATTAATGCACAGAAATCTTTTCCATTCCTATACAGTAATGATGAGAAATCTGAAAGAGAAATTAAGGAAACACTCTCATTTACCACTGCAACTAAAAGAATCAAATACCTAGGAATAAACCTACCTAAGGAGACAAAAGACTTATATGCAGAAAATTATAAGACACTGATGAAGAAATTAAATATTATACAAACAGATGGAGAGATATACCATGTTCTTAGATTGGAAGAATCAACATTGTGAAAATGACTCTACTCCCAAAGCAATCTACAGATTCAATGAAATCCCTATCATACTACCAATGGCATTTTTCACAGAACTAGAACAAAAAATTTCACACTTTGTATGGAAACACAAAAGATCCCGAATAGCCAAAGCAATCTTGAGGGAAAAAAATGGAGCTGGAGGCATCAGACTCCCAGACTTCAGACTATACTACAAATCTACAGTAATCAAGACAATATGGTACTGGCACAAAAACAGAAATATAGATCAATGGAACAGGATAGAAAGCCCAGAGATAAATCTACACACATATGGTCACCTTATGCTTGATAAAGGAGGCAAGAATATACAATGGAGGAAAGACAGCCTCTTCAATAAGTGGTGCTGGGAAAACTGGACAGCTACATGTAAAAGAATGAAATTGCAATACTCCATAACACCGTATATAAAAACAAACTCAAAATGGATTAAAGACCTAAATATAGGGCCAGACACTGTGAAACTCTTGGAGGAAAACTTAGGCAGAACACTCTATGACATAAATCACAACAAGATCCTTTTTGACCCACCTCCTAGAGAATAAATAAATAAATAAATAAATAAAAACAAAAACAAATGGGACCTAATGAAACTTAAAACTTTTTGCATAACAAAGGAAACCATAAACAAGATGAAAAGACAATCCTCAGAATGGGAGAAAATATTTGCAAATGAAGCAAATGACAGTGGATTAATCTCCAAAATTTATAAGCAGCTCATGCAGCTCAATATCAAAAAAACAATCAACCCAATTCAAAAATGGGCAGAAGACCTAAGTAGACATTTCTCCAAGGAAGATATACAAATTGCCAACAAACACATGAAATAATGTTCTACATCACTAATCATTAGAGATATGCAAATCAAAACTACAACAAGGTATCACCTCACACCAATCAGAATTGCCATCATCAAAAAATCTATAAACAATAAATGCTGGAGATGGTGTGAAGAAAAGAGAACGCTCTTGCACCTTTGGTGGGAATGTAAATTGATACAGCCACTATAGAGAACAATATAGAGATTACTCAAAAAACTAAAAATAGAACTACCATATGACCAAGCAATCCGACTACTGGGCATATACCCACAGGAAACCATAATTCATAAAGGGTCATGTACCACAGTGTTCATTGCAGCTCTATTTACAATAGCTAGGACATGGAAGCAACATTAATTGTCCATCCACAGATGAATGGATAAGGAAGATGTGGCACATATATACAGTGGAATATTACTCAGTCATAAAAAGAAATGAAGTTGAGTTGTTTGTAGTGAGGTGAATGGACCTAGAGTCTGTTATACAGAGTGAAGTAAATCAGAAAGGGAAAAACAAATACTGTATGCTAACACATATATATGGCATCTAAAAAAAAAAAGGTTCTGAAGAACCTAGGGTGAGGACAGGAATGAAGACACAGATGTAGAGAATAGACTTGAGGACACAGGGAGGAGGAAGGGTAAGCTTGGACGAAGTTAGTGAGTGGCATGGACTTATATATTCTACCAAATGTTAAATAGATAGCTAGTGGGAAGAAGCTGCATAGCACAGGGAGAACAGTTCAGTGTTTTGTGACCACCTAGAGGGGTGGGAGAGCATGAGTGGGAGGGAGGGAGATGGAAGAGGAAAGAGATATGGGGATATATGTATATGTATAGCTGATTCACTTTGTTATAAAGCAGAAACTAACACACCATTGTAAAGCAATTATACTCTAATAAAGATGTTTAAAAAATACTAAATAAAAAGAAAAAATATACACATAGGCATAACTCGTTTTATTGTGCTTTGACTGATTGCACTGCTTCACAGATATTGCATTTTCTACAAATTTCAGGTCTGTGGCAATCCTACCTTTTAAGATGATAATTAGCAACTTTTTGCAATAAAATATTTTAAAATTAAGTTATGGAAGTTTTAAGGCATAATTCTATTGTACACAATAGGCTACAGTATAGTGTAAACATAACTTTTATATATATTTGGAAAACAAAACGTCATGTGGCTGGCTTTATTTAGATGTTTGCTTTGTTGAGGTAGTCAGAAACAGAACCTACAATATCTCCAAGGTCTGCCTGTACATATTTTCTATGACTACACTGTAAATTCCCTGAAAGTGGGAACAATGCCTTATTGGTATTTACATTACTGATTTTATCTAGAGGAGTACTCAACAACTCTTTGTTGCAATTAAATTAATTTTAAATTACCTTTAGTGATTTTGAATTCCAAGGTATCTGATAATTCCCACTTGCTATCTGGAATTTCAGGATTCGCCTTTGTTTATTCTCTTCTGCTGGTCTCAGTCACGTTGTCTTATCTCCTCATGGGTTTTGTTGTATCATTGATTCTCTGTGTGACTTTGGTTTGAAAAAATACTTCCAGAAATACTTTGAGGTATAAAACAATGTATTCCTCCAGGAGAATTTTTATTTGCTTCTACAGGTACCTGGAGGCATTAATATTCAGGGATCCTTTCACTTCTATTTCAGAATGAGATTTTCTGAGTGATATAGATGGTTTTGTTACCGAACAAAAGTTCGTGTGCCTAATGCACAGTGAAGCCAAATAAGCCGAAACATTGGACTTTGGAGCAAAGAAAAGTTTCTCGTAAGGCCAAGCAAGGAGAACGAGTGGCTCGTGCTCAAAAACCGTGAACTCCTTGGTGGTTTGCAGAGAGTTTTTATAGGCAAAATTTGGGGTGAGGGCTGCAAAGTGTGTGACTTTCTTCTGATAGGTTGGTGGTGAAGTAACAGGGCAGGTTTTCCAGGAATATTCTGCTCAGCCTGAAATTACCATCCTCCACCTGGGTGGGGCCCTTTGTTCCTGCAGAAGAACTCAAAGATATTCCCTGAGGAGGAAACAGGACACTGCCCCAAGGCTGAACTATTGTTCTTCGACTTCTCCTCCCTTGTTTCTGCATTCCTTCCCTTCCTTGATTAACAAATGTTTGAATCTGCCCTTTGGAAATCAGGGAAGGGCAAGGAGGCTGAATGAAGCCTATTTCCTACAAACAAGAAATGAGAGACACAGAAAGAATTTTGTGCCCAGGAGGGTCCCACAGTATCCTGTTTGGTTTCATTTTGAAACTAGGCTTCAGTCAGAGAAAGGCTAGTTTACTTCTGGGTCCCCTTTTCTCCTGAGGTATAGCATTTTGGGGTCCCAATCTAAGATACAGCTGATTTAGCAAACTCCAGCTGTGGACCTTTAAGGTTTTGAAAATTTTGTTTAGTCTTCAGCTGTCTCACCAGGATCAGCAAATGTCCCCAGGGCAGAACCAGCCATTCGGGAGGAGTCTCTTTCTCTTGCCAATGCTGACCTGATGTTCCTCACTGTCTGTTATCTCTGAACCTTTAAGCAGCTGATTTTTATCTTGTGTCCATCTTTCCTAGTTGTTCTCAGTGACAGTCCTCAGAGCTGATCCAAATTACTTAGTCCATATTTACTGGATGCTGAATCTTGAAAACCACAATGTTGAACTGACTCAGTGTTCTTTTCTAACTTTAAAAGAATGACCATTGACTTTGGCAGATTTTAAATTAGCCATAGCAGGAATCTTGGATTGTTGCCTGACTACTGGGTAACATTTTGGAAGTTACCAGGAAATGTTAATGAAATATCAGATTCTATGCTTCCAGAGTTCAGCCAAGTGCCTCCTCAACTTCAGAGTGAAACAATAGATTTAAACTTCTATGCAAGTCAGTCTTAATTCCCTATGAATCTGTTTTCATCTTGGGTATGATAAAATGTGAGTAAGAATTAACATTGTGATAACTTAGTTTCCACATAGAATCCACTTATCAAAACAACAGGATATGTGAACAGGTGAAAAGAAATGGAAGAATTATGGCCAGACTCCATGGACAAGGCTTCTTTCTGTGGTGACTTTAAGATTATTTGTCCATTAATTCATCCAGCATTTATCAGAACTCCAAAATGTGTCAGGTGTGATAAGGATTCTGAGAATGGGAAGAAGAATTGAAAAAGAAAGCCATGGTTCCTGTCCTCCCAGCAACCACTTAATGTACTATTACTCTAAGAACATTCCAAAACTTTCCAACACTCATTCAAGAGTGTTTTCTTTGTTCTACTGTCCAGACATATTTGCAGTGGGTCCTGAAATTAACACCTCATGGCAACAAGAAGTTACCGTGTGCTGGGAGCAGTGACTAGGGGGAGGGAGCGAGAAAGAGTTGGCAGTAGGAGCAGGAGGAGAGTTTCCTGCTGTGCTGTTTGGGATGGGGATGGGCAAGGAAGCTAATCTACAAGGTCACACTGAGCCCCAGCTTCCACTCCACTGTTTTTTCTTTGTGTTGAGGGACTACTCCCTGGATGAGAATCCCTTTTTCCTACTTCACCTCCCTTTTCACTGCGACCAAAGCAAAATATCATAATGCGACTTCTGCTCTGATGGATGAGTGGATGTCTGTAATGAGGCCACAGATAAGACATAGCACTGTTCCTGACTTTTTTTTTTTTTTTTTTGCGGTACATGGACCTCTCACTATTGTGGCCTCTCCCGTTGCAGAGCACAGGCTCCGGACGTGCAGGCTTAACGACCATGGCTCCCGGGCCCAGCTGCTCCGCGGCATGTGGGATCTTCCCAGACCAGGGCACAAACCCGTGTCCCCTGCATCGGCAGGCGGACTCTCAACCACTGCGGCACCAGGGAAGCCCTGTTCCTGACATTTTAATAGATCAGAAGCTTTAATTAAAGCCAAGAGAGAACTGAAATTGTTCAACATCACTACTTTTGCTTACACCTTAGACTTTTTCCAGGAATTCCTGGGAAGAAAGCAACTGTTAGGCCAAGCACACTTCCTAAGTATGAAAGAGAATTAGAAAGTTAAATACACTAGCAAAATGCCATGGAAATTAAGCAAGCTCCTCCTATTAGTTCTTCTTGTGTCTTAAAACCAGGACTATGACCTAGAAGTCACAATGTGTCTCGTCTCTCTCTCTATTGTAAATAATTCAACCAAAATGACACATCTTGGTGAAGTTCAAATATTTATGAATAAGCTGGTTGAACAAACCTGCTTTGAGCTTGGATGTGGAAACTAAAGACAAACTCCAGTGTTGTGATTTGACAGAGTTAGAAAATAAGAAGTGGGAGGATTACAAATGTGAAAGATTTGAGAATTAAAGGGCTAAAATGTGAACGTAAATGCAGCTGCGTTAACACCATTAACACCCCAGTAATTCATGTTTCCTGAGGAAGCTAATCTGATTCATTGTAAAATTAATGCAATTGGTTTGCTATTATATTAGGTAGTTAATTAATTAATTAATTGAAATTGAGCTTGGTTGTCCAATTAAATTTTAATTAATACAATAATTGGAAGTAGTCAAAAAAGCATTGCTTACCAGCAGCCCTTTGGGACCTATTTTTGAACAGATCAAAATGATTGTAATTAGGTGTAGCTAAAGGGCCTGAGGACACCTCGAAAAGTTTATTCTGAAGAGGCTTAAACTCCTTTCCACCTGTAACCTTATTTATATTTATTATTAATTTTCATAGAAAGGTATATTCACAGAGAATAAACTAGCTTTTTTCTCTGCTTGTCTGAAAAAATTCTAAACTTATGGTGAGTAATTAATAGAATTTTCTTATGTTTTATTTAGTTTAGTCTTTCAAATAGGAGCTCATCAATGGATGGCATTGTGTCTATTTACAAGAACCAGTTTGACTAAATTCAGCTTAAATCTGGTTCTTTTTTTCTTTTTTAAGAGGAAATATGTCATCAACTAGATTGGCTGATTTCTTCTTTCCCTTCCCTTCCTTTTTTTTCTCCCTTCCTTCCCTCCTTCCTTCCGCTATGATCAGGCCACCCAAGATAGCTGTTCTCTTGCTCTCCGTACATCCTCTGCTCAAAAAGCCCCTACCTCACCTATACCCTACTCACATGACAGACCTTCCATCTTTTTTTTTTTTTAATTGGGGTATAGTTGCTTTACAATGTTGTGTTAGTTTCTGCTGTACAATGAAGTGAATCAGCTATATGTATACATATATCCCCTCCCTCTTGGGTCTCCTTCCCACGCCCTCCCCATCCCACTCATCTAGGTCACCATGGAGCACCAAGCTGAGACCCCTGCGCTATACAGCAGGTTTCCACTAGCTATCTGTTTTACACATGGTAGTGCATATATGTCAATCCCAATCTCCCAATTCATCTCCCCCTTCCCCCCACCCCCCCACTGTGTCCACACGTCCATTCTCCATGTCTGCATTTCTATTCCTGCCCTGTAAATAGGTTCATCTGTACCATTTTTCTAGATTCCATATCTTAATCATAGAGCCTAATCAGTAAGTGCCTACTTGCCCCCCACCCAGCTAGTGATTGTTCTAATCTTTAGATCAGAATGTCTCCACTATGATAGTTTATCAAGGGGGTAGTAAGGTGCGTGCTCCTCTGCTAGTTTCTCTGGTAACCAGTGAGCCAACCTGCCATGTCCTGCCTGCCACCTGCCATACATGGTGGGGTGTCGCTCCAGGACTCTTTTGCTTCCAATGTGTAAGATCCCCTCTCCAAAAATCATTGATGTCTCTGTCACTGTCTCTGGACTCGCTCTTTCTTTCATTTTTCTTCCTTTCTTTCTTTCTTTCTTTCTTTCTTCCTTCCTTCCTCTCTTTCTCTCTACTTCCCTTCCTCACTGCTACTTTGTAGGAAGGTCCTGAGCCTTTCTGTTTATCTGTGTGTGGGGACACACTGATCAAGTGTTTGTTAAACGTAGTTTTTATCAAAGATATTTTATACTCATATAAAACTTACACATATTCTCCTTTAATCCCCACAATTTAATAATACTTAGAGATAATGATTTTTTTCATTTTACAGATGGGAACCTAAGTTTCAGAAAAGCAAAGGATCCAACTCAAGATCAATGGTTACTAAGTAATGGAATTGCTACTATTACAACATGCTTGTCAATATTAACCAACTTTATATGCCATAAAATTACAGAGTAAAATATCTATTAAATGTTTCATGATTATGCCACCTGCACACATGGCAGAGTCTGGTCGGCCTGCAAATATTCTCTTTTCCTCTCACTTCATTGCTCTTTCTTCTATCTTCAGAGGCTAAGAGAACACCAGCATCTCTCCATGTTAGTTAAACTTAGACCCTCCACCAATTCCAGTTTCCAAACACAGAATCCCCTGAAACCCAATCAGAAAAACTCAAAATATTTTAAATGGTTTTCACCCTCTAATTTTACCTGTAAAGTTAGAACATATTTGTTCTAATGTACATTTTCAGCCCTAGGTCAAAACTACATTTTATGTCTCCTATAAGAAGACCTGGGTCCTTAAAATGCTTTTTCCCTGAAACTAAACAAAAGGGTGACACCATCTAAATGTAACTTTAACTTGTAATTTGGTGAATGCACCTATGTTGAACCACATCACCTTGCCCATTATAATTTCATATTTGTACTTGTATAAATGCCCAGAACTAAGCATTTTTTTCATTTAGAAAATATCTAAAGCTATTTTCTTTAACAAGCACATGATCTCTACACCTCTTCCTCTAACCTTTCTGACAATGTTAAAGTTTCCTAACTGGATAGAATTATGAATTTGAAAAATAATCAGTGGGATAGCATGTCCTCCATTAACCTAGGACAAAAATGGTTTATCCATTAAAAACAAAGTCCCAAAAACCTGACAATAACATTCCATGGAAATATTTCTGAAGAGGCAAATACAGTCATTGTTGAAGAGCTGATACAGAAAATAGGGATATGATTTTAAAAATATATTAAAATGTATGTGCACGTACATGAAAGTAAAAATACATTTAAACATGTTCATGCAGGCTAAAATATATATAACACAATCGCATAATGTATGTAAATATGCCAGTAGTACTCATTTCCCCTTACATAAGGGGAATATGTTGGCTGATTTCCTTGGTAATAGATTAGAAGATGGAATGTTTTGAGTCTCAGGCTCCTACCTATTGCTTTACTATTATATTTACATTTAATTCTCATTTTTACAATTGGCTAAAACGTCAGTAGGAGAAATGGCTTCAGGAACTGGCAGGTGTCATAGAACCCTGGAATTGCATGGACAAGCAGTGGATGTAAGCAACTGCATATATTACAATTACTTTCTTATTAAAAACCTTAGAAAACTGTGGCTGCAGAAGGAGGTCCTCAAGAGGACATGACTACCAGTTGACCCAAGAGCTGGACCTGGGCAGGGCAATCGGGATCCTCACCACCTCCCTTGGTGTTGGAATGTACATTCTGTCCACCATTCCCACAGTGGGAGCTGCTTTCAAGGGCGCAGCCCTGAAAGAGTAAGGTGTTGTTGAAACCATCTGGATGGTATATGTGACTGAACCCAATTAAGACCTCTATATAAACTTTTAAAATTCTGGCAGGTGAGGGTGGAGATCTACTCATCTTGTGGCTGCCCAGGACAAGTCTTGTATGTAAATTCCCTTGATTATTAAACTTGCCACCTACCAATCTGGAAAGGTCTGCCTTTTTCTTGGGACTCCCCTTGCCTGCCATATATGGGGACCAGTTTCAGATTTTATCCGGGAAGGACCAAAGGTCTTGACTTGGGAATGTGTTGCCTAATTAAAGGTTGTTGACTAAAGAAAAACAAAAAAACACAACATAAAAAGTGTGAGTTGGGCTTCCCTGGTGGCGCAGTGGTTGACAGTCCACCTGCCGATGCAGGGGACACAGGTTCGTGCCCCGGTCCAGGAAGATCCCACATGCCGCGTAGCGGCTGGGCCCGTGAGCCGTGGCCGCTGAGCCTACGCGTCTGGAGCCTGTGCTCCACAACAGGTGTGAGTCAAGTTTATTCAGTGATTACTGAGGACTATAGCCTGGGAGACAGCCACCTCTCAGACAGCTCTGAGAAACTTCAGAAGAGGTAAGGCGGGATGTCAGTATATAGGTGATTTTGGTGAAGAGGGTACATGCAACCAATCTCACATTTCAGGAGAAGGTTGTTGCTAGTCATGAGGAACAGGCATCTTAGTTAATGGTTTTAATGTTTTTCTAAGTATGGGAAGATGCAAGAATCCAGGTTCATAAAAAAATTTCTTCTGAAAATATCTATCTGAAGACCTGTTCTGCCAGTTTTCCCAGAGCACAGAGTGCCTCATTCCTGATCTCTACCCTGAACTCCTTTCAGGCGGTGTTGAAGGTCAGTGACTGCAGTGGTTAATGACTCAATCCTTGTAGAGCTGGATGGCAAGTAACATTCTTTAGCTGGCAAGGTACTTCCCCCATTCCACTCTCCATAGTTCTACATGCTCAGCTGACAGAAGTTAAAATAGAGAAGAACTTAATCTTTGTTTCCAAGGCATCCCCAACTTGTGAGTAGAGAATGAGGTTAATCTTTATAAAGTTATACTTTCTTATTTATAATAATTAAAACATATAATTATTATAAATAAATTTCATTGGCTCTTGCGCCCACTTGTAGATTCAGCTCCTGCAATATTCACTCCCAAGTAGTTCTAAGAAATCCAAAGGGCTATCTAATGTGTTCTCACATACAGTTAAGCCCCCTTGGGACTCTGCTATTGCTCCATTAGGTTCCAAAGATCCCTCTGGGCACCATAATCTTCTAGAAAACTCTGCCATTGCTCCCCCAGGCATCATTGCCAATGCACTCAGGTCCACAGTAGATAAATGGGTAGGGGGTGGAACGCCTCTCTTCCCTTGTGTTATAATTTGTCAGAGGGGTCCCCAAGCAGCACTGCCTGTACACCAACATTTTCAGAGCTTTTATGTAAAGCTGCTCTTTCAGTTTTTAGTTATCATATTCTCTCTCTCTAGACATGCATCCGGGATAGAGATGGATCTGAGTGACAGCCATTATGTACTCAAAATGCTCATTCTCTTTCAATGACAAAGGCTTTGTTACAAGTGTGTCATGCCTGCTTCCTTCTTCCCTTTATACGAACATATTTCCAGGAGGCCTCTCAGACCCTGTGAAAAGAGACTTCAGTCAGTGCCATGCCAAAGTGTTCTAGACTTACCAGAATGTCAGCTACACATAGATTGGACTAAAGATGAAATCCTTGCTATAGAAATAAGAACACATTGATGGACTAGTAGAACTGAAAGGGCAGTTGGTGCTCTGATATTGAGTTCAAAAAAAAAAAAGATTAATGGCAATTTCAGAAGAGAGCAACTCAATGCCTAATAGTCATATTCTTTTGGGGAAGAGTGTGAGGGAAAACTACATAACTGGGAGTTAGCTTGGAGTTCCAAAATGGACCCCCTCCCAAACTGAGGATGATAATTCTGGAGATAAAGATCTGGTTTTATCACTTATTGGTTATAAAATCTCTTTTATTTTTAATTTTCTCATCTGTAAAATGGAAGATCCTAATAGAATAAGGAGAAAACTATGGACTTAGATACTTCTCCTCCCTGGACAAAATATATATGAGTATACATATATATATATATATATATATATATATATATATAAAATTTTCTCTCCTTTCATTTAGTGAAAATGTGTATTTTAAAATTTTTTTAGTGTGAGAATTTAAAAAAACATTTTGTACAGTTTTGTAATATATGAACATCAAGGGCAGGTTGTTTTAATATTTTACAAATACGTCACTTCTACAAAGTCAGGATAAGACAGCCTGAGCCTGAACATAGGTTCCTTTTCACAGAAGTCCTCTGTACCTAATTGCAGCTTTCTTCTGCTGATTCTTCAGAATGACCTGTTTAATGTTGCTCGGGCTCCAGGCCTGAATGAAGTGGGGGGAAGGGGGTCCCATTGATGCTAGTGTATCTCATTGAATTCTCTCTGTTCCTTTGAGGTCCTGAACTGTGCCCTGGGACAGTGGGAGAAACAACTGAGAGTGAAATTATTTGCATTTGCTGAGCACTGTGAGAAATTTTGCCTTTAAGCACTGAATTTCTCAGTCTGATTAAGAAGAACCAGGGATTAAAATGAAGTTCATGGCTCTTCCCTTTGAATTCACTGAATTCTTTCCCTAAAACCCAAACTTTACTCTCATTATTGAGTTGCTGGGTGGATTGGCTTTGTACACTATAAAGCACTATATGAATATTTTTAGAGTAGTCATCATGTGAGATAGAATATCAGAGCTGATTTATTAAGCAGCCATTTATTTCCAAGACTGAGGACCAAAGTCCCAGTGAAGATTGATGTTATGCACCAGAAATGCAATATCTAGTACAATAGCCTGGAGTTAAAAATTAGAATTCCAACAATAGAATCAATTCTCCATTCTTAACAGGTCACCTTAATTAAACCCATAATGATCCAAGAGTCTTTGGGGACTATTTCTCAGCCGCCGTGTCCTGTTTGGCATTGACACAATGATTGCTGCCGTAGAGGCCAGAGATGAATGAAATCACCAAGACAGAATGTCCTCCTCTGTGGTGTCTCCTTTCCAGATGTTCATTGTTCTGTTTTGCTGTTGGAGCTCCTAGGTTCACACTGTGCTACAACAAAAATTACAAATGGGAAGTCCACCCTTCACTGTCCTGCAAACTGCACTCATCATAGGCTACAGAGAAGAGCTGCCTTGTGCCTCCACTGTCTCCACATTAGTGAAACAGCTCTTTAAGGTGTCTTTGGAATTTTGATATGTTCTCCTTTCCTTTGCCCTTAGGAGCGGGGTTAGAAACTTTATGTCCAGCCCAAAATGGCTCTTCCCTTTTGTCGTTAGCTTTTGTTTTCAATAATGGCCCATTTTCCTTTGTCCAAATGTATGAACCTCAGTCCTCTATTCCCTTAGGTTAACATTTTTTCCCCAAGGACGTTACTCTCAGTTCCCAAAGCAAATAAACTGATGTCATACTCATTCTCATTAGTCTTTCAGAAGTATTTAGTCAAATCTGGATTCCAGAGAAAAATAAAAAAGACTTACACTGGCAAACTGGGCCTCCCTGCTATAAGCATAGTACCCTAGCCATAAAGTATTGAGAGTCACATGTAGATTCTACACTTTAGGACATTTTTAACAAAAGAGTATGCAACTAGCTGCCGGAGGTTTATTTCTCTTTGCCTAGAAATGGAATGGAGTAGAATCTGTGACTCAATCAGTGAACTATAAACTGGATTTTCACTAAAACATTGGTATTTCACCCCTCAAATAATCCTTGAAGGAAAAAATATCACATCTGGAAGAAATGTCTCATCAGTGCATCATTGCTCATTTATTCAAAGATTGTTGTTCAGTATCTACGATGTGTGTGTCAGTCAATGTTCTAGCTGCTGTGTAGAGCAGTGAATAAGACAATAAAGCTCTGGCCTTTGTGGAGCTAAACAAATAAACAAGATAAATCCAGATTGTGATATATGCTGTATAGGAAATTGTTTCAGTCATCTTGGGCTGTCATGACAAAATATCATAGACTGGATGGCTTAAACAAGAGAAATTTATTTCTTCACAGTTCTGGAGTCTGGAAATCTGAGATCAGAATGCCAGCATGGTCAGGTTCCAGTGTGGGCTCTCTTCTTGGCTTGCAGGTGGCTGATGTTTTACTATGGCCTCACATGGTGGGGGAAGAGGGGGAGAAAGGGAGAGGGGGAGAGAGAGAGAGAGCGCGTGCAAACTCTCTGTTATATCTTCTTAATAAGGGCACTAATCCAATCATAAGGGACCCACCCTCATGACCTTATGTAAACCTAATTACCTCCCAAAGGCCTTGTCTCCAAATATCATCACACTGGGGACTAGGGCTTCAACATATGAATTTTAGGGAGACAAAATTCAGCCCATAGCAAAGCAGAACAATTGACAACCTTATAAGATGTTCAAGTAGAAGTTATTCTGGACACAGAACAGCAAATACAAAAGCCCTGAATATCTAAAGAGTATAGAAGCCAGAGACAAAGGAGGAAGAGAGGATCTTGGCTTGGAATAGGTTGGAGACTCTGGACAGAGAAGGAAGTGGATGAATCAGTAATCAGAACTATCAGGATTTATGGATTAGATGTGGAAGATAAGGGAGAGGAGGAATCAAGGTGATTCCTGAGCTCTTGGACGTACATTAACTCAGAAGGGAATTCCGAGCTTATGACCCAGGAGAGCAAAAGCAACTCTTTATAAACTCAGAAAATTTGTAAACAGTTAACGTAAATGATCCCACAAAGATGCCCAAATAGCTATGGGTTGATCATTCTGAAATATAATAAACGTATCATCAAAATAAGTTCTTATCCAAAATAAGTCTCAGAGACTTTGAGGCTGGTAAAATGAAAACCAAAAGATGGAATGGATCAAAATCAAGTCATGGATCATAAATTCACATAATACATTTTGATTTGCCTTTCGCATATTTATTTCATTTTTATGATATCTATCCATGTGAGAAACAAATTATTTCCACATTAAAATAAACCATGAATAGCCATAATAACTAATATTTATGAAGTGCGTACTTTGTTCTACTTTTTAGGGGTTTCACATGCTATTAATTAACTAGTGCAATTAATTGATCCTTACAACAGTGCTTTCATTAGGCCCACTTTACAGATGGTAGAATTGAGGCACAGTTAGCTGAAATGAACATCATAAGGTGTCACAGCTAATGAGTGGGCAGAGCCAGGATTAAACACAGGAATCTGAAACCAGAGCCCGCCTCACTGTAGTGTCTCATTCATGATTAAGAAGGCTAAAGAGGGTGGGGCAATTAATGGGTTAACTACACGTGTTTGCAGAACTAATGATTTTGGAAAAAAGCATTTGTAAAGATACTTTTATGTACCATGTAGTCCCCAATAAAGCACGCTTCCAAGTGTTTTAAGGTCTTTATAACACGATAAGGACATTTTGAGAGCAATCCAATGAACTGGTCATGAGAAAAACGGACTCCGCACTGTAATTTCTCTCCTGGAGTTTGAACACTGGGCATCATTATCCTCTAGAAGTTGTTTGATCCATTCTACTGACTATGGACTGTTAAAAACATCAATTACTAATATTTACCTGTTTGTGCAAGCTGTCAGCAGATCTATTACTATAAATATCACAATCTGACAAATCGAAAGCAAAATATAATTTATTTCTCCAGTACAGAACTATTTATTGATTTCCTACCCTGTGCCACTTACTGCACTAAGCATTGGGTCCTCTCACAGTTTTAATTGCTCCTTAATAAACACAAGGCTTAGTTTCCAGTTTGGGGTATAGAGAAAGATAATAACTGAATTTTAATATGACAATTTTAGAACCAAAAGTTGCTTTATAACCAATTCATTTTTTTCTCTGCATCATGATACTTTTTTCTGATAATGAGTAATACATCAGTGCCCCTAAAATGATCCAACTGTCTTCAGTGATTTTGCTGAAAGAATATGTTTTCAAAGATGTCATTTATTTGCAGAGAAGGAGGTACTATTAATAGCGTGCTAGTCCAGCATTGCATTTAATGACAATAACCTGAGATGAGATTTGGGACACAAACTTTAAAATGTTTCATATAATGGTAACTGGCTTTGTATTCTGAGTGGTGCTCACTAATTAGTGCTACATGTTTCAAAACTTTTCCAGCATCTCATTTTTATAGCATAATAACCTTAGCTTGCTTTTTGTTGGGTAGGTGCCTCTGCTAGTTTTCCTCAACAGACTGTATGGAGTGAGAAAAGTCAACAGCCCATTTTTAACCTCAGTGAGATGAATAAGCCCAGGAAAAGATTCAGTCAAGCTCTGCATCCTCCTGACAGTGAAATACATGTTTTTCCTATTTAGATGCACAGTTTACAAGGAGTAATTGACAGTTTTGCAGAACTTCTCAAGGTTAGACCTTATGGCTCTTTAAGGTCTTACTGAGGATGTTATGAGTGTATCAATAACCACCCTTTCCTGCCAAATTCAATTCCAAGAGCTTTCTATCCTTGAATGTGCTCAATGAATGTTAAGGCTGGCTAAGTAACTGGAAGAAAGTTATTCATCACCTGCAAAGCTGTGTGGTAGTGACTGAACAAAGAGAAATCTGAACACTTTCCACATGTCAAAAAGTGCGAGGTTAGTATGATTGTGTTATTGATTTTAAATACCTGTCAAATGTAGTAATTTTAACCTACTTAATATTGCTGATTGTTGAGAAAGGAATAATGGAGGGTTGGTTTAATCAGAGCTGGAAGTCATTTTTGTGCACTTGAGCATAATGAATTCATATGTACATTCTGGTGAGTATATGGCTTTTGCTACTTTTAAACTTAAGGCAAAACATACTAGTGGAAAATTGCCTTGGAGCAAAAACTGTATTTTATACTGCTTATCATGGTAGGATGCATTTTTATTAAAAATCATGACTCCTACACAGAAGTAGTAGAAGTAGTCCTGGTCTGGAATGTCATTAAAACGAATACTGCTGTACGTAAGCAGATTTGAGAAGAACCACATTTTAGTTCTTTGTTTCATTACTCACTCCTACCTTTCCAAGAAGAATGTCACCTATGTTCTTTTTCTGCCTTTTTCTCACCTAACCTTTCCAGAGCTATATCACTTTAACCACATCTCTACCCATTCCTGCTAAACTCCTTTTTCCAGGAATAAGGACATAAAATTCTACTAATAATCATTACAGAGTGGTTTGCATCTTACAAAGAATATCCTTTGCATTTCTTAATGCAGTTCTTTCAAGTAAGATCCATTTAATTCCAGATGTTCATGTGATGAAACTGAGGCTCAGGACCATTGAGTGCCATTGTCCATGGCCACATACCAATAACCAGCAGAGTGGGAAAAGGAAATATGGGTGCAATAATTATGCTACTCTGAGTATTTCTGCACATGTGGATCTGAACCACTGGTATCTGAATTGTCTGGGTAGTTGTTATAAATGGTGATTTCTGGGCTCCATCCCAGAACTACAGAATCAGAATCTCTTGCAATAGCGCCCGTTGAATCTCATTTGAAATAAGTACTATAAGTAATTCCAATGCAATGTATATGCAGTTTAAGAACCCCTATATCATACTATAGTATCATTGAGCAAATCATCTACATAAGACTGTTGAATGGTTTTATATTTTGTTTTGTGTGCTTTCACACATTTCATCCTCAGAACAAATCTGGTTGTTGCACAGAACAGGTATTAATTTTCCCACCTCTCTCTTTCCCATAATGTCTTTTAAGATAAACTGAGACAAGGGGGAAAGTGATTTGCCCAAAGCCACATAGCAAGTCCCAGATTTAAAAGCATTTATGCAATTTAAATATAAAGTGCCATTACCAGAAATCATTTGAGTAAGACTGACTTTTAATGTGAATCTATGTTAGATGTGCTATGGAGGAAAATACTTACGTTTCAGTAATGCTCATTTCTGTGGTGTAGTCTATGCCCATGCAGACACTGAAAATGGAGTGTAGATTTTTAAATTGGGAGCAATGAGCAAATCTTGACAGAAAATGCAACACTGCCCTTTGAGAGCGACTTTCTACTCTAAGTTCTAATTGATTATATTATTTGTTTAGGTCTCCAAAGGTCTAATTAGAGAAAGCAGAGGTAATAAATTCAAAGCCTCTGCAATGGGTCAATAGGAATGTACCCTTTGGTTGTGACTGTTAGATTGAATGATGTTCCTACTAATATGGAAGACTTGGTCATTGACTAATGGTCTTCTCTGACTTTTTTTTTTTTTGATTATGAAAGGCTTTATTTTTTTAACTTTTCATTTTATATTGGAGTATAGCTGATTAACACTGTTGTGATAGTTTCAGATACACAGCAAAGTGACCCAGCCATACATATACATGTCTCCATTCTCCCCCAAACTCCCCTCGCATCCAGGCTGCCACATGACATTGAGCAGAGTTCCCTATGCTATACAGTAGGTCCTTGTTTGTTATCCATTTTAAATATAGCAGTGTGTACATCATGTTGATTCCAAACTCCCTAACTATCCCTTCTCCCCACCCTTCCCCCTGGGTAACAATAAGTTCGTTTTCTAAGTCTGTGAGTCTGTTTCTGTTTTGTAAATAAGTTCATTTGTATTTCTTTTTAGATTCTGCATATAAGGGATACCATACAATATTTCTCTTTCTCTGTCTTCACTCAGTATGACAAGCTCTTGGTCCATCCATGTTGCTGCAAATGGCATTATTTCATTCGTTTTAATGGCTGAGTGATATTCCATTGTATATATGTACCACATCTTCTTTATCCATTCCATGTTCTGGTGACTGTAAATAGCGCTTCAATGTCCATGTCCTGGTGATTGTAAATAGTGCTGCAATGAACCTTGTGGTGTATGTGTCTTTTTGAATTGTGTTTTCTCTGGGTATATGCCCAGGAGTGGGATTGAAAGGTCATATGGTAGCTCTGCTTTTAGTTTTTTAAGGAACCTCCATACTGTTCTCCATAGTGGCTGTGTCAGTTTACATTCCCACGAACAGCATAGGAGGGTTCCTTTCTCTCCATACCCTCTTCAACATTTAGTGTTTGTGGATTTTTGTTGGTAGCCATTCTGACTGGTGTGAGGTGATACCTCACTGTAGTTTTTATTTGCATGTCTCTAATAATTAGTGATGTTAAACTTCTTTTCATGTGCTTCTTGGCCATCTGCATGTCTTGTTTGGAGAAATGTCTATTTAGGTCTTCTGTCCATTTTTTTGATTGGATTGTTTGTTTTGATGATATTAAGCCTCATCAGTTGTATGTAAATTTTGGAGACTAATCTCTTGTTGGTCACATCATTTGCAAATATTTTCTCCCAATCTGTGGATTGTCTTTTTGTTTTGTTTATGATTTCCTTTGCTGTGCAAAAGCTTTTGAGTTTAATTGGGTCCCTTTTGTGTATTTATGTTTTTATTTCCATTATTCTGGGAGAGAAATCAAAAAAGATATTGCTGCAATTTATGTTAGACAGTGTTCTTCCTATGTTTTCCTCTATGAGTTTTTTATAGTGCCTGGTCTCACATTTAGGTCTTTAATCCATTTTTGAGCTTATTTTTGTGTATGATGTTAAAGAATGATCTAATTTCATTTTCTTTACATGTAGCTGTCCAGTTTTCCCAGCACCATTTGTTGAAGAGACTGTCTTTCCACCATTGTGTGGTCTTGCCTCCTTTGTTGTAGATAAATTGACCATAGGTGAGTGGGTTTATTTCTGGATTTTGTATCCTGTTCCATTGATCAATATTTCTATTTTTAGGCCAGTACCATACTGTTTAGATGACTATAGCTTTAGAGTATAGTTTGAAGTCAGGGAGCCTGATTCCTCCAGAGCCGTTTTTCTTACTCAAGGTTGTTTTGGCTATTTGGGGTCTTTTGTGTCTCCATACAAATTTTAAGATTTTTTTGTTCTAGTTCTGTGAAAAATGCCATTGATAATTTGATAGGGATTGTACTGAATCTGTAGATTGCCTTGGGTAGTATAGTCATTTTGACAATATTGAGTCTTCCAATCCACAAACATGGTATATCTTTCCATCTGTTCGTGCCTTCTTCGATTTCTTTCATCAGTGTCTTATAGTTTTCAGAGTACAGGTCTTTTGTCTCCTTAAGTAGGTTTATTCCTAGGTATTTTATTCTTTTTGATGTGATGGCAAATGGGATTGTTTCTTGAGTTTCTCTTTCTGCACTTTCATTGTTAGTGTTTAGAAATGCAACAGATTTCTGTGTGTTAATTTTGTAACCTGCAACTTTACAAAATTCATTGATGAGCTCTAATAGTTTTCTGGTAGTGTCTTTAGGATTTTCTATGTAATATATCATGTCATATGCAAACAGTGGCAGTTTAACTTCTTTTCCAATTTGGATTCTTTTTATTTCTTTTTCTTCTCTGATTGCCAAACTATGTTGAATAAAAGTGGCAAGAGTGGAAATCCTTGTCTTGTTTCTGATCTTAGAGGAAATGCTTTCAGATTTTCACCATTGAGTATAATGTTAGCCATAGGTTTGTCATATATGACCTTTATTATGTTAAGGTATATTCTCTCTATGCTCACTTTCTGGAGAGTTATCATAGATGGGTGTTGAATTTTGTCAAAGGCTTTTTCTGCATCTATTGAGATGATCATATGGTTTTTATTCTTCAATTTGTTGATGTGGTGTATCACACTGGTTTGCAGATATTGAAAAATCCTTGCATCTCTGGGATAAATCCCACTTGATCATGGTGTATGATCCTTTTAAGGTATTGTTTGGTTTGGATCATTAGTATTTTGTCGAGGATTTTTGCATCTATGTTCATCAGTGATATTGGCCTGTAGTTTCTTTCTTTGTGGTATCTTTGTCAGGTTTTGGTATCAGGGTGATGGTGGCCTCATAGAATGAGTTTGGGAGTTTTCCTTCCTCTGCCATTTTTTGGAACAGTTTGAGAAGGATAGGTGTTAGCTCTTTTCTAAACGTTTGATAGAATTCACCCATGAAGCCATCAGGTCCTGGACTTTTGTTTGATGGGAGTTTTTTAATCACAGTTTCAATTTCACTGCTTGTGATTGGCCTGTTCATGTCTTCTATTTCTTCCTTGTTCAGTCTTGGGAGACTGTACCTCTCTAAAAATTTGTCCATTTCTTCCAGGTTGCCCATTTTATTGGCATACAGTTTTTTGTAGTGGTCTCTTATGATCCTTTGTATTTCTGTGGTGTCTGTTGTAACTTCTCCTTTTTCATTTATAATTTTATTGATTTGAGTCCTCTCCCTTTTTTTCTTGATGAGTCTGCCTTTTTTTCTTGATGAGTCTTGTTTATCCTTTAAAAGAACTAGCTTTTAGTTTCATTCATATTTGCTATTGTTTTCTTTGTTTCTATTTCATTTATTTCTGCTGTGATCTTTATGAATTCTTTCCTCCTACTAACTTTAGGTTTTGTTTATTCTTCTTTCTCTAGTTGCTTTAGGTGTAAGGTTAGGTTGTTTATTTGTGATTTTTCTTGTTTCCTGAGGTAATATTTTATTGCTATAAACTTCCCTCTTAGAACTGCTTTTGCTGCATCCTATAGGTTTTGGATCATTGTGCTTTCATTTTATTTGTCTCTAGGTATTTTTTAATTTCCTCTTTGATTTCTTCAGTTATCCATTGGTTGTTTAGGCTCCACGTGTTTGTGTTTTTATAGTTTTTTCTTGTAGTTTATTTCTAATCTCATAGCATTGTGATCGGAAAAGATGCTTGATATGATTTCGGTTTTCTTAAATTTAGCAGGGCTTGCCTTGTGGTCCAGCATGTAGTCAATCCTGGAGAATGTTTTGTGTGCACTTGGGAAGAATGTATATTCTGCTGCTTTGGTATGGAATGCTCTATAAATATCAGTTAAATCTATCTGATCTAGTGTGTCATTGAAGGCCTGCGTTTCCTTATTGATTTTCTATATGGATGCTCTATCCATCGATGAAAGTGGGGTGTTAAAATCCCCCACTATTATTGTGTTACTGTCAATTTCTCACTTTATTGCTGTTAGTATTTGCCTTATATGTTGAGGTGATCCTATGTTAGGTGCATAGATATTTATAATTGTTACGTCTTCTTCTTGGATTGATCCCTTGATCATTATGTAGTTTCCTTCTTTGTCTCTTATAATAGTCTTTATTTTGAAGTCTGTTTTTTCTGATATGAATATTGCTACTCCAGCTTTCTTTTAATTCCCATTTGCATGGAATATCTTCTTCCATCCCCTCACTTTCGGTCTGTATGTGTCCCTAGATCTGAAGTGGATCTCTTGTAGACAGCATATATACAGGTCTTGTTTCTGTATCCATTCAACCAGTCTCTTTTGTTGACACATTTAATCCATTTACATTTAAGGTAATTATTGATATGTACATTCATTTGCCATTTTCTTAATTGTTTTAGGTTTGTTTTTGTAGGTCTTTTTTCTTCTCTTCCTCTTTTGTTCTCTTCTCTTGTGGTTTGATGACCATCTTTAGTGTTGTGTCTGGCTTGCTTTTTCCTTTTTGTTTGTGTATCTATTGTAATTTTGGGGTTTGCTGTTCCCATGATGTTTTGATATAGCAGTCTATATATGTACAAGGTTTTTTTAAGTTGCTAGTCTCTTTCCCGCCTAGAGGAGTTCCTTCAGCATTCGTTGCAAAGCTGGCCTAGTGGTGCTGAATTCTCTTAGCTTTTGCTTGTCTGTAAAGCTTTTGATTTCTCTGTCAAATCTGAATGAGAGCCTTGTTAGGTAGAGTATTCTTGGTTGTAGCTTCTTCCCTTTTATCACTTTAAATATACCATGTCACTCCTTTCTGGCTTGAAGAGTTTCTGCTGAGAAACCAGCTGATAACCTTATGGGAGTTCCCTTGTATGTTATTTGTCATATTTCCTATGTTGCTTTTAATATTTTTTCTTTGTCTTTAATTTTTGTCAGCTTATTACTATGTGTCTTGGCATGTTCCTGCTTGGGTTTATCCTGCCTGGGACTCTCTGTGCTTCCTGGACTTGGTTGACTGTTGCCTTTCCCATGTTAGGGAATTTTTCAGATATTATCTCTTCAAATATTTTCTTGGGTCCTTTCTCTCTCTCTTCTCCTTCTGGGACCCCTATAATGCAAATGTTGGAGCATTTAATGTTGTCCCAGAGGTCTCTTAGGTTGTCTTCATTTCTTTTCATTCTTTTTTCTTTATTCTGTTCTGCAGCAGTGAATTCCACCATTCTGTCTTCCAGGTAACTTATCTGTTCTTCTGTCTCAGTTATTCTGCTATTGATTCCTTTTAGTATATTTTTCATTTCAGTTATTGTATTGTTCATCTCTGTTTGTTTATTCCTAATTCTTCTAAGTCTTTGTTAGACATTTCTTGCATTTTCTCAATCTTTGCCTCCATTCTTTTTCCAAGATCCTGGATCATTTTCACTATCATTATTCTGAATCCTTTTTCTGGAAGGTTGCCTATCTCCACTTCATTTAGTTGTTTTCCTGGGGTTTTATCTTGTTCCTTCATCTGGTACATAGCCCTCTGCCATTTCACTTTGTCTAACTTTCCGTGATTGTGGTTTTTGTTCTGCTGCAGGGTTGTAGTTCTTCTTGCCTCTGATCTCTGCTCTCTGGTGGATGAGGCTGTCTAGGAGCCTTGCACAAGTTTCCTGATGGGAGGGAATGGTGGTAGGTAGAACTGGGTCTTGCTCTGGTGGGCAAGGCAGTGCTCAGTAAAACTTTAATCTGCTTGTCTGCTGATGGGTGGGGCTGTGTTCCTTCCCTGTTAGTTGTTTGGTCTGAGGTGACCTAGCCCTGGAGCCTACAGGCTGTATGGTGGGGCTAATGGCAGCCTCTGGGAGGGCTCATGCCAGTGAGTATGTCCCAGAACTGCTGCTGCCAGTACCTTTTTCCCTGCATTGAGCCACAGCCACTGCCCACCTCTGCAGGAGACCCTCCAACACTAGCAGGTAGGTCTGGCTCAGTCTCCTATGGGGTAACTGCTCCTTTCCCCCAGGTCCTGGTGCACACAAGACTTTGTGTGTACTATCTAAGAATGTAGTCTCTGTTTCCCCAGTCCCATGGAAGTCCTGCAATCCAATCCCGCTGGCCTTCAAAGTCAAATTCTCTGGGGATTTCTACTCCTGTTGTTGGGCCCCCAGGCTGGGAAGCCTGACGTGGGGCTACCTTCACTCCAGTGGGTGGACTTCTGTGGTATAATTATTCTCCAGTTTGTGGGTCACCCACTGGTAGTTACGAGATTTGATTTTATCGTGATTGCACCCCTTGTACCATCTTATTGTGGCTTCTCCTTTGTCTTTGGATGTGGGATATCTTTTTGGTGAGTTCCAGCATGTTTCTGTCAATGGTTATTCAGCAGTTAGTTGTGATTTCAGTGCTGTCAGAAGAAGAGGTGAGTGCACCACCTTCTACTCTGCCATCTTGAACCAATCTCCTCTTCTCTGACTTTGGTGTCCCTTTTGAGCACTTTTCCATCTGTGGCACTAAGGCTTAAGGAAATCAGTTTGGCATTCACCTAGGATGGTATATTTTATTTTTTGCAGTTAAATTTGGGTGGAATGACATGGCAAATTGCCATTGAAAAAGGCGAGTCAAAGATAAAAGACCAAAAATATTGTGGACGTTATTGAATTGATTAGTAACTCATTCTTCTATCACTTCCTTCTCCTCCATCCCCCAAAGTTATGTCCCCTTCATGCAGGGTTCAAGTCCTTGGTCCAATCTGGGGCAACTCTGAAGGGCTCTCCAGCTCTAGAGCTCTCTGTAGGGTTAGCTGAAATTTTTGTTGCAACTTCTTCACAGTTTAATTTCTTCCTGTGCCCCATTCCACTTCACTCACCCCTCATAGGTGTAGGTCTGGAGTACATTCCCCATATACCTCCTGCATGCAAATCTTAGAGTCTCAGAGTCTATTCTCAGAGAACTAATTGTACATCTGGGCTTTTTGAAGACAATTGGTGATAACTTCTCCCAAAGTCTAATAATAGGTGCTGAGACATCCATGCTGAATATACTTAAAGAGAGCAGAACTAGTCTGTGACCATGAACTCTTATTAAACATTACAGTCTATTTGAAACAAGAATTGAAGAATGATATAAACCTACAGAGGGAATAATTGAACTTTTGCTCTCCTTTCCTGTGGACTACACCTGCTTTTTACTCCAAGTCAAAGAAGGGGAACTAGAAGAGTTTTCAAGTGAGTTTGGGGCTGCTTACACAGAGATACATTTTATTCCCTAGTTGGAAATTACCAGAACTGCAGAATCCTGGGTGATGAGGATACGTTGGTCCCAACAGAACACCATAAGAGAGTTCTTGGGAGAGCTGAACAAGCCATCATCTAAAGTTGAGGCCATATGTTAACATGCTGCTTCCTCTAGGTTTGGAGAAGTTTAAGCTAAGCAGTGTTGTGTAAGCCCTGACAGTTGTTTTTCTTTTTTGTAATGCAAGTTCTTGACATAAGCTGTGATTGTCCAGGTATCCATTTCAAAAAGGCAGCCATTTCAAAGACAGCTATCTCAAATAAACACATTGACAACCACCCAACTGTATGAAGAGCCAGGCTACCTCCCCAACTGAGGTTCTTTTGTTTTAGAGATCTTGGTTGATTTTGATAGCTTACCATTTGGGCCACTTTTAAAAATTCTCTTCCTAAGCTTTAAATTCCTGCTCTTATGTTTAAAATTCACCAATAAAGATTGAGCCCTTGAAATCTTAGGCCTGTATCCTCACCCCTAATAAAAACAGAACCCCAGGCCTGCCTGTTACCTCACTGTGTGGTCCCAGGTGTGCTATTATAATTTCCAGATTCTGTAAGTAATAAACTTTTATTTTTTCAAAGTTTCCTGATGGTTGTTACTAAAGATGTGTTATAATCAAAATAAAGAGCATAAGGACTGGTCCAATCACGACATTGGTTATTGATAGGCTGAGACCTGCACAAAACAGGCAAGAAGTTAAAACAGCCTGTATTTTCAGGGAGAAAAGAGAAGTAACAGGTCACAGTGTCAAGTAGGTGTGAGTTTCCATATTCCAGGGGGATGCTGTGGCTGGTAGCTGTGCTATAGCTCTCTTGATGCGGCTTCATTAGTGAAAGGCCAAGTGATATTAATCTAGCAACAAGAGCTGAGGGAGAGGTAAAGGAGGTAAGCTGGCCAGTGCACCCCCCATGTCAGTTTCTGAGCTCTACATCAAGGGTTATTGGACTAGACATATGCATGAGATATCCTGAGGGATTTTCATTGGTCATCTCTTGTATCTGAGCTCTACACTCCCAGTGTTTATTATACTCCTTTCTCTCTGATTCAGTCTCCTCTCCCTTGTTTTTCCTCCCAAAATCACTTTCTTCCAACCCTAATAACTTTTCCTTAATTTCTTCAGGAGAGCAGTTTACTTTTCTCTTTGTCTTACTCCTCATCTATGCCCCAAATTGCCCCCAAAATTATTTAGTTAACCCACCTGTTCTCTAATGTTTTGGACCCAGAACCACTTAAAATATCTGTCAAAATTGCAGAAAGTTACAACTCATTTTTATTTATTGTGGATTTTTAAAATTTATTTATTCAAAATTATTTGATTACGATTTCAAGAAAAAAATGTTAGAAAGAGAAGATCCCTTAAATTTAGGAAGTAAAGGGATCCAGTGTTATTAGTTACTCAAGATGATTTGATTACCATAATTAGGTCTTAATTTGGCTGAATTAAATTTCCTGGCATTGAGGGGAAAAAAAAGGGAGAGAGAAGATGGGGGAGTTAAGCATTGACGTTCTGGCAGAAGAAGATATTTAAATTTGTCAACAGAGAAACTTTTTTCATAAACTAAACTCAAGCATAAATTTATTTCATGTCATTAAATAAGAGGTGCTATGACTTGCAAAAGATGTATAAATGCTTTCAGAATGGACAGCCCTCATTCTTTAAAGCCAGAGCACATAATATTACATTGTAAGGGCAATGCTGTGGAATAGTGGAAAGCACTTTGGACCTGGAATCAAAGATCTGAGTTTGAATTCTGTAAAAACTTTATAGAAGCTCAGAGCAACATTTTTCTTATCTCTAAAGAATATATTTGTTCATGGGTCTTTTTGTGGAAATAAAATAAATATATATGAAAATGTACATAAGATTGTCTGGCTTAAACTAGAAGATAATTAAGAGTTTTTTAAATTTAATCTGGGAGGAAGAGGAAGATACGGAAATATATTCATCTATCAACTACATATATTTTTCACATTGCATTTAATTTTATTTTTGCATTTTATACATATAATTTTATTTCTCTCAAGAATATTATTCCCATTTTAGAGAGAGAAAAGTGGCTCTTGGATCCTGATTGATCTTGGTCCTTAGAGATCCATAGACATTCAAAAAGAATAAAACAAAACAACAGTGGTAACATTCTTCTTGATTGTTCTTGTAAGGATGTGCTGGTAGCCTCACCTTCTAAGCCAGCAGAGTTTCACAGTGGGCTGAACCCTCTTTACTCCTGAAATTAGAGACTAGTAGACTTCATAGCTTGGGAGGCAACAGAGCACAGTGTTCTTCTTGGAACCCCAATACAGGATTGACAACTTTCCAAATTAGCCCACAGCAACAGAAACTGCTGTACTCTCACCAGCACACAAGGGAATGCTGCTGCTCAAGGAGGACTAGAAGCTCTTTCTAAGCCCCTGTTGTAAACATATCTATGTGTGGCAACTCCTCTAAGGAAAAGTAAGTGTCCTTAAAGACATTCAATTATAGCCTCTCAAAGGACTGATTTTCAACTTAAATATTTAATAAATGAATTAAAAAAAAGAATTATCATTATTGAGAACCAAAATTGAAGCTTGAGAAACTAAGTAGAAGAAATATTTCAAAATACAGAAAAAAATACAAAGGTATGCAAACCATCAGGGAAGATGTAAAAGACTTGGAGGACAGATTTAATAAACATAACATAGACATATGGGAATTCCAGAAGAAGGTAACGGAGTATATGGAACATAGGTTATAATTTAAAGAAGAAGAAGAGAAGAAGGAAGAGGAGGAGGAGAGGGAATTAATTTCATCTGAGTTAAAGAATGACTTGAGGGCTTCCCTGGTGGCTCAATGGTTGAGAGTCTGCCTGCCGATGCAGGGGACACGGGTTCGTGCCCCGGTCCCGGAAGATCCCACATGCAGCGGAGCAGCTGGGCCCGTGAGCCATGGCCACTGAGCCTGCGTGTCCGGAGCCTGTGTTCCGCAACAGGAGAGGCCACAACAGTGAGAGGCCTGCGTACCGCAAAAAAAAAAAAAAAAAGAATCACTTGAATCTAGAGATTAGAAGGGCTTGCTGAGATCTAGGAAGGAATGGCTGAAAAAAAAAAAATAACGTATACCTAGGCATATTCTGGTAAAATTTCTGAACTCTAAGAATAAGAGGAAAACATACAAGCTTCCAATAACAATGAAAACCCTTAAAAAGGAAAGCAATTTTGTATCAGACTTCTCAGTAGCAGCAATAAAACTAGACACAGTGGGAAAAAAACCTTACAGACTGATGAGAAGAGAGGACTCCAGCCTAGAAATCTCATATCTGAGCATGATATTCTCCACTAGTTATGATGAAAAATTTGAGGATACACAATTCAAAGAACATGCCATGATACCACCCTGTCAGAGAAAAACCACTCAAGAATAATAGACATTATAAATGAATCAGAATAGAAACTTCAAGATAGCGGAAGTGTAAGAGGAGAGGCATTGGTTATGAGCAAATAGTTCTGCATTTGCATAGTTAAATCTAAATAGTTAACAGTAGAGTGATTGGAAACACACAAAAGGAATACTAAATAAAGATAATTAGAAAGAAGGAACACCCTGCAATCAGGACAATCCCTAAGAGCTGGGTGGCCCAGAGCACCTCTATGGTGTGTGATGGGGAGAATAATGGCCCCCCAAAGATGTCCATGTCCTGATCTTTATGAATATGCTGTGTTACATGGCAAGAGGGACTTTGCAAATGTGATTAAATTATGAACCTTGAGATAGGACAATTATTCTAGATTGTCTGAGTGGGCTCAATCTAAGCATATGAGTCATTTCCGTAGAAACTTTCCAAGATATGGCCAGTAGGAAGTTTCACTACAGATGAATGGTCAGAAATATGCAACTTCACTGGCTTTGAAGAAGAAGTAAAGGCCCATAAGCCAAGGAATGTGGGAGTCCTATAGAAATTGGAAAATGTAAGGAAATATATTCTTCCCTCGAGCCACCGGAAAGGAACACAGCCCTGTTTATGCCTTGATTGTAAGCCTTTGAAATCCATGTTAGACTTCTAACCAACAGAAACTAATACAACACTGTAAATCAACTATACTCCAATAAAAATTAAAAAAAATAAAAAATTTAAAAAAGGAAAAAAACTTGGGAAATTTGTATTTTACTAGGATAGTTTTCTATAATTTTCTCTGAATTTTATTTAGTATTCCTTTACAGTTCTTTTAAACCCCCCTTATTTCTGGTTCTCCATGATTGGTCCTTAGCTACATTTTCAGTCGCATCTTGCATTAGTCTGCTTCATGCTCATGGCCAAATCCTTAGCAGATTACCAACCCCTTCCACATCATCCTCTTCCTTGAATGTTCTCTTGGCCTTCGTGTTCTGATTGAACTAAGGTTTCCTCTTAAATCATAATTTCCCTCTCAGACAAGAGAAATTCTTGTCCTTCTTGCTCTTTACTGTTATTTCTAGACCATTTCTTCTTCTGTACATCTGTAAAAACCCCAGGTGACATCCTGCAACATTTTTTTTTTGGAGTCCTCTATACCCCATTCTTCCTCATTGCTTGACTATTTTAGCACTTGGCTCCCTGTATTATCTCCAAGGATGCCTTTGCCATAAATATATGACCAACTGTTGAAACTGGGAAGAGTTTCCTCCACCTAGTCCTAAATCTTGGTGATTTCAGTGATCACATGGATGATCCTTCCAATGTCTTGGCCCCTGGGCACCTTAATCTCTTCTTTAATATTCTCATTTTATCAGTACTTATGCCACATTCCCCTTTCATAGGGAATTCTAGGACATGTTAGTGCTGAAAACTGCACAACCTTGGTAATATAAATTTCAACACTCTTTCTCTCTGATTATATTAACTGGCTTACTCTATTATCTAAATTACACAACTTCTGTGACTCTATTCACAGACATATAATCAAATGATCACCTTTACAGTATTTCTCAATTTTTTATATCCTATATTTCCTTATATGCTTACATCCCATATTCTATCACTTTAATTTTTCTTTTTGTATACTCTTATCTTTTGTGCCTTTTTCTCCCTGCAACATATCTGTCTGGCAGAAGTCTGTTTAACTCCAACTCTCTGCCTGTTCCCAATCTATACTCACAGTTTATGTCATGGTTGGAGAAAAGACAAACCATTGGGTTGGCCAAAAACTTTGTTCGAGTTTTTCCATAAGATGTTTCCATAACATCTTACAGAAGTCAATATGTTGACTTTTTCTGCTTAAATTCAAACTGAATTTTGTTGTCTGCCAATCTGATAACATTTCCCTAGCCTTTTTCCCATCCTCTCAGAAAACTATGTCACAACTTACCCTCTCTCTTCAGAAGTCTAGCACATTTTGTCCCCTCTTACCTGGTGCTGTTCTCTTTTTCATTGAAAAAAGAAAAAGCACTGAACCAATGAGGCCTTCCACTAGCTCCCACTATACCTACCTACTTCACTAGATCTAAACCCATATACTCTGCCCTCCCACCTTTTACCATGGCTCTGAGGTCACTCTTTCCAACTGTGCTCTAAATACCTCACTCTCTCATCTCTTCAAGAACTTCATCCAGCAATTATCCCTTATCTTTCTTTCTCTACTAAGTCCTGCCTATCAACATACAGCATAAAGTAATAATTCCCATCATAACAATTCTCATGACCCTCATTTCTCTTCCAGTTATGTCTCATTTTTCTGTTCTCCCTTATACCAGAGCTTCACTAAAGAACCACAGAAAATCAGTGTTTCCACTTCCTCCTTTCTCATTCTTTCTAAAACCCACTTTAATCAAGTTTTTATAACTCACCATTCCAACAAAATAGCTCTTGTCAAGGTCATTCATGGCCCCTACCTTGCTAAACCCGATGACCATTCTCAGTCTCCATCTTACCCAACTAATTGGCAGATTCGACACACTGATCAATGTTTCTTGAAAAATTCTCATGATTTAGCTTCTGGGACACCACCCTCTTGATTCTCATACCTCACTGACCATTTATGAGACAGGCCTGCAGACTGGGATGCTTTGCTGCAGAGCTGCAGTGTTGGCACTTGGACACACCTCTCCTCTAGGAACAGAAGACAAAGAAACTGTATGGGACTAAAAATAACTGCGTGCATGTGCAGTTGGGTCAAATTCTGGACCAAAAGATACAAAAAGACAAACCCAACTGCCTTTTCTGAAGAGCTGGGAGCAAAAATTGTGTGTTGGGAGCAAAAGCAGGGTACTGTGCAAGCCCCCTGCACTCAACACCACAAAGGGGTGGGCAGAACACCTAAGCCATCCCTCTGGCCCAACCCCTGGGCACACCCCTACCCTCATAAGGAACCAGCTCGCCTCCCTCAGAGAGCGAACAAGGGAACCTATTCCTTGTCTTCTCTCCCTCCTGCAGCTGGTCCCAATAAAGCCTTGCCTGAATTTCTTGTCTGGCCTCTAGTCAATTTCTATTGATTGGGGAAGGCCAAGAACCCTGGTCAGTATCATTTACACTCAGTCTCCTTTACCAGTTGTACCTAATCCTCCTGACTTCTAAATTTTAGAGTATGCCCAGGCTCAGTGCTAGGATATCTCTCTACACTCACCTGGTGATCTCCTCTCATCTCATAGCATGAAGTAACATCTCTACCCTCACCGCTTCTAAATTTATATCTCAACCTTGGCCCTTTTCCCTGAACTACAGATTCATATACTATTTCATTTGTTAGGACCAAATCCTTGGAGTCATCCTTGACCTCTCTCTTACTCTCACATGACAAATTTAATTTGTTGGTAAAAGTCCTTTCAGCTATTTGAAAAACATAACAAAAACTCAACTGTTTCTTGTTACTCTTCCACAGCTATCTTAGTCCAAATCACCATTACCTCTTGAATGTATTTCAAATGCCTCCTGTTTTCCCTGAATCTGCCTTTGACCCCCGAGATGCACCTGGCAGATGATACTACTCCTTAAAATATCCTCCAAGGTCCTAATCCTTTTTATTTAAAAGTAATCTCACATCACCTGTGAGCTTGCTGGAATTGCAAAGTCTCAGGCCCTATCCCTAGACCAACTGAATCAAAATCTGAAGATTTAATGTGATCTCCAGGTGGTTCATATTGCAGACTAATGAGAAGCACAGCCCTGTGAGCTCTGCCCCTCTCCTACCATCCCCATCACTCTCTAGATTTCTTGCCAAGCTCCCCCTTGATCTCCTCCTGGAGTCACTACATCCTTCCTTGTTCATTGCTGTTCTCTGAACGCACCTGTCATGCTCCATCTTCAAGGTCTTGGCGTTAACTCTTCCTTTGTTCTGAAATGTGCTTCCTCCAGATATATGCAGTGATCTTTATTCATGATTCTACTCAAATGTCACCCTTTCAGAGAGGCCCTTGCTGACTACCTCATCTAACAAAGTGACCCAATCCCCCACCCCTAAATTCTCTTTTCCCTTTTCTCAGCTATATATTGCACAGCTGATGTATTATAAATTTATTTGTTTTTCGTATGTCTCTCCACATTGAATGTAAGATCTATGAAAGCAGGAACTTCATATTGTCTGCTGTGACAGTGTCCGGTTCTAGCGGGCCATCAATAAAATATTGCTGAATTAATGAATAAATGCAACATGTACCCCAGTCATACCTGATTCTTTGCCATCACCTGTACACTCTATTGGTGCTTCTTCCTCCATCTTCTTCTATTGAAATGCCATCCAGACCTGAAACCTCCACTCAAACACTGTGTCTTCCATTAGGCCTTGTCTAACTTCTCCAGGTGAAAGTAATTTTTCTTTCTTCCTTTGATATTTAACTTTCTATTGTTATGGTAGCACTTACCACATCCTGCCTCATGCTTTGTATATTTAAATTATCAACCATCTTTTTTTATCAGCTTTATTGAGGTAAAAAAAATTACATGTAATAAAATACACACATTGTAAGTTTATAGCTTGAGGAGTTTGACAAATGTATACCCCATCTAACCACTAACTCAGTCAAGATATAGACAATTTCCATCACCACAGAGATATTTGTCATGCCTTTTGCAGTCAGTCCCCCTTGTCCCCCTGATTCCTGCATCAAGCAATGACTAATCAAATTTGTATCATTAGAGCTTATTTTGCCAATTCTAGGGCTAGAATAAATCATATAGTACAAACTCTTTAGAATTTGGCTGATTTCACTCAGCATAATATTTGAAATTCATTCATGCTGTTGTGTGTATCAGTAGTTTCTCCTTTTTTATTGCCGAGTAGTATTCAGTTATATAGATATATTATAATTTGTTTATTCATTCACCCACTGATAGACCATTTGGTCACTTCCAGTTTGGGTTATTTATTTATTTGTTTTTTGCGGTACGCAGGCCTCTCACTGTTGTGGCCTCTCCCGTTGCGGAACACAGGCTCCGGACACGCAGGCTCAGCGGCCATGGCTCACGGGCCCAGCCGCTCCACGGCATGTGGGATCTTCCCGGACCGGGGCACGAACCCGTGTCCCCTGCATCGGCAGGCGGACTCTCAACCACTGCGCCACCAGGGAAGCCCCCAGTTTGGGCTATTTTGAATACAGCTCCAGTGAAGATTTATGTGGATGCTTTTGTGGACAAAAGTTTTTATTTATTTTGTGTAAATACCTCAGGGTAGAAGAGGTGGATTTTATGATAAGCATTGTTTATCTATATAAAATAGATAACATGCTTTTGAAAGTGGTTTTATAATTTATACTCCCACCACCAACGTATGAGAGTTTATTTTTCATTTCTTTGATGACTAAAGATGTTGACCATCTTTTCATGCGCTTACTGCTGTTCCTATATCTTCTTTTGAAAAATATCTATTCAAGTCTTTTGCTCATTTAAAAAATTAGTTTGTTTGTCTTCTTATTGTTGAGTTGTAAGAGTCCTTTCTATATTATTTATACTTATATCAATTTATTTTCTTATGTATTTATATATTCTGGATAGAAGTCATTTATTAGAAATTGCAAATATTTTCTCCCATTGTTGCTTGCCTTTTCATTTTCTTAAAATTATCTTTTAAAGAGCAGAAGTTTAAATATCTTTTTTCCTTAGTACTATTTATGGCCTAAAAAAATCTTTGCCTACCTATGTCACCATTTTAAAGTCAAGAATTATTTCTAATTCAAGGCACTGTTTGCAGGTATTCAGTGATGTTTATGTGATTGTTGAATCCAAGATTATGAGAGCTGGAAGAGCATGAATCTAATGCAGCTAATTGTCATCCCAGTTGTTTAGTTGATGATTAAACATATGGGTGGTCAGTTCAAGTCATATGTGACACCATCAAAATGGGATTTCATCTGTCATAATGTTCCCACTAACTGTGATCTTAGCAGCTACTCTTCTGTAGGCACCAAAGAAGCATAAATTCCGTATCAGTCACATAGCTTCAAAAAACAGGAACCAGATCTGCTTGAAGAAAAAATGGATTTATAGAAAGGATATTGAGTAGCTCACAAGACTTGGGAGAGTCTGCTAAAGCAGGATTTGAGAACAGGCAGGAACCCAGAGGTCTTTGGAAGCTGAAAGGCAGGTGGGTTCTAGCATGACTCTTCCTCTGCTAGTGCAGTGGTTCTGCGGACATAATCTCTGTTGAGTACCTCCACCAAACACCTTGACTTCTATGGTCCACCAGCTGGAATAAATTTTAACTCCCTTAATTTCTGCGTTATTTGTTCATAACTCAATATTATAGACAGAAGCATCAAATCCACTGAGGTCTTTTTTGCGTGTCAAGTTGCATTCCATGTGCTGGGGATATACTCACAAACAAAATATATAAAAGTGCTCTCCCTTATGAAGCTTATGGTATTGAAGAAAGTGCAGACAGTAACGATAAATATGATAAATAAACAAATATATAGTAGGATGATGTGCCTGTTACTGGTTTTCTGGAAGTAAGTAGAGGGCATATCTCCTATTTCAGCTTCTGTAATAATCAAAGTGGGCACTTCATCACATATATGCAGATGGGCAGTTCCCAATGTGGGGAAGAAATGGGATGTTGGAGAGGCAAAAAGAAAGAAAGAAAAATATTATAATATGGATATCGTTTAATTTAAAGAATGGATGAATACTTATTATTATTTCACACTTACTCAGTAATATTTATTGACCTCTTTGTTCCAGGTACCATACAAGTCAGCTTCACATATATTATTATTTCATTTTATTCTCTAACTATCTTATAATATCTAAATTACTATCCACCTTTTCTTGAGATAAGGCAACTGGGAGTTCAGAGTAGTTGTCTAGCTTATTTGAGGTTGGACAACAGAATTAATTCCCAAGTCCTTTCATTCTATACTCTGTGTTTCTTTCATTATGCTGTTCTTCTGGTTAAGAGAGATTTGGTTACTGGAACCTCCAATGATAGGAAGTTTATTGTGTGTTCTACTACCTTCACGTGGTTCCCGTTCCTGACCCTCACACATGATAAAATCCAGAAATGTCCCTAATCCACAGAATGAGCCTTAACCATAGCCTTACCTATGGCCTTCACCAATATTTCAAAATAATAACTGGCCTCTACTGCAGTTCAGGGCTGATTATTTCTACTTCTGGGGATAAGATATCAGAGGAAGAAAAGTAATTATTGCATCTTGCACTGACTGAGGAAGTGCTTCTCAGCCATATCAAGTCAGATCAAAAAGTACATAAAACTGCAAAAAAAAATTACCAGCAAGTAGGAAAGTGTTTCCACTGACCTCAAAAGCACTCAAAGTGTCACTTATCTGGGGGTCACAAGAAGGACCATTATCATTCCTTGCTTTCTTTCATTAAGTGTTTACACTTGGCATTCTATTTGGCAATAAGCTCAAGGTTATGCTGTCAGTGCAAGATCATTAGCTTTACAATTTTTCAGAAAGCGTTTACCTTAGCAAATGTTCATCCCAACCTCAGTGAACATGTTTATGTCCAGGTGTAAATCCTGTTGCTGGAAGATCTGCTTGCTAATTACACTGGCTGCTGTTCTTTATTTCTCTGTGCATGAATTGGGCAGCAGAAATTCATCAGAAACCTTCTCTTCCTGAACGACATTAGCTGAAGATTGTAACATAAGCATGAGTTGTTGTGCCTTGGTAAGCAATTTCCTCCTGCCAGCTGTCCAGGGCCAGGTCTGAGGAGCTGTACCTCTTTCACCGCAGCATCATCAAGGCAACTAGAAAAGGTGACAAACGTCTAGTTATTTTTGGTTAAAGCGGTATCAGTTTGATGTCAGAAAATGTTCAGGCTGATAAATATCTTCCTTTTTTTTTTTTTCTTTCTCTGAATGCTCTTTGAAAAGGAAAGGGGATGTGATTTAGAGGGGAGGTAGAAGGGGTTGGTAGATGAAAATGAGACTTCGAAGAGCAACTAGAGTACGGTGGATACTGTGTTCAGGGCTTACGCTACAAGGGTGACACTGCCCCTACCTTCAAAAAAACCCCCCAAACCACAAAACCCTCAGTCTAGGGGACAGAAGACCATGTAACAACGTAGTTGCAATATATTGCAATACATGTTTATTACTCGGATTGGCTCAGGTGATTATAGAGGCCAACCAGGAAAGCTGATGTAAGGCAGTAGAATAAGGAAAACGGTTAGACTTTGAGTATGTTGGAGTGGCTGCAATGGGGCGTGTGTTAGAAGGTATGGCAAGATGAGAGGGAGGAAGAGTTAAAAAATGTTTCTAGAGTTCCAGGAATAAGAGGGAGGGTCTGAATTACGGCACATTTATCAAGGATGTAGTTGAAGAAACGTATGGATGTAGAGACTAGGTATGTGGACTGATTGAATGGGTGAAGTTAGGGAAAGCAAATAATCTAGGATAACTTCTACCTTCAAGACTTGAGCATCTGGGTGAACTGTAGGGCCAGTTAACAAATAAAAAATAGATGCAAACTGTTCTAAAGCCAATTTGGCAGATCAGAAGACATCAGCTTATTTGGTAAATATGGTAGCCTCTGGTGGAGCAGAGGTAGGTGGGGTCTAAGCTTTCTCTTCCCCACAACCTTGCTACTAGATGGTGTGCCACTGTGAAAGCCAGTCTTAGGCCAAGTTCTACTAAAAGCCCAAACGTGCTTAGCCAGAAGTCACAAAAACAGTGCCACACTCTGCACAAACCACCTGACTAAGCACCTTGCGGAAAAGGCTTAGGAGAAGTGATTCCAGAACTTTCTGAGAAAAGGGGCAGCCAGGCTTCTGGCCTGGTTGGGTTACAAAGTTCTGTGTGGAGTGGGGGGTTGCCCCACCACTGGCATGTTAGCCTCAGGCTCTTGTCGTGTTCTTACTCCATGTTTGTGCAAATGAAGACTGTAGAACATAGCCAGTCATTTTTCTTGAACACATTCATATCTTTAATAATTTTTTTTTAAGGTTCTAATAGCACTTAGGCTAATTACTTACTCGAGGGTCTTAGATTTTGGTAATGGTAATTCAAATATTTAGTAAAAACCCTCAGAGCTTGATTTCTGTTGGGGTACTTGTAATACTAACTAAGCCCCCCTGGGGGTGTAGCATGAAATTAACTTGTATAATTGTTTAAAACTTAAAAATACTCCACACTGTTTATGAAGTAAAATTTTAAGTAAATTATCAATATAATAGGAAGCCCTGTGGGAAAGTCTTAGATACAGTAAATGTACAATGTCTTTGGTGACTAAGTGTATACATTTGGCAGGTATTTACATATTTAAATCTAAAGTTAAGGAGCGAGATCTTAGAAATGTAGAATTAGGCATCACTAATACAAAGAGAATTGCTGGAAAATGAGGGACAAAATGAATTGGTCTGAGTAGTATACATATAAGTTAAAAATTCATTTGCATAATCAACTCTGGGTAGATTGATTGATTTCCGTTCCTCATGGATAATAATCAGAATGGTTGCACTCATTGCTTATATTGACTTATAAATCCTCAAAAGTCCCTGTAAGGTAGGTGTTATCATTGTACCTATTGTAGATGAGGGAACCAAGCCACAAATAAGTTAACTTACTTGCCCAACATCTCATCACTACAAAAAAAGCAATGTGATGCCTGTGCCCTTTGTTACTAAAATAAAAATTAATGTCATTTTAGCAACGGAGACAAGGGAGGTGGTTTTACTAGGTGAGTGAAATGTAGGGATTTTCTTTTATTTGTTTATATCTAAAACAGAAAATCAAGTTACTCTCTCTAAATAAAAGCTGTTTAAATACTCTGTTCCCGGAAGGCCCAGGCCTGTCTCAGAGCTTAATGAAGCTTTTTTCTTTTTTTTTAAAGTTAATTAATTTATTTTGTTTACAATAGTCTTTATGTTTCCTTTTTTGAATGATAATTTTACTGAGTAGAGAATTCTAAGTTGATTTTTTTCTTTCAGCTCTTAAATATTTCACTAGCTTCTTGCTTGCATGGTTTCTGACAAGAAGTCCAATGTAACTTCTATCCTTACTCCTTTTTGGGTAAGACATAATTTTTTTCTCTGCCTTCATTTTACAGTTTTCTCTTTTTCTTTGGTTTTTTCGGCCGTTTGAATGTGACATGCCTATGTATTGATTATTTAGTATTAATCATGCTTGGTATTCTCTAAACTTCCTTTACCTGTAGTTTAGTGTCTGTTACTGATTTTGGAAAATTCTCAGACATTATAAATATTAATACTTCTTCTGTGTTGTTTTCTCTTTCTTCTCCTTCTGGTATTTCAATTACAGAAATGTTATACCTTTTGAAATTATCCCACAGTTCTAGATGTTCTAGTTCTTGAATTTTTATTCTTTGTTTTTCTCTCTTTGCATTTCAGTTAGAAAGTTTCTAGTGACATATCTTCTTCAAGTCCACTTCCTTGGCTGTGTTTAGTCTATTGATAAGCCCACCAAGGCATTCTTCATTTTAATTACAGTTTTTAATCTTTAGCATTTTCTGTTTATTTTATTATATTTTTCATCTCTCTGTTTACAGTACATATCTGTTCTTCTATGTTGTCTACTTTTTCATTAGAGACCTTGGTATATTAATCATAGTGTGTATATTCCCTAACTGATAATTCTAAAATCTATGCCATCTCTGAATCTAGTTATTATGCTTGCTTTTTCTCCTTAGACTGTGTTTTATTCTTGCCTCATAACATGCCTTGTAATATTTTGTTGAAAGCTGGATATGCATAGGATAATAGGAACTAGTGTGAGGTTTTATGTTAATCTGACTGGGACTTGGGCCATGTTTAATATTTATTGTAGTTGTAGGTGACAGAGGCTTCAGTTTCCTTTAATGTCCTTGTTTGTATATCTTCTCATCTTGGGTTTCCCAAAGAACTGCTTCTTAAATAGAATTTCTATCTTGCAGCTCTTTCAGCTGTTATCCACTATTATTATACTGAAGCCCTGTTGATGTGATGGTAGGGTTTGGCGGGGATGAGAAACGTTCTACAATTTTATGATTGAATCTCAGTCTTTTAGTGGGTCTGTGTCCCTGGGATGTGACTTTTACAGAGGTTCTAAACTTGCTTTTATCTCTCCATAGGTGAGATGGGAGAGCTAGAAGGAACTGGAGTTGGATAATTGCTCTTCCCTCAGGTGGAAGAGGGTCTGGCAAAATTGTTTCTCTTAGAGATTGGGCTTTTGTTATAAAGAATGGATATTTCTCAAAATGATTTATTTTGCTCTCTCCCTGCAAGAAATTGGTGAATTTTTTTCTTGGCTGTTCAGCATGAGAACCTGGGGATTACAAGGAAGTGTGTGGGCCCCCCAAAGACTGGGCCCCCAACAGTTCTTACTCTCAAGCTAGTCTGCACTCAGTCTCTAGCCACTCATCAAAATTATCATTTAAGTATTCTTATCAGTTTTGGGCTCCAGTAGCTTCTAATCCAGATAAGCTGATGTCAGCTGTGTTTGGCTGTGATTCTCTGCGTTCACCTGTCTTTCCAACTTTCAGGGTAGCGGTTCGCCCCTGTGACCTCAATTTCTCTGACGAGTCTAAGAAACATTGATTTTCAGTTAGTTCAACTTTTTCATGGTGTAAAGATGGGAACCTCCAAGTTCTTTACATGTTGCAGCTGAGACCAGAACTGTTTTACTTATCCTTTTAAATGATCAACTGCTAATTTTTTCATTTATTTATTATAATACAATTGAGCTTAAGCACTTGGATTAATGATTACAGAAGAACTACTACTGATTGGTTACAAATTGTTTCAGCCTACAATGATGGGATTCTATTAGACTTTCCTTCTACCAACCCCACCCCCCAGCCCCCACGCCACTTCCTGACTTAAATACCAAAGTCTGTTAAATAACTTCCGGTATGCTCTGCTCAAAATAAGGAAATAGTCAACACTGATGTATGCCTGCAGGTGGCCTTTAAGAGTAAGTCAACACAAAGAATGTTGCCACAGATCACTTTACTCTTCAGTGAAATCCTACAACATCAATTTGGGTTTATTGGTGCAATATGGAGACAGAGAACCCAGAGAGAATGGCATTCTGCCAACTAGCTCTCCAGGCTTCCTTTCTCAGTGCCAGTGAGTCCTTCTCCCTGGACCCACATTAGTATTTCCTAGTTCATTCCCTGCCACCCACTCATATATCAGGATGTGATCCTGGAATCATCTGCTTCAGAATTACTTGGGCTATGAGTTTAAAAGTGCGTGTTCTAGATCCTGAGTCAGGATCTTGGGGTTTGGGCTGTAGAATCTGAAAATATAATTCCCTCGTCCTCCTGTTCCACCATCACAACCATAGTTTTTATATTCACTTAAATTTGAATGCCACTGCTCTTAGATTAAACAGTTAAGAAACCACTAAGTTAAACTGAGTTTGAATGCACTGCATGCAATTCAAAGGTATCAAGTGGGTATATACTATTACTGTGCTATAAAGAACATGAAGGTGTGATCCATGTCTTTAAAACACTCAGATTTAGTAGGGGGTCAGAATAAAATGACTAATTATGATGCTTATCAAACTTACATACATGTAGTACTAGAAGCAGGAAAGATCACTTCTGAGTAAGGGGATCAGGAAAGATTAGTGGAGGAGGTGAAATTTACATTTAAGCTTTGAAAGGTAAAGAAGGAAAGGTGTGTGTTCTAGGCAGAGGGAACCCCAGGAGCAATAGCAAGGACCTTGGCAATGACCGGCGGGTGTGTGGCAACTGTGCGAGAATTGGGAGGAGGAGATGAAACCAGAAAGTAAACTGGTGACAGTCCTTAAATTCCAATGTAAGAAATTCTGTTTTATTCTTATAAAAGGAAAAGAGGGAGGGGAATTATTGAAGGTTTCTGAACAATGGGTGACACTGAAATATTATGGTAGAAATGTGAAAGGGCAGATCAAGAAGAAAGACAGGTGGCAGTAATTCATGTGATAGATGATAAATAGGTAGTCTGCATGGTAGCCGTGGAGGTAGAGAAAGTATTTGAAGTATATTGGAAAGGTTTAGATTTGCTGCTAGTTTCAATTTATTTTTTTAAAAATTGAGTAATATCAAAGTTGATGCTGAGGTTTCTGGCTTGTGTAAGTAGATGAATGATAACAATAACCAAATGCAAACAGTCTTAAATTGATTGGGTGATGCACCCCTCTTAGATGCTTTCATAGATAAATACAGTCTCTAAAATCTGCGATGATGAAGATTACCTATTATGCGTTAAGGGTAGCATTTCATAATGAAAGCAGGTTCTTAGACAAAATTCTGCCTCCCCCTTAGACATTTATTATTTTCTAAATAGGCATGAAACAGTGCATACAAACTGTCTTGTAATCTTATTGACATTCCATCTCTCTGTGCTCTTAGGTGACAATGCAACTTGCATGAAAGTTTCACCTGAGACAGATTGAACAATACTTTAGAGGCAGAATGTGGTCACTTTTCTAGTAATTATCAGGAAACAGGGATTTTCTGATCCAGTGGCTGGACCCCCACGGGTCCTCTAGGGATTAAGTCTTGAGTGAACTAAGAGTACAATTCGCCGGATTTGCCAGGTTCTTATTCTGCGTTCATCCAAAAATGAGAAGTATCATTAAAATAGCCTCATCACTTAAATATTAATTTCACCAATGAGAGCTCATTTCTGGCATTCATCATACTAACCGCCCTAGAAATGAGATTTCCTTCAAGACCACTTACTGCCTAGAACATAGTTTACACAAACATGCACACATTTGTATCACCCTATGTTGAAGAACTTTGAAGTAAATTTTACGTATTATAACAGCAAGATCTGGAATACAAGAAGAGGAATGATTTTAAGGAAGGAAAAATAATTTGCTTATGTAAATCCTGACATTTAAAAAAATATATAGCTGTGCATAATAGGTGGATGTTTGATCATTAAAAACAATCTCTTTTCAAATTTACTTATTCTTTGCTTTTCTTTGGCACCATGTAAAATCCTCTGCCAATAGAAGTATACAGCAAAAGCTAAAAGCAGTTTTCCACTAGCATTTTTTCTTGGGATCTGCATTTGAGAAAACTGGTTTTCCAAAGGAGTAAAAAAGAAAGATCATATCATAGCAAAAACTGGACAAAGAAATGACACATTCCAACATGTAGGAATTTTGTGTGTTAATTCTCACAGAATGCTGCAGAAAATGAAGCATACAATATGTTTGTAATCCAATTTGATTCAGTGATACTGAGACTTCCCCACCTTAATGCTACAAGATGTTACAGGGAGGGCATGAAAAATAAATTCTGTTTGTAGGGCCGTGGCAAGGGACCACAACGGCACAGGCAAAAAGACAAAATGAGCTGACCTCTACTGGAAGAATCTCTTTGATCTCTCCCTCCATGCCTCCTGCTGTCTTCCCATCATACTACTGGTATGAAATCTGGGTGTAAGCACAGAGCAGGGCTATACATATTGTTGGGGAGGAAGGAATTTTCCTCTACCCTTCTAGGTTCTTCTGGCTGATCATAGAATGAAATTGACACGAGACAGGTTAACAGGAGAAAATCAAACAAAAGTTTAATAACATATGTACATGGGAGAGACCCAGGAAAATTGAGTAACTCACCAAAATGGCCAAAGCTCTCACCTTAAATACCACCTTCAGCTAAAGACAAAAGAGGATGTTTGTTAGGGGTAGTGGTTTGAGACCTCAAAGTGGAGGGAGGCAATTCGCAAGGAGATGGAAAAGCAAACGTTTGCTGGGCCAGGCAGAGACAATGGGACACAGAGTAGACTCTGATCTCTAGGCCCTGCCTAGAGTTTCCTCCACCAAAACTAGCCTATATTCTTTGCAGATATCTCTGGTGATAGCTCTATTCTGGGACAGGCCCTCTATTCTTTCAGGCAGTTAAGGGTTAGGCCAAAGTTTCTTCCCTGAGTCTTTTGGGCCTTCCTAGTGTTTTCATCTCAAAATACTCTGCAAGCCAAAGAGATAATTTAGGGTAGCAAGCTTTGCTCCCCTACCATAACTATATATCTATAGATTACTTATATGTCCATAAATTTGAATCTGGCTATACTAGTTGCAACTTTATCCATGTTTCTGAACTTCTCTTAGCCTCAGTTTCTTAATCTGTAAAAAAGGAGATAATGATTGTGTCTATCACAGAGATTATGTGGGGATCAAGTGAGCTAATGAGTGTGAAGTGCTTAACAAAAGGCCTGGCTCACAGTAAGGGATTCAACACATGTTACTGTCTTCACTGCAGTGCAGTGTTGGGTGAGACTGAACTCAAAACTGTTGTAGCAGCTGTGGTCCTTTGCCATGGCCCTGTTGTTTTTTCCTTTGTTGAGTAGACCCAACAATTTACCCTGTGGCAGCTCTTCTGTGTTTAGGTCATAGGCTGTTGAGTAGTTCTTAGTTACGTAAAGGTAAGGCTGATTTCCCTTGAGGAAGAAGGAGTAGGGCATTGGTCATGGACAAGGGGATTCCCTCTTGGTATGTAGAGGAGAGTAAATATGGGGCCCAGAAGCCTTCTGGGAGGAAGAGAGACCTGCATCACCTCCTTGAGGTTTAATATTATCAGCAACTCTATAACGGATTCCCATGCTTTCAGTTAGTTATCTGGCAAGAAGGAACATCAAGGGCCCCAAAGGAGTGTGCACCATATAGGAAGGGAGGGTCTAGGCTCAACTCCAAGTTTAAAAATGCTTTGTGGACAGGGCTGCTTTCAATGCATCATGATACCGAAGCCAAAGGACTCTCAGGACCCAGCATCCTGTCCATTGCATTGTGCTCTGTATAAAAAAATGGCCGTACACTGAGGATAAATAAACTAAAGAGCTTCATTTTGGGAACTTAAAGCGGGGGTGCGGGGGGGATTCCTCTTGATCCTATCCCTTTTAAAGGGTATAAATTCTTAAGGGAGTCATCTCAGCAGTGTGAATCAACCCCTGTGACTAAAAGGGACCAATTTCCAACAGCAACCACATATGGCAATGAGGATCAGTAATGATAATGGACTAGCAGACCTGGCATATCTCTCAAATGCAGATGGGCTGAGTGACCTGGGGTTAACAGTTGAAGTGAGAACACTTCAGGGAGGTGTTACTGGATTCTGGATAATTTGGGCAAACAAGTTTTAAGAGATTAGTTATGAAAATGAAAGGGATAAAATCATATATTATGTAAAGCTCTCACACCACATACATAGTATTCATCCATCCTTCCATTCATCTATTCATTTATTCATTCATTCATTCATTCATTTATTCATTCATCCATTCAATATGTATTTATTGAAGATGCTATTTAAGATAGAAAGCTTTATAAGACATGCTTTTTGCTATGAAGGGGCCAATAATTCCATCAACCAGACAGGTTTCATGGAGCAGCTCATGAAGGAATATCATTACATTTAATTTGTTACTATCTTTCCAATGAAACATTGCATACTCAGAAAATCCAAATCATCATCTCATCACAGGTGCTGAAATGGTTCACTTTGTGAGTGTATGTGTGTGTGTGTGTGTGTGTGCACGCACATGCATGCATGCTTACACAAGCTTTGTGTTTAGAGATTTTGGGGGTGTACAAAATACTTATGCTAATCTACTTGGTTTTAGTGTAGTGACCACTATCTTGGTGTGGAAATTTGTTCTGCAAAACAAAATTAAAGCTCCATAACACACTACTTGGAGAAGAAAACCTCAGAAAGCATGCCATGGTGGGGTCTCCCTCCTCTACCTAGGGAGACAATTCAATATCAGATTTGGCTCCCATGGGAGCACTATTTGTCTTTTCTTCTGATGCCCACACTGGAAGATGTACTTACAGAGACAGCTTGCCTAATCACCTGGTAATGAATATCCATCCCCTGCCACATCAGCCTTTATGGTTCTAGAATAAGTGAATTCCCACCTGTTATGGATTATCGGATATTTCTGCATCTGCTCAATAAGGGTGATATTATTTTAGTGCAGTAAAAACAGGACTGCATCTGTGTATCTGTCTTTGTTTCTTTGCCAGTCTTCTATATTTTGCTTTTCGATCTCAAGATGCTGGAATAAACATGTTCTTTGGATGCAAGAAGACATCTGATCCAATATTCCCTAATTAACGTACTCTCTTAAAAAGCATCTCAATATCCTTAGAAAGTCTTTGAGTACCCAGGCAGAATGAGGAAAGAGCTTACTGCACTTATTTAAGAATTCCTATTCATAGCAGCGTCTCGCTGAAGTATTCTAATCAGCTGTCAGGACAGGCAGGTCTCCCCATCGCTTCTGGACAGCCCCAAGGCTCACAGAAAGATGGTGGAGAGGGTCAGGCTGACATATTGTTTTGCTGTTTTAATGAGCACAAAGTAACTGATTTTGCTGAAAAATCTCTCTGGATTATGACAGACAAAACATCTCTCACAACATGATAGGTTTTCAGTGGGCAGCTCTGGTTTCTTCCTGTAGAGGCTGCCCATCCAGCTTGCTGTTCTAGTTTATCCCTTGTTAATTTTTTTGCCGTGACGACTCAGCCCCAGCAATTCCCCAAAATGCACAAATGCAAGATTAGAAAGCAAAGGCAGAATACGTCATATATATTTTTTTCACCTGGGGTGTCCAGTGGTAGAGGCTGACATCAACTGTTGAGTCATTTTTTCTATTTTGTAGTTTAATTCCTTTTTCATGGTGAATGCTTTCTTGTGAGCATTAACATATGATACAAAGACCTTCACACTTTGTGATCCCTCTCTTTATGTCTTTTCATATTCCTCCACAACCCCTGACTAGCCTGCCAGGCCTCATGCCACAACCTGTAAGTCCATATATATTCCAACCTTGGGTTACTTTTTTCTTCCACACAAAGTATGTGACCAGATAAACCAACCACAGCACTGCCCATTGGGAAGAATTTCTCTTTCCCATGTCTTTCAAGGTCACCCCTGAATGAGCCATATTAGATTTGCTGTTCATATTTAGCTGACTCTCATATACCAAGTCAAGCCATCCATAAACCAAGCTTGGGTTTTTTCCTATTAGTTGGTCATTTGGGATCTGTCCTATGTCCATACAAGAGATGAGAGAAGTATGCTATTATGATAGATATGGATGCTGTCTTAGTCAGTTCAGGCTGCTATAACAAAAATATCATAGACTGAATGGCTTAAACAACAGACATTTATTTCTTACATTTCTGGAGGCTGAGAAGTCCGAGATCAAGGTAACAGCAGATTTGGTGTCTGGTAAGGACTTGTTTCCAGGTTCATAGACAGCTGTCTTCTTGTAAGATCCTCACGTGTCAGAGAGATTCCACTCTGGGCTCTTTATCTCCTTATAAAAGCACATATCCCACCATGGGGTCTCTACTCCCAAAACCTCATCCAAATCTGATAGCCTCCCAGAGTCCCCACCTCCAAATGCCATCATATTGGGGATTAAGCTTCAGTATATGAATTTGAGGAATTCATATGCAGATGCCATGGCAGGGAGGGGTGGGGTCTGGCCTACCTTCTTACGCCCCTTACTTGTGCTCCTTCATCCTGCTTGTGCTTGACACCAGATGTATCACTTTCATCTTACAACGAACTGTTGCTGGGCCTACCCAACCTATCACTGGACAATAAGCAATGGAGCTGTATGATCAGATGGTGTCCCATCTCTACCACGGCCTAATACCATGTCAGGAGTTGTTTTACACATATAATTCTCTGCTGCAGATGGCATGGCCTTGCTCCAGAAACCCGGGGGTCTGTGTTGTGACTCTTTCAGTGGGGCATGGCACAAACTCCACTCAGCCTCTTTATTCATCACTGATGCCACCAACACTGTAGGGTCTGCAGATCTTATGGTCCAAGTGGTGGCAGAGTTGCTTGCCCCTCATCTTAAACCTGCTTCAGTCCTTTCCTGATCAAGGCTTAAATCCACTTAAATCTAGAAGCCTTTCTCATTGCCTGGTATGTGAACTGGGGCTATATTTCTATATGTGAAATGTAGCTCATCATTAGGCAGTGTTCTTCTTCTCCTTCTCCTTCTCCTTCTCTTCCTTCTCCTCCATCACTGTGTTCTTCTCCTTCTTCCTCTTCTTCTTCTTCTTCAATTCTCTTTTCCTTCTTTTTTTGTGGTAGGAGATGCAAGATACACTAATTTTGAGGAGGATATCTCAGTATGTTCTCAACCACTGGACCCCTGAAAATTTTATGAATGTGTCAGTCCGCTGAATTTTCTCAGGACCCATCACATCTCTTACCAAGACCTTCTGTATGCTAGCCATCTTTTGCTCATTTGGTCCTATAGATATGATATCATTGATAAAATTAGTCAGTGTGAAGTTCTGTAGGACGTCTAGATGATCCAGATTTCTTTGGATGATGTTTTTATTAAGGGCAGGTGAGTTCTCCATGCGTAGCACTGTAAGTAAATATTTTGTTTGATCCATGTGAATGCAAATGGCTTCTGAAACTCCTTTCTGACTGAGATAGAAAATAATGTATTTATGTTGCTGTAGGAAGGGTATGGCCCTGGGCAGGGTGGTTCTGCAGCTGAGGTTGACCAGAGGAGCTGACAGTTAGAGGTGTCTGCTGACAGCATCCCTTGCAGCTGGGCAGCAAGTCCTTTGTAGGGCAGCACATCTCCATGTTCATCACAAGTCATTAAGAGGCTTTTTATTGGCATTGTTGGTGTTTTTGCTGCTGTTGCTTTTTTTTTTTTTTTTTTTTTTTTTAAGGAGTGGACCAGAGCTAGAACTGAGATACAATGATTACATTTCTACTTGCATGTTATCTGTGTATGTAAACCCAGACACATCTACCTCTTTATTTTCCTGTCTCTAGGCTTAGGTTAACTTTCTGAAGAACAGTATATATTTCACTTCATTGTATGAGCTGAAATCTTTGCAGGTAATCTTTCAGTCCTTATGAAGATCTAAGTTACAAGAGCCTCTTCTGGGGTCTTTAAACTGGATGCTCCAACCCACATTTGTTACCATTTCCCTGTTGCAGACAGTGAACTCACAAACTAAGAATCCTAGTTAAAACAAGGCCTGTTTGGTGTGTCATTCTCACACAAGCAGGAGATGAGTAATTTGTCCAATTGTGGAGAAGGGACCTAAAGACAGCAAAGTCAAAGCTAGGTTGATTTAATTATCTTATTGTACTGATGGGGTCTTGACATCCATTCTTTGTCAGAGTGATCTTTTAAAATATGCTATATCTAATGATATTATTTCCTATGTAAAATTCTTTAGAGGTTTCCCATTATCTTGAGAAAAACATGCAAAGTCCTCAGCTTGGTCAAGAAGGCCTAAGCATGATCTGCGCCACCCACCTCTCCCACCTGAGAGAGGAGCTAGAGATACAGGAGTGAGCCTTAAAAACAACTAGAGAGAGAGAGAGAGAGAAATATACGGTAAGTACCCGATTACACAAATAATAACTTAATCAGGCTTAACAAGAAGCACTACCATTACTTCTGGGGTTTTTTTGAAGGTAGCCTGTTGTAAAAGCTAATGCAATCTTTTCTGCCTCAGCCTGGCATTATTCTCTGGCTTTTGTTTTTTGTTTTTGATTTCACAAGAACGTCCTTATCTGTGGATTCAGCTTTGTTCAGTCACTGTGTGACTCCTACCAACATTTCTCAGTGTCCCGGAAGAGCCATCCTTAGCAGTGAGGTCTGTTCTCATAAGCCAGCTCCTGTTTGGAGTGCGGTGGGCGTTAAGATATTTCTTTTCCCCCTCCTACTCGGTGTGTCTGGTGGGCAGGGTTAAAACACAGCCTGGTCTCTTGTCTGCCTTCCAGCTCTACTGGTATCCTTCCCTGAATCCCACACCACTTAAATATAAGCCAAGTGCCCCAGAAATTGCAAACTGGTCCATCTTCCAGCTCTGGGCCATCCCTGTGCCCCTCCTTGGACCTCTCCCAGGAATGCTGCCTGCATCCAGCTGGACAGATTACTCTGGAACCATGACCACACCGTGACAGATTCAGCAGTGTCTGCTGCCACCCCTCCCCCTCACTGGATCCCTTGGATACAGAGCATTTTCTGCCTTTTTGGACAGCTGCTCCTCGGCCTTTTCAAATGGATGAACCATGCAGGGAAATGAAACCCTTGGCCCTGACTCTTGTTTTCCTCAACGCGCAGACTCATTACCCTGTTTTTTCAGGTTGGGCTGTGACACATATGTAAGCCCTTGGGTTTTAGAAAAACACTTCTCCGCTCTGTCCTTTAGAAAGGACATCAAGGAGTGAGGCTGGTGGTGGAGTGGAGTAGGATACAGCGTACATCCACTGCCTGGAACTAAGAGGTGACTGATGATAAAATGCCAAGGAGGCAGAAGGAGAGGACATGAGGCATCTCCTCCCTGACATTTTGCTCTCCACCACAGCCGTCATTCTGCTGGATCTCAGGCTGGAGAGGCTGGCTGGGATACTCACACTTAGACCCCACCCTATTGATTCAGTTAGCGCTGTGTGCCAGTTTTCTCTTCCAGCCCATACAAAACTAATCAAATTAATGGATGCCGCTGCTGGTTCTCACCAAAGGCCATTAAAATATAACTCTTTCATGAATAATTCTGAACATTGACTCAAAGCAGTTGATTACAAGGACTACGTATTTCAAATGGGAGGAATAATTGATGTTTTCAATATGTAAATGGCTTCTAAGGAATTCTGAGATACAATTTATAGGAGTACTGCTATAATCACAGTTCATCTGAGTTTCAGAGCTCCTGACTTGTGTTTCTTTTCCAGTTTTGGCTTCCAGAGAACAACACGTAAAATCCCGCAAACTGTTCCATCATCTCTCTTCACTCTGTGGTGCCCTGCCCCTGGATTCCCTGAGTGCTTTGGGTCTGCAGAGAGCTATGAACTGCTCACAAAGTTACATAGAATGAAGTAGTGTATTTCCTTTCTTCTAAGAGACAGCGTCTCAGGATACACAGTCAGTCATCATGTCACTGCCTACCCAATATCACTGTAACCTCACCCATGCTAATTTGTAGTAGAAGCAGCTGACCCGTCAGGTGAGGATCTAGAACCTCTGTCTCAGGATTAGAACATAGACTTCCAGTTGCCGCTCTGATTTGTTTCTCTTCGCTCATGCTTTGTCCTGGTTTGGTTCTTAGCTCCTATCTTGAGCCTCCTTTACTTGAGGAAGAGTTTGTACACATTTTTTGGCTCAACTGTGACGCTCCCTTTCAATTAGATTTTGGTTAACTTTATGTGTCAAGTTGAGGGGGCCTGGGATGCTCCGGTTAAATATTGTATCTGGGTGTGTCTGTAGGAGTGTATCCAGAGGGTATAAGCCCTTGAGTTGGTGGACTCAGTAGATTGCCTTCCCCAGCGTGGTTCGGTATCATCCAATCCACTGATGGCCTGAAGAGAATGGAAGGGCAGAGGCAGGAGGAATCTGTCCCTCCTTCCTTGCTTTACTGATTGAGCTGGAATGTCTCATTTCATCATCTCCTGTCCTCAGACTGAGATTTGTAGCATCAGCTCCGTTGGTTCTCAGGCCTTCAGACTCACACTGAATTACATCACCACTTTCCTGGGTCTCCAGCTTGCAGAGAGCAGCTGTGGGACTTCTTTGCCTCTATTATCTTTTGAACCAATTCCTCATGATAAATCTTCATATCTGTATGTACATATCTGTAGCGCTTACATCTATATCTCTATATTCTATTGGTTCTGTTTCTCTAGAGTACCCTCACTCCCCAGATCAAATGTAAATAATGACTCTGCCTCCTACCTAACTGAAAGGGTTTGTTTGGCAGAGTTCACTCCCCTACAATATTTATCATCAAGGGGATCAGAGAATTTGAGAATATTATGCTACACAAATGAGTCAGTTCTAAGCACATTGCTTCACTACATAATTATTCAATCAAATTTTACCTCACGTTATCATTATATGCAAGATCAAGGAGTTTATAATTGAACAGGAGGTACAGACATGCAAACCTAAAAAGGAAGAGAATGTTAAAGACGCTTTGATAGATAAAAGGTAGGTCATGTAGGAATACTATGGACGGGCAGTAATTTTCACTTTGGAAGGGGAAGAAAGACTTAAAAGAGATGATAGTTGAGTTAATCCTAGGTGTCATGGTGGAAAAGGGGATTCCAAACAGGAGACACTGTGACAATAGCAGAGTTGAGCGGTACGGTGGCTCATTAGGAAAGTAGTAAGTAGTTCAACATGGATGGATGATCAGAACCCTCTGGGCATGGAAGAGTCAGAGAGGGTCCTTAGTGCCAGAGAGGATTCTGCATTATATGAATGGTCCCCAAATTGATGTTTGTGAGACAGTCACCTATGGAACTTTTAAAACTCAGCTCAGCTGCTGTTGTATCCTAAAGCCACTGAGTATGAACTTGCAGACGTGAGACTTGGCTGAGTTTATATTTTGTAAATGCTGCTCTGACTAGAAATTACCCCAATTGTCCCTGTCCTTCGTGGGCAGAGAGCTGAAGGCGTTTCCTAGCATCCCGTGCAGTTAGGCAGACCCCGCAACAGAGTTCTGGCTAACGGCATGCAGAAAGTGATGTATGTCACTTCCAGGTCTCTTCCTAAAACTTTCTGTAAGATTTTACTCACCCTCTCTCTTTCCTCACCAGCCAACTAGATACACAGAAAACTTAGAGTCAAGGAACTGCTTGTTGGAATAGGTTGGATCCCCACATGGCTGAATGGAAGGCCAGCCAGTGGACACCCAGTTCAATGGCAACATGAGCAAGAAATGAAATCTTACTGCGTGAAGGCATTGGGAATGTGGAATTGTGCACAATAATATTAAAAATCACTACTGAGCAATCAGTGGTAACTGAAAAGGTGAAGTAATATGATCAGACTCTGGAAAGATTGTTCTGGTGAATGTGTGGAAACTGGATTACACTGGATAAGGGGAGCATTGGGAAGACCAGTTAAGACAACACTGCAGCTATCCTGCAGAGAGACGATGAGATCTCTGCATGGCACTAAGTGATAATGACAGACAGTAGGAGAGAAGACCTGTGAGACACAAAGTAAATACAATCTATCCCCACTGGAAGCCATTTGGATATGTAAACGGCAGGATCTCCCAGCTTTCTGGCATATTTCAAGCTCTAAATACTGCTCTTAAAATTAAGAAACATTATAATTCGTTCAAGGATAATTTTATAGTAATTTCATCGTTATCAAATCTGAATAGTAAGTGTTAGAGTTCCTGATGTGGCCATTGCTCTTTCTCCGATCTTACACATTTTGTTTCAGTCAAGAGTGACTATTTTAAACTGCAGATCTTTTCTGGTGTTGGTTAGATTGAAGTCAACAGGGCTATCCAGATAAAATAATGAATTCAAGGCAAATAAGCCTATAAGCTGAATGGAAAACCACCATCCTGTTTGAAAATATCATTCTGTAAAGCACCATGGCTTGGCCGAGGTGTCAGCTCGATGCCCTGGGATATGGAGGTGGGGTCTTCCTAAAAGGCAAGGCTGGGGTGACACCCTGATTCAGAAATGGCTACCTCAACTGTGTCCAAATACAGCCGGAAGATGCTGAAGGGCAGGGGCCCAGGTGTGTGTGTTGGCTCTCATTTAAATGCGAAGACACAAGCACTTTCACGTCAGGATTTATGAAAGGTGGTGGATTACTGGCATGATGAGAAAGTCCCTATAAGAGAAGCTGGTAAAGCAATCATAAAAGGAAGGAAATAATTGAAGAACTGTAGAGCAGAGGAAACCTTGAGGAATAAGTTTGGCCCAGCAGCTCCAAGGGATTATGGCCATTGATTTCAGACAATTTAGTCACTTGCTTTAAACGAAGGAACATGGACTTCTGTTAAAAGTGAAAAGGGATTACATTGCAGTTTGTAGACTTCAAAACAACTACAGAGAGAGAGAAAATTGGGAACAAACTGCCTAACCATATTCAAGGGTGTCTGGAGCTGTTGGTGAAGGCAAGCCCAGTGGGCTCCCTGGAAAGGGGGGCACTGGAGGGAACTGGAGCTCACGTCTGTGATATTACCTTCCAACTGCACGGCTCACTGCAGTTCACAGAATGCGTTCACATACAGTCTAAGCTGATTCTCTTAAAAAACTCTGTGCGCTATTCCCATTTTGGGGATGAGAAACTAAGATTCATAGTGTTCAAGGGACATGTTTTCAATATCAGTGCTTGTTTATACCACAGTATAGTTTGCTCACCTTGGTAAAGATTTTAAAAGATAAATTATGGACGATTACTTCAAAATATAGTTGTTTCCAGAGCCCATATTCAAATTATGCTTTCTAAAACTGGCCAATCTCTAATCAATTTTTCCCTAATTTAAATATTCATACCTACCTATTACTCTTCTGACATCTGCCTGGGGATGTATTCAAAACGTGCAGAGGTCCATTCTTTCCCCTCCCCCCAGGAAAGTGAAACCATGAAAGAAACCAATGCCAATGCTGGAAATTGTATTAGGACAAATCTGTGCTGTGGTTTTATAAATGTAGCTTAAATCAGAACACCTGGCAATGAACGGAATGCTTCTGCCATTTAATTCAGACTTATCTTTTCGATCATATGATTTAACTTGTAAATTGCTTCCAGACAGCTGTTAGAAATTATTTAACTTAGATTCTTGAGAGATAAAAACGGCTAGAAATCAAGCATCTTATGATTTTACAACTGCTCCTCAGGTTATTCTCAGCAAAGATCCTGTTTGAAACGGACACTCTAGTTTGGCTGGATCTTTAAGAAGGATTGTCATGGAAAATAATGGGGCTTTGGAGTCAGACAAACGCGTTCAAACACTAACTCTGCATTTGCCAGCTTCGTGACCTTGAGCAAGTTAAGAAACCTCTTTGAATCTCAGTTTCATCATCTATAAGGTGAAATTAAGCATACTTACCTTTAATGGTTAATGTGAGGATTAAGTGGGGTAATTTGTTTGCACATAGAAAATACTCAAAACGGTATAATATTAATGAGGGTTGAATAAAGATCTAGATAGAGCAAGATATTTATTAAGATGAGGAACATCTATAAATTTGTTTTATTACTGTAGTTCTCAGTTATAAATTATAGTGGTCCTTCTCAATCATGCAGGTTAAGTCCTCAAAATGCCCAATAGCACAATTATTTGGTGTTAAAAAACTTAAGACCTTATGAAAAACTGTGTTAGAGGACAGAGCTTTAGAATAAACCTATGAAATACATTGTATGTGTTTTATATTCTCTGAAGTAAAATAACTGATACTTCACACACAATTAAAATAATATCGGTGGTATTTTACACGTGTTAAATTAGTAATAATACTATCTAATTTTGTTTCTCACTAAAATTTTTCAGAATGTCTATTGCAAAATATTTTTATTTACAAGATGTCGGCTTTTATTTGCTGATAATATGTTAACAGACAGACTCTGCCCTCGTGTGTGTTCTCCCGTTAAGGATGCTTCAGTCTCTCTGAAATGTTGTGTTGATTTTGTCCTTCTCTTCTCGTGTCGCCCACTCTCCCCACACCTACTTCTGTAGTTTGTCTCCCAGGTCCCACACCTCCTCTCCCCGGTCTCACCACACTCCCTGGGGCAGAAGTGGCATAACTTGAGTGCAAGCAAGGATGCTTAAGAAACCAACCAACCAACCTTTTGTGTAACCCCCTCAGTTGTGTTGAACATATGTTTTTGAGTCTCCTGCCTAACAGGTAGGAGTACTGCACTCATGACAACTTTATGTTGAAGCTCCTTTGACAGCGTCTCCCTCCTCTCCCTGAAGTTTTAAAGCTCATTTGCACTACAGCTGCCATTTTTCGTTTCCAAGTCTTCCTTGCTGCTGCTTCCATCCATTCTCCACCATCTGCCTTACCTTGTCTTGCCATTATAAATATCCACAGCTTTTTCCAATTATCTTCAACAAGAGTGACTTGTGAGCTACAAATACTACATCTCAACTTCTCTAATTGTTCAAATTATAGTACAGTTCTGGTCCAGCCGAAATGGTAGTAAGCCAAACATGTATGACCTCGAGTCTCTTATCTATTTTTGTTCTCATTAATCACAACCCCATGCACACAAACATCTTTAAAAATGAAAATAGGGATCAAGGAGAAAAGTGCCAGTTTATCTGTTGTGAAATGAATTCAATTGCTCTACCCCTCTTAAGGGCAGGGCTGGCTAATACGCTAGAGTTGTGTCCTGAAACACAAAGCTGGAGGAAATCAGGCCAGCTAGAGTGAGAAGCCATTTCACTGTCTGAGGGAAGAAAAGACAATAAAAGCACAAGACCCAGACTGGGGTTGCGTATCCAAGAGTGTTAATTTAAAATAAGGGTCAGTTCACAGTGAGGACAGATAGGTGACAAGCAATGGTGGGGTGCTGAGATTTTGGGTGAATGTCAGATAATACAGTGGCATCATAAACCATTAGTTATAGGGGCAGCTAAGAGTGGTTTATTAGCATTACCTTTCTTTTTTAATTTTTTAATTTTATTTATTTTTTTATACAGCATGTTCATATTAGTCATCAATTTTTTCCACATCAGTGTATACATGTCAATCCCAATCTCCCAATTCATCACACCCCCACCCCCTGCCACTTTCCCCCCTTGGTGTCCATACGTTTGTTCTCTACATCTGTGTCTCAATTTCTGCCCTGCAAACTGGTTCATCTGTACCATTTTTCTAGGTTCCACATATATGCATTAATATACAATATTTGTTTCTCTCTTTCTGACTTACTTCACTCTGTATGACAGTCTCTAGATCCATCCACGTCTCTACAAATAACCCAATTTCATGCCTTTTTATGGCTGAGTAATATTCCATTGTATACATGTACTACATCTTCTTTATCCATTTGTCTGTTAATGGGCATTTAGGTTGTGTCCATGACCTGGCTATTGTAAATAGTGCTGCAATGAATATTGGGGTGCATGTGTTTTTTTGAATTATGGTTTTCTCTGGGTATATGCTCAGTAGTGGGATTGCTGGGTCATATGGTAATTCTATTTTTAGATTTTTAAGGAACCTCCATGCTACTCTCCATAGTGGCTGTATCAACTTACATTCCCACCAACAGTGCAAGAGGGTTCCCTTTCCTCCACACTCTCTCCAGCTTTTGTTGTTTGTAGATTTTCTGATGATGCCCATTCTAACTGGTGTGAGATGGTATCTCATTGTAGTTTTGATTTGCATTTCTCTAATAGTTACAGATGTTGAGCAGCTTTTCATGTGCTTCTTGGCCATCTGTATGTCTTCTTTGGAGAAATGTCTATTTAGGTCTTCTGCCCATTTTTGGATTGGGTTCTTTGTTTTTTAAATATTGAGCTGCATGAGCTGTTTATATATTTTGGAGATTAATCCTTTGTCCATTGCTTCGTTTGCAAATATGTTCTCCCTTTCTGAGGGTTGTCTTTTCATCTTGTTTGTAGTTTCCTTTGCTGTGCAAAAGCTTTGAAGTTTAATTAGGTCCCATTTGTTTATTTTTGTTTTTATTTCCATTACTCTAGGAGGTGGATCAAAAAAGATCTTGCTGTGATTTATGTCAAAGAGTGTTCTTCCTATGTTTTCTTCTAAGAGTTTTACAGTGTCTGGTCTTACATTTAGGTCTCTAATCCATTTTGAGTTTATTTTTGTGTTTGGTGTTAGAGCGTGTTCTAATTTCATTCCTTTACATGTAGCTGTCCAGTTTTCCCAGTACAACTTATTGAAGAGACTGTCTTTTCTCCATTGTATATCCTTGCCTCTTTTGTCATAGATTAGTTAACCATAGGTGCATGGATTTATCTCTGAAGTTTCTATCCTCTTCCATTGATCTATATTTCTGTTTTTGTGGCAGTACCATATTGTCTTGATTACTGTAGTTTTGTAGTATGGTCTGAAGTCAGGGAGTCTGATTCCTCCAGCTCTGTTTTTTCCCTCAAGACTGCTTTGGCTATTCAGGGTCTATTGTGTTTCCATACAAATTTTAAGATTTTTTGTTCTAGTTCTGGAAAAATGCCATTGGTAGTTTGATAGGGATTGCATTGAATCTGTAGATTGCTTTGGGTAATATAGTCGTTTTCACAATATTGATTCTTCCAATCCAAGAACATGGTATATCTCTCCATCTGCTGGTATCATCTTTAATTTCTTTCATCAGTGTCTGTTTTCTGCATACAAGTCTTTTGTCTCCCTAGGTAGGTTTATTCCTAGGTATTTTATTCTTTTTGTTGCAGTGGAAAATGGGAGTGTTTCCGTAAACTCTCTTTCAGATTTTTCATCCTTAGTGTATAGGAATGCAAGAGATTTCTGTACTTTAATTTTGTATCCTGCAACTTTACCAAATTCATTGATTAGCTCTAGTAGTTTTCTGGTGGCATCTTGAGGATTCTGTATGTAGAGTAACATGTCATCTGCGAACAGTGACAGTTTTACTTCTTCTTTTCCAATTTGTATTCCTTTTATTTCTTCTTCTTCTCTGATTCCCGTGGCTAGGACTTCCAAAACTATGTTGAATAGTGCTGAGAGTGGACATCCTTGTCTTGTTCCTGATCTTAGAGGAAATGCTTTCAGATTTTCACCATTGAGAATGATGTTTGCTGTGGGTTTGTCATATATGTCCTTTAGTATGTTGAGGAAGATTCCCTCTATGTCCACTTTCTGGAGAGTTTTTATCATAAATGGGTGCTGAATTTTGTCAAAAGCTTTTTCTACATGTATTGAGATGAGCATATGGTTTTTCTTCTTCAATTTGTTAATATGGTGTATCAGATTGATTGATTTGCATATACTGAAGAATCCTTGCATCCCTTGGATAAATCCCACTTGATCATGGTGTATGATCCTTTTAATGTGTTTTTGGATTCTGTTTGCTAGTATTTTGTCGAGGTTTTTTGCATCTATATTCATGAGTGATATTGGTCTATAATTTTCTTTTTTTGTAGTATCTATGTCTGGGTTGGTATCAGGGTGATGGTGGCCTCATAGAATGAGTTCGGGAGTTTTCCTTCCTCTGCAATTTTTTGGAAGAGTTTGAGAAGGATAGGTGCTAGTTCTTCTCTAAATGTTTGATACAATTCACCTCTGAAGCCATCTGATCCTCGACTTTTGTTTGTTGGAAGATTTTTAATCACAGTTTCAACTTCATTACTTGTGATTGGTCTGTTCATGTTTTCTATTTCTTCCTGGCTAGGTCGTGGAATGTTATACCTTTCTAAGAATTTGTCCATTTCTTCCAGGTTGTCCATTTTATTGGCATAGAGTTGCTTGTAGTAGTCTCTTAGGGTGCTTTGTATTTCTGCGGTTGTAATTTCCCCTTTTTCATTTCTAATTTTACTGATTTGAGTCCTCTCCCTCTTTCTCTTGATGAGAATGGCTAATGGTTTATCAATTTTGTTTATCTTCTCAAAGAACCAGCTTTTAGTTTCATTGATCTCTGCTATTTTTTTCTTTGTTTCTATTTCATTTATTTCTGCTCTGTTCTTTGTGATTTCTTTCTTTCTACTAACTTTGGGTTTTGTTTGTTCTCCTTTCTCTAGTTCCTTTAGGTGTAAGGTTAGATTGTTTATTTGAGATGTTTGTTGTTTCTTGAGGTAGGCTTGTATTGCTATAAACTTCCCTCTTAGAACTGCTTCTGCTGCATCCCATAGGTTTTGGATCGTCGTTTTTCATTGTCATTTGTCTCTAGGTATTTTTTGATTTCCTGTTTGATTTCTTCAGTGATCTCTTGGTTATTTAGCAACATATTGTTTAGTCTCCATGTCTTTGTGTTTTTTACGTTTTTTTCCCCTGTAATTGATTTCTAATCTCCTAGCCTTGTGGTCAGAAAAGATGTTTGATATGATTTCAATTTTCTTAAATTTACTGAGGCTTTATTTGTGACCCAAGATGTGATCCATCCTGGAGAATGTTCTGTGAGCACTTGAGAAGAAAGTGTAATCTGCTGTTTTTGGATGGAATGTTCTATAAATATCAATTAAATCTATCTTTTCTATTATGTTATTTAAAGCTTGCGTTTCCTTATTAATTTTCTGTTTGGATGATCTGTGCATTGGTGTAAGTGAGGTATTAAAGTTCCCCACTATTATTGTGTTACTGTCAATTTCCTTTTTTGTAGCTGTTAGCAGTTGCTTTATGTATTGAGGTGCTCCCATGTTGGGTGCATATATATTTATAATTGTTATGTCTTCTTCCTGGATTGATCCCTTGATCGTTATGTAGTCTCCTTCCTTGTCTCTTGTAACATTCTTTATTTTAAAGTCTATTTTATCTGATATGAGTATTGCTACACCAGCTTTCTTTTGATTTCCATTTGCATGGAATATCTTTTTCCATCTCCTCACTTTCAGTCTGCATGTGTCCCTAGGTCTGAAGTAGGTCTCTTGTAGACAGCATATGTATGGGTCTTATTTTTGTATCCAATCAGTGAGCCTGTGTCTTTTGGGTAGAGCATTTAATCCACTCATGTTTAAGGTAATTATCGATATGTATGTTCCTATTACCATTTTCTTAATTGTTTTTTGTTTGTTTTTGTAAGTCCTTTTCTTCTCTTGTGTTTCCCACTTAGAGAAGTTCCTTTAGCCTTTGTTGTAGAGCTGTTTGGTGGTGCTGAATTCTCTTAGCTTTTGCTTGTCTGTAAAGCTTTTGATTTCTCCATCAAATATGAATGAGATCCTTTCCAGGTAGAGGAATGTTGGTTGTAGGTTCTTCCCTTTCATCACTTTAAATATGTCATACCACTCCCTTCTGGCTTGTAGAGTTTCTGCTGAGAAATCAGCTGTTAACCTTATGGGAGTTCTCTTGTATGTTATTTGTCATTTTTCCCTTGTTGCTTTCAATAATTTTTCTTTGTCTTTAATTTTTGCCAGTTTGATTACTCTGTGTCTCATTGTGTTTCTCCTTGGATTTATCCTGTATGGGACTCTCTGTGCTTCCTGGACTTAGGTGGCTATTTCCCTTCCCATGTTAGGGAAGTTTTTGAGTATAATCTCTTCAAATATTTTCTCTGGTCCTTTCTCTCTCTCTTCTCCTTCGGGGACCCCTATAATGTGAATGTTGTCACGTTTAATGTTGTCCCAGAGGTCTCTTAGTCTGTCTTCGTTTCTTTTCATTCTCTTTTTAAAATTCTGTCCCACAGCAGTGAATTCCACCATTCTGTCTTCCAGGTCACTTATCTGTTCTTCTTCCTCAGTTATTCTGCTATTGATTCCTTCTGGTGTAGTTTTCATTTCTGTTATTGCATTGTTCATCTCTGTTTGTTTGTTCTTTAATTCTTCTAGGTCTTTGTTAAACATTTCTTGCATTTTCTCGATGTTTGCCTCCATTCTTTTTCCAAGGTCCTGGATCATCTTCACTGTCATTATTCTGAATTCTTTTTCTGGAAGGTTGCCTATCTCCACTTCATTTAGTTTTTTTTCTGGGGTTTTATCTTGTTCCTTCATCTGGTACATAGCCCTTTGCCTTTTCATCTTGTCTATCTTTATATGAATGTGATTTTTGTTCCACAGGCTGCAGGATTGTAGTTCTTCTTGCTTCTGCTGTCTGCCGTCTGGTGGAAGAGGCTATATAAGAGGCTTGTCAGCATTACCTTTCTCCTGTTTTGTTTTGGGTTGTGCTGGGACTCACAGGACAGCCAAAGAATGTAACAGAATTGCTCCAGAGCCCAGTGGTGAGACACGACAGTGCTACTCACACCTTCAAATCTGAGTGTCTGTGTGGAATAACTTCTTTCCTTGTACTGTCAGCTTGTAGTGCTATTGGACACTACTTGTGAAATCCGATGGTATAAAAGTGACAGGAGATTTTTATGCCTGGCTGACTCTTAGGACAAATGAGGAAGAAATAATTCTTAGCATTTCTAATAGGATTCACTGATGATTTTAGATGTGCTAGAAGATAAGTGGACAGGATAAGGAACCACCATGGAGAGATGGGATAACTGACTGTGGCTATATAATTTAAATGAGCATGTGGTGATAAGATTTTTGTCTAGGCATATATTATCAGGCATAAACTCATAGAGTTTATTTAATTTTCAATTTATACTACTAATGAAGTTCTCTATGATGCCGGATACTAAAATTGTGTCAAATAAGTACAGATTCTGAACTGCACGAAAGGAAATACTATAATTACTGAACAGTAGATATATAATTGTTTATAGTCTTTAAGCATCACTTCAATTAAGGCATCATATTTGTTATGCTTTCTTTAGAATTTTGGTTAGTAATTTTTTAATTCTCCTTTTAAACTCACCATTTTTCTGAATTTTTAAAATGTTTCTGAATTTACTACACATTTTTAAAGTGTCCTCCATAGTCCAAAAGTTTTGGTATTCATAAAGCTCTGCAGGGTCATAGTCCAGTGACATATGACTCAGGATCTGAGACTAAACATGGATGGGTGAGATTTTGACTTAGATTTTATTTCATTTTCTAATCTTTAGTTGGAATAGGTGCAAAAGGAATGTGCAATACACAAAAGAGGGAGCAAAAGAAGGAGGGAGACCCACACATAGATAAAAAGGTCAAGATTGGTCTATACAATTGAATATTGGAAGCCTTTGAAGGATCAAATCTTGTTTGACTATTAAAGTGTCAGCCCTGGATATTATTCTATTTGATACTAAACTCATGGAAACTTTAAAGACAAATATTCATATCAGCTGATAGCCAATTTCTCTAGTCAATTCTTTGAAATGTATAAGCATAGTGCTCTAAGATTGGTTGGTTGGTTTGTTTTCTATCTTACTTCTGCTGACTAGAATCCTTCATTGAAGCACTTTTTCCTTAAAAGCCACATAAAGATTCTCAAATAATATTTTCATAAGGACTACATACTGATAATAACACCCACTTTCTAAATCAACTTTCATCTTCATTCTACAAGACAATGACTTTCAGAATAAATAAAAATATAGTCCTAAGTGGCATTATTTACTTGTCCCAGAGTCAAAAGTTGAATCGTCCACTATGCAAATTTGGTCATGGTCAATGTTCCTACATGTCAGGGATAACATTGTAAGTTTCTTTGTACAGAACGGTCAGTGGGTTACTATAGTGAGCTTGATCTCTGCAATTTTAGTGTCAGAGATCCTTACGATTCTAAGTACCCCATGTGTGGCTATTAAAGGTAAAATAAACAGCAGGGCTATGGTTCCAATTGCCTAGTAAACAATCATAGAAAGATGTTTATTAAAGCTGACTCTCAAGTGACAGATAAATGCACAGTTCTATTATGTATGCTAAATTTAACATGCTGCAAGCTTAAAAGCAGATAGATCAAAGCAAAAGAGGTTTTAAAAAATCATAAAGACAAAATACAGCTATGTCAGTATGTGACAGGAAAATAATTTTGCCTTAAAAGTGATCTTCCCCAACGCCCTCAAGGAACATGTAACCACAATTTATGGAACAAAATTAAAGCAAGTTGGGAGCATTCCATTTCTTAGCCTGCTTGGTTCTGAGTTAAAAAAAAAAGTTAATGAGCTGTTGTTAAACTAAGATACAATTGATCTCTTCTACTATAAACAAAAAACTACAATACATAATTACTGATGTATAATTCTGATTTATTAATGTGTGATGTTTAGTTCTTAAAAAAAGAAAACAAAAACAACAAAACACACACAAAACAAGCCAGTAAACAGAGTCTTTCATGCACATCCTTTTTTCTACCTTACATAGTTCCACAGCATGATTTTTTAGAGGAGTTCCCTTGCTCAGGGTTGGCATATGTTTTTCAATTTTCACTGTCAACAACTATATTTATAGAAAGATGTACAAATATTGTGAATGGTAGGCTGTGCAACCCTCACATAATTAAAACTTCAGTTTCTTGGTTTTCTAGGGCTTTGTGTAAATGCCAATAAATTTGAGAGTTCACCTAACTGTGCATCTTAACCTTTGTTCCCAAAGGTGAAGGGCAGGATTTTTAATCAGGTAGCAATTTACCTTAATTGGGAAAACATAATTAGGTATTATTATCTAATTGCAATTACTGGTTGGAGAAAGTCACATTTCACAAGTAGTGACCCATGATGGATTATCACTCTCCTATTACTGAATTCTGCATCTGTATTTGTGTTTGGCAGACAGCCAATAAAAATTCAAAGGTAATCACAATGCTTCTCTGCAGTCCAGCTGTCAAAGTCACCAACTCCGCTGCTGAATAAGAAACCGAGACATACTTCCTGAGCCACATCTTGGCTATATCTGTTTCCTGCTCAGACATCAAGTGGAGATCAAAATAATTGTATAAAAAAAAACCCATGTGAAGCAGGTTAGAGAACTGTTCCATACTTCGTTTCTGGTACAGTTAAAAAGTTTAATGTCTCAAGGCACCACTATGGTTGAACATCAGATACATGGGTAACCAGCTAATCTACTAGGCTGTAAAGTCAGTAAGTAGCTTGTACAACTGTGAAAAAGCAATCTCTAGAGGACTGTTAGATATACTGTAGGCACAGGTATCATAATACAAATAGAAAACAATGAGTCCTAGAAAAAGCATGTTGAGCACCGTTGTGGCATCATTTGTATTTCTTTACCTAACGCTGTGTAAACCTTAACATTTACAAAAGGAAAGACTAACTTTTGAAAGTTACACCCAGGGTTGCTCTTTGTGCTCTCCCCCAATAATCGGTTCTAGTTCGTTGGTGTACTTTTAGAAGTCGTTGGATCTGGGTCGCCTCCCCCTGTGGCGCTGGTCGATTCATTTAAGTGCGAGCTCAAGTTCTCCGACGTTAGGTGGGAAGACTTGTAGACGATCTCGTTGAAGTCAGACCTGATGCACACCAAGGGGGGATCATTCAACGGGTCTTCCACTGAGGCCTGGGTGTTTTCTCGCGTGATTCCCATGTCCTTGCTTTGTTCTGATGGGGATTTTCTTTTCATGCGTGTGTAAGTATTGTCTTGATTCTCCATGCCTTGCTCATTTTTCAAAAACCGTCCAAAGAACCAAATGAAGAATCCAAACCACACAAAAGCTATCAGACTTGGCACAAAAGCCAGACACTTGACATCAAGACTTGCCCCTATGAACCTGCTGTGTAAGAACATGTCTCCCTCAACATAGGTTTTATTAGTCTGAGGGTTGGTGTGATTGGACCGCCATTCCCAGGATAGCTTGGTTCTGTTCAAATCCTTTAGACTCTCTGAGTCTTTCACTGTATATATCTTCTGCCCTGGGCCAATATACTGTCCATATTCATGAGGCTTATAAAATATCTGATTCTTCCACATATTAAGATCCAAAATCAAGACGAGAAAGATAATCCCATAGTTAAACCATTTACCTGCATTAAAAAAGAAATACTGCATATTAGTCAAAGACCTATAAAACTGCAATAGAGTTTTCTCCTACAAAATGGAGATACTGGTATTATAGCATAAATTGTTAATATTTTAGACCTGCTAAAAATTTTTTGAGAGTGTTATGCTGCCATTAAGTGAATTGGCAATGGGGATTTCCTAAATGGATTCTAGGCATGTGAAAATGTAACTGTAGATCCCAGAGCCAGTAATTTATGGTAACTACACTTTCTAGATTAAGTCTCCTGGTTTTTAAGGCACCACAGTTATACTCAAATTTGGTTCCATGTAGGTTATTCTATAGAACAATTTAATTAAGGTTTAAAAACAAAGTTCTGATGAAATTCTTAAGAAAAGTCCAACGTATGATTGACTATCTCTTACAGTTTTATAATTAAGCCAGGGAAAGAAATAAATCATTTTGCAGTGCAAGCACAGCAGTATATCAATTGAATTCACATTGCTCTTTGTAGGTGACCTGTTGATTAAACTATTAGTTGATGTGATTCAGATCAATAATCCTTGAGCATTCATTTCAAGACTTTAAAAATAATTGCATCAAATTCTCATTGAACAGAATCCATTTATCAGACATATAAATATAACCATAGCTGTAGAAGACATGATTTGGAGAGACTGTAATTATTATGACTTCTTTGTAGTATTTAAAAATCTTACATAAATAAGGTATTATTTAGAGACATACTACCTAGTGAAACCTTTGCATCTTTAAATGGAAAGAATGTTGAAAAAATTTCAAGGGATACTAGATTCCATTATAATTTCTATTATAATTTATTCCAAGTTTTAGTGTGTCATAATAATATAGTAATACTCAGCTCATAGTTTTGCAAAATTATGTGATATTTATAACAGGTTCTAAAAGTTTTAGTTATAATTATATGTGTTATGTCAAAATTATTTTATTTTGTATTTAAAAATAGTGATAGTGAACATTATTAAGTTACTGCTTCACATGAGAGATAGGATCTTGGGCAAACTTCTTAAACTAAGATTGGTAAAAATGTATTTTTAAATATGTACTCCAATAGAACACATAGCTCTATAAAAATATAACTTTGTAAGGAGTTTAAGAAAGTATTTTATCATCGTCATTACACATTTTCAATCTCCTATTATATGCAAAGTTGAAGAACTTTAATCCGGGACTGGCTCCCAAACCTACTGGCTATGTGACCTTGGGTTAGTTGTTTAACTTCTCTAAACTCCAATTTCTTTACAAGCAGAAAATAACAGTACTTATTAACTGTTAGCATTTCATGAGATTATTAGATACTAAGCACAATGCCTGGTACATAATAGGAACTCAATAATTGTTACTATTATTATCATCAAAGCCTTGCCTAAGTCATGATAATGTCTTCATTTGCATGGGAAGGTGCAACTTCTTCTCTATGAAGAGAATTTATATAAATCATATGAAGGGAAATTATAACTCTGCCTGTCCTGAAATCATTCAACTATACAGGGTTTATAATATTTGTAATGGAAGCTCTTGCCTGAATGATTTATTTGGCACACCCAAACTGCAAAGTACGATAGAACATTGGAAACTTTTCCAGATATGATAAAATGTTTATAACATCTGGTACTGTTAAGTTCAAACCACTCCTGCCCTCTTGAATCTTCAAAACGAAAACAGAATCAACCATACAACAAATTAAGAAAGCTCAAGCCAGAGAAATTCAAATACAAAGGTGAGCGTCATTACCAAACATTTATTGTGCTCAGAATAGACTCTGTGGATGGTACCTTAGTAGATGCTGAAGACATATGCTACTGCCTTCTGGGAAGGAACTCATCATCTTATGGGGGAAATAGGAAACAGACATCAACAGATAAATAATAATAAGAGGCCACATTTAAGCGGTGCCAAAGGAGTGATACAAACCATTAATGCTGCAGATATTGAGAAAACGGAATAAAAACTGAGGGCTAATTTCTGCAGAAAAGATTTTGAAGGAAATAGCAATTCATGTGGTCCCAGAAAGAAAAGCAAGACAGGGAACGGTTTGGAAAATGTTATGTTTCTTTCTAGTATATGCTTTTATTTTGCTGCAGATAGAATAACATACAGAAAAAGATCAGGTAATGTGGAAGAGAGGGTCTGAGGGGAGAGAGAAGGGAAAGAATGGAGAATATCATAGGAAAAAAAGGCCAACCAGAATGAGAGACAGGTGATATATAAAAGTTCAGGGATTATCATTCAGTATCTCGGAGGCACTAATTTGTAGCTTCTGTGATAGAAGCAGTTGGGAGAGGGGCTTTGGATACTTCTTTGTTGTAGAAGATCCATACTTATTCCCTTGTTGTAACCTACACGGGTTATAAAGCCAGACTGGATGGTGAGGGGAAGAGGTCCTTGGACTTGTGTGACTGACCATCACCTTCTTGACTCATAAAGGTCCCTTGGAAAAATGTGTATCCTCTCTTAGTCACTTTTATAAACTCATGAACAGAGCAGTCCTTCATAAAGGGTCCTGTTTCCAGGGTAATGACGTCAGAAACTGAACATTAACAGCATCGTGGAATCAGCGAGGAAAAACAGGAATGCTCATGGAGCTTGGAGAAGGGTGCTTTCCTGGTGGGGAGAAGATGCTCAGGGAATATTTAATAGTCAAAGGAAAAAAATAAAACCAGAGAATAAAAGTGATAGTGAATGTACAGCGATCAAACTGAAGGAACCCTGAGGATAGAAGGGGATTTTTTCAAATTATTTTCTCTACCCAAGTTGAATGGTGCTGGGTCAGTTTGACCACTAAACTGTCACACTAAAGGATCGCATTATGTTGCTTCTCACATGACCTGGTGTCTGAATATTTAGATAGGACGAAGGAGACATGCATTAAGAATGTGTTGCCTGACAGGGATACCATCACCCTGCTGTAACACATCTTTACTGATTTGTGAGAGAGAGTACCATAGTGACAAAAACTGCAGGCTGGACATCAGCAGATGGAGATCTAATACTCATCTTAAATAATACAACCTTGGGTAACTTGTTTAACCTCTCCAGATCTCAGCAATTTTATTTTCAAATTGAGGAAACAGAACTAGATGCCTCCCAGTTCTATGATTCTGTCCTCTTCCCCCAAATCCTTCTACTTATTAACTATTCAATTTTTTGTTCTATGAAATGGAGAATAATACCAACATACCCACTTCAAAGGATTATTGTTAGGATAAAATGAGAGGTTATATTTAAAAGTTCTCTGAAATGCATTGTTTGCCAAAAATGTAGGGTAGTGTTATTTCTGCCATTTCTTCCTTCTACTTCTTCAATCCAGTTAATACAAGATCTTAGTGATAGAAAAGAGAGAGAGAAGAGTGTGTAAGGATTTGTAACAAAGATATATCCTAAATGTTTCAGTTTGGATAAAACAGAATAAATTACTAAGCACTGACATTACTGGGTAGATATCACTGGACTAATTATCCAAGAGGATCCAGTGTATAGTTATATATAAATATGCTTTCTGAATCACCATATTTAACTTGTTAAAAATCCTTAGCAACTGTAATTTGTCTACAGCTTGCAGTAGTATTAGTCCAGAGACAAGGTCTTTTATACACACAAATTTGGAAGCAGATAGATTCTTCCCTCCTCTGCAGACAGATCGTGTTGGGAGGTGGGGAAGTGCAGAGAGGAGAGAATCAACTGAAGCAGGATCCCTATTGATTTATTTCCTTTTCTCCTCTGTGAAGGTAGCATTGTCCTTCCCCCCACTGCTGTAGCCACTCAGTCGAAACTTGGAACAGCTGAAAATATAGAAGAAATGGCTCTTCTTACTTTTTGTTTTTTTCCTGCCCACCTGACATAACTTCTGGTCCATTTATCCATTTGTACAAGGAAGGATGTTCATCTTTCTCTATCATCCATTCTCCTATTTTCCTATACAGTGTTTTATTACTTTGGTAATACTCTCTCCTCTTTAAAAACAGTTTTCTGAGATGCAGCAAACTAGAAAGCAAAATCAGGTGGGACAACTCAACCTTAGTGTTCTTGTCTATAAAGAGAAGGAGTTGAGCCATATAATCCTTGAGATTTCTTCCCTGTCCTAAAAGTCTCTTTGATGATTCTGTGAAATAAACATCACCTAAATCTCAGTGTTTTATGATGGACCAGAAAATTCTCACCATTAGAGCAAAAAAGATGCAATACACAATTTTCAGATGCAGAAAGCTTTCCTTAAAAAAAAGATTGTATATTCTGAGAAACAGTTTGCCATAAAAAGATAATTTTGAGTCCCTGAAATGACACACATGACAAGGTATAAGACACAAAAGGCTAAAAAAAAAAAAAAAAAGGGCTTCCCTGGTGGCGCAGTGGTTGAGAGTCCGCCTGCCCCGATGCAGGGGACAGGGGTTCATGCCCTGGTCCGGGAAGATCCCACATGCCGTGGAGCGGCTGGACCCGTGAGCCATGGCCGCTGAGCCTGCGCGTCCGGAGCCTGTGCTCCACAACGGGAAAGGCCACAACAGTGAGAGGCCCGCGTACCGCAAAAAAAAAAAAAAAGACTAGAAGTGCTTCTACTGTCATTTTTCCATGTGTGTTGTTGTGAACCGACAATCAACCATAACAAGAGGCTTGGTATTTTGGCATTTATCACATGAGAGATTTTGCATTTTCCCCTGCTGTTTCAACTACATAGCATTTTCCCCTGCTGTTTCAACTACATAGCATGATGTAATCAGCAAGGAGGAAGGGTAGTAATCCATACATTATTTCTATTAATCTCCTTCTCGAAATACCTCATTGTCTCCTTTAACGAGCAATCCCTGCATGGTGTTGGTGGGATTACCTCTTTCTTGTGTTTTGTGCTTTTAATGAATCTTACTGATTGTTAAAAATGATATTACAGTGGTAGTTTTATCATTTTACTTTGTGGGAGTTTATAGTTAATTTTAAAAGAATTTTAAAAGAATGGGCTAGTTAATTTTAAAAGAATTCTTCATTAAATATCACCCTCACTCAGCATAGGAAATGATAACAGTTTGGGGGAAAGTGCTATTTTTTCAACTAAGGAAAAAAGCTATAAGTGATGATATTTCCACCATATAATGAACCTTTCATGATTCAAATATGCAATTATAATATTTTGTAAAAACTTTTACTCAGTAGGGTTCCCAGTCAGCATTGAGGTTGAGCTGTCCTGTGAGCACCCTCTATACCAAGTGGGTGTCACCGCTAAGCCAGACTCTTGCGTCCAGTGGTCACGCTCCACAGAGCCATTTAGTATCCATTATGGGATAGCAGGAAACCATGGCCTTGAAGAAGACAACGTTCGGATAATTAAATAAGTAACAGTTTGCTGTAACAGGCTTCTTGGCCGTATTCAATGTCCTCTCATTCCAGACATGATCAGTGAAAACAGTGCTCACTGAGTTAGCATCTCTTTACATCCCTCTAGATATTTTAGGGATATCTAGAAACCACATTAAGTGCTTGGGCCATGAGGAGACCATTTAGCAAATTGAAGATAACGACTAAATAATTGATGAACTAATGAGAGTTAACTTGAGTTAATAAATTATCTCCTTAAGACTTAAAAGCAAATGAATATAGCTTCTCAAAGTACCTCTCTTGTCATTGGCATTTCCATAAGTGGGAGGCTACTCCTTTAGGACATAATCCAATATGATGAATAGAGGTAGAAACTTGTGATGATAAAATGTGAAAGAAAGGGCCATGCAGTTGTACTGAATTAGATGACTCTCAAACTCTGACTTTCTTGAGATTGGGAACTGTGCCACTCATTTCCGTATTCCCTAGATCTTAGCTTAGCTTTAGACACGTTAACTCAGAAAATGTCCACTAATCATTACGTAAATGTCTGAGATACTATGTCCAGAAAAATTTCGAGGAGTGAAGTTCTAGTCTTTCAAGTCAAATACACGTGTCGCCATGATCTGGTGAATTCCAGGATACTGCTAAAATAAAATAAAATTAAGATAAAAATAAGATAAAATCTGGAAAATTGGGAAAAACAAAATATTTGTCTCAAAGATTATATTAATTATATATTTCAAGTCTTTCTTCTGGATGTAAAGACAAATTCCTGAAAATCACGTGAGTTTTATTACAAAAATCCTCATCTATGCATAAGTGAACCCAGAATATCTCAGCCTGGACAGGACAGACCAGCTTAGGGACAGCAAGGACTGACAGGCAGTGGGCAAAGCAACCATGGCCTTGAAGAAGATGAGTTTGGGACAAATAAAAGGGATTGCTGCTTTATGTAGAAGTAAACATAGTTTACTTACATAGTACATTCCTAGAGCTTCACAAATGCGCTGAAAATGGAAATTGCTGCAGGAAAGGTTTAGAAAAGTTCATAACTGAGAGAATAGCAAGAGATCCTTGTGTACTTTGGATAAATTCACGATCCCTGGGGACTGTCATGGTGAAGGGGATGCATTGTATTTCCCTATAACAAGTCCCTTGCTAATTTTGCCAGACAAAATATTCTGCTGGATGGACCACTGGCCTGCCCTCGCCAGCACTTTCCATGATCTGTTTGACACAGGAGAGCTCTTTAAAAAACAATCTTTGGGAACTCATTTGCCAGAAATCAGGCACCTATGGAAATAAAATGAAGGGGTTTTCAGCATTATTTTCCACATTCTCACCATTGTAAAGCACCTGTGCCCTCACGCATCTCAGGAAACTGAAATAGAACACAGATCTACACAGGCTTGTTTACTTCTACATTTTCCATTTTTGCCGAAAGGCTTCCCATGGGTATCATCGTGCCAGCAGTGTGAATTCTCTCCTCACAGATGCACAGGCCTCCCTTCTGGCCTTTCCCCCAACCCTCTCCTAATTTACTCAGATGATGGCCACCAATGGGACACTTCCTTTGTCTGGCTGGGATGACAGATGGCAGAGCTTCCACCGGGATTGGCATTAATAGGACTCATAGGAGCTTCCAAGACTAAATTGAGAGGCCATTCCTCTCTTGAGACTTAGTACATCACATTTTGAATCCATCTTTGCACTCACCTTATAGGTAAAAGGGAAGAGGGCAAAAGAGATAATTACACAGTTGCATTTAGCACTGACTTTTAGGAGAACAATGGACTTGCGCTGAAAGCACCAATGTGACCGAATCACTAACCATTTATCCCCTTTATTACTGAAGTCAAAATTCCCAGAAAAAAATATTTTAACACACCCTTGGATAGAGATGATTTATTTTTTATAAGCTGTAGCCCAGCTTATAAACTGAAAGCTCAGACATACTGCAGCAAACCATCTGTCAAGGGGGATCCAGATGAGCTAAACAGATGCAACAATTCAAGTTATTTCTGACATGCATAAATAAAACAAGCTAGGAATCAGGATTAAAAAATACTCAAATCATAAAGGCTTTTAGAATGTCAATGGGAACTCATCAGTGTCGGATAACCGTCTACATACAGAGCATTTCATTGGGAGAGAGATTTTTTTTATTTTCATTCTTAGATTTCTCTTTCTTGAGGACTCAGCCCAGTAAATAACAGGAAAGAACTCAGAATAGTGGAAAAGTAATTTGAGAGCCCTCTCTCAAATGTTTGTGAATTAAATAGGAAAGCCAGATTCTGGAGGGATGAAAGGAAAAGCTTTAGGTAAAAATACTGAGAGCTTATTGAGTGCTTACTTCATGGCAGGCAGTGTTTTAAGTGCCTTGTACATATTAATTAATTTCATTCTCACCGCAATCCTATGGGATAAGTACCATTACTGTCCCCATTTAACAGATGAGAAAACTGAACCTCTAAGAGGTTAAAGAGCTTGACAAGGGCCCTGCCACCAGTTAGTAGCAGGGCTGGAACCTATGCACCAAGTCTTTACATTCCATTGCCTCAGCATGCACTGAACATCTTTTCTAGATCACAGAGAAATAATAGTTGAGGCCATCAAGCCATCCTTGACCCTGGGAGAACCCCAGCCATCGTTGTCTAGGCTCTTCTGGTGCAGAACAAACACAGACAGAGAAAGCAATAGACAGAGCTATCTGGAGGTCTGCAGGATCCCTTCCTAGCCCTGGCTCCAGCTTCTTCTGGACCTTTTCCCCGGTCATGCTCTGCTTTGGGACCTCCTCTGTTGGCCCCAGCTCTGAACTTTCTAGCTCCTGTCAGGCCCCTACATGTGCCTTTCTCACTGGCTACCCCATTTCTATTGAATTTGCATTCTGCCCCTTGGCTTTTGTTTTAAGAAGTGCATAGAAAATAAATAAAAGCTGAGATGAGAGGAATTCTAACTATAGAAAATGTTTCTCAGTCGCAGTGTTTCTCAAAGTGTGGTTCTCTGGCTGCCTGCATAGGCAGCATTGGTGGTGCTTCAGAGGATGGCAGATTCTGGGCGCCACCTCCTACCTCAGGCGTCTGACTCTGGGTGTGTGGCTGATAGACCTTTCATACAAGCTCTACAGGTGATTCTCATACACATAAAGTTTGAGAAACATAGACGGATATAGAGGGTTTCACGCTTAATACTCCCAGGGGTGATTTGCTAACCAAGGAAAGCATTAGGGTCTCTTTACAAAAAGAAGCAGAACTTGAAGGAACCTCTCAAGCTAGCATTTGTAGTTCACTTGGAAATTTGTGGGCTACTAACGACTGAGCATGTTAAAATACATGTAGCACTGTGTTTGGGGGATTTTACCTGGGTTTGCCCAGAAACAACTATCTTACAACATCAGATAAAGTCAAAGGCCTTTCAGGGGAGATGGGTGATACTCCAGAGTGGCTTCAGCAACCTCTTCACCAATTCACAGAACAAAGAGAGCAGCAGAACAAAACAAGAGGGGAAAGTTCTTTTTTCAGCCTCCAAACCTGTCACCATTTTCCTAGAAATTTTTATCTTGGATCTGGGGAAGCACACGACCATCTTACCACAAACTGGGTTTAAATAGTTTATGGTGGAGCCCTTCACCCCAAAACCCACATGTATCCTATCTTATTTTGAATTTGAGCCCCTTGAAAGCCTCCCTAGTAGGTCCAGATACCCAATCATTTGCATGGCTCTTCTCAGGGAGACAGCCTGATCTCACCGGTGTCCTCTCAATCAGAAAGGAGCAGTTCTCAATGGTCAGCATCACCCAGGGCAGCTTTACAAAAGTCCCATTCCTTGGCCTTTGCCCAGACCTACTGGGTTGGGACCACTAGGAATGGGGCCCAACAATCTGTATATTTATAAAATTCCTGGATGATATGATAATCAGCATAATTTGGCAAATACTACCCCAAAGCCTTAATTATAATATATTTCCATCTTCTGGAAAACTTTATTAATGTGAAGTCTCTATTGCAAAAACTTAGCTAGCCTTTCCTCCTTTTACATTTTTAGAAAATAATACTTGGTGGGATGAATGTTTTAGTTCAAAGGCACAGGAGGCTTTACCTTGAAAGTAATGATGCTGAATCATCAGAGATTCCTGTGTGCCTGGCTCCCTTCCCAGACACTGAATACAAGTTTTAGTTGTAATTTTGTATTCATATTCTTAAGTAAAGCATTCCAAATTGTGTAAGCTTTGGGAACCACAAAATCTACCCCTGCCCCTGTCTATAAATGGCAGCATGTATGACAAAGCTATGCAAAAGCGACCGAAATTAAATATTTTAACAGCTTTATTTTTCTTTCTGGTTGGTGGATTTTCTGAGTCTTCCTCCATTACCCCCTTTTTTAAACCTGATATTTTGCACTCAAACAGTATATTTTTGATAAGGCTTCTGATATTCAGTCAGAGACAATATTAGTGCCACGATGGTCTGAGACAAGAGCTGATAGCAAGAACAGATGGTCCCGTCAAAAGCCCACCCAAAGGGATATGATGATACCACGTGTGTCATAGCTGTTTTAGAAGTCGGAGAGGGTAGCATGCTGCAGAGATTAAGTGGGGACTCTGAAACCACACTATGTGACCTGAACTCAAATTGATTGATTTACCCAGTGAATTTAATAGAAGAGCCTCATTCATTTTGAATAGGAAAAGAAACCTGCTGCATCTTCCCTATTCATGAGCTCATTCTCCAATTTAGGAAGGTTGCCTCATGCTCAAAGCAAAAAACAGCCTTCAAGTTGAGCAAAGGTTTTTTGCAGTACTCAGATGTTCACGTTTTCTGTGCTCAGGCTATTTTTATTCGGCAGCACAGACGGTCGTGTAAGCACAGATTTCTTCAGCAGTTTTTATTATAGCAGGTGTGGGATCCTAGGCCATTGTCCTTAAAACACACACACATTCATTACCTGCATTTGAACAGCTTGAGAACTAATGCCATTCTCTCTTTGTGAACATTCAGCTGACGGCTTCTTGTTATAAGGAGAAAAAGAGGTACAAAACGAAGCTCTGGGAAGCCTTGTTTAGATGAGAATGACTGAGTTGTCATGGAAGAAGATTATAATAAATCATATTCAAGCTACTTCAAGAGCAGGACACATCTGAAAATGGAATAATCTGAGGATCCACAAGGGAATCGCCTGAGACAAACATGAGCCCTGCCACAGCAATAAGTTTTCTCAATCAAATGAGAAGCGGCCCAACTCCTTAAAGGCACATGGTCTGATTGGAGCTCTCGGGTACCACTGTTTTGATCTCAGAAGCAAATGAAGAACAAAGCATAAAGAGTATTCATGACGAAAAAATATACTGAGCTGTATGTTGTGAAAAAGAAACCCACCTAATGAACAAAACCGAGGTGTAGTGGTCTATGGAGGGTGGCAGAGATAGCAAACAATCCATAACAAAGATATGACTCACCTCTGATACTCCTAGGCTAGAACATGAGACCTGACATCACAAGTGGCTGCCCAATGGGGGACCATATCTCTCTGCTCTCCTCAACTCTACATGGGACTATCTCACTAGTTATTCCTCATGGAATGTGCGTGGAGGTGACATGTTTTATTTCCAGGCCAGGGGGTTAAGAAACAGGCAAACCCTCTTAGTCATTTTCCCCATTCTCATTATTCCCATTTGCCCACTGGATGTTGAAGTTGAAATTGTTAAAGTCACCAGGAATCTAAGTCCCAGAATGATGGTCCACAGCCCCTTGCTGATCTGGAACCGCCTTGCACTGTTACGTGAGTAAAATAAAACCATATTCCTGTATGTCTCTAAAATGTTACCATTTGCTTTGCCTTTTATAGCAGCTAGCATGACTCTAACTAGGAGACAATCAAATTGTGTTCAAAATTATACCTGTTATGTGAATACGATATTCCTCCTTGAAGATCTTCTGGAAGAAAGGAATCTTGAACTGCATGTGAGGCGTGTGCAAACCAGGAAGATTTACATCGACGTCTCCCATGAAATGTGGGAATTCCCAGTCCTGCCAGAGAAAATCAACATGAAAACATATCTGTGATTTGTTTCATTCCTAAGCAGATAAACACCAAAAATTGACTTTTTATAAGCACCTATTTTAAAATCATTTAAATGCAGCTAGCTGTTGGGTGTATCCGTTTTGTTCTGTGATGGTTGTTTTATGTACATTAGGTAGCAGTATGCAAACAAAATCAAAATTAAGTCATAACTTATATCCTTAGATTGTCTCTTTAATGTGATAATAAGAAACCAATGCAGATTTGATGCGCATCAATACATGTTTCTTTCTTTCTGGAGACCTGGTCTTAAATTTTTATAGGAAGGAAGTGATCCATATTTTTAAAATATGGGGTAATTTAGTTATATTTTGTTCCACTACTTAAAAAAAATAAGAACCTTATAACAGCATATTTGTGTAAGAAGACAAAGTAAATAGGATCTAATTCACTTAACCGAGTTCCTTAATTCACCTCAAGGGAGCTTTATTAATCATCTCTGCTAGCAACTATATGGAATGGAAAAATGCCAAAGACTCCTGTCCTACCCTCTTGCAATTTAGCATCACTTTGAACCAAACGATGGAGGGCCTGACATACTAGCTTGCGAGATGAACAGTGAATTCATTCCCAAATTGTCATTAGTTATTTCCTTGTTTTCAAGGCAAAATCAGGTGGGATGACTCTCCGTCTCATAAGGAAGGAAAACAGATGCAAATGAAGATATTTTTAGGTGTCTCATCTGCTCTTGGTTTTTGGATAGAGGTACCAAATTAAAGTTCATAACTAGCATGTGAAGAAGAAATACACTAAATAATGAAGAAACCTTTAAGCTGAATCCATATTTTTATTTCTAGTAATGAAATGATTATTAACAGTCCTATACTTAAAGAATATTTTTTAAAAACTTGGATATGAAAAAATAATAAACAAAATATTAATTTAAGATTTCAATCTGCCATCTCAATATAAAAAACTTATTTTTTTCCAAGATTTCTATATATGCAGCTAATAGAGGTGTGTTGATAATAGTGTGCCTGAACATTTTAGGAGTTTCCATGTCCATTCCACCCCCCTCTTTGGTAAAAATTCTGACTAAGGCAGAATAGACCTTAAAGGAAAGGCGAGTATGTGAGTGGTGGTAACCAGGAAAGTTTTCAATGTCTATTAATTTCTTGATCAATGGATCACTTTAAACCACGAATAAGAAATAAATATATAAGAAGAAAATGATGCATTATCATCCCTTTCTATTGGTGTGTACGCAAATTTCTTGTTGGTCTCACCTCTTCTGGTTTTTCAGATTTCAGCAGCAAATAGACATGTAATTTTGGAAATTCAGAAAACCCAAAGCATTGGAGCCGAATGAATTTGGTACATTTTGATCTAAAATATTAGTAGGAAATGGATTGGTAATAATACTTGTGAATGATTGCATTTTATTAAAGTGCATTTGATTTTGGTTTTTCCCCCCACTGATAATATCTTGTTCTTTCTATGTTACTTGAAAGACTCTTGCAAGAGAATTGAAAATGAATTTAGTCTTTTACTAAAATATAACTGACATCTGCCATAAAAAATTTATGCTTGGCAATGGTAACCAGAGAATATTTCACTAGCCCTGGATAAAAAACACAGAGCATGATCAATAGAGAAATTCTCTCTCTTATTTCTTGGTGTAAGTAGGAGTTTAGGATTAACAGATACACACTATTATCTATATAAAATAGATACACAATAATGACCTACTGTATAGCACAGGGAACTATATTCATTACCTTGTAATAACCTATGACGGAAAAGAACCCGAAAAAGAATACCTATATCTGTATCTCTTTCTATATATATATATCTGAATCACTTTTCTGTACACCTGAAACTGACACAACATTGTAAATCAACTACACTTCAATTTTTTTTAAAAAAAGTTAAAAAAAAAAAGGAAGAGAATACATCTTGGTAGTAATTCGGCAAGTGTACTTAGGGTGCCTTCTTTTGGAAAGATGTTCTTAGACTGTTATCATTTAGATTTTCATTTCATGAAATGAAAGCTTTCTACTGGGTATGAAATCGATTTTAGTTTGAAAGTAATCTCTAGAGATTTCTTGTAGACTGGAATCAAAATTTCATTCCCCCCCAAATTGTTCCTCAATTATTTCCCACCTGTACTTGGAGATAGAAAGATGAATTAAGGAAATGGAAAGTAGGGGAAAGAGAAGAGAAAGTCTTGCTCTTCATCTAGAAGATGGCATTACTTGTCTTTTTATTTTTTTAAAGAAGGGATCAAGGCAGGGATTTAGGGGGAAAGTGTGAGAAAAGTATCTTATGCCATCTAATAAATTAAAAACAAAGAGAACTACTAAAAGAGATGATACGTAAATTCTCTTAGATTCCCTCCTTATACATTATTTTTTATAATGACCAGATTTCGGTTTTCAAAACTGTCTTCCTTAGTCTTTTAACTCCCTACCCCCATTCTCTCCCTGGTACTCTGATTTCTGTAGTTCAGTTCCTACTCTGTATATTTCTGCAGACTCGTTGAATCAGCATAAACTTTGACCTTGACTTAGAATGGGATGATAATAATAATCATTGCTGGGACTTCCCTGGTGGGCCAGTGGTTAAGGCTTCACCTTCCAGTGCAGGGGGTGTGAGTTCAATCCCTGGTCAGGGAGCTAAGATCCCCACATGCCTCGCTGCCAAAAAACCAAAACATAAAACAGAAGCAATATTGTAACAAATTCAATAAAGACTTTAAAAATGGTTCACATCAAAAAAGTCTTTAAAAAAATAATAACTGTTGCTACCACTTGCAATATGTTTTAGACTCATCTTAATGGGGGCATCTGAGGGTGGTGATACCCCAAGTATTTATATATAGGAGATAGAAGAGGAGAGAGGATGATATTCTGAGTCCCCATCTTCATCTGTCAATCTTACAGGCTTCTTGTGAGGATAGGATAATGCCTGGACAGCAATTAGCACACTGCTGGAGACAGATGGAAGAGACAGAGACAGGCCAGCAAGCAAGGTTGATTTCTGAGCATGATTCCAAGGTCAGGGTTATCCTGAGAGTGAAGCAGAGGAAGCAGATAGGTCTGTTTTCAGGAGGATTGCATCCAAGGCTGCCTCAAGGTCCAGATGAAAAAGGAAAACAGCCATCTTCTCCTTTCTGCCCTCATCCATGGCACAGCACTGGCCTCCTGAGGTCTCTGATGGGACTTGGGTCAGAGCTGAGTCCTCCCAGAGGGCACCAGGAGCGGGACCATAGAGAAGGGCACCTCTCTCAAAGAGATGCATGAGGTGGCTTCAAAGAAGGATAGAAGAACAGGAGCAAATTGTGGGTCACACTGTGGCGACACACAAATAACTGTGGGGGACTTGCAGTGTGGTGGGGCTGGCTCTGCTACTGTGTAGGCGGGAGCTGGTAAACCAGCAACATGAGAGGCTAAAGGAAACCTGCGGATGCTTGCGGTATAAAGTATCGAGCACTGGCAGTGTTCTAGCATCATCCTAAGCTACAGAGTTACATTACATACAAAATCATCCCCAAATGTTGCTATTATTAACCCATTTTATGGATGAGAAGAATTTGCCTCACAAAGGTTGAATTGTCACAAAATAATGTAGCTGTCATGTGGCAGAGCCAGGGCCAAAGAATACATACTTTCTGCTGGGACACGCAGGCTCTAACCATGAAAAGTGACAACCCTTTTTGTTTTTGACTCAGTAATGGAATTATTTGTACCTGCTGTACCTGTTCTAACAGAGAATCATTGATGACACTCATCACCTGCTCATCTCTCACCCAAAGTCAGTTCCATGAGGGGCTTTAAACTATCCCTCCCTGCCACCACATAAGGTTCTCATATTTTAGCTGACCCTAATTTGAACAAGAAGACCAACTGTAAATTTTTCTCCACTAAGCAACTGCCTCAGGATAGTTGGTTTCCAATCAGACTGCTGAGTAGGGAGATTTGACGAACGGGAGATTACTAGAAACTACTGAGATTCTCTTGGCATGAAATCTATGTATGTATAGTAGTTTCATGCACAGATTGTATGTACATGTTATGAGAGCCATGGCTTCCTTTCCTTCTGCATACTTTTTTTTTAACATGTTTACTGGAGTATAATTGCTTTATAATGGTATGTTAGTTTCTGCTTTATAACAAAATGAATCAGCTATACATATATCCCCGTACCTCCTCCTTCTTTCATCTCCCTCCCACCCTCCTTATCCCACACCTCTAGGTGGTCACAAAGCACCAAGCTGATCTCCCTGTGCTATGTGGCTGCTTCCCACTAGCTATCTGTTTACATACCCATCAACAGTGCAAGAGGGTTCCCATTTCTCCACACCCTCTCCAACATTTATTGCATGTAAACTTTTTGATGATGGCCATTCTGACTGGTGTGAGGTGACACCTCATTGAAGTTTTGATTTGCATTTCTCTAATGATTAGTGATGTTGAGCATTCTTTCATGTGTTTGTTGGCAAACTGTATATCTTCTTTGAAGAAAAGTCTGTTTAGGTCTTCTGCCCATTTTTGGATTGGGTTGTTTATTTTTTTAATATTGAGCTGCATGAGCTGCTTGTAAATTTTGGAGATTAATCCTTTGTCAGTTGCTTCCTTTGCAAATACTTTCTCCCATTCTGAGGGTTGTCTTTTCATCTTGTTTATGGTTTCCTTTGCTATGCAAAAGTTTTTAAGTTTCATTAGGTCCCATTTGTTTATTTTTGTTTTTATTTCCATTTCTCTAGGAGGTGGGTCAAAAAGGATCTTGCTGTGATTTATGTCATAGAGTGTTCTGCCTATGTTTTCCTTTAAGAGTTTTAGAGTGTCTGGTCTTATATTTAGGTCTTTAATCTGTTTTGAGTTTACTCTTGTGTATGGTGTTAGGGAGTGTTCTAATGTCATTCTTTTACATGTAGCTGTCCAGTTTTCCCAGCACCAGTTATTGAAGAGGCTGTCTTCTCCCCATTGTATATTCTTGCCTCCTTTATCAAAAATAAGGTGACAGTATGTGCTATCTGGGCTTTCTATCCTGTTCCATTGATCTATATTTCTTTTTTTGTGCCACTACCATACTGTCTTGGTTACTTTAGCATTTGTACTGTGGTCTGAAGTCTGGGAGCCTGATTCCTCCAGATATGTTTTTCTTTCTCAAGATTGCTTTGGCTATTCGGGGTCTCTTGTGTTTCCATAGAAATTGTGAAATTTTTGGTTCTAGTTCTGTGAAAAATGCCAGTGGTAGTTTGAAAGGGATTGCATTGAATCTGAAGACTGGTTTGGATAGTATAGTCATTTTCAAAATGTTGATTCTTCCAATCCAAGGACATGGTATATCTCTCCATCTGTTTGTATTGTCTTTAATTTCTTTCATCAGTGTATTATGGTTTTCTGCATACAGGTCTTTTGTCCCCTTAGGTAGGTTTATTCCTAGGTATTTGATTCTTTTTGTTTCAATGGTAAATGGGAGTGTTTCCTTAATCTCTCTTTCAGATTTTTCATCATTAGTGTATAGGAATGCAAGAGATTTTTGTGCACTAATTTTGTATCCTGCTACTTTACCAAATTCATTGATTAGCTCTTGTAGTTTTCTGGTAGCATCTTTAGGATTCTCTATGTATACTATCATGTCATCTGCAAACAGTGACAACTTTACTTCTTCTTTTCTGATTTGGATTCATTTTATTTCTTTTTCTTCTCTGATTGCCATGGCAAAAACTTCCAGAACTATGTTGAATGATAGTGGTGAGAGTGGACAACCTTGTCTTTCTCCTGATCTTAGAGGAAATGGTTTCAGTTTTTCACCATTGAGAACAATGTTGGCTGTGGGTTTGTCATATATGGCCTTTATTATGTTGAGGTAAGTTCCCTCTATGCCTACTTTCTGGAGGGTTTTTATCATAAATGGGTGGTGAACTTGGCCAAAAGATTCTTCTACATCTATTAAGGTGAACATATGGCTTTTTTCATTCAGTTTGTTAATATGGTGTATCACATTGATTGATTTGTGTATATTGAAGAACCCTTGCATACCTGGGATGAACCCCACTTGATCATGGTGTATCAACCATTTAATGTGCTGTTGGAGTCCGTTTGTTAGTATTTTTTTGAGGATTATTGCATGGTTGTTCATCAGTAATATTGACCTGTAGTTTTCTTTCTTTGTGACATCTTTGCCTGGTTTTGGTATCATGGTGATGGTGGCCTCATAGAATGAGTTTGGGAGTGTTCCTCTCTCTGCTATATTTTGGAAGGGTTTGAGAAGGATAGGTGTTAGCTCTTCTCTAAATGTTTGATAGAATTCACCTCTGAAGCCATCTGGTCCTGGGCTTTTGTTTGTTGGAAGATTTTTAATCACAGTCTCAATTTCAGTGCTGGTAATTGGTCTGTTTCTATTTTCTAGGTCTTCCTGGCTCAGTCTCAGAAGGTTGTGCATTTCTAAGAATTTGTCCATTTCTTCCAGGTTGTCCATTTTATTGGCATGTAGTTGCTTGTAGTAATCTCTCATGATCCTTTGTATTTCTGCAGTGTAAGTTGTTACTTCTCCTTTTTCATTTCTAATTCTATTGTTTTGAGTTTTCTCCCTTTTTTTCTTGATGAGTCTGGCTAATGGTTTATCAATTTTGTTCATCTTCTGAAAGAACAAGCTTTTAATTTATTGATCTTTGCTATCGTTTGTTTCATTGCTTTTTCATGTATTTCTAATCTGATCTTTATTATTTCTTTCCTTCTGCTAACTTTGGGGTTTTTTTGTTCTTCTTTCTCTAACTGATTTAAGTGTAAGGTTAGGTTGTTTATTTGAGATGTTTCTTGTTTCTTGAGGTAGGATTGTATTGCTATAAACTTCCCTCTTAGAACTGCTTTTGCTGAATCCCATAGGTTTTGGGTCGTTGTGTTTTCACTGTCATTTGTTTCTAGGTATTTTTTGATTTCCTCTTTGATTTCTTCAGTGATCTCTTGGTTATTTAGTAGTGTATTGTTTAGCCTCCATGTGTTTGTATTTTTTACAGATTTTTTCCTGTAATTCATATCTAGTCCTATAGCATTGTGGTCAGAATAGATACTTGGTATGATTTCAATTTTCTTAAATTTACCAAGGCTTAATTTGTGATCCAAGATATGATCTATCCTGGAGAATGTTCCATGAGCACTTGAGAAGAAAGTGTATTCTGTTGTTTTTGGATGGGATGTCCTATAAATATCAATTAAGTCCATCTTGTTTAATGTATCATTTAAAACTCGTGTTTCCATATTTATTTGCATTATGGATGATCTGTCCATTGATGAAAGTGGGGTGTTAAAGTCCCCTACTCTCATAGTGTTGCTGTTGATTTCCCCTTTTATGGCTGTTAGCATTTTCCTTATGTATTGAGGTACTCTTATGTTGGGTGCATAAATATTTATGTGTTATATCTTCCTCTTGGATTGGTTCCTTGATCATTATGTAGTGTCCTTCTCTGTCTCTTGTAATAGTCTTTATTTTAAAGTCTACTTTGTCTGATATGAGAATTGCTACTCCAGCTTTCTTTTGGTTTCCATTTGCATGGAATATCTTTTTCCATCTCCTCACTTTCAGTCTGTATGTGTCCTACGTCTGAAGTAGGTCTCTTGTAGACAGCAATATATACAGGTCTTGTTTTTGTATCCATTCAGCCAGTCTATGTCTTTTGGTTGGAGCATTGAATCCATTTACATTTGAGGTAGTTATTGATATGTATGTTCCTATTACCATTTTCTTAATTGTGTTGGGTTTGTTATTGTAGGTCTTTTCCTTCTCTTGTGTTTTCTACCTAGAGAAGTTCCTTTAGCATTTGTTGTAAAGCTGGTTTGGTGGTGTTTAATTCTCATAGCTTTTGCTTTTCTGTAAAGGTTTTAATTTCTCCATCAAATCTGAATGAGATCCTTGATGGGTAGAGTAATTTTGGTTGTAGGTTTTTCCCTTTCATCACTTTAAATATGTCCTGCCACTCCCTTCTGGCTTGCAGAGTTTCTGCTGAAAGATCAGCTGTTAACCTTATGGGAATTCCCTTGTATGTTATTTGTTGTTTTTCTCTTGCTGTTTTTAATATTTTTTCTTTGTATTTAATTTTTGATAGTTTGATTAATATGTGTCTTTGGCATGTTTCTCCTTGGATTTATCCTGTATGGGACTCTCTACGCTTCTTGGACTTGACTATTTCCTTTACCATATTAGGGAAGTTTTCAACTATCATCTGTTCAAGTATTTTCTCAGTCCCTTTCATTTTCTCTTCTTCTTCTGGACCCCTATAATTCAAATGTTGGTGATTTTAATGCTGTCCTAGAGGTCTCTGAGACTGTCCTCAATTCTTTTCATTCTTTTTTCTGCTCTGCGGTAGTTATTTCCACTATTTTATATTCTAGGTCACTTATCTGTTTTTCTGCCTCAGTTATTCTGCTATTGATCCCTTCTAGAGAATTTTTAATTTCATTTATTGTATTTGCTCTTTAGTTCTTCTAGGTCCTTGTTAATCGTTTCTTTTATTTTCTCCATTCTATTTCCAAGATTTTGGATCATCTTTACTATCATTACTGTGAATTATTTTTCAGGTCGAATGCCTATTTCCTCTTCATTTGTTTGGTCTGGTGGGTTTTTACTTTGCTCCTTCATCTGCTGTGTGTTTCTGTGTCTTCTCATTTTGCTTCACTTACTGTGTTTGGGGTCTCCTTTTCACAGGCTGCAGGTTCGTAGTTCCCATTGTTTGGTGTCTGCCCCCAGTGGGTAAGTTTGGTTCAGTGGGTTGTGTAGGCTTCTTGGTGGAGGGGACTGGTGCCTGTGTTCTGGTGGATGAAACTGGATCTTGTCCTTCTGGTGGGCAGGACCATGTTCGGTGGTGTGTTTTCGGGGTGTCTGTGACCTTATGATTTTAGGTAGCCTCTCTGCTAATGGGTGGGGCTGTGTTACTCTCTTGCTAGTTGTTTGGCCTAGGGTGTGCAGCATTGTAGCTTGCTGGTTGTTGAGTGGAGCTGGGTCTTAGCTTTGAGATGGAGATTTCTGGGAGAGCTTTCGTCATTTGATATTACATGGAGCCGGGAGGTCTCTGGTGGACCAATGTCCTGAACTCAGCTCTCCCACCTCAGAGGCACAGGCCTGACACCTGGCCGGAGCACCAAGACCCATGGCTTGGAAGAAAAGAGAGAAAAAAAGAAAGAAAAAAATAAAATAAAATAGTTATTAGAATAAAAAGTTATTGAAAATAAAAAAAATTAAAAATAATAAAAAGAAAGAAAGACAGAAAGAAGAGAGCAACGGAAACAAAAAAACAAATCCACCAGTGATAACAAGTGCTAAAAGCTATACTAAAAAAAAGAAAAAAATGGACAGACAGAACCCTTGGACAAATGGTGAAAGCAATGCTATACAGACAAAATCATACAAAGAAGCATACAGATACACACTCACAAAAAGAGAAAAAGGAAAAAAAATATGTATATCTATATATATAAATAAAAAGGAAGAGAGCAACCAAATTAATAAACAAATCTACCAATGATAATAAACTCTAAATACTAAACTAAGATAAAACCAGAAAAAATTAGATGCAGAAAGCAAACCCCAAGTCTACAGTTGCTCCCAAAGTCCACAGTCTCAATTTTGGGATGATTCATTGTCTATTCAGGTATTCCAGAGATGCAGGGTACATCAAGTTGATTGTGGAGATTTAATCCGCTGCTCCTGAGGCTACTGGGAGATATTTCCCTTTCTCTTCTTTGTTCGCATAGCTCCCAGGTTTCAGCTTTGGATTTGGCCACACCTCTGCGTGTAGGTCACCTGAGGGCGTCTGTTCCCACCCAGACAGGACAGGGTTAAAGGAGCAGCTGATTAAGGGGCTCTGGCTCACTCAGGCCGGGGGGGAGGGAGGGGTACGTAATGCGGGGCTAGCCTGCAGCAGCAGAGGCCGGCGTGACGTTGCACCAGCCTGAGGCGCGCCATGCGTTCTCCCGGGGAAGTTGTCCCTGGATCACTGGACCCTGGCAGTGGAGGGCTGCACAGGCTCCTGGGAGGGTAGGTGTGGATAGTGACCTGTGCTCGCACACAGGCTTCTTGTTGGCTGCAGCAGCAGCCCTAGCATGTCATGCCCGTCTCCGGTGTCTGCGCTGATAGCCGCGGCTCCTGCCCGTCTCTGGACCTCGTTTAAGCGGTGCTCTGAATCCTCTCTCCTCGCGCACCCCAAAGCAGTGTTCTCTTGCCTCTTAGGCAGGTCCAGACTTCTTCCTGGACTCTCTCCTGGCTAGCTGTGGCACACTAGCCCCCTTCAGGCTGTGTTCAAGCAGCGAACCCCAGTCCTCTCCCTGGGATCTGACCTCCGAAGCCGGAGCCTCAGCTCCCAGCCCCGCCCGCCCCGACGGGTGAGCAGACAAGCCTCTCGGGCTGGTGAGTGCCGGTCGGCACTGATCCTCTGTGCAGGAATCTCTCCGCTTTGTCTTCTGCACCCCTGTTGCTGCGCTCTCCTCCGTGGCTCTGAAGCTTCCCCCTGTCACCCCCTCATCTCCACCAGTGAAGGGGCTTCCTAGTGTGTGGAAACCTTGCCTCCTTCACAGCTCCCTCCCACTGGTGCAGGTCCCGTCCCTATCTTTTGTCTCTGTTTTTTCTTTTCCCCTACCCAGGTATGTGGGGAGTTTCTTGCCTTTTGGGAAGTCTGAGGTCTTCTGCCAGCATTCAGTAGGTGGTCTGTAGGAGTTGTTCCACATGTAGATGTATTTCTGATGTATTTGTGGGGAGGAAGGTGATCTCCACATCTTACTCCTCTGCCATCTTGAAGGTCTCCCCGCTGCATACGTTTTATAAATTATATTTTGAAAACCAGATGAAAGTGTTGAATTAAGAGAATTACAAGTCAAGATGTGTTTGGCTACTAAGACCGGGGTACAGACAGGCTGGTCCTGTGATTGTCTATTATAAAATGTTCATTTACTCTGTTCTTTAAGAAACGTTATCAGTATTCAGTAATTCAAAGCTTCCTTATTACAGTCTGCTATCAAATCTAACAATGCCTTCAGCTGTCTGTCCCATTTGTGACTCAGTGATGTGAGAATGATTTAGGTACATTGAGTCACACACCGTATTGTAGTTCTCATCAGTTTATGGTGATGAACAGAGTTCCAACTTTGTATCTTGCTTCATATGGGAGAAAAAGTTAATTTTTATTCAGAAGGGTATATTTCCCATATAAAAATAAATGAGCAGCACCATGGTATGTAACTACTCCTATTTCTTACATACAATGGTTTACTTTTGCCTATAGCTATAAAAATCACATTTGAACACTGATGTGCAAATTGCATTTGGACATGTAATTTGAATGGATGTGACCAAATGTGATTACATCCAAGTGTGGCCCTATTAATCATGGGCCACATCTAGACAGAATTTCAGGACAATGTTAAGTATATAGGCAAGATGGTCTCAGGATATCCTCGATTCATCATTTCCCCACATTTTCTCATTGAGACACATGCCTTGGGGCCAAGGAAAAGAACTTGGTACTGTGCAGAGAAACTCAAGCTTGAAACCAACATGGTTTTGAATTCCCCAACTGGCATTCAATTTCCCAAATCAAATGAAGGGACCCCATTTCTATTTAGAGAAGCGTTAAAGCATAAAAATGTAATAACATTGAGTACTCTACCCTGCAAAAATGAAACCATGGTATCAGAACAAAAGTCGTATTTTGGAGGCTAAAGACTGGCCACCTGGTTTTTGAGAAATTTAAGATGCAAATTATATTATAGTTTAACAAAAAGTATTGATAACCACTTAGAATAGAATGACAATAGATTCCTAAATACCAATAAAATATCAACATTTTTCAGTGTAATAATTTGTATATCTCCTCTTTATAGGCTTTAGATTATAAAGCTTTAAATAATTTCAAAAGCCAACTTTACAGATATGCTTCTTTCTCTTTGTTAATTTCTATTTCTCCTATTCAGAACTGAATTTAGATCCATGAATATCAGAACATCATTCTACCAGAAATGTCCCCAGCTTGTAAAGTGTCCTTAGCTTTTCTATGCTTACCATGTCCTAGCAACAAGATTTTAGATGACAGTGAGCAGTGGTGGCCTGAAGAATTGTACTCATGCTTTGGGTGATATTTTTGTTTCTTATTAAGAATCTCGAGTGCCTGATTTCTTTCAGTAACCCTATGCTTCTCCTAATTAGCAAAACTGCCATGGTGTCACTTAGCTGAATAAATCCTTGGAAATCTTGACATATAGTAGATGTTGCTCATTTGTTTGTTTATTACCTGCCTCTCCCATTGGAATGTAAACTCCAAGGAGCGTACAGAAATTTTTCCTGTTTTGTTCACTGTTATATTCCCCATATCTGAAGTAGTACTCAGCATATAGTAAGAACTCAAATATTTGTTGAAGAACTCAAATATTTGTTGAATTGATGAATGGAGCTCTCTGAAAGTTAAAGATATACAACCATCTCTTTTTGGTTTCATGTAAATGGAATTTAGGTAAACAGAGACAAAAAAATACTTGTTTTTATAAATAATATTACACGTCAAACTGAGATTCATTATTATGAAAGAAAATTGTTGCTTTATTTTTTCCCGATAAACAAGGTATACTGGAATTACACAGAGAGTAACCTAAAGATAAAGCCATTTGCCAAAGATCACAGAGGAGAAGAGAGGGTGGATAATGTGAGGAAGAAAGTGGTCAAATGTAAATGTTGTGAGATGAGGCAGTTAATGTTTGGAAAATTAGTAAAAATGCTCATTGGGATGATCCAAGACATACTTTTAGTTACCATATAAATGTAAAGAAGCTCATGAGACACATCCAACCAAGTCAGAGAACATGAAAAGAGAATGTAAACCAACATGTGATTAAAAAAATATGGAGGATCATTTCCCGCAGTGGATGACGCCAGGAAGGTGGTCAAGGCAATGCTGAATATCAGAGACACCCTGCAGTAAATGTGAAGGATGTACTAAAGAGAAAGATCAGCAGCTTACTTCTTAGATGTCTTTTGACAAATATTCTTTTCTTATAAATTATACTCTTATTTTCTCCTAATATTCACTATTGGTTTTTTTTTCCCTCAATGGCAAATGAATTCCATAACCTTTTGGAGTTTTCTCTCAGGAGTCGCATATGCTATTTAAAAGATTTAAAACCTTTGGGGAAAAATCTTGGCTTTCTGGTTGAAGTAGGCTTTTTTCAACAAGTAGAAGAGACGGCAGATCTCATTCATCATTAAAACAAATCCAAGTCAAACTGTAAATCCTTACTTAAAATGTTTAAAGAAGTTGACACGTGCTTTTTATGCATTCTAAGATACCGATAAACTCTCAAAATTGTCGTTGTCTAAGCAATCTAATTCATCCTGAAGGCCTATTTTGTAGTGTGGTTTAATGTATTTTCTTCATCAGTAATCTTTCTTACTTGCAAAGGCCAATAGGAATTTTCCTGTCTAATTCTGAAGCCAACATACATCAATGAGATATAAGTAACAGTTTAGTGCCTGTAGAAAAAGCAAATAAGTCAAGAAGTGAGAAGTGAGTGTAGTTTGTTACTTTTAAGAGACCTTACTGTGAGGCTCTGGCACGACAGCAGTGGGTTGTTAAAGACAAGTTTTTTATATTTAGACAGCTTGAAAGCATCATTATTTTAAGCACCAAGGTGGAAGAGTGTCTGATGAAATGCACTGGGCCTCATTTACAGATGTCCTGCCCTGGCAGACTGATGTGATGGAGTAGAAAATAAAAGTCAGTCTTGTAAGTGTTTACAACTAATAGAAATGCATCATGTGGTATCTAGGAATAATAGGAAATCAATATCCCTCACTAGGGCAATAGAGTTCACCAATATGCAAGGAAAGAGTGCTTGACATTGTAGAGACTCCTACGTGTATATGTGTGTGGACAAACCATTGACTAGGACAAGTTGCTGACAACTAAAGCTAGTGCAAAGTCTAAAGAAACACAGTGTCATAACTCAATGATAGATCCTTTTGGATAAAGTCTTCCATCCATCATCAAACAACAACTTGACCTACTTTGCACTTCTTAAGAAGAGTGAATATTAGCTACATAATAAATTGATATATTTTTTAATTAAATGAGAACTCCTGATAACTCCTCTTTTCCTAAAGAGGAAAGAGTGAAATCTAGTGGAAGGAAATTTTTAGACAGCATACTTTCATGTTAGTTTTCAGACACTGGCTGCAGTTCAATGTCACATAGCCCTTGCTTATTCTGTGCTTTATTGTATTTGGACATTTGGTATAAAATGTCACTGCTCCAGTATCTGTTCTGGCTCTATGCATGCTGCCAGGAATGGTCACATTCAATTGTCTGAATGACTAATTTCTTCTATAGGCTATATAGGAAAATTAATTGCATACTGTCAAAAGAGTAGATATTGTGCTTGGTAAAATTTTTATTTAATATTGAAGTCATTTTTCTCTGTAAAAAATTAATAATAGTGGAGATCAGTGGATAAATGTGATTCAATATAAAAATATTCACTTCACAAACAATAGAGAGGGTATGAAGTTGATCTAAATATCAGATGGGTGGTTGAGGTAAAGGGCCTCTAGTGTTTCTTGCAATAAGTTCATTTCTATTTTCATAATTTTTTGTCAAGAATGTCTCATGGAGCATATATTCTAGTAGAAGAGAGACCAGTCAATCAGCAAATAGCAATAAAATATGGTGTCAAACAGAGATAAATGCTTTAAAGGAAATAAAACAGGGTAAGGTGATGGAGAGTGGTGAGTTAGGGGTGGGTGCTAGTTTAGTTAGTCAAAAGAAAGCCTCTTTGAGGATGACCTTTGTATGGACTGCTGACTGGTATGAAAGAACAAGCTGTGTACATCTCTGGAGGAGGAGCTGATCAGCTAGAAGGAAGAGCAAATGCAAAGGCCCTGAGCAGGAAATGAGCTGGGAATGTCCAGAAACAGCAAGGATAAAGTGGCTATAGGAGTGTGAGTGATGTGGAGAGTGGGAGGTTGGCTGTAGGTGGAATAAAGTCCAGTTTAAAGACAACTGTAGTAATTTAGGTGCGAGATGATGGTGGTTAAACAATGGTGGGCAGGTGTTCAGATCAAGATGTATTTTGAAGTGTCGCCAGCTGAGTTTCTGGATTTACCAGTTGCTCCGGCAACTGGTAAATGACAGCATCATTTACCGAGAAGGGAGAATTCGGGGAACCAATAAACTTGTAGCAGATAGGGAGGTGGGTAAGAAATCCAGAGGTCTATTTAGAACACACTATATATCAAGTGGAGGTATTGCACAGGCAGCTGGGAAGCATAGGGGAGGGATCAAGACTGGAGATGTCATGTGGAAGTCACCCGTGCACCTACTGATATAAAACCATGAAGCTGGATGAAATCGTTTAGAAAGGGAGTACAGAAAGCCAAGAGAAGAGGGCTGGGGACTGAGCGCTGAGGTACTCTGACATTTGGAAGTTGCAAGAGGCAGTAAGGAAAACAAAGCAAGAATGGTGTATAAGAACAGGAGAAAGTGCATCCTAGAAGCTAGGTGAAAAGTGTCTCAAGAAGGCAGAAGTGGTCAACTTTATTGAATGCAGCTGAAAGTAAGAAGACTGAAAGTTAACCATAGGATTCAGTACTGTAGGAGAGGGGTTATGGGTTTTTTTTTTGGCTGCACTGTGCAGCATCTTTGTTCCCTTACCAGGGATGGAACCTGCACCCCACACACGGAGTCCTAACCCCTGGACCGCCAGGGAACTCCCAGGAGTTGTTGATCTCGATAAGACCTCCAAGCTCCAGAGGAAGCTGATGTTGGAGACAAAGACCTGACTGCAGTTGGTTCAAGAGAAAATGGGAAGTGAGAAGTAGGGACAATAATTACAGAACTCTTATGAGGAGCTTCGCTGTGAGTGGGAACACAGTAAAGAAGCAGTAACTGGAGAGAGATTATGATTCTGTTAATTTCAAATAAATTTGTTAGTGTCAAATAAAGTCAATTTTGGCAGGATAAGGGACTCTGAGTGGGACCTGAAATTTCCTTTTTATATTTTAAGTAGCTTCTGCAACGGCTAAAGTTAAAAGCTGGTGTGCACCAGGGTGGATGCGCTGATTGTTTACAGCGGGTGTCCGTTCTGGTTGATGAATACCTCCACTGTATCAGTAGTTAAATACTTTGACTATCACTGCCTGTGAAGTCAAAATGGCTGTTTTCCTGAAAAAACAAAACAACGCTAGGCTAAGTTAATTGTATCTGGAAAGTAGCAGACTTTTAGAAACAATAGGCTGGATCCTTGTTGCTCTACAGATGTGATTTCCTTCTGTTTCATCTTTCTCACTAAAGACAATCACAGAATGTCTGCCTCTGACCCCCACGGACCACCCAGTGATAACACGAACAGAAAGTAAAACCTTTAGAGCAATGGATTTGAACGGCCAGACATCCCAGGCCTTTCTTCAGTGTGTTTTGGGTCAAGAGTGTTCATCCTCTGAGCTCTTGAGAAAAATTATCAACCCTCAAGTAAGAGAGGATAGACTAGGAAAACAAGATATATAGAGGCAGGGTGGAGGGATGGGAACAATAAAATACATTTTGTTGCTGGAGAATTATACCCTCAGTGAGATGAAAAGTTTTCTGAACCTAGTTTTAGTCCAGAGGTCAATGGCCAAGAAAAACCTAAAATACATTGTTTTCCTTGTTGGGAACCTATGTGAGAGAGATTCTACCACCCTCAGGATCTTTTTGGGAAACAAGTTTCCAAGCTGGGGTAAAGAAGGCTTACACTCATGTTAGCAGTTGCCTGTCCTTATGCTGACATGATGCATTCAGAAAAGCCCGAGATGACTACAGTGGGCTTGGTTTATAGAGTCCACATGGCACTTTTAGAGTGAATGTGAAGTCTATATTTCTTGCAGAAGTTTCCAGTAACTCACGCAACTTCTGCATAGGATAGTATCACACTATTATTCAACTAATTCAATACTTATTGAATGCTGACTATAGGCAAAGCATTTATTCTCAAAGAATATCTAATGGCATTAATAAAGAAAGAAATTACACTCTTGGGCTTCCCTGGTGGCGCAGTGGTTGAGAGTTTGCCTGCCGATGCAGGGGACACGGGTTCGTGCCCCGGTCTGGGAAGATCCCACATGCCGCGGAGCGGCTGGGCTCGTGAGCCATGGCCGCTGAGCCATGGCCGCAGAGCCTGCGTGTCCGGAGCCTGCGCTCCGCAGCGGGAGAGGCCACAACAGTGAGAGGCCCACATACCACAAAAAAAAAAAAAAAAAAAAAAAAAAAAAAAAAAAAGAAATTACACTCTTCCTTTTGCAGATATAGACAGTGATGGTCAGTGAGGTCACTAGATTCTTCCCATATTACCCAACAGACAACTGGTAGAGAAAAGATTAGATGAAATTCAATCAGTACATCTTGAACTGTATTTCACTGCATCCGCCTTATTAAGAATCCTATTTAGGAGAAAGCAAACCCTGTTTAGGAGATTGACTTTATTTTCATATGCTATTCAGACAAAGCAAACCAACATTTATCATAAACTTGCTCTGTGTCAAGAATTTGATCCACTGTAAACCACATGCAAATATATATGGCAAGTGAGCTTCTTCTCATTTTATAAGGAAGTAAACTGAGGCTAAGAGAACAGTCAAGTAGCTTGCCCAATGCTGCCCAATGGGTACCAAAAGGATTGGTTACCAGGTTAGTCTGACTCCAAAGATATTTTTTATACCATACCAAGCTTGTTCATGACTTTTTTTCATTAAGCTCTAATGTTGCAATTATCTTCCCACCTAAAAGCCAACTGTCATGCCAATATGTATTTCCTTTGGATGCTAACTTATCTGTAATGAAAACTTTCCTTTAAGTGGTGTGTTGTAGCTCATCTTGAAATAATGTTGGTACCTGCAGCACACGAAGAAGGAATCCTGTCTCACTTCCACTGCAAAGTGAAATAATGGCAGCGGGTCTATGTTTATCCTGAGAGTCATTGACAAAGCCTGCAAAATATGCAGGTTGAGGTGCACATTTAACTCTAGATGGTTTATGACCATCTTAGAATTTTTACTGCCAATGCATAGATTTGTCTCTAAACTTAGAATATTTCTAGTAATGAATACTATCTCCCCAACTTCTTTGCACTTCGGTTTTCTCACCCGAGGAAATTTTTCATCATACATAGGCACTCTGATGGCAGACTCCTATATCACTGCAATGGAAAACAGGATGGATTTGGGGATGATTTAGTGCCCACTAGTGTTGGCTATCAAACTTTGCAACTTCCTAAAGAGAAAACTTTTATGTTTCTTTGGAAGTTGTATGACAGTGAGATTTGTGCTGTTAACACATTGTGGCTGGACATATCATTAAGTGATAAAATTTTGTATTACGTAGGTGACTCGAGGCAGTGCAAAAACATTAGAAAGAGAACTATAAGGACAATATAACAAATATACATTATCCTTATAGTTTTCTTTCTTATGTTTATCTATATACGTATGTATAGTATAATTTTATGTAATGTATATATAAAATATACATATTCCGCATAGTTATCTAAAAAACTATTTTATTTTATCTCAAGTCTTCCTTGTTCTGTATATCAGTGGACTAAGTTACTATGTTACTGGGCACCCTTTACTTCAAGGATTAATTCTTCTTGCTCATAATTATGACAGGTAGAAGATGACACAATTTCCATAAATGTAACATTATTGATAATCTATTCAAAGCCCATCTTGATATTTGATTTTAAACAGAATTATCAGTGTAGACAACATTGAAAAATACATTGGTAATGTTATGAGGATGAAGCTTCACATAACATCTCTGTGTAATATATCAGATTTCTAATGACATGCGTCATATTTAGAAATATTACAAACAATATCCTTAAGCATATGTGGAAACAAAGTAACAGTTAACTTGGGAAGGTGGTAAAAATTATCAGAAAATAATTTTATGGTACCTCAGGATAATATCTCCTAACATGTTTATTTGTAAAAATTGGTAAGCCTATCGTTCTGAAAATTGACTTTTAATGCACAGAGAAGCTACATGAAAGCAATCATAAAAACTAAACATAAAACACAAAATTTTGCCTTCAAGCACTGGATTGTACTTGGTGAGTCATACGTAAATGTGAAATTATTACATTTGCCAGTTGCCAAGGGCTTTGCTTTATGGATATCTGCAACACATAGACATAAATCAATTAATATGCTATTTTTCCTGTATAAACCCAGGTGCACTTGATTCATTACCTCTCACTAGAGGAGAAGTTGGCAAATCAACATCATTATGAAACTGTTCAGGCAATAGATTATCTTCAGAAATTAGTTTTCTGAAAATGGTTCCAAATTGTTTTACAAAGTTATGACTTGCTGACAGATCCCCACCCCCACTCCCAATTCAGAGATACCAGGACTTTTAACATTGTGTTTCTCTTTTAAATAATAAATCACTCTTTAACATCTACACACCCGTATTAAAAACTTCAACTAATCATGTACCATTTGCTTTTCAATACAGATTCATGATTGCCTTAGCCAGAAATGCAGACTTCTTCATATCTCTTCTTTGGAAACAATACAGATGAAGAATGTTTGGGTGTTTTAATGTAAGCACCTGCAAGAGTTGCTAATTAACTCAGCATCAGTGAAAGATTTCAATTGTACTTTCTGAGGCTCAATTACGTACAATGCGAAAAAATAAATATGAGCATAATTAACAGTTTTTCTATTTTTCTGTTTCAAGTCAGTGGTTTATGATTTAGCATTCCTTCACTGACAATTATATAGCATGATCAATAGTTTACTCATGCTATGGTCCAAAATAAAGATATGCCCTCTAAAGTGATTTAAATGTGAGGAAATGGATTTCTTTTTACTAATATTATCAAATATTCTGCTTGCCACACCTCCAGCTGGGCACTGTAAGTGGTGAACTGTTATGACAACGGCCACTATTCAATGAGCTAAATGAAACAGGCTCCGCACCAGCATAGCTATTTACATACGTTTCCTTATTTTATCTTTAAAACTATGGTATGAAGTAGGTTTTCTTTTTCCCATTTTGCAGTTATGGAAACCCAGGTTCAGAGAAGGTACCAGACTTACCCACTATCATACAGGTAATAAGTGGAAGAGTAGGAGCCAAACCCAGGTCTTCCCAGCCTCACACCCGGTGTTCTTTATACCACACTCAGGAAGGTGAGTAGGAATTTAGCATGTCCTGCCTCTAAATGACCTATTACTGTTTTAGTTTAACCATTGTTTTTTCATTGTTGTTTTTGTTTTATTGTCTCCCACATTGAGCCCTAAGGGAGCCAATGAGTTGGCCACAATTTTTTCTTTCTTTTCCCTCCTCCCCACTCTGTGATTTCTACAGACGTTATTTTCCATTAAAAGTAGACCTTGCTTCCGCCACCACCATTTCTAAGCTAACACTTGTTTTGCTATCCTGGCTGAAAGCTAATCCCCCTCTTTGTTTTTTTTGCCTTTTTTAAAAAGAAATGTATCTTGTCTTTTCCTTTCATGCCACATATTTTATTTACTAAATATTTGTACACACGGCAGTTGGTTGTGTCAGCCCCTTTTCTCCACACCGGCAATACAGTAAGGAACCAGGTAGATCTGGTTCTAGGCTCTGCCTTCATGGGGTTTACAGTTTGAATGTAGCATAAACACACAAACAGAATAATTTCAGAAAATGATTAGTGCTAAAGAGAAAATAAGTCAAGATGATTGAGTAGCAGAAGCTACTTTAGATAGGGTTAGAGAAGATCTTTTGGTGGATAAAACCTCTCCAGTGAAAGGTACCAGGTACTGTGATATATGCTATGAATGCAACAGGGATCAAAACAAACCAACAGAGTCCCTACTCTCAAGTAGCTTAAGTCTAGAGGGAGCAAAAGATGAAAGACTTAGTGTCAATTAAATGAAATAAGAAGTAATAAGTGCTTTGAAGGAAATAAACTGAAGACTGAGAAAGAGAATAACAAAGTCGCCACTCAGGAAGGCATCTTGGCAGAGATGATACCTGATCTGAGAACTGATGATGGGACTGATCCAGCCACACAAAGAACAGAGGATATTGTGCAAAGCAAGTGCTCAATTCTCTAATTTATGCCAGGTACTCTGCTTGGTCCTAGCGATACAATGATGAACAAAAGCCTATATGCACTATGATTTCTTGGTTCTTATAGTCTAGTGGGTAATTTAGACATGAATCACATAATGATGGAAATAGACCTTGATACTTCTGGGTTAACTTGCATGGCCATGCCCATCCATCACTCACTTAACCATCGCAATGTCACAGTCTTTGGTATATGTAACTCTTCTTGGCTATTTTCTTCAGTGCTGGTGCCAAGGAATCTTCTGTTATAGCTACATGATATACTACTGCATGGTGTTCATTAACTTTTTATATTTATGTGTTGATTATATGCTCTTTGAAGTTACACTTCTTTATGTTTCTCTCAGTCCTCAGCATAATGCTAAATACATAGTAGGAAGTACAAACCATTCATTGTTTAATTATTCATCAATATTTACAAGGTGCTTACAGTGTGCCAGAAACTGTACAAGGCTGTGGGATACCAAAGATATAAATCAGAATTCAAGAAACTCATTCTCTACAGGGGAAATAAACAAGTTAAACAGTACTTGCAGGAAAATATGGAAGTATAATAACAGAGGCATTAAACAGGTCCCCAGTAGGAGTTTCTATTCAAACCTTGAGAGAACAAGTGAATTAACCAATCGTTTCCTATCTTCCATTTGCACAGTAACCACAGGCTATTGAGAGTGTGTAGATCATCACCATGCTGTAGGAATAAGATGGAGCCATACAAATTGCTCACCTTTGCTATAATTTGAGGAGTTACTGGTTTTAAACACAGACCAAATGAACTTTTCCCAGTGAATAATTTTGGTTTATCTAACTTTAGGTTGTCTAATGATCATCATTCACAAGTCCACTTTTTCCCCCAGTTTTATTAAGATATAATTGACATATAGCACTGCGTAAGTTTAAGGTATACAACATAATGATTTGACTTACATATGTCATGATTTGATTACCACAGATTTAGTGAACATCCAACACCTCATATAGATTCAACACTAAAGAAATAGAAAATTTTTTTCCTTGTGAAAACTCTAGGATTTACTCTCTTAACAAATTTCATATATAATGTACAGCAGTATTAATTATCTTTATCATGTTGTACACTGCATCCCTAGTACGTATTTATCTTGTACCTGGAGTTTGTACCTTTTAACTGCCTTCATCTAATTCCTCCTCATCCCCCACCTTTGGTAGCCACAAATCTGATCTCTTTTTCTATGTTTGTTTGTTTGTTTGTTTTTGAAGTGTAGTTGACCTACAAAGCTATGTTTGCTCCTGGCAGACAACATAGTGAGTCCATATTTCTGTACATTTCAAAATGATCACCATAAGTCTAGTCATCATCCCATGTGTTCTCTGTACCTATGACTCTGCTTCTGTAAGTTATGTTTGTTCATTTGTTTTGTTTTTAGATTCTGCGTATAAGTGAAATCATACTTTGTCATAGACTAATTGCCCATATAAGTGTGAATTCATTTCTGGGTTGTCTATTCTATTCCATTGATCTATATGTCTGTTTTCCTGCCAGTAACATACTGTTTTCACTACTGTAGCTTTGTACTATAGTTTGAAATCAGGGAATGCTCTTTGTTCTTCTTCCAGCTTTGTTCTTCTTTCTCAAGTTTGTTTTGGCTATTTGAGGTCTTAAACTAATTTGTTCTAGTTCTGTGAAAAGTTCCTTGGTATTTTGATAAGGATTGCAATTACTCTGTGGATTGTCTTGGGTAGTATGGTAATTTTAACAATATTAATTCTCCCAATCCATAAGCACAGTGTATCTTTCCATCTGTTTGTGTCACTTTCAATATCTTTCATCAGTTTTCCAAGTACAGATCTTTTACCTCCTTAGTTAGATTTATTCCCAGGAATTTTATCCCTTTTGATGCAATTGTGAATGGGATTTTCTTAATTTCTCTTTCTGATAGTTCATTTTTAGTGTATAGAAATGCAACAGATTTTTGTGTATTAATTTTATATCCTGCAATTTTACCAAATTCATTGGTGAGTTCTAATAGTTTTTTACTGGTGGCTTTAGGATTTTCTATGTATAGCATCATGTCGCCTGCAAACAGTGACACTTTCACTTCTTTTCCAATTTTGATTACTTTAATTTATTTTTCTTGTCTCATTACTGTGGCCAGGACTTCCAATACTATGTTGGATAAAAAGTGGCAAGGGTGGGCATTTTTAGCTTGTTCCTGATCTTCAGGAACTGCTTTCAGCTTTTCACCATTGACTATGATGTTAGCTGTAAGGTTGTCATATATGGATTTTATTAGGTTAAGGTATGTTCCCTCTATACCCACTTTGTTTAGAGGATTTATCATAAATAAATGTTGAATTTTGTCAAATGCTTTTCTGCATCTATTGAGATGAGCATATGATTTTTATTCTTTAATTTGTTAAGGTAGTGTAACACATTGATTGATTTGTTGATATTGAAAAATCCTTGCATCCCTGGGATAAATCCCACTTGATCACAGTGTATGATCCTTTTAATGTATTGTTGGATTTGGTTTGCTAATATTTTGTTGAGGATTTCTGTATCTATGTTCATCAGTGATATTGGCCCATAATTTTCTTTTTTTGTGATATCTTTGTCTGGTTTTATTATCAGAGTGATGTCGGCCTTGTAGAAAAAGTTCAGAGGTGTTCTTTCCTCTACAATTTTTTGGAATAGTTTGACTCTTCTCTAAATGTTTGGAAGAACTAACATGTAAATGTCTCGTCCTGGACTTCTGTTTGTTGGGAGGTTTTTTTTTTTTTTAATTAATGATTCAATTTCATTATTGGCAATTGGTCTGTTCATATTTTCTATTCCCTCCTGATTCAGTCTTGAGGTAATTACTTTGGTAAATGACTATGGCATAAATCAGATAACCCTATAACAACTCACCACTGAAAACAGCTATGTGCATACCATTTCCCCCAATGCTTCTATAATTAATAAGAAAACTACAATTTTATTTACCTCCTTGAAATGGGACTTCATGTATTGGTATATGCACACATACCTAATTATTTTCAGAGAACACTTGTCCATGTAAATTAAAATGGCAGAGAAATTATCTGTTCTATCCAAGTAAATCTACTTTCCTACATCTGGTACAAATCTGTGTTTTCTATGAGAGTCAACTTTCTCTTTTCTATCTGGTTTCACACTATCAAAGTAATTAAATATAGACATGGTGGAAAATAAAATCAAAACACTGTTTGTGCATAGACAAATATTGCTTACTTTTCCACGTTTAAGGTGGCTGCTTTGCCAACTTATAAACATAGTAAGTTTTTAGATAGATTTATTTTCTTACTATTTCTTTTTCTGACTTATTTGTTAATTTTGGAGTATGTTTATGTAGACTTGTTTTAACATACTTATACATCCATATTAATCTGATAATTCTACATGTGGAAATCTTTCTGCTAAGGAAATAATTTAAAATATAAAAATCCTTATGCATAAAGATAGAGTTTCAATTTACTGTTACTCAATAAAGTGAAAAAGTGGAAACAATCTTATGATAGAAGAGTGAAACAAATTACAGTATATCATTCCATGGAAAATTATACAAGCTTCTCAGAATTAAAACTATGCAAACTTTATGATATATTGTTAAGTTAAAAATACATAATATAAAATTGAATATACACTATAATTCTAAGAGTAATCTTGCATATACACAGTATTAAAAAACAAACCAAACAAAAAGCTAGCAAAAGATATGAAGATAATACACCAAATTTGTTCTGTATTGCAGTAAAATTACCAATGGTTTAAAAAGCCCTTGCTTTTCAAATTTCTAAAGTGTCATATATTATTTTAATTTTTTAGCTACAAATATTTATAAACACACTCTAAACACTTTCACATTTTTCAGAGCAATTCCTCTTTTTATCTCTCTTTAATTCCAACAATTTCTTTCTTTAAACTCTAATCTTATATTGTCTTATAAATCTTGCTTTTATTCAATCTTGCTTTTATCTAGTTTTGGTTGAAGCAATTCCTTTTCAACTCTGGGTTCAAAGGGAATACAATATCACCTGCATCCTCTCAATGTCCCCAGTGCACTGTGAGATTTAATGAGATAACGTCCATGCAGCACTTTATGTTCCTTAGAGAAAGGTGCTATATAAAAACAATGCATTATAATGATTTATGTTATTATAAAACCACAGAGATATTAGACCTACAATTTAGCACAAGGAGACAGGGTTGGACTCAATCCAAGATCAGACTGGGCAATGTCCCTTAATGCCAAACTAGAAGGCAGGAGTGGGAGGAAGTTGCTCCCTGCATTGAGAGTACCAAAAGGCAAATGCCCACTTCCTCTCAAGGTTAGAAACAGGATACTTTGGTTTTTATGTACAATCCTCTAAAAATTACAGTTTGTCATTTGTGTTTGCTTGATATACCACTCTCCCTGTCTCTGCTGAGTTCCAACTGAATACATTCCCAGTTATTTATGGGAAATAAGTTTCCAGAGCTAGGGTTAAAATTCAGCTATTACTGATTACTCGAAATCATCAGATGGTCTGAGGACTGTGTACTAATGAAGAATAACACAACTTCTGAACTGAATTAGAGGCATACAGTACGGCCACCCCTTACTTTATGCACAAATCCCCTAGCCAACCACTCATAAGTGGTCAACCACTTCCGAGCTTTTCTACAGAAGGGACACTTTTACTTCCTAAAAAGAGCTCTGACACTTAGAATGTTCTGCTCTGCATTTAGCCAGATCCTGCCCTCCCATTGTTCTGCTTTCTGAAGACACACTAAGTGTCCATCCTCTGACTTAGTCATTTCACTATGCTTTTTTATTCATTCATATAGTCAACACTTACTCTGTAGCCATTGTGTAGGCTCCCTGTGAGGCTCTGGGGACACAGAGGATTTTTGATACTTCTCTGTCCTACAGGATCTCACAGTCTAATGGGACGCAGACACCAAGATAGGGAAATCATCATAAACATGGTAAGTGCTAGGTTGCAGGTAGGAAGTAAAGTGTCAAAGGACAGAGAGGGGGGAAGAAAGTCATCCTGCCCGAAAGCATTCAAAAAGGCTCCCCAGAGAAGGTGATTTTTGTCCTCCTGTTGAAAAGATGACTAAGATGACTAAGATTTTGCCAGCTAAAGCAAAAGAGCATAAAATAGTTGTGAATGGTCCAGGTTTGTGCAGGGAAGGGTGAGAAGTTCAGTATGGCTGAATCTGAGTGGTAGGAATGAGACTGAGAGGCCAGTACCTGAGGGTTTTATTTCCAATGCTTCCATGATTGGACTTTATGCAACATGCAATGGGGCCAACAAGAGATTCTGGAGCTGGTGAATGACATGATCAGACCTGTCCTTAGGAAGATGACTATAGTAATAATGTAGGTAGATTAATGACTAGAGTGGGGAGCGTCTTGTGATAAGAAGTTACTGTAAAAGTCTATGGAAGACTTGATGAGGCCAGTGCTAGGAAGGCAGGAGTGAGGTTTGAGAAATTAATGATGGCACTGATGTCAATATATTGGAAATGAGAACCAAAGGTGTGGGAGGAGCAAAAGGCAAATCTATTTTCCTTACTTGAGAGACTGAATAGATGGTGACATAATTAACAACAACCACAAAATATAGGAGGCAGAGCAATTTGGGGGAGAATGGTAAGGTCATAAGACACGTTCTGACTGTTAAGTATGAGACTCCTGTGGAATATTCAGGTGGCAGTGTCCAGAAGACAAGTGGAATGTGGGTCTGCAGCTTGGGGAAGAAGTCAAAGCTGGAAAGAAACTGGAAAAAATATTCCAAATATAATAAACAGAAGAAAATCGTTTATAGGAATTCAGTTGAATACCTAGTGAGGCACTACTGTGATCCCCCTTATCCTATTAATTCTGTTATTTCTTCCTAAGATTCTGCTGACTCCACAAACTCATTCAGAAGACAATACTATAAATGTGAAATGGATGAAAGGAGCTTAATTTAACTACACTTTGCGTCTTTATACTTTTAATTTGGGTTTCATTTTGTTGTTGTTTGACAAGTGCAGCTCTTTTCCTTTATCTGCTTTACATGTAATCTTGTAATCTGTCCTTCTTTTTCTTATCATGTCTTACTCATTTGTCTTCCTCAAGACACCTCCAGAGGAAAAGGAAGTCAAGGCATTTCAAGACCTCTTATTCTTAAAAAATTGCCTCATCATCTCCCCCGACACTGCCACACATACACTAGTACCAGGAAGTTGACCAATGGGTCTCACAATTGCACATGAACTTGGTTCTTGCTTTTACCAAGTAGCATCTGCCTTTTCCATTTTTTTCTTTTCTGATTCACAACAGATATTGACCACAAAAGATATTATTCATGAACTTGCTAGGAAAATACTGGAAAGACACTGAGGATTCTGATTAGCCTTTGTGAAACTGTCTGCCTCCACTGCTAGAATTACTGGTTTTGCCTCCAACCAATGACTGTTGAAGATGTTTCCAGTTCTGCTTCTTCTTGGGGTCAGGTATCAATCAGGCTGATCCAGCCTCCTGTTGCAGTCATTCTTTCTGTTCTATGAACTCCATTCTTCTGGTGCTATATATAGCCTACTCTATCAAGCTTCTCTATTCCTATAGGATGGATTATTTCCCCAAATCCTCCTCAATCCATCATGCAAATGAACTCTTGGCAAGCCAGACCCCTGGGGCTCTCCATACATATGTGATCATGTCTGATTCAAGGTAAATACAGATTGGGTGATCCTGGGTAATGCCACACGTCTCAAATGAGTAACCAGGTAGAGTCTATGTAATTTCCAAATAGCCAATGGAAAGGAAGTGTCAACTCAAACAGAACTAAATCTCTTTATGTCTTAGACTTTCATTTTGAGAAGCTCAAAACACTATCTCATTACTATATTCAAACAGAAACTTGATCATTCTAAAGCAATATCAACCAAAAGATATAGACTTCTAAACAAAAATATAGAGCTGAAAAGGCCAACTTGTATAAGAAAAACTCATTTTTCAAATTATTGTGCATCATTTAATTTTTACAACATCATGCATGAAACTTTAGTTACCTCAGCCTTTGGAAATAGTAATAAAAACAGCACTGTATATCCATTTACTTTGGGTCTGCTGATTTTATTATTTTTAATACTAATAAAAAGTTATATATTATAAGTATGCTGGTCAGATTAATTATAATTTCATGCTTTTTCCAGTGATTATGGTGCTGCACAGAATTTTCAAAAGAACTAGAAGACATAAAATTTCTTCCTATGACATTCTCTTTACAGCTTAATACTACTAAAAATTAATTCTTAAATTAAAAGCAGTTAACTTTCTTTTCAGTAAAATGTTCTTTTTACAGCATTTAGTTATCATGCATATACGTCTGTCTTAAGAAACAAAAGGGGAAAAGGCAAGAAAACTAAATAAAAATGAAGGGAAGATAAAGCTGTTCACTAGCCTCCTATATGACCCCAATGCAGAAAAGACTTTATTGAGGGCGATTGCTGTGAAATGCAATTTCAGCTTTTTTTATGCCATGGTGATATATCTACCAATTTCAGTGCTGTGTGGAGAACAGGAACATCATTCTAAAAGCAGTTCTGTTTTCAGAAATCACTTGGGATGAGTTGTCAAAAATACTCTAAAATATATTCTAATTGCTGTAAACTCACTTGAATTTTGACAAATGCAATAGTTTGATTTGAATTTTAAAATAATTTTTATTAAAAATACACAAGCAAAATGTAATTATTATTTTCCCTGTGTGACAAATTAGACTTCTGTACCAGAATCAAAATTTATTTATAGGACTTGAATGAATCAAAAAGTATGTCAGGCAAGTCTTTCCCAGTGAAGATAGGCCAGTCCCAGAAACGAACTATTTTTAGAAGAAATAGAAAACAATACTGAGGATTTTTAAGAAAATATCAATGATATGAGCATATGCTTTGGATAACACTGAGTCAGTTGAAAACATAACCTATTGGTTGGCTACTTCTCTCCATCCTGTATTTCATTTCCTTTCATTGACATTTGAAGCCAGGATCCTCATGACCTTCTTTGGATGCCATCTCTGTTTTTCCTGGCTGAATTAGGAGTACCCTGGCATATGGCAAGTCGGCTGATTTTGTCTTTCTCCTCTGCTACATTGCAATAACTTGAAGGCAAGGACTTTGTCTTTTTCATCTTTTATGTCCTTAGCGCCTGATAGAGTTTTGAGAACAGAGTAAGAGGATGGGAAAAAAAAAAAAAAATCGAAAGAATGGGTGAGTGAGTGAGCGGCTGAGTGAATCTATTCTATAAGGCAGCTGCATTTTACTAAATTAGGAAAAAAATGACAGATTAAGCCCTCAGGGGGAGAAGGATGCTACTTCCAAAAGAATGCTCAGCATTTGTCTGGGAACCTCAAGAGTAGATTCCACAATGTATTATCACATGGAGTGACATAGACCAGCACCCAGCACTCTGAAGTTGATCTGACAGGAATGTCAGTTGCCATGCTGTGATTAATAATGGAGACATACTACAAGAGCTTAGAAAGAAGCAGCTTGCACTGCTTAAACCAACACACATGAAACGGAGCCTAATTTCCTCCATTACAAATTCTGCCAAAACACCCAGACTACCTGATTCCAGTTTTCATATCTGTTGAAGGAACTACCTCATTCATATTGTACTGAAAGGGTGGCTTTCTTTTAACATGTGTTTGTAATAAAGAAATTTACTTATTGTTTAAACAACAGAAAATTCGTATAACAGAGGCCCTGAAGAATGAGTTAAATTGATCTATTATCTATTAACTTTCACAGAAAAAAATTAAACATAGATTTGCAAACGTTTGAAGATATTCCATCATACTTTATGATCTAAGCCTTTGAAAGTGATAAGGAAACCAATCATTGATATCAGCCTATAGTGTTTTAAGAGGGGCAAACATACGGTTTGTTTGAACTCCTGTACCAGTGGATCTGTGTTAAAAATGTATATTTGATTAATAATAATAATATAATTTCAGTACTCACTGTGATTGGGAAAGGCTTTCAACCCAAAATTTTGTTTAGTTATCTCACTGGCACAGGACTTTAAACCTGGAAATACAGGCTAGGATGTAAAGGAATCAGCTCTTTAACAAAAGCAACACTCTTTAAGGATGAGAAAAAAGTGAGCTTTGTAGAGAAAAATAAACTCTGGTGGAAGAAGAGGTCCATAGTAATAATCTCAATGCTTTACCCTCAAGCTTCATTCTATGTCTTGAGGCTTTTTAGTTTGGTTCTTCCTGCCATCAGCACACATTGCTGCAAAGATAAAAAAGTCCCCTTTTGTTAATCCAAAAACAAAAACCACAACTGAAACAAAATGCTTTTCCTTTTGCTCTTTTAAATGTAACTAGGTCTAGTATTAACATTCCAAAGAAAATTTAAGAAAAAAATTGAGATACAAACACAAAAAATACAAAACTAATTTTTATATATATATATAGTTTCTATATATAACTATATATACAGTTTCTGAAACTACAGTAACTAATGCCATGACCTACTAGGCACTAAATTTTTTATCTGGTGTGTTCTACCTTAAAGCATGCCTTGGTAATTTCTGAGATGTCCTTATGTTAAATAATGTTCTTGTTTTAAGAAAATCTCCATTAAAAACACTTTTTATAGCCTCCAAACAAATCAACTCCCAAAGGTTCCTCTGGGTTTTTTTTTTGTTATCACAATGCCCACGTAAGATTCTAACTAGAAGCCAAGTCAAGTATTTTCTATTACTCTGTTGGTCCCTGTTTGTGATTAACCCTCTTAATAAAGTATAAATATATCCCTCTGAGGCCATGGTGCTCATTCCTGACTCACTGGATTCTACCCTTACAGAGTCACTTCAATTATTTGACAGTGAGATTCAGATATAGGTATTTTTTAAAAGCTCAGGACATTCTTTTTTTTTTTTTAACATCTTTATTGTAGTATAATTGCTTTACAATGGTGTGTTAGTTTCTGCTTTATAACAAAGTGAGTCAGCTATACGTATACATATATCCCCATATCTCCTCCCTCTTGCGTCTCCCTCCCACCCTCCCTATCCCACCCCTCTAGTTGGATACAAAGCACTGAGCTGATCTCCCTGTGCTATGAGGCTGTTTCCCACTAGCTATCTATTTTACATTTGGTAGTGTATATATGTCCATGCCACCCTCTCACTTCGTCCCAGTTTACCCTTTCCCCTCCCCGTGTCCACAAGTCCATTCTCTATGTCTGCGTCTTTATTCCTGTCCTGCCCCTAGGTTCATCAGAACAATTTTTTTTTTTTTTAGATTTCGTGTACATGTGTTAGCATATGGTATTTGTTTTTCTCTTCCTGACTTACTTCACTCTGTATGACAGACTCTAGGTCCATCCACCTCACTACAAATAACTCAATTTCATTTCTTTTTATGGCTAATATTCCATTGTATATATGTGCCACATCTTCTTTATCCATTCATCTGTTGATGGACACTTATGTTAAAAGCTCAGGACACTCTAATGTACAGCTGAATTTGAAACCATTGTTCTAAGAGCTGAATACGGAAACATTTACAGGAAATATTCTGATGATAGGGATAGCTAATGTTTTCTGACTATTTCTCTGAGTTTTTAAAAATGCTGTCCTGTCACTTTGGTCCCGTGATTACTAACTCTTGTAAGAAAATGATCTCTATTATTAAGCAAAACACAAAGTTCCCTAAGAGGGAAGCAACATCTTACTTGAAGAATGTCACCACTCTGAATTATTTTGGGAACAGAGCCAGATATAAGAAAATTAATGGATGATGATTGTCTCTTCAGAGCACTCCTATGCTCATAAACAGAAGATTTGGGGTTTATGTGAGAGAATTTCCTTCACAACTAAATACATACTTAATGCACGCCATCGAAACTGTGAGGTTATGCTGAAAGACAGGAATCATTCAGAGAAACGAATACCTTTTTCCTCTGTGAATACTTAAAACTTAAGTTCCTTTGAACCCAAGAGTACTTGGGAGCACACCAGAGATTTTTATGATTCTATCACAGGTTGTGAGTTTTTTTGAGTTCAAATTTATTTCTACATCTTTGTACCTTAAGTAGAGGTTTAACATGCATGGCTTTGAAATCCTTCCAGAATCTGTAACCTGTGGGGAAAATTTCAAACTTTTAACTTAGAAAACTATTCACCATGGAATAAAATATTAAAGGATAGGTAAGATTGATTTAATTGCAAGACTACACATACACACAGTGTGTGTGTGTGTGTGTGTGTGTGTGTGTAAAAATAGACTGGATATAAATCATGATGGAGAAGATTGACAAATAAACAAATTATATTCAGTTGTGTAAACAAATGCCAAATCAATGTCCTTATCAGACAAAAAGCAATTAAAATTAATTCATTGGCCCCCAAAATGATTTCTTCTCACAAGGCATCCCTCAGAGGGACATTATTTTCAATGATATGCTTACTTAATACACCCATTTGCAAAGGCACAACCGCTTCAGTGAGCTGAAGGTTTTACTTATATTTGGCCTGTGGCATCTTTTACCCTGTGTTGGAAAACTCAGTTAAAATTCACAGAGACTGTCAACCACAGAGCAGGCACTCAATTGTCAACTGGTCAAGCTGCATTTGACACAGTGAGGAGCAACTCAGCAACACATGCTGAAGCGACACAGCCTAGAAAACAAGGAACCAAGCAGGTTCTGCTGCTTCAGACCTCGGCTATCATGCAGTGTGTGCAAGAGTCTAAGAGTCAAATAGACTTATGAGTCCTTTTCCTGTTGAGAAAAGGAAAAAGAAGAAGAGAGAGAGAGAGGGAGACTGAAAGAGAGACTCTGTTGTGTTTTTTGTGTGCTGCATGTTGCCTGTGTATTTTGAAAATGAGATTATGGACAACCACACTCCGTATTTTGAAGCAGAATGACCAAAACCTTATTTACACACTGAATGAGTGAAGGGCATAGAATACGCATCATTGTGCAGGAACTGAAAGTTGTGCGGGTAAAATAATTTAAATCCACCCTGGTGGAATACGGCAAGTGGTATACACCATTACTAAAGCAACATGCCATTTATAAATTAAATACACTGGCAAGCACTTGTCCAAAATAATCATTTCAAGAGCGTAATAAAAGGAGAGCAAAGGAACCAAATAACAGAAGTCTTGTTTCCCAGCTCGGACCTAGACTGAAGTGATGTAAGTTAACTTATTTAAAGATAACCGAATTAAACAAATAAAATGATTTTCTTTTTATTGAACAGATAGAATTTTAGAGGAAAGTAATTCAATACTGTAAAAGACAGTTTCACAGATCTCAATTTCTTCATTTGTTAAAAGAGGAAACAACCTTAGTAGATGATCTGTAACGTCCCATTTACCTTTAAAATATCCTGTTTTTCTACACACGAAATAAATAATCTTAGTAGAGGATAAGAAGCTATCCCTAACAGTAGGGACAGCTATCTACTGTCACTAATTGTCATTTTATTTGCAGAACCATAAAAAAAGAGACTCTAACAGTACCAGGCTCACTATTCAGTATATTTTCAATTTTAAAATGGAGAATTAATTAAATCTATACCTACAAAATAGCATTAACAATCAGAAAATAAAGTAATAATCATGATATGTTGACTATGTAAATGAATTACAGTTAGCTCTCTGTTCACCTTAATCCCTATAGACTTTTGTACTAGTCTGTCTGATATGTTTTCAGCCCTTCACTATCTGCATGATATTATAATGCCTATAATATTAATAATAGATACAAGTCATTTAGGATCTGTTTTGTGCTCTTACACTTGACATATTTTATGTTATTTAATCTTCACAGTAATATTATGAAATTGTGTTTCATCTGTTTTATAAAATTAAGAATATGTAAACTCAGCTCTGAGAGGTAAAATAACCTATTCAAAGTGTCCCTCCCATCTGCTCTGTGACAATTCCAGAAAATGAGTTCAGGTCAGACTGAAGACAAGGTGCTGCGATCGCTCTCTCGCTTTTCCACGTGACAAAGGAACAGAGGGGAACATGCCCTGAAGGAAAGGGAGCCGGTGAAATGAATTGAAATTCAGAGCTAATACAATTCCCTCCAGACGACTCAGCTCAGGTGACTCCACCCAGACAACAGTCCTCCTTTGGTGAGAGCCCTGGGCATGGATCCATCTCCTTTCCACCACGCCAGGTGCCAAAGGAGCCCCGCTCTCTCCCTTCTGCCCTTCACCCAGCCCTCAAGTCCCAGCTTGCAGCTTGGAAATCCCATTCCCCTCCCAGTTCCCAGCTGGTTGAAATCTCTGGTCTAAAACCCGATTACTGGTTTAATGTGCCCCAATCTGGGCAGGCCCATCCTGCTGGGGACTAAAGATGAAAAATGACAACAAGAGCTGTAAGAGCAAGTAAGCAATAAGATGTCCCGGTGGGAGGCGTGGGGGACCCTGCAATCCAAGTCAGGTCACTTGGAGAACCAGAGACAGAGCCTTGGCCTTTTCCCATCCAGGATCTCCTTCATGGTGTGAGTAGAAAGGCAGGAACAATGTGGGTTTGCAACCGTGTAACTGCATAATGACACTGCCCACCCACAGGGCTCTGTCCCCAGCAGTGGACCGACAGGCATGCTTAGAGTCACGTATGTATACAACAGCACATATTTCCCTGTCTGTGATCCTTTTTTGACTCCACCAGATTCTGTATCAACCTCAGTCTTTTTGGTGATACACCTTATCTGCCCAAATTCGGCTTGTGCATCCACCTCTTTGCATTACCATGATGTTTTAACCTAGGTAGCCGTTTGGTGTTCTGATTATTGCCAGCAGGACTGGCTACATGATTTGTGGAGCTCGGCACAAAGTGAAATGTCAGGCCCCTTGTTCAAAAAGTATTAAAAATTTTGAGACCCCCGCAGCAGAGCCTTAAACCAAGTGCAGGTCCTCTGCGCATGGGACCCATGTGACTGTGCAGGCTGCACACCTACGAAGCTGACCCAGGATGCCTGTTCAGTCTTGGTGAAAATCATACTCCCAGCTGGCTTTCCTTTGAGGATATGAAAACAATACGATGCCTCTATTATTAAAAATATGTAGAGCAGCAGACATGTGCTTTCCATCGTAACTTTTGGTTCTCAGGTGGCATTAATTAGTTACCTATAGTGCTGTGACATTGTAGTTGTGGTTTTGAATGCAAGCCTGCTTCTCCCTACTTACTTCTCAACTATTATAAGACCTGCTTTAATATTTACTCCCCATCACCCTTGAGCTCAGCATCGACCAACCCAGGCAAACTACCAGTCTGAGCTGCCCTCCCTGTCTGACCCTATCAGGCTTCCAAACTCCCTGCCAGGACCATGGGCTTGGTCCCGACTCATGGTCCACTTCAGTGTCCACCCAACACACTCAAGGATGATCAGCTTAGTGTCAAGCTCCTCCCACTAAAAATATTATTCCAGAGAGGCTGTGACACAGCAGATGCAAAACTGTGGACTTTTTAAGCCAGTCACTATAATATTCTTGTCTATGGATATCATTTACTAATCTTTAACTTTTTTATTTTAAATTGTGGTTAAATAACATAAAATTGACCATCTTTACCTTTTTTTTTTTTTGCAGTACGCGGGCCTCTCACTGTTTGTGGCGTCTCCCGCTGCCGAGCACAGGTTCCGGACGCATAGGCTCAGCGGCCATGGCTCACGGGCCCACCCGCTCCGCGTCATGTGGGATCTTCCCAGACCAGGGCACGAACCCGTGTCCCCTGCATCAGCAGGAGGACTCTCAACCACTGTGCCACCAGGGAAGGCCCCATCTTAACCATTTTTAAGTTCAGTAGTGTTAAGTACATTTACTCTGTTGTGTAACCTCATAATCATCCACCTCCAGAACTTTTTTCATCTGCCCAAACTGCAACTCTGTACCCATTAGACAATAACGCCCCATTCTCCCCTCCCCCTAGCAACCACCATTCTACTTTCTGCTTCTATGAATTTGACTACTCCAGTTATCTCACGTAAGTGGAACAATGCAACACTTGTCTTTTGGGGATTGGCTTATTTGGTATTAACTTTTGATGTAAATTTTTCAGGTGAGTGTGTAGAACTGAAGGAGAGTCCCAGTTCTAATTAGGGGCAAGTAATAGACAGTCACTAACTTTTAGAGAATTTGCTCATCACTGTAGGAAATAAGGCCTGAAAAGGAGAGTTGGCTCTTGTCTCTGGGTTGGAAATATTGTCTCTATCACCAATTCCCTCAAGCTGGCTGTCTCTTTTCCTTCACGTCTTCCTTATTTGTCAAAAATGTTAAAATCTTTTGAATTCAAATGTCTCAATCTAAACTTGCAAAGGGTTTTGTTTCTTGGGTTATTATAAAAGAAGAAAAACATCTTTTTGTCTACATACTAATAAAACAAAATCATTCAGGTAAACAGCCTGCAAACTCTTCCATTGTTAGATATTTAATGAGTCATTTTTTTTTGACTAATCAGCACTTCGTTTCTGCTTTCCTTATCCTGAGTTCACCCTTTGTACTAGGAACACTTTGCCTAGATATGCAACTCGTTGCAGGACGGCCTTGATAAATGGTTTGTGTTTGTGTAATTTAGATTAGTTCAGTAATTGTTTGGAACAAAGGCCAGAAATCTTCCCGAGGGTATTAAACATTCACTTTCAGGGCTTGGTGGTCTGTGATGAAGGGAAGGTCGGACCAAAGTTGCTTTACCACCTTTGCCCCAAGGTCGCACCTCCTCTTGCTGCCTACAAGCAGCTGTCTGGAATCCATCAGCTGGAAGCTGGCTGAAAAGAACAGAGTTGATTCCCTCAATTTTCCAGGAAGCTGAGATGTAGTAAAGCTGGCTAATCTTCAGAAAAAATCAGAGAGCAAAGCAAAAGCAAAATCGAAAAGGTAGTAAAAGTGGTCCTGTGGCCTTTAGACGTGACAAACATTCTGCTGTGGTTCTGCTTTAAAGAGCTGGTTCCCCAGAATAGCTCTTGAGAGACTAGCTGGCTGACTCCTAGCTTTAAAACTTATTTTAAGTTTGTTTTCTTATATAGAACTATTCCTTTCTTGTCTTTTAAAATATCTGGGGACTCTTACTAACAGTGAGTACAAGATGGATTATGACAGCCTCTAAGAACTCTGAGTTTGTTTTATTTATTTTATTGATATATAGTTGATTTACAATGTTGTGTTAATGTCTGCTGTACAGCAAAGGGATTCAGACTATATATATACACATTCTTTTTCATATTCTTTTCCATTATGGTTTATCACAGGATACTGAATATAGTTAGTTCCCTGTGCTATACAGTAGGACCTTGCTGTTTATCCATTCTGTATATAATAGTTTGCATCTGCTATCCCCAAACTCCCAATCCATCCCTCCGCAACCCCCTCTCCCCCTTGGCAGCCGTGAGTCTGTTCTCTACGTCTGTGAGTCTGTAGAATCCCGAGTTTGATCTCTATCCCTTTTGCTCCCCTTACCTGATTGACAGGAGGCTCAGTTCTGAACAGCTCTCACAATGGGAGAACTCACTACCGAACATGGCAGCCTCCTTGGAGAGCCTCACTGCTTAGCATTCTCTTCTTTCATCAATCCAAAATTGTTTCCTTTAATATCCTCCCTGATGCCATCATATCCCTTGAGCCCACAGCCAACATGTTTTCATGCCTTTTCCAGACTCTCTTTCATGAACACTGCTCTAATTTCTATCCCAGTTCCTCATCCAACTACATGACACATCCGGATGCTTGTTCTGGCATGACTGCAAATTCCCTTATGTCACGGTTGCTTTTCCTACAACGTTCTGGCTGGTTCACAGACCAATCTTAGAGGGTAGTGTCCACATCTGAACCCAATCCCAGCCCAGTTCACCCCGTCAGGACACAGCATGACAAACACCAACCCTGTTCTAGATGCTAGGGCTCTTTTAAAATATGAAAATGTTCATGTGGTCAGAAATTCCAACATGCCTATAGGCATATAGATGCCTCTAATTCAAAACCAGTCTCCCCCTCCTCCAAGACCTCTAGCCCACGCCTCCCCACCTCCCCACCAAAGGCAACTGTGTGGTATCTCTTGAGAAAACAAATTCTTTACATGCACAGCTGAGTAGTTAGATGGTTAGAGATGAGAGGATGAGCTGTTTCTTCCCCAAGCTTCTTATATTTTTAACAGGAAAGGACCTCATACCTGGAAACTGGCTAAAAAGTGAGCAGGCAGCCTCCCCAGACATTCTAAAACTGAACTGTGGTAATGCTGGCTAACCTTTCCAGAAAAGTAGAAGGCACAGCCAGATCACAGTGTTTATAAATGCAATCCTATGGCCTTTAGATCTGATAGGTAAAAAACGATACATCTTTACTTTGATTGATTTTTCTTAAGTTATGAGTGAAGTTGAACCTCCTTTCATGGTTATTACCCATTTATATTTATCAACTATCTTTTCATATTTTTACTAATTTTTCACCTTAATATACTTGTTTCATCTAGAAGTGATTTTGCTGTTAACGATTTAGGTCGAGACCCAACTTTATTTTTTTCCAAATACCTAGCCCGTTGTCTCAGGAGTTATTGAATAATCTATCTTTTCCCCACTGATAGGAAATATCACCTTCATTTTACATTAAATTATTTCTATATGTATTTTAGCTGTGTTCTAAATCTCTACCCTAATCCAGTGAACTTCTGTCTGTTTCTTTCCTAATGCAGAAATGATTTTAGTTATGGCTTCATGATATATTTTAATATCTGGCTCAGATAGTCATGGCTAATTTTGCATACGTATTTTTTCATTTTAAATGTGGAACTGTCAGGTTCAAAAAAAGTCTTGTTGACTTGGGAATATACATTATAATAACTATATTATACATATATATATCTTACATATGATTAAGGAAAATTAAAATACTGATAATATTGAATCTTGCTATTCAAAGCAAAGCATGCTTTTACATGTGTTTTTTCTTATATACTCTAGCAGGAATTTTCAAGGCCTTCTTCACATAAAACTTACACATTTTTATTAATTTTATGGGAGCTGGTATATGTTTTGTTGTGGTGGTTGTGCTTATAAATGGGATAACTTCTTTCATTGTATTGTCTAAGTGGTTACTGATTATAGAAAAGCTATTTGATTTCTACATATTAATTTTAAAACCAAATATCTTTCTGAAAACTTTCTAGTAGTGTTTGTGCTGATTCTCTTGGTTTTCTGAGTATATGTCCATATTAACTAAAAACATGACAATTCTGCTTCCTACTTTATACATCTGCTTTCTTTCTCTTTCTAAATTTCATTGGCTACTACTTCCAGAGCAATGGGGTAGTAATGTGGCAGATGTTTTAGATCATTTCAATCATGGCTGCTTCACTTTCCTTTTAAAATGACTTATTGCTTGCTAAAGGCTAGGAAACTAAGACAATATTTCCCAGGGTCACTTCAAGCTTGGATTCTACCTGTAATCTATCTCACACTGAGAAGGAGAAGATGTCTCCTCATGGGATATGGAGGGTGGAAGTAAGGCAAACTGGGCTGTGCTTCTGGTCTGCTGATTCTGCAAACCAGGAGCACCGTCACAGAGGTTTTGAGGTTATCTCAACCATACAGAGATCCTTGTCTAATGGCTACTTTTGTAGGTATTGAGAGGTAGTGGGCAGGGCATTCATTTTGCTGCCATAGGTCATACCTGAGATGGTGTGGTCATGGAGCCAGCCGTGGGGTAGTGGCTGCCAGATTTCCCCACTTCATAATCACGACAGTGAGAGCAGCTCTCCTGGCAGGCCAGTTCTAGACTGGCATTCTGGGAGACACACTTGGAATCTAAGCCTAGAGCCTGCTCCACAAACTCTTCCAACAATTTCATAATCAGTTCTGTCATGTGATCATATTTACTTAAACTAGCTAGAATGCCTTCTGTTCTCTGCCAACCAACTCTAATGAGAGAACATCCTTATCTTGTTCCTAAGTTGAAAGGAAATGTATTGAGAGTTCTAATATTTAACCATTAAGTATGTTGCTGGCTTTTGAAAGTGTGTGTGCCTGTGTACACAGGTACAAATATATTTGCATAATGCTTTTGAAATACTTTTGAAATTATTCCTTTAATTTCCTCTATATTCATGGTTATTTACTCTTCTCATTTATAATTTTATGGGTTTTTTTCCTCCTCGGTTCCTTTAGTTTCTGGCTTTGAAAGCCAATTTATAGTCAATAAACATCCACTTTTCAACCACTGTTTAAAAAAATATTTTATACATGTTACTTTAAAGACTATTTTCCACCATCTTTTTCATCTGTGTATGTGTGTGTGCGCACGCATATGTGTGTGTTTAAAGGATAGAAGTCACACTTTACTTCTGTTAAACTGCATCTTCTTAGATTTGGCCTAGAGTTTTATAATCCAATATATTATCTATACGTGTCATCTTTGTTTCATCTGTAAATTTGACCAGAATACAATTTATATAATGTACTTAAAAAGAAAGAATTTAAATAGGAGAGGCCTAAAAATAAAAGCCTGCTGCAAACCTTTAGAAGTCACATTAGAGACTGACACTGATTTTTTTAATTAATATATTTTTAAGTCCAATCTTCAATCAGTTCTGAATCCACCAAATTATGCTCACACTTATCCCACATTTCTTCACCTTGATTTAGATCAGTAAATTGTGTTAAATTTCTCAAATAATTCATCAATTTCCTAGAAGGTCAAGATCTGTTTTTAAGAAATAATTATTTCAATAAATTTTTAAAAATATTTCTTATAAAAATATTTTAAAAACAAATTTCTGCAAACTTTAGTTCTAATGTAACACTTATAATATCCCTTAAAATCAAAAATCACTTAGAAAGGTATAACCTTCCAAAACTGAACCAGGAAGAAATAGAAAATATGAACAGACCAATCACAAGCAATGAAATTGAAACTGTGATTAAAAATCTTCCAAAAAACAAAAGCCCAGGACCAGATGGCTTCACAGGTGAATTCTATCAAACACTTAGAGAAGAGCTAACACCCATGCTTCTCAAACTCTTCCAAAAAATTGCAGAGAAAGGAACATTCCTAAACTCATTCTACGAGGCCACCATCACCCTGATACCAAAACCACACATAGATACTACAAAAACAGAAAATTACAGACCAATATCACTGATGAATATAGATGCAAAAATCCTCAACAAAATACTAGCAAATAGAATCCAACAACGCATTAAAAGCATCATACACTATGATCAAGTGAGATTTATCCCAGGGATGCAAGGATTCTTCAATATGTGCAAATCAATCAATGTGATATACCATATTAACAAACTGAAGAATAAAAACCATATGATCATCTCAATAGATGCAGAAAAAGCTTTTGACAAAATTTAACACACATTTATGATAAAAACACTCCAGAAAGTGGGCATAGAAGGAACCTACCTCAACATAATAAAGGCCATATACAACAAACCCACAGCGAACATCATTCTCAATGGTGAAAAACTGAAAGCATTTCCTCTCAGATCAGGAAAAAGACAAGGATGTCCACTCTTACCACTATTATTCAACATAGTTTTGGAAGTGCTAGCCACAGCAATCAGAGAAGAAAAAGAAATAAAAGGAATACAAATTGGAAAAGAAGAATTAAAACGGTCACTGTTTGCAGATGACATGATACTATACTTAGAGAATCCTAAAGATGCCACCAGAAGACCAGAGCTAATCAATGAATTTGGTAAAGTTGCAGGATACAAAATTAATGAACAGAAATCTCTTGCATTCCTATACACTAATGATGAAAAATCTGAAAGAGAAATTAAGGAAACACTCCCATTTACCATTGCAACAAAAAGAATAAAATACCTAGGAATAACCTATTTAGGGAGGCAAAAAACCTGTATGCAGAAAACTATAAGACACTGATGAAAGAAATTAAAGATGATACCAACAGATGGAGAGATATACCATGTTCTTGGATTAGAAGAATCAATATTGTGAAAATGGCTATACTACCCAAAGCAATCTACAAATTCAATGCAATCCCTATCAAATTACCAATGGCATTTTTTACACAGCTAGAACAAAAAATCTTAAAATTTCTATGGAGACGCAAAAGACCCCGAATAGCCAAAGAAGTCTTGAGGGGAAAAAATGGAGCTGGAGGAATCAGACTCCCTGACTTCAGACTATACTACCAAGTTGCAGTAATCAAGACAGTATGGTAGTGGCACAAAACAAGAAATATAGATCAATGGAACAGGATAGAAGGCCCAGAGATAAACCCATGCACCTATGGTCAACTACTCTATGAAAAAGGAGGCAAGGATATACAATGGAGAAAAGACAGTCTCTTCAATAAGTGGTACTGGGAAAACTGGACAGCTACATGTAAAAGAATGAAATTAGAACACTCCCTAACACCATACACACAAATAAACTCAAAATGGATTAGAGACCTAAATGTAAGACCAGACACTGTAAAACTCTTAGAGGAAAGCAAAGGAAGAACACTCTTTGACATAAATCACAGCAAGATCTTTTTTGATCCATCCCCTAGAGTAATGGAAAAAAAATCAAAAATCAACAGTGCTTTTCCTTCTACTTTAAATATTATCAGTATTTCCCCACCATAGATTAGTGGTTCTTAATCATTCACTGCTGCTTTCTCTGTTCTGTGGTTTGCAAAGGAATGAAATATTGTTAGACTGTACATATTTTCATCAACATTTGATTTATACAATTTTTCACAAAGTAAATATTTTGCATTTCTTAATTCATTTAATGCCAAAATATTTTGAATGTATATGTGTGTATATAAAGTATATATATAATAAATGAAATAAATGTTTACATATATAGTGAATATATAGTCTATTATAAGATACACTAACAATTAATTTAATAAAAATGTTTTTGAATGAAAAGAATATAGAATTAATGCATTAAATGTATTCACTGACTTTTGAGATGCATTTAGATGTGAAAATGTGCGTGTTAGAACGGCTTGCATGCTATGACTCTGACTCCTAAGGATCTCTTCCAAGGATGGTTGTCTTCATCTCTGTCAGAAGATACATTATTTTTCTTTTCAGACAAATATATGATTTGGTCCTTTGGAACTCCTTTGGAGTTTGGTTTTCAGTCCATAGCAGAGGGCTTCACTGAAGGATGGAAGGCATGACTGACCAGAACTGGGATCACCCCTCCATCTCCTTGGACCTCTTTATCCCCTCACAGCAGCTCTGCTACATTCTTACCTTATTAGATGCCACCAGATATTTTCTACAAGTTTCCACAACCACAAAGCAGAAAGGAATATCAGTTACTGAAGGCATTGAGTTTCAAATAATATTTAAAACATCAGCCTTACTTCTCACATGTTTAAATTCATAGCACTAGGCCTGTCAGCAGCTTCAATTTCTGGGTGTGCAAGAACTGCTCTAGCCAACAGCAGGTCTTGTTGATGAAGTTTACTCAAGTTGTTTTGAATGAATAATTTTGTAACAGATGTAGAGTGCAGCATGAGAGGGGAGGAAGGGCAAGGAAGAAAAATCTAGATTTAAACATTTATAAAATACAGTCATAGAGTAAGTACTCTTACCAACAAGTACTTACCCTATGACTGATATAATGTTTTACATATAAACCTTATTGGGGAAAAAAAAAGCTTTGGTTTAAAAAGAAAAGCCTTTAAAATGTAACTTTCAGGCACTTTTCCAATGCCTAATGGATTGCTTTAAAACATAAAACTAGGAGTACAGGAATTATTTTTTTCTGGTATCCAATAAAACTTCGTTAATCACCACAGATCACTAAAAATCAGTAAAATGTCATAAAAGCTTCCATTCCATTTTCCTGCAAACCTAACAATGACACTTCTGGAGTGAATGGTTAGAAAACTGAATGGAATAGACATGTCCTAGAATACAAATTAGTAGTTCATGGCAAATAGGAAATATATGTATGGCTGTACCTATGTATAAAATATATGCATAGCAGTGGTTTTGCTTGCATGAGAACTTTTTATTCCTTACCATCAATTTATTTATTTATTCCTATACTATTTTAAAGGACTCATAGATAAAATTTACTATTACTATTATCCACATTTTATAGACAAAGACAATAAGACTTACAGAGGTTAAGAAACTTGCATAAAATAACAGATTAGTAAATGGGGGATCAGGGTTTGTACCACAGCAAATCTGACTCCAGAATCTGTCTTCTTTAGCACAAATACTACACAGACTCGCCTAAAGCATTCAGCAGTAAATGGTCACATGCATTGTCCTCTGGCCAAAGGGTATGAATCAGCTAACAGAACTCAAGAAATTAAGTTAAATGTGTTGATTGCCATGTCCTAAATTCGCTCTATTTATAGAACACATATCATATCTCTTCTACAGGAAAAAGCAGCCTCTGTAGTAAATACTAATTTCTTGTTTTATTTCTTATACTTGAAATATTTTCCCTTTAAAACTGCAGTCTAAAGTCTATGTGGTTTTAATGGCAAGAATTGTTTCTGGCTTTTTGTATGTAAGCTAAAGTAACATTTATTACTATTTGAGTATTATTACATGTAAGTATTATAAATTTGGGTTTATCCAGCAAAATCTGACTAATGTTCTTCAATGCTGTTTTGTGGGTTTACAAACATGCATATGTTTTTAACCTAAAAGCAAAAAAGCCTCACCAACAAAAATCTCTACATGTTTTCACCAAGATTATGGTAAAAATGTCTTTAGACAATATATACTAAAAAACGGAACTATAACATTGCTACCATTAGATAAATTTTAGTTATAACTTTAATGATATACATTTGAAATTCAGGAATTCTGCCTTTTAATCCTGACTCTGCCATTAATTAACTAGAGGACCCTGAACATGTTACTTAACCTCTCTGAGCATCTGTTCTTCCTCTGTAAATGCTGCCCTACCTGGTTGAACTGCTATGATGATCAATGAGATAAAAGAAATGGGCATGAGTTAGATGTTCAGGACATTATTTAAATATAAAATATTATTTTAAAATGACTTTGTTCAGAGCCTTCCTTCTTTGAGACTTACTTCTATCCTAAAAATCTATCCTAAATTTCTAGAAACTTTATAATGAGCATATTAGTTTCATGTTCAATGCCATCAGGGGCCCACATTTCCAAACCCATCAAGTGCACACTCCTCTTGATTTTTTTTCATTATTAAAATGTTTAAACACAGCTAAATGTAAAGTTAATAAAAAAAAAAGAGACGGAGTCTGTGCCAAAGGTGGTATAAATTCTGAATCAGTTGGGTGTTTTCTTTTTCTTTCCTTCTATCCCTTCTTTCTTTGCATTCCTAATCATTTTCTTCTTTTATTCCCATGCTCTACTTTAAAGAGGAAATGCTCACCTACTTAATTCTAGGCCAAAATCTTTTCTAAATAAGAAAGATAAGTTGTATTTCTTAAATACAATTGACTCAGTCTTACTATTTGCATGATTACTTTCTTTCTCAACCTTCTCCTAACTTGCTTTATTAGCGTTTTTTTTTTTTAACAAAAGATTCTTTAAATTCTCCGCACATGAAAAGATGCTCAACATCACGAATCATCAGGGAAATGCAAATCAAAACCACAACAAGGTATCACTTCACATCCGTCAGAATGGCTATCATCAAAAGAACACAAATAACTAATATTGGCAAGGATGTGGAGAAAAGGGAACCCTCCTATAGTGTTGGTGGGAATGTAAATTGGTTCAGCCACTGTGGAAAACAGTATGGAGGTTCCTCAAAAAACTAAAAATAGAATTTCCATATGACCCAGCTGTTCCATTGCTGGGTAAATATCTGAAAAAACCAGAAACACTAATTGGAAAAGATACATGCACCTCAATATTCATAGCAGCGTTATTTATAATTGCTAAAGTATGGAAGCCCCTAAGTGTTCATCAACAGATGAATGGATAAAGAAGATATGGTGTGTGTGTGTGTGTGTGTGTATACACACACACAATGGAATACTACTCAGCCATAAAGAAGAAGGAAATTTTGCCATTTGCAGCAACACGGATGGACTTGGAGGGCATTGTGCTAAGTGAAATAAGTCAGACAGAGAAAGACAAACACTGTATGTCACATCTAAAAAATACAACAAACTAGTGAATAAAGCAAAAAAGAAGCAGACTCACAGGCATAGAGAACAAACTAGTGGTTACCAGTGGGGAGAGGGAAGGAGGGAGGAGCAATGTAAGAGTAGAGGATTAAAAATGAGGGTTACTATGGGATTATATGAAATCATGTGTGTGAAACTTCTGAAAATTGTAAATGGCTCCTCTTGACGTACAAGATCCTCCACTGCCTGACTTCCGGCTTCAGTTCCCACAACTAACTACCATGGATCCCGCTGCTCTTTTCAGCCCTGACTGACACACTGTTTCATATTTCAGTCATGGCCTGTCCATTCCTTTTCTACTTAGTGAATTCTCTTCCAGTCTTCAAAGCCCCATCTTTTCCATGACCATCAGTGGACCCCATGAAGAATTTATGATGCATACCTCATTTTATGATACGCTTCTTTTTTTAAAAAAAATAAATTTATTTATTTATTTATTTTTGGCTGTGTTGGGTCTTCATTGCTGCGTGCGGGCTTTCTCTAGTTGCGGTGAGCAGGGGATACTCTTCGTTGTGGTGTGAGGGCTTCTCACTGGGTGGCTTCTCTTGTTGCAGAGCACAGGCTGTAGGTGCGCGGGCTTCAGTAGTTTTGGCACGCAGGCTCAGTAGTTGTGGCTGTCAGGCTCTAGAGTGCCAGCTCAGTAGTTGTGGTGCACAGGCTTAGTTGCTCTGCAGCATGTGGGGTCTTCCCAGACCAGGGATCGAACCCGTGTCCCCTGCATTGGCAGGTGGATTCTTAGCCACTGCACCACTAGGGAAGTCCAGTGATGCCATTCTTATATTGTCTGATTTTTGCTTGTTTGTGTTTTAGTCTTTTTTTTTAATTGGAGTATCGTTGCTTTACAATGTTGTGTTAGTTTCTGCTGTACAGCAAAGTGAATCAGTTATACGTATACCTATATCCACTCTTTTTTTAGATTTCCTTCCCATTTTGGTCACCACAGATTACTGAGTAGAGTTCCCTGTGCTATACAGTAGGTTCTCATTAGTTACCTATTTTATACATAGTAGTGTATATATGTCAAGCCCAATCTCCCCATTCACCACCCCCCTTACCCCTTGGTAACCATAAGTTTATTCTCTACATCTGTGATGTGTTTTAGTCTTGCACTGCTCACTTAACTATAATCTCCTTAAGGTGAAAGTTCAGCCTATATGGTTTTTCAGAACATTTTTATGGTGCTGAGCACGTAACTGGTGATCTTTTTTCTGACTTAGATGACGCACCAAATATTGTCTCAGCAGCATGGCGCCTATTAAGTGTTGGGCACTGTACCAAGAGCTGAGGCGTGAGGTGGGCACTGTTCACCTCCTCACGGAGAGCATAGTGTGGGGAAGATTCAGTCCTATGCGCACACATTCAGTAAATAGTAGCCAGATTCTTCTTTTAAGGGAGCCTAGGGGAGTGACAATAGCCCAAACCTTAGGTAGTCAGAGCAGGTTTCTCAGAGGAGGTGACGCTCAAGCTAAGAATCCCAGAAAGAATAAGAATCAACCATGTGAACTGGGCACTAATTTAATTTTTCAGCTTCCCAAGATGATTGAGCTAAAAGGGATTTAAAATTGGTCTGAGACTCAGAGCTGCACCCTGACTTTTCAAGCATCTCATTTACAATCATGTTCTCCTAACTCTTAGTTTGGTGGGTTTTCCATTAAGACACATGGTTTTACTCAGTCAAGCTAATGATATGCATAATGCATGCTATTTTCCTAAAGTCAATGAATCCATTCTCTTAATTACACTCCTGGTCAAACATCTGACTTGAAATAAAATGCCCTATATTGAATTCTAGTATTTACTGCAGGTACAATGCTATTGTGTAATTACTAGTCTTTGACTTGGATAGAATCTGTAATAATACTTAAGAAGAAGAATGCTACTTTATTAGGCATTAAGAAAAAGTTTGTCATTAAAGGAGCAACGGAGAGATAGGACACTATCATTTACTACATGCACATTATGTGCCAGCCACTAACAAATCTGTTTTACAGTCTTTAAGAACTGTGTTGAGGTAAATACAATAAAGTCCTTTTATAAATGAGAAAACTGAGATTTCAAATAATTTAAGCAACTTACCTCAGGACAAAGAAGACATATTTGAAACTCAAGCTTATATCCATCCAAAGTCCAATGTCTTTCCCTACATCACCATCTTTACCTAGTTGATTGGTCAGAGAAGTGATCTGTAATCAAGCTTTCCAGACCATGCCACGTCCCCCCTTTTCAATATTCTCATATCTCCTTGTACTTTTCCATAAGAAAAATCACCACAGCTTGTATTTTTGTATTTATTTCTATACTTCATTGATTAATATCTGCTTCTGCCACTAGATTCCAGGTTCCAAAAGGGCAATACCATTTTTATCCACCACATTTTATGCCCAGGGCATGGAATATTGTTGGCATTTAATAAATACTTATCAAACAAATGATGTTCATACCCTGCAGTCTGAAGCAAGAAACTTGGAAGTGGTTGATCAAAGACACTTCCAGTAAGAACAACACAGCCTCAGAGAGGTGAGAGATGTGCAAATTGTCTGAGTTGTTTTTGACAACACAATTGTTATTTATTGGTTTGAAAATATTAAGAAACATTCTAGTAATCTATCACTCATCAATTGTAATAAAAATATATAATGTGATAAAAAACTGTCAACATACGAAGACCTATTTTAAATCTATTAGTATAAGTTTCAGCTGAATAGGTATAGCTTTATATAAAATTATTTTAAAGGTATTTTAAAGTTACAGATATTTAAAATCCTCTGGTATTAGTTAAAACTGTGTATACACACATTCAGATGCTTGACTAGAAATATCAGTATTCAATATAAATTGAATATCAGTATTTCCATAGTGATATAATTCTACATTTGTGTGTGTGTGTGTGTGTGTGTGCAGTTTAATTTTGTTTTTATAAGCCTCCAGATGTAAGCTGATACTGCCTAAAAAAAGTCTTAGGATTATATTGGGGTCTTTTTTTTTTTTTTTTGCTGTATGCGGGCCTCTCACTGTGCGGCCTCTCCTGCTGCGGAGCACAGGCTCCGGACGCGCAGGCTCAGCGGCCATGGCTCACGGGCCCAGCCGCTCCGCGGCGTGTGTGATCTTCCCGGACCGGGGCACGAACCCGCGCCCCGTGCATCGGCAGGCAGACTCTCAACCACTGCGCCACCAGGGAAGCCCTGGGGTCATAATTTTTAACTCAGACTACAACAGGGATCTACAGAACAGTTTCACCAGTGCTCATATTATTACAAAACATTCCAAGGTAGCCTTAAATAAGCAGATTTAGTTTTTGTTTCATTTGGCCCAGTTCTTTGTCTGATACAGAACAATCTGGTATAATGCAGTGAAAGACTGGCTTCATTAGTCTAAATGAGGAGATATTTTTTCCACTTCTGATAAGAAGTGAAATGCTGTGTGCAAACTTATTCTATTTCTGCAAAGTGAAGAAAAGAAGAAAAGGGATAAAATAAAGCATTACATAATTTATTTCTTACAGCAACACTTAGTGGCAGTAATACTGATCCCATCGCATAAATAAGAGAAGCTGAAGCCCAGAGAAGTTCCATAACGTATCCAGTGCACCAGGGCTGGTCAGTAACCCATGAAAGGTGTGTCTCCTCTGGGCCTCAGTTTACACACACATAACAGAAAAATAATCAGTGCTTGATTTATGTGATAAATTAGTAAGTGTGATGCCTCCAGCACAGAGATGGCACTTGGTAGGCACTCACATAATTATTGAACAAATATTACTTTAATGAGCTAAATTTATTTTTGGAAGCATAGGTAAAACCACTGTGCCCAAGGTGTAAGAATGAAAATTTTCCTTGCCAGTCCAGCCAGTCCATGGGTACGTGTCACTGAGCATTATGGTGGAGCTGGGTGCCCTGAGGGACAGAAGAGTGGCAGCAGGCAGGGATTCAGTCCCCACGCAGATACTCTCTAGAAGGGAGGGAGCAATCCAGTGTACAAGAAGGGGTATCCAATACTCTGAGTAGTAAAAAATGTTGAATTCTATAGGAAGCTTAGAAAGGTAGTCAATACTGTCCATTAAATTTCAATGAACGTCACTGTACCACTAATTCATGAACAATTACCCTGTGATCCAAACTGTCAACAGTTAAGCTTAAACTGACAAGAGGTTCCTTCTTAATTGTTTAAAAGCTCTTTAACTTTTTGGCATGCAGGCTGTACATAGATGAAACAAATATGAAACCCTGAGAAGCACTGAAATGGGCTAGAACTTAATGGCTATTAGTGACAGGTTGGCCCCAAAGGGGACTCTTGGCTTATGAAACGGCACTGTTATTAAAACCGACAATGATCTCGGAAGATCTAATATCTCACGTGACAATTTCTGATTTGGCACCGCTGGTGCCTTATTTACAGGATAGTGACTTAGCTCCTGCAGAGATTAGAAAGGCACTTAGATAATCAAGGAGTTTGAATGGTACCACTTATGTGACTCCCGGGCTGCAAAGAAAATGAAAATGAAAAACTTAAAATCAGCATGCCAATAGGGGAAATATTAGAGCTGATTAAAAAGGCCTTTATGTGATCCACAAATCAAATATTGAAGAAGTCACCTCTATACAGAAACTGACCAATTCATAAATGATGTGATTCCAACCTTTGTTTATATATTGGTTCCTGGGCAATCAAAGCATTTGTGGTTCAGACTAGCTGAACCATGTTTTACAACTTAGAGTTTAGTTGAAATATTGTGAGTTTTTAAAAAATGTAAAATAGTAGAAAACAATACTATCACCTAACAGTAATACAGCAAAATGGAGAGACCCTCTGGCTGCTGCTGTCCAGAGGGAGATTTCCTTCCGTATGTGAGTCTGTGTACATGTGTATTCAATATGTGGATGGTGGTGAGGCAGCAATGTGTCCTCATCCACCCACAAGCTGCCCGTGTACAAAGAATTTCTGTACATCATGTACTGATAACTGGTTTTTCTTGCCTTATAATTTTTCATAGCTTTAATGAGTATTTAATTAGAATCAAGAGCTTAGACCTGTGCAACACGGTAGCCACTGGCCACATGTGGCTATTGAGCATTTGAAATGGGGACAGTTAGAATTGAGTGAGATATGCTATAAGCAGAAACCACACACTAACGACTTAGTATGAAAAAGGAATGTAAAATATCCCAATAATATGTATACTGATTACATGTTAAAATGATTGTTTTCTAGATATATTGTATTAAAATATATTATTAAAATTAATTTTATACATTTATTTTTTTAAATGTGGCTACTAGAAAACTTAAAATTACATAGATAGTTCACATTGTATTTCTATTGGACAGACCTATCTTACAACATAGGAGCTTAGGAGGTTAGAGGGCTCCAAATAACTCAGAAATACAAAAAAGTTTATAATTTTAAAGGAAAACAAGAATGGCTCATTATTAGGGAATGCAAATGAAAACTACAATGAGGTAGCACTTTACATTCATTAGGATGGGTATTATTTAAAAAAAAAAACAGAAAATGACAAGTGTTTGAGAGGATGTGGGAAATTGGAACCCTTGTGCTCTATTGGTGGGAATGGAAAATGGTGCAGTTGCTATGGAAAATGGTATGGCAATTCCTCAAGAGATTAGAATTAAATTTAAATTACAATGACAATATGATACGGCAATTCTATTTGTGAGTATATACACAAAATATTGAAAGCTGGGACACAAGTAGATATTTGTACACCCACGTTCACAGCAGCACTATTCACAATAACCAAAAGGTAGAAGCAACCCAAGTGTCCATGATGGATGAATGCATGAAGGAAATGTGGTATATCCAAGCAATGGAATATTATTCAGTCTTTTTTTAAAAATTAAATTAAATTAATTTATTTTTTTATACAGCAGGTTCTTATTAGTTATCCATTTTATACATATTAGTGTATATATGTCAATCCCAATCTCCCAATTAATCCCACCACCCGCCCCCCCGCCATTTAGTCTTAAAATGGAAGGGAATTCTGACACATGCTACAACATGAATAAATCTTAAAGATACTGTGTTAAGTGAAATGGTCAGTCACAAAAGGTATAATACCATGTGATTCTACTTATATGAGATACGTGGAGAAGTCAAGTTCATAGAGACAGAATGTAGTACCGTGGTTGTCAAGGCCTAGGTTAGGAGAGAATGAGGAGTTACTGTTTAATGAGTACAGAGTTTCAGTTTTCCAACATGAAAAAATTCTGGGGATGGATGGTGGTGATGATTTTGTTTAGAAAAAATCATTTTGACACTGTTAAAATGGTAAAAAATCATTCTGACACTGTTAATCATTCTGACACTGTTAAAATAGTCTTTATTCAGGACTATTGCAATAGGTGTCAAGACCACTGTAATAAGGGAGAGAGATTGGGCTCAACTCTAAACACAGTAGAGACAGCTGGGAATTTACATCTAAGGAACAGAGTGGCTGGGGAAAGGGGGTGGGGCGGTGGTGTCCCTGGGTGGAAAATTACTAAAAGGACACATCAAGGGTAGGGGATTATTACTAAACGACCTTAACAGGATTCTTGCTGAAGGCATGCCAGGTGATCAGATATCCAAGGCTGGGCAGTCACTCCAAGCTGATTTATTATGATATTTGCTACAACTGGGCTCAGCAGTCTTGAGGACAAGGCCCAAGGAGGAGGCCTGGTGGAGAAGAGCTCTCAGAGGGCTTGACTAGACTCTGGTCAAGGAGAGAGCCTTTGTCAAAAGCTCAACAATGTGAATGTACTTCATGTCACAGAGCTGCACACTTAAAAATGGTTAAGTTGGTCGATTTTAGGTTTTCATTATTTTACCACAATAAAAAATTACAAAAAAAACCCACCCCAAGCTATGGCTCATACCTATCATACTTCTCTTTTTCTCACAATCTAAATTTTGAAAACTTCATTTCCATCACCTAATAAGATTAAGGACTTTATCCTTAGGACAAATTCTCTGTCTTATATCAACGTCTTAGTATTTTAAGAAAATTATCTTATTTCTATTGAAAACTTTCTCTTCCAAATTTTTTAGTAATCTTCACTATCCCGGACAATTTCTTCTGAAAATGGTCCAGTTTTACATGGATATTTCTTTTTTTTTTAATTTTATTTTACTTATTTTTTTATATAGCAGGTTGTTATTAATTATCTATTTTATACATATTAGTGTATATATGTCAATCACAATCTCCCAAATCATCCCACCCCTCCCCCCTGCTTTCCCTCCTTGGTGATCATACATTTGTTCTCTACATCTGTGTCTCTATTTCTGCCTTGCAAACTGGTTCATCTGTACCATTTTTCTAGATTCCACATATATGCATTAATACATGATATTTGTTTTTCTTTCTGACTTTACTCTGTATGACAGTCTCTAGGTCAATCCATGTCTCTACAAATGACCCAATTTCATTCCTTTTTATGGCTGAGTAATATTCCATTGTATATATGTACCACATCTTCTTTATCCATTTGTCTGTCGATGGGCATTTAGGTTGCTTGCATGACCTGGCTATTATAAGTAGTGCTGCAATGAACATGTATCTTTTTGAATTATGGTTTTCTCTGGGTATATGCCCGTTAGTGGGATTGCTGGCTCATATGGTAATTCTATTTTTAGTTTTTTAAGGAACCTCCATGCTGCTCTCCATAGTGGCTGTATCAATTTACATTCCCACTGACAGTGCATGAGGGTTCCCTTTTCTCCACACCCTCTCCAGCATTTGTTGTTTTTGTAGATTTTCTGATGATGCCCATTCTAACTGGCATGAGGTGATACCTCATTGTAGTTTTGATTTGCATTTCTCTAATAATTAGTGATGTTGAGCAGCTTTTCATGTGCTTCTTGGCCATCTTTATGTCTTCTTTGGAGAAATGTCTTTTTAGGTCCTCTGCCCATTTTTGGATTGGGTTGTTTGTTTTTTTAATATTGAGCAGCATGAGCTGTTTACATATTTTGGAGATTACTCCTTTGTCCGTTGATTTGTTTGCAAATATTTTCTCCCATTCTGAGTGTTGCCTTTTTGTCTTGTTTATAGTTTCCTTTGCTGTGCAAAAGCTTTTAAGTTTCATTAGGTCCCATTTGTTTATTTTTGTTTTTATTAGCATTACTCTAGGAGGTGGGTCAAAAAAGATCTTGCTGTGATTTATGTCAAAGAGTGTTCTTCCTATGTTTTCCTCTAAGAGTTTTATAGTGTCATGGTTTTACATTTAGGTTTCTAATCCATTTTGAGTTTATTTTTGTGTATGGTGTTAGGGAGTGTTCTAATTTCATTCTTTTACATGTAGCTGTCCAGTTTTCCCAGCACCACTTATTGAAGAGACTGTCTTTTCTCCATTGTATATCCTTGCTTCCTTTGTCATAGATTAGTTGACCATAGGTGCATGGGTTTATCTCTGGGCTTTCTATCCTGTTCCATTGATCTATATTTCTGCTTTTGTGCCACTACCCTATTGTCTTGATTTCTGTAGCTATGTAGTATAGTTTGAAGTCAGGGAGTCTGATTCCTCCAGTTCCGTTTTTTCCCTCAGATTGCTTTGGCTATTCAGGATCTTTTGTGTCTCCATACAAAATTCAAGACCTTTTTGTTCTAGTTCTGTAAAAAATGTCATTGGTAATTTGATAGGGATTGCATTGAATCTGTAGATTGCTTTGGGTAATACAGTCATTTTCATAATATTTATTTTTCCAATCCACGAATATAGTATATCTTTCCATCTGTTTGTGTCATCTTTGATTTCTTTCATCAGTGTCTAATAGTTTTCTGACTACAGGTCTTTAACCTCCTTGGGTAGCTTTATTCCTAGGTATTTTATACTTCTTGTTGCAATGGTGAATGGGATTGTTTCCTTAATATCTCTTTCTTGTCATTCATTTTTAGTGTATAGGGATGCAAGAGATTTCTGTGCATTAATTTTGTATCCTGCTACTTTACCAAATTCATTGGTTAGCTCTAGTAGTTTTCTGGTGGCATCTTTAGGATTATCTATGTGTAGTGTCATGTCATCTGCAAACAGTGACAGTTTTACTTCTTTTCCAATTTGGATTTCTTTTATTTCTTTTTCTTCTCTGATTGCCATGGCTAGGACTTCCAAACTATGGTGAATAATAGTGGTGAGAGTGGACATCCTTATCTTGTTCCTGATCTGAGAGGAAATGCTTTCAGTACTTCACCATTGAGAATGATGTTTTCTGTGTGTTTGTCATATATGGCCTTTCTTATGTTGAGATAGGTTCCCTCTATGCCCACTTTCTGGAGAGTTTTTATCATAAATCGGTGTTGAATTTTGTCAAAAGCTTTTTCTGCATCTATAGAGATGATAGTATGGTTTTTATTCAATTTTTTTAATATGGTGCATCACATTGATTGATTTGCATATATTGAAGAATCCTTGCATCCCTGTGATAAATCTCACTTGATCATAGTGTATGACCCTTTTAATATGTTGTTGGATTCTGTTTCCTAGTATTTTGTTGAGGATTTTTGCACCTATATTCATCAGCGATACTGGTCTGTAATTTTCTTTTTTTGTAGTATCTTTGTCTGGTTTTGGTATCAGGGTGATGGTGGCCTCATAAAATGAGTTTGGGAGTGTTCCTTCCTCTGCAAGTTTTTGGAAGAGTTTGAGAAGGATGGGTGTTAGCTCTTCTCTAAATGTTTCATAGAATTCACCTGTGAAGCCATCTGGTCCTGGAGTTTTGTTTGTTGGAAGATTTTTAATCACAGTTTCAATTTCATTACTTGTGATTGGTCTGTTCATCTTTTCTATTTCTTCCTGGTTCAGTCTTGGAAGGTTATACATTTCTAAGAATTTGTCCATTTCTTCCAGGTTGTCCATTTTATTGGCATAGAGTTGCTTGCAGTAGTGGATTAGGATGCTTTGTATTTCTACAGTGTCTGTTGTAACATTTTTCATTTCTAATTTTATTGATTTGAGTCCTCTCCCTCTTTTTTTTGATGAGTCTGGCTAAAGGGTTATTAATTTTGTCTATCTTCTCAAAGAACCAGCTTTTAGTTTTATTGATCTTTTCTATTGTTGTCTTTGTTTCTATTTCATTTATTTCTGCTCTGATCTTTATGATTTCTTTCCTTCTACTAACTTTGGGTTTTGTTTGTTCTTCTTTCTCTAGTTCCTTTAGGTGTAAGGTTAGATTGTTTATATGAGACTTTTCTTGTTTCTTGAGGTACGATTGTATTTCTATAAACTTCCCTCTTAGAACTGCTTTTGCTGCATCCATAGGTTTTTGATCATTGTGTTTTTGTTGTCATTTGTCTCTAGGGTTTTTTTGTTTTTGTTTTTGTTTTTTGCGGTACACGGGCCTCTCACTGTTATGGCCTCTCCCATTGCGGAGCACAGGCTCCAGACACGCAGGCTCAACGGCTGTGGCTCACGGGCCCAGCCACTCCGCGGCATGTGGGACCTCCCAGACTGGGGCACGAACCCATGTCCCCTGCATCGGCAGGCAGATTCTCAACCACTGCGCCACCAGGGAAGCCCTGTCTCTAGGTATTTTATGATTTTCCCAGTGATCTCTTGGTTATTTAGTAACATATTGTTTAGCCTCCATGTGTTTGTGTTTTTTACATTTTTTTTCCCTGTAATTGATTTCTAATCTCATAGCATTGTAGTCGGAAAAGATGCTTGATATGTTTTCAATTTTCTTAAATTTACTGAGGCTTGATTTGTGACCCAAGATGTGATCTATCCTGGAGAATGTTCCGTGTGTGAAGAAAGTGTAATCTGCTGTTTTCAGATGGAATGTCCTATTAATATCAATAAAATCTATCTGGACTATTGTGTCATTTAAAGCTTGTGTTTCCTTATTAATTTTCTGTCTGGATGATCTGTCCATTGGTGTAAGTGAGGCGTTAAAGTCCCCCACTATTATTGTGTTACTGTCTATTTTCTCTTTTATAGCTGTTAGCATTTGCCTTATGTATTGAGGTGCTCATATGTTGGGTGCATATATATTTATAATTGTTATATCCTCTTCTTGCATTGACCCCCTTATCATTCCAGTGTCTTCCTGGTGATGAGTTCTGGTGTCTTCCTGTTGATGATTGTTCAGCAGTTAGTTGTGATTCTTGTGCTCTTGCAAGAGGGAGTGAGCGCACGTCCTTCTACTCCACCATCTCGAACCAATCTCTATGTGATCTTTCTGAACACAGTTCTGGATAAGTTGGGCTGATCAGTTCAGACTAGAACTGAATTTATCACCTTCAATATTTTAAATTCCATATTTCTTTTAATACAGCCTTAGTTCCTATTAAGGTTTTTGGTTTGTTTGTTTTTTGATTTGGCAGCCACAGCATGGTGTTGGTTCAAACTTAGCAATGTTTTCATGCCTGTTGTTACTAAGCTTGTATTCTGTATGTTGGCAGCTTGATTTTTCAAAATCTTACACTTCTTCATAAGTAATTTAAAATTACTTTTGTCCATTGTTTTAGAGGGGTGGTGTCCAAAATATTTTGAACAGTGAAACTCTGAGAGACATTGTATAGGAATCTGCAATAAAACTGAAGGTGTTCTGAAGGTGGATAATCTCTTTTCTATTCACTACCACTTTTATGGCCTTTGACTCCCCCTCAATGGCCCCTGTGGCATATCTGCAGAAGCTAGGGTTCTGGAAATACAATTGTGTCTTGAGATATCAAGATATATTTTCTTATTTCTGACATCATATCAGCTCCATAAATTCCTTAAGCAACTCACCCTGATTTCAAGAGTCATTGAGAGAAGACATTATTGATGCAACAGGAGACTTTGTTTATATACTGTATCTTTTAAAAACTATTTCTGACTTTCCCTTTACCTCATATCACTAGGCTTTTTAATGGTCTCTGAACTCCCTGGTAAAGAGAAGATCTTTCTGCTACAGAAGATTCTAGAATTCTCTAGAAACAAATGAGTTGAAATGGTAGAAAAAATTTAGGTGAAGATTGGGAAAAATTGGTCCAAATCCCAAAGAAAGATATCTTTTAGTTATAAATTATAACATCGATTATAACACTTGCTTTGCCTTGGCTAGAATTTGCTGCTGTATCTGGTCTGGGATGATAGTTTTCCAAAAGTAGCTGAACGAATGAACTATAAGAGCTAATAGTTCTCTCATGGAGTCTTTGACTTACTGGAAGAATAAAATGCACTGTTCCTTAAAGCTTCAAACTCTTAAGTAGAACTGAGAGTGTTAATAGTGCTGAAATTCTTCGTAGTTTTTATAATCCATGGCAAATGAAGTTAATTCAACTCAATACATATTTATGGAAACTCTTATTGCATCACACTGGTCAAATGGTGGTGATGCTAAGATAAATATGATGTCTCATGCTTTCAAGGAGCTCACAATATAGTGCATGCTGCATTGCTTTGGAACTTGCAAAGAAAATTAGCCTCAGCTAATACAATTAGTATCAAATTTCAAGATGTTCTATAGTCAAAGAATAAAAGTGTTATTAATTCCTTGAGAAAAAGCTCAGGGTTTTGATCAACTAGAGATAATGTCAAACTGCATTTGGATGACAAGTCTACTATTTAGAAATTACTTAGCTGGCTCACTGCTCTACAGAGTAAAACACATTTGTAATCTGTCACAGAAGTTCGGGCTTGGGTCTGGCCATTTAAGTCACTGTGTGTGACATTGAGGAATGCTTTCCTTAATGGGCATTCCATGACAGCTTACTAGCCAACTCTGGAAGTGTGGAGATATGAGATTAAAATATTGAGAGCTTCTGACCTAGCAACTGTGGGGTGCTTACTGACTTGGAAATTCAGCGGCACACCACACATACCTGAAAGGAGTGACTCCAAATACAATAATATACTTGAGTAATTTGCTTCTAGAAAAACTACAACTCCTACTTCAAATTGCTGTGTGACAATAAGAAAAAAACCACTTCTACTATACAGTGGAAAGGAAAAATATCCATTAATGGTCACAATAAAATATAAATGTAACAGATGCTAAAATGTGTGACAGGCTCATTATCCCAAGACATTCAGTGATTAACTAGGCACTTTCCCTTTTGTTATGCAAAAACATGCAGCCGCTTTATTGAACCTTATAGGGATTCCTAAGCAAGTAAAAATGAGCATGTCTTTCAGTTAACATGCTGTATAACACCAATCAAATTTTCAACAGAAGCATAAACATCTTCCATTTAATCATCTCGGCAAAAATTATGCATTTGGTTCAGAACACAATGCTGCTAGTCTTCTATATAAATAAGGCAAATTTAATGCTTTTCTTTCTTATTTATTTTCTTAAACATAGTTTTATGTCTGAATGCATTATAAATCACTTGAATTTCGATAACTGCTGAAATGTGAATTACATAGTCACGATGCCCTCTCCAATTTTTAAATATTCACTAAACTTTCCCATTTAATTTTCCTTAATTCTTCTTTTCTGAGATGTTAAAATTCTGAGAATTTTAGAAAAAAGGATACGTATTTTATTCATCTTCATAGCCCTAATACCTAGCCTATAAAATATTAACTACATATTAATATATGTAAGTGCACATAAATACAACTTTGGGCTTTTCAATGACTTCTTTTCTGGGTAAGGTCACAGTTGTGAGATTCCAGAAAGAGGATCATGTGAGAAACGAACTCCCAAGGATTCTGGCCTGACCAGAGCTCAACATCTGGCTCAGGGCAGAGGGAAGGGGGGTTAGCAGATCAGATAGCTTGTGAAACTCAGATTTGAGAAGGAGGAAAGACTCATGAACCTGTTGAGATTTTGAGAAACATCAAGCCCTCATTTGGGCAGCACATTGGGTGAGTGTGGAAGGGGTGAGGCTGGCAGATGAGGCTGGGATTGTGAGGGCTCTCACAGGACACTGAGTGTTCTCCAAGAGACAACAAAAGCCATAAAGGATTCCAGAGAGGTGACATGATGAAAGACATTTTGTAAATGGAAATTCACAATGGAAGATGGATTTGATGCCCTGGACTTCAAGACACTGCTCTTAGTACAGCCTTCTGGTACAGCAGAGAATGGTTACATGCTCTGTTCCACTTGACAGTGGAAGAGAGTTAGCATGTTCCTTCCCAAAATCTATGCTTCAAGCTAAATATCGCATTCCTTCCATCATTCCTTTGTCATTCTGGTTCTCTCAACATCCTGGTTGTTGGCCTTTGGGCATGTTCTCTAGTTTGTCTATGTCTCTTTTGAAACACAGTGCCCACAGCTTAACATAAAAGGCAGAAATCACAGAGGAAAAGATTGATAAATTTCACCAGACCTAAACTGAAAACAGCTACATATTGAACAAACTCAGCCACAAACCGAAATGTGAGTCTTTGATTACCTGTATCAGAATCACATTTGGGCCTTCTAAGATTCAGACTCCAGAATTCTACCCTGACCTTTTATATCATATTTTCTATGAGCAGCGTTTAGGAATTTGCATCAAACATTTATGTGCATACACATACACACACACATGCATGCACACATACACAACTACTCCTCACCACACACAGACAAGCTAGGTGATTCTTGGGTAGACTCAAGCTTGACAACAGCTGTTGCAAACAATCTTAATAACAAAACTCAGGACAATATTTATGATACATGTAACAGGAAAAGAAGTAAGATCTTCAAAGTGCAAACAGCAATTACAAGCCAATGAGGAAAATAGTAAGCATCCTAATAAAAAGCTGAGCCACTAATTTATAAAAAGAATAAATATAGGGCTTCCCTGGTGGCACAGTGGTTGAGAGTCTGCCTGGAGATGCAGGGGACACGGGTTCGTGCCCCGCTCCAGGAAGATCCCACATGCCGCGGAGCGGCTGGTCCCGTGAGCCATGGCCACTGAGCCTGCGCGTCCGGAGCCTGTGCTCCGCAAGGGGAGAGGCCACAAAAAAAAAAAAAAAAAAAAAAAAGAATAAATATAAATAGACAATAGAGAAGGAAAAAAATGACCATCTTCACTACATGTCTACCATCCCTTATACTCAATTTCGAAGTAGAAAAGCTCTGAAAATAAAGATATTTTCAGCATTCATACAGCAGTAAAATTTAATCTGACTTGAGCTCATTTGGTGGCAAAACCCATCAAGAAGAGAGGGTATTGATAGTCTCTGTATGTCGTACTTAGTGTGGATAGTCATGTTTCACTGCAGAGGGATGCAGAAGGTTTTGTTTGTTTATAGTTGGCTATGCTACCCCAGGCCCCCTGAGGTGGCTGGAGAATGTACAGGTCTGTATTATCTTGCTAAAACTCAAAAAGAAATCCAAATTTTAAAAGAGTTGAATTAAAATGATCATGGATAAGTATAATTAAGGAAATGTATATCAAAATGAAATACTCCTTTTTTTGCCAGTCAAGTTGGAAACTATTAATACAAATCCAATATTCTTTGCTGTTGAGCGGGATGGTCACCTTCCAGCACTTATTGTGGAATTATAAATAAAACAACCTCTAGAGGGAAATTAAGCCAAGCATATTAGAAGTCATTATAACATGCAACCCTTTTTACCTAGCAATTCAACTTGTAGGAATTTATCTCAAGAAAATATTCACTGTGTCATGTTCATTGAAGCACCACAAATAGTAATAAAATGGAAACAAAGGTTGAACAATAGAGAATCTTTCAATACCATCACTGATAAAATTATAATACATTGATTAAAATAATTTTGTGAAAGAACATGTAATAACGTGGAAAATTTTAATAACATTGTGAAGTGAAAAATCAGGTTATAAAACAATAATAATGTAGAGTATGATTCTGTTTTCAGAAAAATGGATGTAATTATTATCATAAGCTAAAGTCTACAACTAATGATGAATTTATCTGGAATATTATATTATAAATAATTGTATTTCTTCTTTATTCTGCTCTATGCTTTCCAATTTTTTTCAAAAACTTGTAAAGTTTCTGTAATTTAAAAGTCAATACATGAGGAGTGGAGATCAAGAGGGCGGAGTAGAAGGACATGGAGCTCACTTTCCTCCACAAACACATTGAAAATACATCTACATGTGGAACAATTCTCACAGAAAAGTAACTGAAAACTGGCAGACCTCTTACACAACAAAAGCTGCAAGAAAGATTCCCTTACAATTGGGTAGGACCAAAAAAAAAAAAAAAAACCCATCAGGACAGGACCTCTACCCCTGGGAGGGATCTGTGAAAGAGGAAATGTTCCCTTGCTCTGGGAACCCCCATTGCCAGCTGAGAGGTCTCCCGGGACAGATAGGGAGCTAGAGAGGAGTGTATTCTGCTCACAGGAGTGTGCAGGTGCTGGCTTGCTCACAATCAGGACAGAGAGAGATGGGCACTGATGGCTGCCAGTTGCTGTACTTCCCAGCTGGAAACCAAAGCCAGATGGGGCTGCTGGTACGCACAGTATCTAATTGCTGAAACTCAGGCTCCAGTGACAGTCCCTGAGAGAGGACTCAGTCTAGCTGTGCAGAGACAGCCAGAAGGGCCTAGAGTGTGGTCCCCAGCTGCCATTGTTAATGTGCACAGGGTGGGGTGTGGTTCCACCATAGGAGCCCCAATATCACTGCACACAGGACAGGGCATGGGTCTGCCATTAGAACCCCATTGTTAGCGTGCTCAACAGGGCATGGCTCCAGTGGCAGTAGGCTTTATGATATCACACAGGATAGAGCAGGGCTGATACCTGAGCCTATCATCAGCTCTACCACAGTAGGGACGGGTCAGAGGGCAGGTCCAGCAGCAGCAGACGTTGTTGGTTTGCACACCAAGTGATGGGCAGCATCAGAATTCCACGTCCCACAGCAGACCCTGTGGAAGAGTACTCAGCCACTCCTTTCCCCACAGGAGCACTCCAGTCTTACCTACCTCACATTGAAGCTTGGAACCAGATCTGGGAGCTTCTATTCCAAGTGGAGAGCTGATCCTACCCCCAACAGAGCTATGACAGCCACAGAACAAAGAGTGCCCAACATCCAGTGCAGGCTCTGGTCACCACACCACCAGTCACACCCCCTATCAAGGTGATACCAGCCAGCACACACTGAGGAAAGACATGGCTGGCATCCATACCAAAAACACTCCTCACACCAAAAATATTGGACTCACACAGTCTACACAGGGATACTCCCTGTGGTCCTGCAAGACCACAGTAGATAACTGTTTCTCCTAAACTCACAAAGACAGAGAAACATACGTAAAACGAAAAAAGCAGAGGAACTACTCCCAATCAAATGAACAAGAGAAATTCCCTGAGAGAACAAAGAGTGAAACAGACCTCACCAGTCTACTAGACCCCAGGTTTAAAAAGGAGGTAATAAAATTGCTAAAGGAATTAAGGAAGATTATGGATAAATGCAGATCACTGTAACAAGGAACTAGAAACTATAAAGAGGAATGAATAAAAATTAGACAACTCAGTTGCCAAGATAAAAACTGAGCTAAAATCAATGACTAGCAGACTAAGTAATGCAGAAGGATGAATAAGTGATCTGGAAGATAGAATAATGGAAATCACCCAATCAGAACAGCAGACAGAAAGACAAATTAGAAAAAAAGAAAGCAACATATGAGAGCTATGGGACAATATAAATCGTGCCAATCTATGCATAATAGGGGCTCCAGAAGGAGAAGAAAGAGAAAAGAGGATCAAAAATGTATTTGAAGAAATTATGGTTGAAAACTTACCAAAATTCCTTCCTTCCAAGTACAGGAAGCACATAGTGTCCCAAACAAGATGAACCCAAACAGACCCACACCTAGACATATCATAATTAAAATGGCAAAAGTAAAAGATAAAGAAAAGGGACTTCCCTGGTGGTCCAGAAGTTAAGACTCCACGCTCCCAATTCAGGGGGCCTGGGTTCTATCCCTGGTTCAGGAACTAAGATCCCACATACTGCAACTAAGCCCATGTGCCGCAACTAGAGGAACCCACATGCCACAATGAAGACCCGACGCAGCCAAAATAAATAAATAAATAAATTAATTAAAAAAAAACCATAGAGGATTCTACAACAAGAGCCCACAGTATAGCACAGGGAATGCTACTCAATACTCTGTAATAACCTATATGGGAAAAGAATCTGAAAAAGGATAGATATATGTATATGTATAACTTAATCACTTTGCTGTACACCTGAAACTAACACAACATTGTAAATCAACTATACTCTAGTATAAAATAAAAGTTAAAAAATAAATAAATTTAAAAAAGCAAAAAAGAGAAAGGATTCTAAAGGCAGCAAGAGAAAACAAAAAGTCAGTTACAAGGGAGCCCCCATGAGGCTATTTGCTGATTTCTATACAGAAACTTTGCAGGCCAGAAGGGAGTGGCAGGATATATTCAAAGTCCTGAAAGAGAAAAACCTGCAACCCAGGATACTCTACCCCGCAATAATATTATTTAGAATATAAGGAGAAATTAAGAATTTCTCAGACAAGCAAAAACTAAAAGAACACAGCAATACTAAATCTACCCTAAAAGAAATATTGAAAGGTCTTCTCAAAATAGAAAATAAGCAAGAATCTATAGGAAAGGTAAGAAGGCAATAGGAAAGGCAAATATATAAAAGGATTGAAGGACTTCCCTGGTGGTGCAGTGGTTAAGAATCCTCCTGCCAATGCAGGGGACATGGGTTCGAGTCCTGGTCCAGGAAGATCCCACATATGGCAGAGCAACTAAGCCCGTGCACCACAACTACTGAGCCTGTGCTCTAGAGCTCACAAGCCACAACTACTGAGCCTGCTTGCCACAACTACTGAAGCCCACACACCTAGAGCCCATGCTCTGCAACAAGAGAAGCCACCACAGTGAGAAGCCCGCACACCACAACAAAGAGTATCTCTTGCTTGCTGCAACTAGAGAAAGCCCGCACACGGCAATGAAGACCCAACACAGCCAAAAATAAATAACTTGATTAATTAAAAAGAAAAAAATGGATTGAAGATCACTTAAATGTCATACATAGATTAAACCAATCAAAAAATTGTGTAAAAGCAATTATAACTATAATTAACAGCAAAAGGATAAACATGCAGATGTAAAATAGGACATCAAAATCACAAAATGTAGGGGCAAGGAGTAAAAAATATAGATCTTTTAGAATGTGTTTGAACTCACATGACTATCAGTCTAAAGCAAGTAGATAAAGTTATGGGTTAACATACTTGAAAATCAGGGTAACCACAAATCATAAATGTACAATAGATTCACAAAAATGCAAAAGAAAGAACTTAAGCATAATACAAAATAAAACCATCAAACCACAAAAGGAAAAAAAAAGAAGAAAAAGACAAAGAACAACTACAAAATCAATGGGAAAACAATGTTTAAAATGGCAAGAAATACATACTTATCAATAATTACTTTAAATGTCAATGGAAAAGATGCTTCAATAAAGAGACACAGAGTGGAAGATTGGACTAAAAAAGCAAGACCCTGCAATATGCTGCTTATTAGAGACTCACCTTAGAGCAAAAGACATGCATAGATTGAAAGTGAGGGGATGAAAAAGGTTTTTCATGCAAATGGAAATGACTAAAAAAACAGGGGTAGCAATATTCATATCAGACAAAATAGACTTTAAAATAAAGTTCACAAAGAAAGGCAAAGAAGGACACTATATAATGATACAAGAAGAGAGTATTACACTTGTTAACATATATGTACCCAATATAGGAGCACCCAAATATATAAAACAAATACTAACAGACTCAAAGGAAAAATTGACAGGAATACAATAATAGTAAGAGACTTTAACACTCCACTGACATCAATGGACAGATCTTCCAGACAGAAAATCAATAAGGCAGCAGAGATCCTAAATGACACAGTAGAACAGTCGGACTTGATATCTATATGCCACTACATCCAAAAACAACCCGGAATACAGATTTTTTTCAAGTGGCATGGAACATTCTCTAGCATTGACCACATACTAGGGCACAAAACAAGCCTCAACAAATTTAAGAGGATAGAAATTATTTCAAGCATCTTTTCTGAACACAACGGTGTGAAACTAGAAATCAACTGCAGAAAGAAAAACAAGAAAAAAAAAAGATTACATGGAAACTAAACAATATGCTACTAAAAATCCAATGGGTCATTGATGAAATCAAAGAGGAAATCAGAAAATACCTTGAGACAAATGGCAATGAAAACACAACCATACAAAATCTATGGGATGCAACAAAAGCAGTTTTTAGAGGGAAGTTCATAGTGATAACAGGATTTCCTCAAGAAACAAGAAAAAATTCAAATAAACAACTTACCCTACCACCAAAAAAATTACAAAAAGAGGAACAAAAAAGCCCAAGCAGAAGGAAGGCTATAATAAAGATCAGAAGGGAAATAAATAAAATAGAGATCAAAAAACAGTAGAAAAGATCAAGAAAACCAAGAGCTGATATTTTGAAAAGAAAACCAAATAAATAAATGTCTAGGCAGGCTCACCAAGAAGAAAACAGAGAGGACCCAAATAAACAAACTAAAAAATGAAAGAGGAGAAATAACAATCAATACCAGAGAAATATAAAAAATCATAAGAGAATACTATGAACACTATATGGCAACAAATTGGACAACCTAGAAAAAATGGACAAGTTTCTAGAAACATACAGCTTGCCAAGACTGAGTCAAGGAGAAACAAATAATTTGAGCATACTGATAACTGGAAGTGAAATAGAATCTGTAATTTAAAAAGAAAACTCCTTGCATACAAAAGTCCAGAACCAGATGGCTTCACTGGGAAATTTTACCAAACATACAAAGAAGAACTTATACCTATCCTTCTCAAAGTACTCCAAAAGACTGAAGAGGAGGGAACATTCCCAAAGTCATTCTATGAAGCCACCATCACCCTGATACCAAAACCAAACAAACACACTACAAAAAAGCAAAATTACAAGCCAATATCTTTGGTGAATATAAATGCAAAAATCCTCAACAAAATATTAGCAGGCTGAATTCAACAATACCTAAAAAGGATCATACATCACGATCAAGTGGGATTCATTCCAGGGTTGCAAGGATGGTTCCACATATGCAAATCATCCAACATGATACAGCACATTAACAAAAGGAAAGACAAAACCCACATCATCTCAATAGATGCAGAAAAAGCATTTGATAAAATTCAACATCCATTCATGATAAAAAGTCTCACCAAAGTGGGTATAGAGAGAACGTATCTCAACATAACATGAGCCATTTATGACAAACCCACAGCCAGCATACTCAGTGAAAAGCTGAAAACCTTTCTGCCACTAACACAATATTGGGAATCAACTTCAATTTAAAGAAAGTCAATACATTTTTAATATAGTACTCCAAACTCAACACAATTCTGCTGAAATGTTCTGACCATGATAAAATAACATGGGGCTATTACCTCTTTCACCCTGGATACTTCTATTAGTACAGTCCAAGTTGACATAATAAAAGATGAATTAACAGTATATTTATAACTTGGTATACTACAAACAGGCTTTTATATAAGGCATAATCATGATAGTGATAAAGACAGTCAGAGTAATAACAATAAAACACCATAGGGAAAGAAATCTAATGACATTACAGGCAACGAGAAGCTATGTTGCCCAAAACACTTCTCCACGAAGGTCCTTTCTTATGTCTCACCTCCTTTTTCTTCCATAATGAGAGGAATGACTGAAGGATGTGAAAAAATAAAACTCTAATTTTAAAAGATGGGGGTAAGGAGGTACTCAAAATAGCAGTTTGAGATAATATGGGTATTTTCCTTTTCTCTCTAAACATCTTTGAGATTACTGACTTTACACAAAAAAAGGGGTAGAGAAAGAGAATGTGCAGCAAGGCATGGAATAATAGAGTGTAACACAATTAGCTCCTGTATGGTTCCAGAGTACAGCAAAAGTCAGAGGCTTTCACTTCATTTAAGGACTAAAGTAAAGATGATAAAAATTAGCAGGAAAAAAGGTGGCACACATCTCACTTAGTACATTTGCAAAATTGATTCAGCTGTTTATTATAAATAATGCACTGTCACAAAGTGGGATATACTCTAGTGATGTAAGGTGGGTCAAAATAAGAAATCTATTCTCACAGTTTATTATATTAAGAGTTCAAAGTGTAAAACATACTAAAAGAAAACACATCTGTGATAATCTCCCATGATATTGAAAAGCTGCCTTATTTGATAAAAATTCACCATAAATTCCTGATAAAACTTAGAAAACACTTTTCTTAATGTGTTAGACACCAACAGCAAAAATGAAACTTAATAGTCAAATGAATATGTAAGGAAAAAACCTGGAACCTCAAAAATAAAATAGGATCACTTTGTCCCAGCTTACCCTTCCCCCTCCATGTGTCCTCAAGTCCATGCTCTACATCTGCATCTTTATTCTTGCCCTGCCCCTAGGTTCTTCAGAACTTTTTGTTTGTTTGTTTTTAGATTCCATATATATGTGTTAGCATACGGTATTTGTTTTTCTCTTTCTGACTTACTTCACTCTGTATGACAGACTCTAGGTCCATCCACCTCACTACAAATAACTCAATTTCGTTTCTTTTTATGGCTGAGTAATATTCCATTGTATATATGTGCCACATCTTCTTTATCCATTCATCTGTCGATGATGACTACTTAGGTTGCTTCCATGTCCTGGCTATTGTAAATAGAGCTGCAATGAACACTGTGGTACATGACTGTTTTTGAATTATGGTTTTCTCAGGGTATATGCCCAGTAGTGGGATTGCTGGGTGAAAGAATGGCATGGACATACATACACTACCAAATGCAAAATAGATAGCTAGTGGGAAGCAGCCACATAACACAGGGAGATCAGCTCGGTGCTTTGTGACCACCTAGAGGGGTGGGATAGGGAGGGTGGGAGGGAGACGCAAGAGGGAGGAGATATGGGGATATATGTATATGTATAGCTGATTCACTTTGTTATAAAGCAGAAACTAACACACCATTGTAAAGCAATTATACTCCAGTAAAGATGTTAAAAAAAATCAATCAATAAATAAAACAGGATCAGCTCATGAGCTGGATGTTCATAAAGCAATTTTAATATCCATCAAATATCTAGGAGAAGGAAATAAGCTCTAACTAACAATGAAAAAATTGAAACACAGTAAGATATTTTTGACCTTTGGACTAGCAAAAGGTTTAAAAGATCAATAATACCCAATATTAGCAAAGATGTGGAGAAAGATATATTAGTTTCCTATTACTGCTATAAAAAATTACTACAAACTTGGTGGCTTAAAACAACACAAATTTGTTATCTTATAGTTTTGGAGGTCAAAAGTTCAAAATGGTTCGCATGGAGCTAAAATCAAGGTGTTGGAAGGGCTGTCTTTGTTCTGGAAGCTCTAGGAAAAATCCATTTCCTTGCCCTTTTCTGATTCTAGATGCTGCCTGCATTGCTTGGCTAATTGGCCTTCTTCCTTTATCTGCAAAGCCAGCAGTGTTGGGCCAAGTCTTTTTCATGCTACCATGTCTCTGGTTCTGCCTCCCTTTTCCTCTTTTAAAGACCTTTATAATTACATTGGGCACTCCAGGGTGTTCTAGGAAAATCTCCCTATTTTAAGGTCAGCTGACTGGAAACGTTAATTCCAGTGTAAACTTAACTTCCCTTTTCCATATACTTTAACATATTTGGAGGTTCCAGGGATTAGGATGTGAATATCTTTGTGTGTGTGTGTGTGTGTGTGTGCGCGTGTGCATGTGTGTGTGTGTATAGTGGTGGGAGGACATTATTCTGCCTACCATGCCAGGTATTTTTAGTCACTGTTGGTGTGTATATACTGTCATAATCTTTCTGGCAGATTGGCTTTAAAACATCCCTGAAGGTTACTGTGCATCATGGGACTATGGTTGTATATTAATTCGATTTGCAAATTCCCTTTTTTATAGCACAGCTTTAAAACAGATCTCAAAAGAAGTATTGAAACTACTTACACTGGCCCACCTCCATCAAGCTTGGTGACTGATGCTCTACCCTTTCTGATTTCATAAGCAAGTCACAATCATTCAGAGATGGAAATAATTGTCTAAAACATTCAAAAACACACCAGACTTATTCTTACTGAGAGATGAGGAAGTCAGAAAGCCATTTTAGTGGTGAGATGAAGTGGCTCATGAATTTGAACAGAAAGAGTGAGACTGCTAAACCCTCTAGATCTTTGAGAAGTTCCATTATTCATTTAAGTATTTATCTCATTGGGACCATCTCAGAAAGTACACATTGTATTATCAAGAGAACTCTAGAGGTCAAACAGAAAATGTTCTTGAGCTGCTAACCATACAAATGCAGAAAGAAATAACACCTGGACCGTGCTGAGGATGATAGGTTTAGTGTCTTCTCCATGACAAGGCTTGTCTGATAAACATCATCAACTCATTTTATTCTAATCAAATTATGTCCTTTTTATAGTTCATTGTCCTCCAGATCATACAGCTAGAGATTTTTCCAGTTACAACATCTCATTTGATTAGAATCCCTTTTTCAAGTTCTCCCACTTTACCTTGTTAAAATCTACAAATTTTTTCCTCTCTTCATCAAAATAAGCCATAACTTTTTATAATTTTATTATAAAAATTTAGTAAATATATATTTAAATGTATATCTGTCACTAAGTTTGAACCCTTGAGTGATTCTATACTAAGATACAAAACAGACTGATGTTATTATTAATATTATGCGGTACGTAGGTCTCTCACTGTTGTGGCCTCTCCCGTTGAGGAGCACAGGCTCCGGACGCGCAGGCTCAGCGGCCATGGCTCACGGGCCTAGTCGCTCCGCGGCATGTGGGATCTTCCCGGACTGGGGCACAAACCTGTGTCCCCTGCATAGGCAGGCGGACTCTCAACCACTGCACCACCAGGGAAGCCCTGATGGTTGCTATTTTTATAAATTAATAAAGTATCATGGACTCTCTATGACTGAATTTAGGATTATGAGCTTTTAAAGTTTTAAAGTGTTAATTTATTTGGTGTCATTTTTTCACCTATAATAACAGACGGTTTTACTCCTAATGTGAAAGTCAGTTGTAGTTCTCCATCACTCCATCCATAAGGAAGCCCTTCTGGGGGAGTCACCATGTCTCTCCTAACAACAGTGACAGCGTAAGTCAAGGCTTAGTCATAATATTCTTACCTCTTTTCCTTCTTTCAGGGATTAGGAAAAATATAGCAGGTCTGTCATGCTCAGAATCTCTTTCTGATGACTTTTCAATCAGGACTTTTCTAGCCTGTTTCATATTACAGGGAGGAGCAATCATAGCACCAAAATTTCTTATTCTTTTAGCCTCTTTTGTACCTGTCTGTAAGTGGTATGCTAATAGCAGTCGTGGAGGATACCAGTTTCAACTAGGAGAGTCTACCTGAGCAAAAACTGGGCTCAGGGAAACACACAGTATAGTCAGAACAAAGACTCTACTCTGGGTCTATGATGGTTGTGTCTTGCAAAATATAAAGAAAATTGAATTAGATGATAAATATTTCTAGAACCTACACCAAATTTAATGTATAAGTTGTCTAATATCAACAAAACGTTAAATAAGCCCTGTAAAAACAAAGGTTTCAACTTCTGATCAATACAAATACAATTCTCACCAGAAAACCTATAAGTAGCTCATACAAGTACACTGACCCCAAAGCCTAAAAAAAAATTACTTTTATTTGCAAATATTATAAAAAATTTCATTTAAAAAATGTTTATTGAGTCCCAGCAACCTGTCAGTACTGGTCTAGGTACTGGTCTAAGTTTAACCAACATCGGTTGAATATTCTCTGTTTGACCTAACTATTCCACACAGTTCTCACAACTTTTCAGTGAAATAGTTATATACATACAAATGAATAAATGTAATTCAATAGGGGAATAACTGTAATTGAAATTTATAAAAATTTCCATGGACATATAAGAAAAGAAGCACTTAGTTTATCTGAGAGAGGCAGATGAGGCTTCACAGAGAAGATAGCATTTAAGCTGAGGGTTGAAAGATGGCGGAGGGCAACCAGGCATGTGCATTGAGGAGAGGCTCTTGCCTCTCTTGCACTCTTTGCATGTGCAAAGGCCTGTGCCATGAGGAAAGACTTTACCAATTTGGTAATCAATAGGTATTTAAGAATTAATGGAATATAAAATGTAAAGGGTGGGGATCAGGGAGGAAAGGGAAGGTGTCAGCCAGGAATAGGTGAGAAGCAAGGCATGGACTAGATGATAAAAGGCCCAGTATAGCATGGAAATGAATTTCTATTTGAAGAATTTTGAGGATCAAATTTTTATGTTAAAAAGATTATTTTGGAGAAATGGGGTTAGCCTAAAAGAAGCAAAATACTATTGTACTCATGTAAGTGAAAGTTGATGGTACCCTGAATTGAGGAAGAGGTTTATTAAAGGGTCTAAAGGAGAAACAAATTCAAGAGATGTTTAGCAAAAAGAACACATAAGCTTGACTGTTGGCTGGAAGATATGTGAGAGAGAGAGACATATTTTATATTTCCCAATTTTTTTTATTTGAGTGACTGAGTTGATAGCAGTCTGAGGGATTCATGACTGGTTGGTTTTAAACATGATAAACCAGAGAAGCCCATCGAACATCTAGGCAGATATAGCCAGTGGGCAGTTAGATATCCAGGTCTGAAATTCAGCAGAGGCATCTGGACTTGGGAAATATTAGAGAAAGATCAGTCTATAAGGACTGGAAGTCATGGTGGTGGATGAAACTGCCTTGGAAAAATAGCTGGGAAGAAAAGATAAAGAGGCTAGGACAGAACCTCAGAGTATACTGATGTTTAAAGGTAGTAAGAGGAAGGGGATTTGACAAATGGGATTGAAAAGAAAGAGACATACAGTTTGGCTTTGAGCCAGTACAGAGGTAGTTCCATGGAAACCCAAAAACGAAAGAATTTCAAATGTTTAATAATTGAGGCAGTCGTAAGATAAAGCAAATGCCCCCTTGAGATCTTATTTCTACACTTACTCATTACATCCACTAATTTTCATACGTGTGTAATCAAAACGTACCTTGGCCTCTACAACCTTGTCCTTCCCCTGAATCTTGTCCAGAAGCCCATCTTGAATTGAAAAAGCAGGATGGGGCTGGAGGAAAATAATGCCAAAAGGATTGGAGAATATATATTTTAACTGAAATTTTCTTGGGAATCTGGGTATAACATTGCATATGATAGAACAAAACTTTTCTCTCTCTCCCGAGTTCTATTAGCTGTAGCAGCTGCCACCTCTATGTATTCTCTCTTTCTTTTCCCACAACAACTCCTTCCAGCTTCCTGGCTCCTACTGTCCTACTGCATAAGCAGGAACTGCCTCTATGTCCTTGAGTTTCCTAATTTTGCATCCATACCTATCAATCCATTCATTAAAACAAACGATATTCCTTGGTACCTATTCCTTGGTACCTATTCACTTTAGAAGGAATGAAAAGAATTATAAACAACTAATTTACTAATTTTCTTTTTTCTACTTTTGTGTAGAAATTAATTTTGTTATAAAACTGAGAAATATATACCTCTTTGGTTTCATGCTATTACTATACTTTAGATCTTACTCAACTTGCCAAATAAACGTACGCAGCTATTGAAATCAAACAAAGATTAAATAAATGGTAAGCATCTCAGACATAAATACATTTTCAGCAAAGGGATATTTATAAAATATATTTTCATCAAAAATTAGAGAAAAGTGCACCACATACATATTTGATGTTAACTGTTCAGCTTTTCACAATATGCACCACAGGAATGATGTATTTTTATAGGAGAAATGCAGAATTCTGAACAATTCATCAAATGCAATAAATTCCAAGTACCATCTGGAAATTTGGAATTTTCTTGGGTTTCTTTTATGTATAGCTATCTGAATCGTAGTAACTATAGACATTCACTTATTTCTAGGGCATTACCTTAGAGCAGTGAGCTTCAGAGAAATCACATTTAGGCTAAATAAAAACGCATATTCACAGGCCAAATCCTCTAGTACTTCTGATGCCACTAGCTGTAAGAAGAAGACCCAAGAATCTGCATTTTTAACCGGTTTCTAGGTGACCGTGGTCACAAGAATCATCTGTAATGCTTAATCCCCTGGCACCATTGCACACATATGAAGCCAGAAACTTCTGGCAATCTTCCTATAGCCAGAGAATTCACATATTTTGTAAGAATTTTGGTGATTTTTATGATCAGGTAAGGGTTTGAATCATCCCCTTAGCATACATCTCTTTTAGCATATTATGGCTGCAATGCACTGAGACTCCAAGGTCTTTATATACCACCACATTATTATAGTTTTCTCTAGCTAAGATCAAAAGAAGCCTGAATGATTAATTGTAATGCAAAGCATAACGCTGAAACTTTTTTCCAACCAAATTGTTTTCTTCTATCCAGATTATGTAATTTCAATATGTAAAAATAGCTCACTTCAAGGGCCTTTTTAAGACTATCGTAAAAATAACATGGGTCAGGAAAAAATTGTCATGACAGAGATGAGAAAATGGATTCCTAGACATGAAGTGACTTAACCAAGATCACACTCTAAGAAATAGAGCAAAGGAAACCATAAGCAAGACGAAAATACAAACCTCAGGATGAGAGAAAACAGTTGCAAATGAAGCAACTGACAAAGGATTAATCTCCAAAATACACAAACAGCTCATGCAGCTCAATAACAACAACAACAAAAACAACCCAATCAAAAAATAGGCTGAAGACCTAAATAGACATTTCTCCAAAGAAGACATACAGATGGCCAACAAACACATGAAAAGATGCTTAACATCACTAATCATTAGAGAAAGGCAAATCAAAACTACAATGAGATATCACCTCACACCAGTCAGAATGGCCATCATCACAAAATCTACAAATGATACATTCTGGAGAGGGTGTGGAGAAAAGGGAAACCTCATGCATTGTTGGTGGGAATGTAAATTGATACAGCCACTACAGAGAACAGTATGGAGATTCCTTAAAAAACTAAAAATAGAGCTACCATATGACCCAGCAATCCCATTACTGGGCATATACCCAGAGAAAACCATAATTCAAATAGACACATGCAGCCCAATGTTCACTGAAGAACTATTTACAATAGCCAGGACATGGAAGCAACCTAAATGTCCATCAACAGAGGAATGGATAAAGAGGATGTGGCACATATATACAATGGAATATTACTCAGCCATAAAAAGGAACAAAATTGGGTCATTTGTAGAGACGTGGATGGACCTAGAGACTGTCAGACAGAGTGAAGTAAGACAGAGAAAAACAAATATCATATATTAACGCATATATGTGGAATCTGAAAAAATTGGTATAGATGATCTCATTTACAAAGCAGAAATAGAGACACAGGTGTAGAGAAAAACATATGGATACCAAGGGGGAAAAGGGGGGGATGGGATGAATTGGGAAATTAGGATTGACATATATACACTATTGATACTATATATAAAATAGATGACTAATGAGAACCTACTGTATAGCACAGGGAACTCTACTCAGTCCTCTGTGGTGACCTAAATGGGAAGTAAATCCAAAAAAGAGGGGATATCTGTATACATATAGCTGATTCACTCTGCTGTACAGTAAAAACTAACACAACATTGTAAAGCAATTATACTCCAATAAAATTATTTTTTAAAAAAGAGAAAAGAAATAGAGTCCTGGCTCTAGTCTATTGCAGGAGTGTTCCCTTCATTCACCAAGCTTCCTGCCACATGTCAAGTGCTTTGCTTTGGACATTACTTGTGTATATTACTTAATTTGATATGCACAATATTACAAGGTCTGAAAAATGTATGGGCTTTGGAGTCATACAGTTCTGTTTTTTAATCCCCATTCTGCTGAAGCCAGACTCTATCTGTGTACCTTGGGCAATTCCCATCTTCATTTATAAAATTATAGATAATAACAATATGAATCCTGTAGGGGGGTTTGAGAAGATTAAAAAAGATATAGTGTGTCTAGGCATCCAGGTCATAGTAAGTGCTCAGTGAATGCTAGCCTTTTACATTTCTTTCTGCCTCCCTCCTTCCTTGTCTCCCTCCATCTCCGTTTTCTTTTTAGTCCAGTTATGTTTCCATTGCACACTCTGCCCCTCTTCAAAGCTTGTTCCTCATTTCCACTATGAAAGGTTCTCACTATGGTCTCCTAGTATTAGACCCAATCTCTAGTCTAACTAGACTAGACTGGAGTTTGAGCCACTTGCTGCACAGTATTTCTTGCATGTTCAAATCCAGAGTTAATGGACCTTTGACTTAGAAACTACCTGTCAGATGGTCTCCACTAGATTTTGATCTCTCAAGCCTGCACCCTTGAAAACAGCTCCCACTATGGGAAAAGTGGACAGCAGGTATACCAAACACAGGGGAGCAGGGAGAAGTCTTCAAGTATCAGGTCCTGCTTGGGGTCAACTGGTGGGGTCACATCCTCTTCATTACCTCCTCCAAAAAAACTTATAAAGCTCTGACCTGAAGTATAATACTCTGTTTGAAACCTGCCCCAGTGAAGCTGAGGGCCTGATGAAATGACCAACCATGTCAGTCTTCGATATTGCACTTTTTTTGTCATGTACAGTTGATGCAATAAGTGGCAACACTACACAAGACATCCAGGGAGAACCGTGATACACACACGCAAAGATGGGGTGGAGGCCAGGGCTGGAAAACTCTTTCAGGATGACGATCAAGCACTGATCATTCCACAGCACCTGGAAACAATGCAGCCACTGGAAAAATACTAATTTATGGGAGATCTGTTTTGCTGCCTCAGCATGGCTTTGAAAAAATTACTGCTCATGAGCAATAGTATAGAATTTATATCTTCCCAGTTTTTTAAACACGTTCTAGCTCTTTTTTTAAAAAATACCTCAGGGTTTGAAGCATTTAAATGGGGCTAAAATTTGAATGTCTCTATTTTCCGCTCGCTTAACCAAATCTTATAATTCCTTCAAGCTACATTCTCCCCACATTATCCATAAAGACTTCCGTGATCTTTCCTGCTCACAATAATCCCTCATAGAACTTACTGCCTGTTTCAAAACTGTGATCTATTTCATATGCTAAGCAGACTATTAGTTTCATTTCCGAGTGAGTGTATTTGTCACACCAGTACCCATGCTAAATTTTGTTTTGCCTGATAACCCCAATGCTTCCAGCTCACTTATTACCTTCTGCCAAATGTTCCTGATACCTTGGGTCACCTGCCAAGGTCTGTTCTCTGGCATCTCCTGCCCACTTGGCTGGCCTCCGTCAGGCTGTGTGAACATGACTTACCGTGGTAAGTCTGTCTGCTATGTGGAGACCAGTTTCTGGGACCACTAATAAATATATTGATTTATATCTGTATATATATAAATATATAACAGTCTGTCTACCCACTGGACCAACGATGATGTCAGAAGCACAAAACGGTGACAGTAAATAAAGTTGCGATTCAACCTCTAAGACACATATCATGAAGAGAACAGGCATTTATGGTTAATCTAGGAACTATTTAAAGAATTAACCCTTATTCCATGTCATCATGTGGGACCCATACCAGAAATTACCATTACTGCGTTTTCAAATAGGAGTGTAGACCTTGCATAAGAAAAATAAAGATGAAAAATAAATGTGAAGAGGAACTTTAAATACTTTGAATAAAGCTATATAAAGTATTCCCAAAGCTGAACAATATGTTAACAATATGTTAAAACTGGTGAACAGACATTTAAACAACCCTTTCTAAGTAACCTGTAAGCAAAACAGTTGAAATAACTTATCCGAAAAATAGATGACCACTTGTCAAAACACTATGGCTCTTTAATTAAAATAGTTTCACACTTGTTGCTCTGCCCTACGTTCTAAAGGAACTGACTCCACTTTCAAAAATTATGACCTCAAAAGAAGTGCCCTACTAAAGTCAGGTCAACAGAGTTTGAAAGTCTACCAAGAGGCATAATGTCTATTTTTTTTTAAACTAGTCAATCTGCTTCTAAGAATGATGCACGAAACAGAAAAAAAAAAATTAGATTTTTAGATGTTAACACAGTGAGATGTTTGTTGAATGTAATTTTCATAATTATTGCTTCAGTGCATTAAGAATTAATGCACTGAAATATTTTCAGGACTTTTCAGGAAATATCACTTCTCTCTATGTGCTTTCCAACTAGTCCAAAGAGTTCTTTTTAACACTTAACTGAGCATTTTATTCAAATTTTTATTTGGATATTTAATTACTGTGGGATCATACTTCAGTGGATATGACTTAATCTAATAGTATTGATGGTTCATTCTCTTGCTGTTGGTAAACATTTTACTTCTTGAAAAATCTCATGATCTTTGGCTTTCCTGAAATAATGTTATGTTCATTCCTTTGTTCTTTCATTCAGCAAAATATTTATGGTAAAGCTGCAATGTACTGAACATGAGTTAGCTGTGGGAATGAAAAAATACATTTCCTCTCCTCGAGCTCACATGTTACAGGGGGAAGGCAGGTATGTAGGTACAAAGATAATAGGCAGGTATATAGATAAATTACAAGAACGAGAAGTATTGAAAGGATGTATCAACAGTGTTTTCACACATGTATTCATGAAAATATGATCCTTGAATCTTTTTTCTTCTCTTTAAAAGCCTCTCTTCTAAAAGATTTCTCTCATCACCTTGAAGCACGTAAAGCTATTACATATATGATGTGCATTTTATCTATATTATGTATCTATTTATATACATAATATACATAAATCTAAGATACACACACACCCACAAGATGATGCGAGAAGCTTTCTAGGGGAGAGGCTGTTAAAGAAAAGGAAGGTTCAAGGATACATATATATGTGCAAAACCTTCCCATAGTTACCTATAAACTCTAGCAATTTAGCTCACAACTGTATCCACCTCCTGGGCACCTTGTTCAGCAGATGCTATCTTGATGCTAGGCTACACTGGTCCAGTTGTGAAGCTGAAGAGTTTTTTAATCTCCTTACACCAATCTGCCAGAGTCCAGTTATGTAAAGCATTTATGAGAAACTTGCCCATAGATATAACTTCATCAGCCTCCGTGGTCATCACCACTGCCTAATCCTGCCACCTCCCCCACACACTGGCTCCTGCACTCGCTCCTGCCTGTATCTATCTTTCTGGCTTCTCATCTCTCCTACTCCGTCTCCTCCTCTCTCTTCCCTCTCTCACTCTCTCTCTTCTTGTCTAGTAAAAAGCCCAGAATGTTCTTTAGCTTATGAAGAGAAACTTCCTTCTTCTAAAGTCTTCATATCAGAAAATAGATCCTGGCAGCGTGGGTTAGTTGAATTTAAAAGTGTGAGGTGGGAATTTTTACTTTCTACCTGAACCATTCATCTAAATAAAGATAGTCTTTCTCAAATGTCTCTACTTTTCTACTCCTATTTATTCTATTAAACTGTGAATTCCTCTCTGCAGCTACAAACTCCTGTGCGGTGTGTCACTGATCTTTGATCTCCCTTCCCCCTGTCCCCCGTCTCCAGCACCGGGTGCAGTGCACACTAGAAATGAATCTGTCAACATTTTCTGAACTTAATGGAACAAAACTGATTCTTACCTTGATGATTATGATACTACTCCCAGCTAGAAAACTTTTCTTGTTCATTGCTCTGCCTTTTCAAATTCTAGCTGCCTGTCCTTCTAATCTAATCTCTGCTCTGAAGCTTTCCCTTACTACGTTGGCTACACGTCTACACTGCTCTCTCTCTCTTTTTTTTTGGTGAACTCCTAAGACACATTTTTGTTCTTTGCTTACTCTATAACATGTTGTATTTTTAATTCTTATATGTCTTAGGTATATCTTTTCTTCAATCTAGCAGAAAAGATGAGTAGGTGGGATAGAACTGCAAATTAAATACTTATGCAAGGAATTAAAGGAGTATATAAAAGTTAAGTGATGTAATTATAAATATTAAATGAATTTGAGATAAGATTTCCTCAGAGGGAAGTGTTCTGTACAATTTACCTCTTATGTTCTGTAGTAATGTGTGATTTATATGAGTCATGTTATACTTTACTGGCAACTGTTTATGCCTTAGTTCTAGTGAATTTCCTAAAACTACAGAAATATGTGATACAACCAATAGTTTTCACAATAAACATACAAAATTCTATTTAAAATATTCATAAAAATAAATAATTGCACTTTCTCTACAAGTATTCAGAATTGGCCTACTAATTTTGTTAAAATAAAATCTTTACAGCAGTAATATCATATTCTAATGGTTTCTTTTCTTTTTTTTTCTTTTTTAACCAAACATTAAAATCTCTTTCAATCATATAAGTTGAATTTTCCTACCATTAGAAAAGCCTAGGGGCTATTGCTTTTAAATCACTTAATTCTAATGAGGGAAAACCTTTCAGTAAAACTACTGCCTCCATTTCCACGAAGTTTGCTACTTTTCTATTGTTCTCTTGTCTAAAATATGTGAACATAAAGTGGATTAGATCAGAGTTTAGCTGGTTATGGACTTGTTAGGACATTTGTATTAGATATTTTTAAAAAGCTTGACTATATATGGTTTCTGGGGCTGTTTCCTTAAATTCACTCTCTCACCACATGCACTAGTTCCTTGCACTTCAACATGATGCTCCCAGAGCGGGACAGAGTTTGCATGAGACTCAGTGCTGAAATGCCACTTCTTTATCCTCTATTACTCTGGGCCTATTGCCGCCCTTGTAAGGCTCTGTGCTAGAGAGGCTCCAGGGATATATCATTATAAGCTATGGTTTCTGCTCTATAGAGCAGGAAAAGGTGAAATGCTGATCTGCAGTTCAGGTAAAATGTGCTGCAGGACTTGCAAGGAGGAATTCATCCCCTGGCTTTACTGAGGGCATTGGAATGGTCTTCAATGGTAAAGTGTAAATGAGCAGAGCAGGAGACAGATACAACCTGAGGAGGAAACAGAGGCTCACAGACATCCTGGAATAAAGCGTGCTGTGGTTGGGGCCAAGCAACAGCCCTCAGGGCTGGGTAGAGCCAGAGCACAGAAGATATGGGAGAAAACACAGCCAAGGGCAGACCGTGGAGAGCCCTGAGAGAGAGCTCCTAGAGTCTGGACTTCATTCTCGGACAATGGGAGTCACTGACAATATTTTTGGTTGAAAAGTGACATATACAACATGGCATTTCAGCTTGGAAGCTTAGGAAGGTGAGCTGTGTAGGGTGTGTGGGACAAGGGGACATCTGGAGGCAGAAAGTTTCACTGGAAATTATTTTACAATAATATAGAGGAGAGCCAGGACTGGAATGGTGGCAGAGAAATGAGCAGGGAAGGTATGGCTACAAGAGACGTAACAAACAATGAATCGATAGGCCTGGCTGGCTGACCAGGTGTTGGGGGAGAGAGAAAAGGAGTTAACAGACCTACTTTGGGGGCCCCATTTTCAACTCCTTGTATTAATTTGGTTTTTGAGGCCCAACCTCTCCCCCTTTTTCTCTGGGACTGCTTCACCCCCAGTCAGTTCACAGCTGGATGCAGGACAATCCAGTCCCTGCTATTCCTTCCCTGGAATCCAGAATTAGACCCGACAGCCAAGAGTAGTCTCCCTCTGAGGTGTTGGCTGTGGCCACCTTCTTCTACGTGAACTGGAAAGCTGAAAAAGCTGCTTTACAGTAAGAGAGAAAAAGAAAGCAGAAGTGAAAGAGAAAAAGATGAGAGATGGAGAATAAGAGCTAGGACTGGGTTCCCTGTTACACGTTAGTCTCTGCTTTCATGTGTCCCTAAAATGCTACTGCATCCCTCCTCTTTAATTCTGCAGGCCATCCTTATAATGCAGTAATACATTTCCTTCTTTGATTAAGCTGGCTTGGCAGGGTTATTGTTACTTGTAGCCAAAATGGTCCAAACTGATATATTCCTCAGCAGGGGCCCTCCATCTTCAGTCAACTGGTGCTCTGGCCACTCTGTACACACTTCAGTACTTTACTGACTCCACATTTTCATGCCATTTCCTTCATCTAGAATGCCTTTCCCTTCTAAATCCTGCTGACTCTGCCTGCATAAATCCTGACTATCTTTCCTTCCATCTCTCTTTATGAAGTACTTTTTGAGTGAGTCCATAATATCTGCAAATTTTAATGTTACATTTTCCCACTTCAAGTCCCTGATTTTAGTGAACCTATTGCAAGAATAATTAAAACTATATAAAGAGGGTAAAAGATGGTGGATGGTAGCAGGAAATCAGGAAATTTATGCTCTCACATATACAATTTTTTTTTCACATATATAAATTTAAACAAATTAAAAGATAGGGCTTCCCTGGTGGCGCAGTGGTTGGGAGTCCACCTGCCGATGCAGGGGACACGGGTTCGTGCCCCGGTCCGGGAAGATCCCACATGCCGTGGAGTGGCTGGGCCCGTGAACCATGGCCTCTGAGCCTGCGCATCCGGAGCCTGTACTCCGCAACGGGAGAGGCCACAGCAGTGAGGCTCGCGTACCGCAAAAAAAAAAAAAAAAAAAAAAAAAAAAGATAATGGTCTACTTGGCTACTAGTACCTTTGACTTTAAGATGGGTTCAATGAGGTACCAGTAGGCCACTTGGCCAAAGCAGATATTTTACATATAATAGTATGTTAGTTAGGAGGAGTATTAGATGAAAAAAGATAAAATAGCCTTTAAAAAGTAATGCATGACATTATTGCATAAGTGCTATAAATTTAATTTTATAAATATCCAGAGGAGGTCCTATAGCAAGTGAGAGACAGGTATGGAACCTTGCCAGTGCTTCCTTACTCAAAGTCCAGGGCTTTCTTCACTATGCTAAACTATCCCATGGGAAATAAAAAAAAGAAATACATCAATTTTTAGATGAGAAAAAGAATTCAATTTCATTTAATTTTTAAAAACAATAATGTATTTTAAATCATCATCTATTAAAATAATAATATACTCTAGGAACCCTCTTGAGCCTCTCACACCTCGGCTACGTTATATACCAAAAAAACCCAAAAACCAAAACAAAACCACCCAGATTGTTATTCTCTTTTAAAACACTAACACTAAAACACTTAATCTCTTATAAAGGCCTCTCTTTGCCTGTAGCAATGAGAAAACCAATCTGCTATCCTGTGAAATCTCACATAAATTCAGAACACAATGAAGTTTACTTTCCCTTCAGCAATGGAGCTTTTGTTCCGGTCACTTACAATGCCTCTGGAGAGGAAAACACAAAATTGCCTTATGAAAGTAATAAGAAAATGTCTAGCAAATGGATGGGTATTTAATGAACAAGATAAAGTGCCAAGTAATAGTTAATGTCTCTTTCCGCTCGATTCAAAGGAACACCCCTAAGACCCCAAAGCATTCACACCAGAAGATTACACGAGTAGCACTGATAAGCACGATGCCATTGTACAAAGAATCTGTTGCTAAGCAGGGCAGAAATATTGTTTACATGAAAATGGAATGATCTCTGGTGAATACTGAAAGAAAGTGATAATTTCCATAAGCAGAAAAAGCATTTTTATATTATTCCATTTCAACTGCTCTAAAGCCCTAAGTTGCTTTGGCAATCGCTTATCCCTGCTTTGTTGGCTTATATCATCCTCATCTCTGCAGTTTTCCATTTTCTAAATGGCAGGCGTTTTTTTGTTTTGCTTTGTTTTGTTTTTTTCCCTGAAACTTTGGCAAAAATACCACAACCATTCTGTATGGTTTCCAGGGGCCACCTTTCAATGGTCATACAATGACTTTTTGGTGCCCTTTTCATAAAAGCCCAGTTGGTTTATCCTCTCAGTAAAATTGCTGAAAATATGATCAGGGAAGGCTCCATTTATAGCAACTGTAAACTATGCATTTCTCTAGCTTTATGGAGCCTTTCACTGTATAGTGTTTGTTTACTGAGAACAGAGCATGGAGTGGCTTCAGTGAGAGGAGGAAAATACAAAGCCACTTACCTGCATTACAATAAGGAGGTCAAAGACCAAGATGAAAGAAGCCAGGAAGGCTCTGGAAACTTCATCACTGGGCAAAAATCCCCGATTCAGCTTGTCCCAGCTGATCCAGTCAGTTGTAATGACAAGTACAACCACAGATGTCAGAGTGAAAAGAACCGTCCTGAAAGGAACAAGACACTCAGTAAAAAACATTAGACGTAATAATATAAACAGTGCAGAGTGCATGTGATCTGCTGTATTAAAAGTCTACCCCTTGCCAAGTACCTATCCTAAGGCACAGTCACCAAAGGAAGATGAAAAAAGAAGCAAATTAAGAGCTTTCTTTCAAAAGCAATTAGAAAAAGGTATGACAGCATCTCTTCCAAGATTTTCCCTAAAGGGCAATAAGGTAATGGTTATAGAACAAATAGTTAACAATAAAATATTACAAATAATCATGGTTAGTGCAATATATGTCCCCAAAAGAGCATTGGTTGTAACTCTCATTACACATACATTGTTTTACTGAGGGTGGTGAACAAACATATATAGGAACATAAGGCAGATGGGTAAGGAAGTCTTTGGATTCCATGGTTATTCTACAGAAGAGAGGGAAGATAGACTGGTCCCTTCATTATTCCCTAGCCTGATGAGCTCTGTAGAGGAACCACCTCTACGTGCCAACTGTGTAGCCTCTTCTCCTCATGGTACTCATATCATAGATATCTTGTGGCCTAATGACCTGTCCAGGTCACACCATGTCTAATCCTCCATCCATCGTTATAAGATACTAGGGGCCTGAGATTTTTCTCTTACTTATTTTTGTAGTTCCTGTAAAATCTTACATAATTATATGCAGATGGAGTTCAAAGAATGTTTGTTGAAATTGTAACAATTATCAATTAAGCTTTTTATAGAAATCAAAAAATATTTAAATTAGTCTTTAATATTGACATTCAAAGTAAATCTGAAATCCGGGCAGTGAAAATTCAATCTGCCAGAGAATTGTCCATAATGTTGTAAAGCCTCTGCTTTCAGAGCTATATTTGTATATAGAGATTGTTTTGAATTATAAAAAGGAAAATAAAGAACAACAAATATTTTGAAAATAATTTTAATGTAAAGGAATAAATAAATAAGAGAAAAGAAAAATGGAATAATATGAATCATCCTGGAATTCTCTTAACAATTGAACAGAATACAAATTTCTAAACTGAAATTTTGGTTTTCCTTTTCACAACTTTTTATTTGGAACAAGTTATACGCTGATAAAATAAGTATAATGAACTCCTCTTTAGATTTTTTCCCCCATGAATAGAAAATATACATTTTTTTTTAATTTTGGAAAATAAAATTTTTTTTAAATTTACTTATTTTATTAAAATTGCAGACTCTCAAAAGAATTTGACTCATGATCTCCAAAACATAAATTAAAAATTATCTTTGCTATTGTTTAGAATATCTTTGAGCATTTCCAGAAATTCAAATGGATTAAATGAGCATGGGAGAAATCCAAAATAATTATTAAAATACAAATAGAAAGAAATTGCAAATATTATATAGTCAAACATAAGAATATTGGAATTTTAAACAAAATTTTCTCCAGGTTAAGTTGATTCATTTGTTTTTGTCTTTTTGAGTTTGAGAAACTTCAAGGAAATTTGAATGCAATTACCACAATTTCTTTTGTCAACAAGGAACATAACAACTTCCATTAAGAACAGATAAATATTGACTATTCTTTGAATCTCCTTTTGGTGATAAGGGTACTTCCTCATCACTCTTGGCTTTTCATATGTGTGTTTCACAAGGATGCTATGAATATATATAATTCTTCAGGATGTACTGTATGACCGTACAGGTTGGTAAATGGTTGGGATCCCAATTCTCTCAAGCTCCCCCTTCTTTTCCTCCCCAGCTTCCTTCACAAGGCCCCACACCTTCCTGTTATCCAGCACTACAGGGTGGAGTCTTGGTGAAACATGGGTACTCCAGCACCTCACTCCAACTCTATGGCCAGCATCCATCCTATTGGTTCAAGCCTGTGGTTGACAGGTTAGTTTTTTTTGTTTTGTTTTGTTTTTTTGATTTTTTTGATGTGGACCATTTTTAAAGTCTTTATTAAATTTGTTACAATATTGCTTCTGTTTTTTTTTATATTTTGGTTTTTTGGCCCTGAGCCATGTGGGATCTTAGTTCCCAACCAGGAAAAAATGAACCCATGCCCCCTGTGTTGGAAGGCAAAGTCTTAACCACTGGAATGTCAGGGAAGTCCTAACAGGTTAGTATTTTTAATATCATCCCTGCATTTTCCCCAAGAGCTACGTGGAAACTTCTTTTTGTGAAGACAGATGATTACATTGGAATTCATACTCTAATGTTACTTTGCTGGTCTAAATATGTAAACTGATACTGTAAAATTAAATACTAATGCAGAGGAATATTTTTAGGTGACAAAATCTGAGATTTTGGAATAAGCGTTTGTTGAGCAATCACAAACCTCATCTATTACAAGATTTATAAAGGAGTTATTCTTTTTTAATTTATTTTATTGAAGAATAGTTGATTTACAATGTTGCATTAATTTCTGCTGTACAGCAAACTGATTTAGTTATATATATATATATATATATATATATATATATATATATATACATTCTTTTTCATATCCTTTCCCATTATGGTTTATCACAGGGTATTGAATATATTTCCTTGGGCTATTCAGTAGGACCTTGTTGTTTATCCATTCTATATATAACTGTTTGCATCTGCTAATCCCAAACTCCCAATTCATCCCTGCCTTACCCCCTCTCCCTTGGCAGCCACAAATCTGTTCAAAGGAGTTATTCTTATTCATGCTAACAATTTCATTGTGAATAAAGTCATTAAAATTAATCATTAAAACTCTTTGGTAATGAGAATTTATCATAAAGCCTGTTGTATAAGAGCTTCCTGAGATCAAATCTGCACCAATTCATGTCTTAGATGTTTGCTTTATTTGATACATTTCATTTATCCAATATATAATAATACTCTTCCTAAGACCTTTTCATAGGTGTTTTCCTGGCTTTATTAAGTACTTCTGTTTTGACAAAGAGTATTGCTACAGATCTTAAGAAAAAGTTACTGGTAATATTTTATTACTCTAAAGAGAAATTAAAGGAGGTATTCTGCCCTATATTTAATATTTAATACTAAAAAAAGAATAAAAATGGCAATCATTAAATATGAATGCATATAGCTCAGAGAAAGCTGTAAAAATAAGTCAAGAGAACGGAAAAAAGAAAAGGAAAAGGGGGACCAAAATACATTAATTGGTCATTCCACCTCCAAAATTATATTCAATGCCTTATCTAGATATAGGTATGGAAGCAAATGTATTGCTTGTGGCTTGTTTTTCTGAGCCACATCTTGTAAAACTGATAGACTTTACCATGCTATGATAATTCAGTTAAAACACCAGTTTAAAAGAACCATGATTCAATTACAAATTACTGTTACAGTCATATGCCACTTGTAATGTGTCAGGGTCTGGTATAAGAGCTTTACACAAAATAGTATAATCCTTACTACAAGTCTACTGTCACTACCTCCAATTTACAAGTGCAGAAACTGAGTCACAGAAAGTTCAAATAACTGGACCTGAGTTAAAGACTTTATACGTTATATAAGATATAAGATGATTCAAACCTAGGCTGACTCATGACAGTATGTGTCACAACCATTGTACGTATTGTCTCTCATAGGAAGCACTTGATTTTACACTCTTGTTACTAGGTCTGTAGCTAAGATTTCACTTATTTTCCATTTTTATTATAAGTATAATGTTGGAAAATTATCATCCAGGAATACTTAATATTGAAAAGTAAAACTCACAGAGACTCTGACAAGGACTGACAGGAAACAGTTAACAGGGATATTTTCATGGCAGTGAAAATGGACCCTCAGGGATGCTAACCATCAATGCAGCACCCTTGGGTTTTTATTTAACCAGTATGGTTGAAAAGATGTTTACTCTGGATCACGATTCTTGGGAGTTTCAGCTTCTCTTTTTAAATAGCATCCAATTAAACAATTATCTGGATTATTTCCTTTCAATATGCAGCCAGCACCAGCAGGACATCCTGGCTCATCAATTCTACTGTCTCTGGTTTCTGGCCACCAGTCAAAGGGAAAGAACTCATACATAATTATCAGCTCGAGTGGTTAGTCTCACTTCCCTGTTTTCAGATTTCTAGTTTGTTTGCTTTTCCTCAATTGTTGCTAATTCCTCTTAGATTAATAGGAATTAGAATGTGAGACCAAGAAAGGATAACAGAGCTTTTTAAATTCACTGCTTCCCAATCTCTGGGCTGAGCTCCTGGGAAGCACAGAGTTGCTAAGAAGCGTGAATTTATATGTGCACTATGAGTTGTCTGTAAAGTGAAAAAATGAAATGTTTCCAGAGAGGTTAGGGGACTCACTCATGTCACACAGACTGCCAGGGACAGAACTACCATGAGAACTAACTCTGAGCAAGGACTTGCCCTGTAGTAAACCACTTTCTCTCTTTTGCTAAAAATCTTCAGATATGCTAATCTTTTTTTTTTTTTTTTTTTTTTGCAGTATGTGGGCCTCTCACCGTTGGGGCCTCTCACTGTTGTGGCTTCTCCCGTTGCAGAGCACAGGCTCCGGACGCGCAGGCTCAGCGGCCATGGCTCACGGGCCCAGCTGCTCCACGGCATGTGGGATCTTCCCGGACCGGGGCACGAACCCGTGTCCCCTGCATCGGCAGGCGGACTCTCAACCACTGTGCCACCAGGGAAGCCCATGCTAAAAATTTTAATATCATCTGGATCTCATCTGGGAGCATACTTTATAGCCTACCCAAATATCTATTGTGTATGTTGACTGGAAACAGAGTAGTACATATAAATGAATCAAGATAATCCCCCAATTTGGTTTAATTCATAGTCTAAACCACTCTTTCACACTAATTTCTGGATTTTAAAAAATACTGAACTTCTATTTTAAGTAATTAAATTAGTTAAAATTGCTTTTCTTCTTCCAATCATAACCACTTTAAGATAGACTTATTGCATAGTTAAACAGCCTGAAATCAGGGATTAAATCAAGAGAGAAAAGAACTGGCATTAGGCTTCGATTATCCACAGAGGGCTAACTCAGTGTTAATTATCACACAATTTCATTTTGATTAAACCAGGCGGCAGGAATGTACAGAATCTCCTAACTAAAAGAATATATGTTGAACCAAACAAAATTGCCAAAATTTGACCATGTTTTATCCTACTAAAAATAGCCATTTCATGTGATTCAACATAATAAATATGCTTTTATGTGTTTTAATATATTAGCCATTTTTCATGTTCTAAAATGTTTATAATCTTTGATTCCAGTTATGAATATCATATTCCTTTCTGATCTGGCTGCACAATTACTGTGATGGTTACAGGAAGAAAAAATCACTTTAATTTCTTTCTATAATACTTGTGTTAAAATTTCGGAACTCAATCAAAACAAGTCAGATCGTGTTTCATGATTTCTCATAGCAATATAAAAATCTGCAAATCTTATTACAAATGAAAGGTTTAATGTTATCACTACAAAAAAGAATGAATGCACGGATCAAGATAGTAAATTTAGTCTCACAATTAAGTTAGATATAGTCTCATATTTCAAAGTACGAAATACATGAAATGAAATGTGGCATGGCAATAGAATTTTAAATGATTTAATATCATAATTTCTCACCATGTGGTTTAGAGGGAAAAATACAACAGGCAGGCATAAACAGAAGGATGCTTTCCTTCACTTTTCGTTGCAAAACTGAGAGCCAGTTCAAGCATCCAGTTCCATTCTGAATACCAACTACCAGCACAGAGAAGTCACAGATGGCCATGAGAGAATGCTGACACTTTCCGTTTTGCTTGTTTTAATGATCAATGTTGCCATTGCAACTCTGTTAGTAAAACAATCACCACTTGGGTCCTCAAGCCAGTTCATCCTGAAATTCATGAGTTTACTCAGTACTGTAGCCTAGCTGACGAAGTCAAGATTGCTCCTTAGAAGTCTGTAAGGAAATGGTTTTAGTGTCCTTCCAGTTTCCCACTCTTGGGATCAGGAAGCACCAAGGGAACACAAAGGTGATGTTTGCTAAATGACCTAGGGAGGGAGCACAGCTTCTCCATGTGGCTTTCATTAAGTAAATGTCACAGTCAGTTCTTGGCCAACCTGAACACACTTGTTAAGATAGGATCCCTGAGAAAGAAGATGCAGTTATTAACTTGTCTTATTTGTGGCTGCATTGGGACCTGGAGTCTATAAAGGAAATTATTAGACTCTAGTGTTGTCCGTTAAAGTATACATTTATGTGTTATTTATATTTGTCTATTATTCCATGAAGGAAAGTGCTCTGAACATAGCAGGAGCTCAAAAAACACTGAGCAAATTGGAATGAAGAAGGAACTTGGTAACTTGTTCCTGCAAGGGCATGAAAGAGGTGGCTGAAAAAGGCACTTCTGGGTTGGGCCATTTGGCCGCAGAGATTGTACTTTACGTGGACAGTGTCCTGGCATCCTAATCTATGTAAACAATGTCCCTTGGAGTTCTGCAGTGTCCAACCATCGCAACTTTATGTGGAGCCCTGGCCATTGGCAATCTTGATATAAGAGGTGGAAATGAAATGACCACATTTCTTTTAGTGGCTTGAATTCTTCTACCTATGTTTGAGTGATGTTAGTTTACTCAGAGGTTCTTAAAAGTAGCTTATTGATACAGAGCAGAGTTAGTCTTGGTCAGGAGAAATCATTTTATTTTCTTTGTGTTTCATAGTTTTAGGGGTGGAATAAAACACACGTTCTAGGAAAAAGTACTTAGTACACTGCAAAGTCCTTAGGATTTGGGCTGTGTCATTCATTACTGATTATCAATGACCAGCACACTGTTGATATTTAAAAAACAGTATGAATAAATCAATCTATTTAACCTGATGTAGGAAATACTTATCCCTTACCCTTCACCAAGTTCAGATACTTCTGCAACTCATGGTACTTCCTCCAGTATTTACAGAGCAAAGAAAGAGGCCTGTGCAATGCAAAATTAGGTTGCATGGACTTAATGGGCATGTTAATCCTCTGTGTCTCTTAGCAAACTCACCAGCACAATTTTTCTTCCTAGTGAATCACCTTGTAATTACTAAATAATTCACCAATTCAGTAGGATGAAGCATATGAGATATACTCTACTAATTGTTACCCCAGGTATAAAATATTACCACAAGTTCAGTAATGAAAGTGGTAATAAAGATAAGTGTATAAATAAACGCTCATTAACTACAGATAATGCCAGCAAGAACTATACCCATTATTGTTTATTTAATGAAAATAAAACGATAGCTATGATACTCCAAACATACTTTTGACTTTTCAAAATGCAAAGTAGAAAACTTAAGTTAAACATACCATGTTGCATTTTTTTCCTGTTAAATTTGCTTTTTAAAAAAATAAGAAAAACCAGGATCTTCTGGGGTGAGCAGGACGAAAGTATGCTTTATTTGATTTAAAAAATAGGATGAATTTACATACTGGGTTAAAAATAAAGGTTCAGGTAAAATTTTGTGACTTTGTTGAAGCCAGCCAAGATGTTTACATAAGTCAAACCAGGACCAAAAGTATATTTTCAGTATCATTTCAAATATCTGTTGAAGAAGATGTATCATCAGGAGACTGTCCATTAGGAAGAATGCTTTCAGAACTCTCCACAAGTATCCCTGGAAGAAAGAATCTTTTCAAAGACATTGAGGACATGATATAATGGCTAGGAAAGTAGAGATTATGAACATAAAATACTTTTCTTTTATGAAAGAAGACTACAAAGTAGACTCCAGGAACAGAAAAATTCCCTAAAGTTATGCAAAAATATTTAAAGGAAATAATGTCATGTCACAATGGAAGATCAAAAAATTAATATTAGGTTTCATAAGGGACATGATTCATTCTTGAATTCTAATGGAAAAGATTTTTAAAAACACCTAAAGCTTTATGACCACAGATATATATTTATTTTCTTTTGGGAACCTGTGAAGAATCTTTGATTTATTTATAAATAATTCAGGACCAGCTAGAAAAAATACATCACTCAAAAATAGGGAAAGAGCATGTTGGCACTAGTGATCAGAGGACCAACTTATAAATTTGATTTAATTAAGGATAGATTGTTGGCAATTTAAAAGCACATTATCCACCTTGTCTGGTCAACCCAGTGGAGAATTTTGAAGCTACGTAAAAGTGTAATTTTATCAAGAATTTAGATAGCTCCCTGGTAGAAAAAGCAATTTCAGGTAATGTACAAGATTGAAAAACAGTTGCTTTTTGAAAGAGAAAGTCATATTGTAATGCATGCAAGGGCACAGAGAATTCAAAAAACATTTATTGAGCATATAAGGCACAGACGTAAGTTGAAGGGACATGGGAATGATCTCTGCCCTTAAGGAACTTGTCACCAGCTAAATGATGGCAATATATACAAAACAATCAAACCCGAAGTTAAGCAAAAACCATGATGCTATGGAAGTTTTCAGGAATATCTGATTTATTTTTATTCAGGTGTGAAAAGTAGCTAGGACATTTAATGAAATTAGACCTAAAAAATGAGTAGATTGCAATAGTGGAATGGATATTGCAGGCAAAAAACAAATTTGAAAGAAAATATGGAAATGGTAGTGGGTGGTAGTGAAGTATTAGGGAAGAGTGCCAGATGTTTCCAAAGTTTCTAGGTTTTGTGACTAAAAAGATTGTGATGTCACTAACTGAAGTGAGAAATATGAAAGAAACCAGGAATGAAATATTATGAATCCTGTTTTGAACACCTTGTTGAGTTTAAGGAGCTGGTGGGACATCTATACAGGAATGAATAATAGTCAACTGGAGATAGGAATCTGGGTCAAGGAAAGATCAGGCCCTGAATTTTGATTCATTCAAATACAAGTAATTGTTAAAGACATGACGATTAATAAAATTTTTCAGATAAAAAAAGAAAAAGGAATAAAAAGAACAGAGAAAATCAAGGACAGAGTCTTGAAGATCACCTCTTTTTATGGTATATCCAGAGAAGCCTGGAGGATGACAAGGCCATAGACATATGACATGATATATGAAGAAATCCAAAATAAAATAATATTATAGAAGCCAGAGAGAAAGATAATTTCAGGAATGAATTTGTGGTCAAAACCCCCAAATACTACATAGAGGTTTTATGGGATATAGACTGAAGATGGACCACTGTTGAGCACACTTCTTTCTTTAACACGGCTCCTTTGAAAATTGCAAAATTGGATGTAAATATAGTTTCAGATATTTTCTCTGTAAACTCAGATATGGGCCTAAGTCGTGTTCTGCTCCCAGGATCTCTACTAGTAAAGAGGAAGAGACAAATGAGGAAATTATTTGGGTAATCAATTTAAAACCATTTGGTTGCAATTAGCCAAGTAATTGACAATTTTATTAGAGTTTATGCAAATATCACAAGCAAAATCGTTGTTTTGCAGGATGGCTTCAGTCCTGGAGGGAAGTTAAAGCACAGATCGACAAAGAGTAGAATGTAGACAACTGCAGTAATGCATGAATGATATGGTTATAATGATACAGAGGATAAATAAAAAATATATTTGAAAGCAAAATTAATAGAACTTACGTTAAACCTGGATAATACTTAATGAAGTAGGGAAGTTGGAAAGAAAGTTGGTTTGAGAACAGACTATGAGATAGCTATTCAGAGAGCTGCAGAAACCTGTATTTGCCCTGGTAGTACCCTGGGCCCTGCAAGCGGGCAAAATTCTAAGATGACCTTCAATGATCCTTGACCTTGTACGATCTCCTCCCCTTGAGTCTGGGCAGAACCTATGAATACTGTGAGATATCATTCCTGTGATTATGTTACTTTATATGTCAGAAGGAATATTTACAGACTTAATTAAGATTACTAATCAGTTGGCCTTTGGTTAATCAAATGGGAGATTATCGGGGTGGGCCTAACCTAATCACATGAGCTCTTTAAAAACAGAGTTTTTTCTGGCTGGTAGCAGTAGAGGCAGTTGGAGAGATTTGCAGTGTGAGAGGGAGGTTCTCTGTTGTTGAGCTGGAGGGGGTCATGGGACAAGAACATGAGACCCTCTAGGAGCTGAAAGCAGCCCTGGCAGACAGCATGAAAATGGGGATGTCAGTCCTCTAACTACAAGGAACTGAAATCTGCCAACAACAGGAAGGAGCTTGGAAAGGACCCTGTGCTCCAGATGAGAAGGCAGCTGACAACTTGATTAAAGCCTGACCAGAGAATCCAGACACATCTTGCCAGCCCTGACCTACAGACTATAAGAAAATAAATGAGTGTTGTTTTTTTTTAAACACTATGTTTGTGGTGATTTGTTATACAGCAATAGAAAACGAATACAGCTCTAGAAATTTAGGATTCTTGGGATCCTAAAATAATTGCTTATTGGAAATATTTCCAAGCCACATATAGAAATGCTTAGCTCTTGAAATCTGAGATAATTAAGATCAATTAAAATCATTACCTATCCAATCTGGAAAATAAAGCCAGGCTTCTGTGAAACATCTAATCACAGGAAAATGCTCACTGAATTAAAAAACCAAAATTAGCCTTAAAAAAAGTTTTGGTCCAGCTTCTTGTCTTCAGGTGCATAAATAATTGTACAGGGAAGGTTCTATTGATGTCTTTTCTTAAAATGTAACAAGAAAAAACGATGCTTTCAAAGTGCATCCAAGCATATTAAAATGCCACCTAATACCTAAATGCAATTTCTCTTAGTTAAATTTAACTATCCTTGCACTAAAAGGTTATTAGTCAGAATCTACTCCATGAGAAAAACTCTTCATATATTTAAAAAGAAAACCTCGTAAAGGGCAAGAGAAGAACAGGCTTCTGGTCATGGCTTATAGTACTTATTTATGTGCACTCAGAAAAGTCAGTTACCCTCTCAGGATTAATTTCTTATCTCTGAACTGGTGATAATGATTATGATGATGATGAAGAGGAAGTAAATGATGATGATAGCAGTTATAAAGTATTAGGTAGTTATATTACTGCACCCATATACTCAATTCTCAAACCAATCGTATGAGGTAAGTACAATTAATCACCTCGTTTTGCATAAGGAACACTGGACTTTGAGAGATTACGTAATCCAAGATCGCAAATCTATTAAATATGGAGCTTAGATTTTAAACCCATGTGTCTCTGACTTCAATGCCAAGCTCTTAGCCACTGTGCTATTCTGACTTACCTATTTATGATGTTGTGAGGAATGTATGTGAGATAACTGAAGATTTTAAATATTGTTTTTATAATTTAAAGGTAATAATCCAATCATTCTTTAGTCTTATTTCTCCAAATTATTCAGCAGGTATTCAAGGATAAAGCTACTATGAATTATCTCACTCTCAAGTAGTTAAGGAGATTTTCTTTGAATTATAAGACTTGTGCGTTTTTTTAAAAAATTAGAGGTGATGTGTTTAATACACAAACCCTTATTTCTCATTGATAATAATTTGCTCTGCTTTGTTTGGTAGCATTAAGTTAAAAAAGACTACCCACCCTGGAGCTGGTTGTGTGCTTGCACAGGCACAGAAATATCTGATTTGGCTCAATGCAGACTTGGAAAGTATCATCCATTAACTTAATGAAATTAGGTGATTTTCAAAAATTATCATCATATTTTGATTAATTTCAAGAACATTTAAAGGATCTAAGGTGTGTGACTCTCTGGTAGGTAGTTTTCAAAGGGAGGTTTTTTTTTTTTCTGAAATAAATAAAATTCGGATGAATTAACTCATCCAGTTCAAACTTGTACATTTTCATTATACTTAGTTTACTGGCCCCATTCCCGGCAGCTACAATTTAGACCCTTATCATTCTAACACCATCTATTCCTCATCTAAGAATGAAGGGCTCTAGTGCCATTCTGCCTTCCTTTCCAGTTGAGGGATTTTAGAAGGTCATCCTTTTTTCCTCATTTCCACTGTAAGATGTTTATACTCTTTCCTGGTTCACAGATCTTTTGACACTGGTGATGCCACATGAATTTCACTGTGTGTTTGGTAACAAGATGTTGGGACTGCATGAGCCCAATAAGCACTATTACAGCATACTGGATGGGAACCTTCAAAAGAAATGTCAAACATCTACTCTTATGCTTGTGATAATAGTTCGAACTGTTCATTGTGGGATACAGGAGTCTAAAATGTTGGTACTAGCTGGTGGGAACTCTTTCTTCCTACATTCTTCCCCTTCCAGACCCCAGATGTGCCACCCTCAAGGAGAAGTGAGATGTGTATAGGAGGGGGAAGTGGGAAATGCTGCCATAGAGTTGAAGCTTAACTACAGAACAATGCAATATATAGAGAGAAAAAAACTCAGCAATAAAATAGAATGAAATAATGCCATTTGCAGGAACATGGATGGACCTAGAGATTATCATACTAAGTGAAGTAAGTCGGAAAGAGAAAGACAAATACCATATGATATCACTTATATGTGGAATCTAAAATATGACACAAATGAACTTATTTACAAAACAGAAACAGATATAGAAAACAAATTTATGGTTACCAAAGGGGAAAGAGGGTGGGGGAAGGATAAATTAGTAGTTTGAGATTAGCAGATACAAACTACTATATATAAAATAGATAAACAAAAATGTCCTACTATATAGCACAGGGAATGATATTCAATATCTTATAAATAAACCATAAATGAAAAGAATTTGAAAAAATGTGTGTATATATATCATATATTTATATATAACTGAATCACTTTGCTGTACAACAGAAACTAACACAACATTGTAAATCAACTATACTCCAATAAAAAAATTTTAGAAAAAAGAAAAAAGAGAAAAACATGTGAAAAGAAAAACAAAGAAAATTAGTCTTTTAAAATCCCTTCTTTCTAGTACTTAAATGTATGACTTTTGATCCTGAAAGAGTTTTCTGAACCTGTCTTATCAAATAGTCTTAATCTACGCTTTGCTTTTCCAGATAAGCCTTGACTAGACCCCTATGCCTGCTTGTGCCAAGCCTCAAATTCTTACCTGTTTATACTTGTTAGGGAAAGTAATTTTTCCTTTTCTACCAATAGCCTTTTTTGTCATGGTGCAGTTATGGACTTTTAGCAACCGTTAAACCACAATTAGCTAAGATAAACATCTTTTACACCAAGATGATAAACTGAGTTCTTTTGTTAACCATTCCCAATCCCATTGATGTTTTAGTGATGATCTATAAAAGGAAGTAAACCCATAATAGCAAGGAGAACATGAGTGAGAAAGATTTTGAATTTCCAGAAGAAGGGGATAATTGGATTTAGATATATGTGACACAGAATGAAGGAAGCAGGAGCATAGGTACACACAAAGGCTTAGTAGAGAGGTCTTCATTTCAGTAAGATTCTGGGGAGCTCAAAGCAAGGAGATGGCAGGTATGAAAAGCAGGAAGAGAAGTGCCGTGGTAGAATTCTCTCTATTCTCTTCTCTTACTATCCATGATTTTGGGCAGCTGTTTGAATATGAAAAGAGAGGATCTATCTGACATTGGTACCGGTTACGTGGTCTTCTCTTAATGTCAGATTTAATGTCATCACCTTAATTACATGATCAGTCATATTATTTGATTCTTCAGTGAATCAAATTTAAAAATATAGTGTATAATTTAAAAACCATTAGTGGGTTTACAAATGTTGGGCTGAATCAATAGATAAAACATGGAAGGCAATTACAGTTCCAACAATGTGTGTAATTAACCTCAACAGTGTAAAAAAAATATACCTGATAGAAGCTTGGAGGGTGTGGAAGGGCAAAAAAGGCACAGAGAAATATGGAGCCATTACTTAAAGGCAAGAAATAGAAGAACCAACACTAAGAAAATAAATAAGAAATGCTGCAAAGACTGGGCTGAAGGGGCATTAGAAGGTGGTATAGGAGAGTAAATTTCCTATTTTTGATAGTTTGTTGTTATTACTGTTTAAACTTGATACAATTTAAAATTGTTTAGGATTATTTAAGATTAGAAAAACCAGAAGAACCAAATACAGGAAAAGTTTTAAGTGGCCACTCTTGGGAGTGGGCCTAGAGGTGGTAATGGTTTGCTTTTTATTTTATGTCTTTTGGTGCCACTTGAATTTTTGTCTTTACCATAATACATGTATTAGTTACAGGGTAATAACATCACATAACAAACCACAAAGCCATTCTAGTTTAAACATTAGACAGTAGAGACAGAAGAAAACTTGTTTTAGGTATCAGACCTCTATAAAGTTAATATTATTATAAAGCATAGGAGAAAGTTTCCCAATTCATTTAATGTCTGACAAAGTAACAAAATGAAAACTATGGGTCAATCTTAATATGAAATGGTGCTCTTACTAATTAAAGTTCAAGGAAATTAAAATTTAAACCATGAAGAAATACTTCCACACACCTGCTAGTGTGACAAAAATGTAAGTCTGACAATACCAAGTAGTGTTGAGGATATGGAACAGTGTGAACTAAATTATAGTGTTTAAACTGTTATAACCACTTTGGAAAACCATTTAGTGTTATGTAATATAATTGAAAATGCACATACTGTACAAGCCACTTCTGGGTATATACTCTAAAGAAGTTCTTGCAATGCACACTAGAATATTTCTAGCATTACTGATCATAATGACTAACAAAAAGATAACTGGAAGCAACATTAATTCAATGGATAAGTAAATTGCCTTGTATTAATGCAAAGAAACATTCACAGTGATGAAGATGAATAACCCACAGGTACACCAACAACACAGAGGAAACTCACAGATGTAATGTTGAGTAAAAAAAGCAAGGTGTAAAAGAATATATACAATCACATAAAATTCAAAAATGGGTAATCCATAATATATTATTTAGGGATGTTTGTATAAGTTTGTAAAACTATAAAGAAAATCAAATAAATTATTATTATAAGACATGAATTCTGGTTACCTTAATCTGTTTACCTCACAGAGTAAAGAACTGTAATCTAGGAGGCTGGTGGGTGGTGTGTCCCTATATTTGTTTATTTCTTGACCTAAGTAGTGGGTACTTGGTATACTGTTTGTAGTTTTTGATTCCCTATGATATATGCTGCACAGAGCAACAAAAATGACCTGTTGAACATAATCCAGGTTGTATCACTTGCTTCCTCCAATGGTGTCTCAATTGCACTGGGAATGAAATCCAAAAACCCTACCTTAGACCTACATGATCTCACCTTGTTTCCATCTCCAATGTCATCTGGTACCACTTTCACTCTGGCCTGTCCTATGTTCCTGGATCACACCAAGTTCCTTCCTGCTTTGCAGCCTTTGAATTCCTGTTCTTATCTTTGCTTTCCTGGTTTCTTATACAGTATTCAGCTTAAACCTCAGATAAGTGTTCTCTGAACTCCCAATCAAAACTATTCACCTAAGCATTCTTTTTCATGTCATCTTATTTTACTTCTCAACAAGCAATCTTCACAAAGCTGATATTTTTTCTCTTGCTGGTTTTTCATTTGTTTGTTCGTCAATCCACTATGCCTACAACACATTTTCTGCAATCATACTGCCTGGTTTCTAATTCCAGCTCTGTCACTTTGGGAACCACTTACATTATCTGTACATAACTCATCAGGTTGTTGTTGGGAGGATTAAACAAGGTAATGTTTATAGAATGTTCAAAAATGTTGCTAGCTTTAATATATGGTAGTTACTATTATTTATTTTGGCTCTTTCAGTGAATAACCATATACATGGTGAAATTCAGTATTATATGTATTATATGTATGTATTATATGTAATATATATTATAATATAATGTAATATGTATTATATTATATGTAATATACATATTATAATATATAATGTAATATATATTATATTATAATATATGTAGTAAAACCACAACTTTATATTTTCTCCTTTTGTTGGTTTTATGGTATCTAGAAAAGCATCTGCTTTGTCAGATTTCTGTGGTTCTCTGAGTAGTTTAGTCTACCTGACACACATACACATATGCACTAAAGAACAAAGGTTGCCCATGCTATCATTTACTTCCCTTGCCTCAGTTAGGTGAGACTTCTCCCCTCTCCTTTGCCTTCCCTTACATCTTCTCATCAATGCCATTCTCATCTGAGGGATCTCTGAGTAGGTTTCTCCACTCCACCCCCTGCCAACACACACACATACCCTCTTCTCATAAACACTGTCCTATGTCCCCAGACCCACAGGGTTAAAATAACAGATATTCAGGGGAATAGCACATGCTACTGAGTCATGCTGAAGGTCAATGTTCACATTTGTGCTTGGTGAAGAAAACAAAATGTCATAGAGTGAAGCTTAATTAATAGTTGTAAAATCAAGGAGGTGAGAGAGAACACTGAGAATGGATTCTGAATTTCCAGCTAGTGGGAAATCTTTTAGGCAGAAAACAGAGACAGAAAAAATGAATAAGAAACAGAGGAAAAATAACCTATTCAGAAAACAATATGTTATCTCCTAATCACGCATTAAACTGATAGTTCTATCATATTAACTGTAGCTCATATATATAGATAGTCAATGTTGGCTTGTTTGTAACTATACCAAGAATTCTTTAGAAAGACATGAAACTGAGTAAGTAACATTTTAGAGCCTAAAACAGAGATTCTAATTATTAAGTTGAAATGTTGTAAAACATTAAACAATTCTATTACTTTGAAAATGTTAATGGGATCCTTCAATGAAATAAATTATGAACTATAAGAATATGGCTTGATTACTCTATTTTGTTTTAGCTGGTGAAAGAACATGTGCATTTTCTATTTGTGTTTCTCATGTACAGTACAGAATTTTTCAATTATTTTTCCTTACAAGAAGCATAATGACAAATAATTCCAAAAAAAGATATAGCATCATTGATGGCAGCTCAATCAAATGGCCAATTATCTCCAGGGATAGCCCTCTTATGTAGATGGCAATATCTTGCCTTAAAGGTGTCATATCATCCAAGAAATGCTTAAAATAATAAATGCAGAACTGATCTCATATTTTTCTCAATGGCATGAGAAATCATATTAAACAAACATACAGAGAAGCATTAGAATTCTAAAAAAACTTAATGTTATAGGTGAAAGCAACTCGGAATTTATTTACCATATCATTAACTTCCCAAATTGAAAGTAATATCTACTTCAGCACCAGCCTATTTATTTTATTTTATTTTAATAACATCTTTATTGGAGTATAATTGCTTTACAGTGTTGTGTTAGTTTCTGCTTTATAACAAAGTGAATCAGCTATATGTAAACATATATCCCCATATCCCCCCCCCCCTTATGTCTCCCTCCCACCCTCTGTATCCCTCCCTCTAGGTGGTCACAAGCACCGAGCTGATCTCCCTGTGCTATGCAGCTGCTTCCCACTAGCTATCTATTTTACATTTGGTAGTGTACATATGTCAATGCTACTCTCTCACTTCATCCCAGCTTACCCTTCCCTCTCCCCATGTCCTCACATCCATTCTCTATGTCTGTGTCTTTATTCCTGTCCTGCCCCTAGGTTCATCAGAACCTTTTTTTTTTAATTCCATATATATATATGTGTCAGTATACGGTATTTGTCTTTCCCTTTCTGACTTACTTCACTCTGTATGACAGACTCTAGGTCCATCCACCTCACTAAAAATAACTCAGTTATGTTCCTTTTTATGGCTGAGTAATATTCCATTGTATATATGTGCCACATCTTCTTTATCCATTCATCTCTCAATGGACACTTAGGTTGCTTCCATGTCCTGGCTACTGTAAATAGTGCTGCAATGAACATTGTGGCACATGAATCTTTTTCAATTATGGTTTTCTCAAGGTATATGCCCAGTAGTGGGATTACTGGGTATTATGGTAGCTCTATTTTTAGTTTTTTTAGGAACCTCCATACTGTTCTCCATAGTGACTGTATCAATTTACATTCCCACCAGCAGTGCAAGAAGTTTCCCTTTTCTCCACACCCTCTCAAGCATTTATGCTTGTAGATTTTTTGAGGATGGCCATTCTAACCAGTGTGAGGTGATATCTCATTGTGGTTTTGATTTGCATTTCTCTAATGATTAGTGATGTTGAGCACCTTTTCATGTGTTTGTTGGAGATCTGTATGTCTTCTTTGGAGAAATATCTATTTAGGTCTTCTGCCCATTTTTGGATTGGGTTGTTTGTTTCTTTGATATTGAGCTTCATGAGCTGCTGTAAATTTTGGAGATTAATCCTTCGTCAGTTGGAGATTAATCCTTTGTCAGTTTCTTCATTTGCAAATATTTTCTCCCATTCTGAGGGTTGTCTTTTCATCTTGTTTATGGTTTCCTTTGCTGTGCAAAAGTTTTTAAGTTTCATTAGGTCTCATTTGTTTATTTTTGTTTTCATTTCGATTTCTCTAGGAGGTGGGTCAAAAAGGATCTTGCTGTGATTTATGTCATAGAGTGTTCTGCCTATGTTTTCCTCTAGGAGTTTTATAGTGTCAGGCCCTACATTTAGGTCTTTAATCCATTTTGAGTTTATCCCTGTGCAGGGTGTTAGGAAGCCTCATGTAGCTGTCCAGTTTTCCCAGCACCACTTATTGAAGAAGCTGTCTTCTCTCCATCGTACATTCCTGCCTCCTCTATCAAAGATAAGGTGACCATATGTGCGTGGGTTTATCTCTTGGCTTTCTATCCTGTTCCATTGATCTATATTTCTGTCTCTGTGCTAGTAGCATACTATCTTGATCACTGTAGCCCTGTAGTATAGTCTGAAGTCAGGGAGCCTGATTCCTCCGGCTCCATTTTTCTTTCTCAAAACTGCTCTGGACATCCAAGGTCCCTTGTGTTTCCATACAAGTTGTGAAATTTTTTGTTCTAGTTCTGTGAAAAATGCCATTGGTAGTTTTTTTTTTGTTTTTTTTTGTGGTACATGGGCCCCTCACTGTTGTGGCCTCTCCCGTTGTGGAGCAGAGGCTCCACACGTGCAGGCTCAGAGGCCATGGGTCATTGGCCTAGCCACTCCGCGGCATGTGGGATCTTCCTGGACTGGGGCATGAACCCGTGTCCCCTGCATCAGCAGGCGGACTCTCAACCACTGCGCCACCAGGGAAGCCCCCCTCCCATTGGTAGTTTGATAGGGATTGCATTGAATCTTTAGATTGCTTTGGGTAGTATAGCCATTTTCAGAATGTTGATTCTTCCAATCCAAGAACATGATATATCTTTCCATCTGTTTGTATCGTCTTTGATTTCTTTCATCAGTGTCATAGTTTTTGCGTACAGGTCTTTTGCCTCCTTAGGTAGGTTTATTCCTAGGTATTTTATTCTTTTTGTTGCAGTGGTAAATGGGAGTGTTTCCTTAATTTCTCTTTCTGTGTTTTCATTGTTAGTGTATAGGAATGCAAGAGATTTCTGTGCATTTTGTATCCTGCTACTTTACCAAATTAATTGATTAGCTCTAGTAGTTTTCTGGTAGCATCTTTAAGATTCTCTATGTATAGTATCATGTCATCTGCAAACAGTGACAGTTTTACTTTTTCTTTTCTGATTTGGCTTCATTTTATTTCTTTTTCTTCTCTGATTGCCATGGCTAAAACTTCCAAAGCTATGTTGAGTAATAGTGGTGAGAGTGGGGAACTTTGTCTTGTTCCTGATCTTAGATGGAATGGTTTCAGTTTTCACCATTGAGAACGATGTTGGCTGTGGGTTTGTCATATATGGCCTTTATTATGTTGAGGTAGTTTCCCTCTGTGCCTAGTTTCCGGAGAGTTTTTTTCATAAATGGGTGTTGAATTTTGTTGAAAGCTTTTTCTGTAACTATTGAGATTATCATATAGTTTTTATCCTTCAATTTATTAATATGGTGTATCACATTGATTGATTTGCATGTATTGAAGAATCCTTTCATTCCTGGGATAAATGCCACTTAAGCATGACACTGGCCTATTTAAATTAAAGTGTTAACTTATAAATGCCACTACCTCTTCGTGATAGAGCAAAAATCAGAGGTTTATACAAAGCACAATTTCAATAAATAATATTACATAAAAAATAGAGAGCAGGGATTAACACAAATTCTGGTCAAGAAATTTTTCTTACCTAGCTTGCATTCTTAAAGGTAACTGCTTCATTTAGGAAGATAGTAATATTAAAAATGAATCACATTCCATGAAAATAGTGGTATATCATATTAAGTTAACTGCTATAAAATTATACAAAATTGAACACAAACCACATGAAACTTTACTTAGGTGGCTGAGTATGAAGGTATTCATATCTATTACTTTTGTACCTCAGACAAGCTGCCTCCTTCATCTTCCCTCAAACATATGCATTTGTGGAAGCAACAGGAATGAACAGAATTCCCATTCTTCACTGAGTGAATAAAGGATCCCTGCCATCGACATTCAGCCAAAGGAAAAGTGAGTTTTCTTTTTATTTCTATAGTATTATAGCTACAAACAAATAAATCATGTTTATTTGCAAATTTATAGAAATTGGAACACACACATACATACACATTACTTTATATGTTTATGTGTGATAAACTGAAAAATTTGTGGTACAATTCAAATTTTAGAATGTTGAATATAGTCTGTATGATACCTTTTTCTTACTTTTAAGACAGAACTTGTCTTTAGTATCAAAAATGTTCAGGGAAAACCCTGAAGAAGTTGGCACACACCTATACTAATCCTTACAGGTATCTCTCTTACGTAAAGCCCGTATGGATTTTCTTTTAATTGCAAAAACATTGGCTGTTTACTTTCCAGTTCATTAAACAAGGTAATTTTCCAACTTTGAACAAAGGTCACTATCGTGAAATTTATACTCAAATCAATAGAGAATTACCATAAGGTGATTTTTATAGGATGCAAAGTAAAAAAAATGCTACTCCAGAACTTCTTTCAGATGGGCTTCCTGACTTGCTTTTAATTGAGCTTTACTATAATGCATCTTTCAAACTCCATTCAAAATGCTGGCACATGTAAAGGTTTTTCAAACATTCCTACTTTTCAATTTACCACTCAACTGGGAAAATTACAGCGGTTTTCTTTACCAGTTAAGTGGCATAATATCAACAGCAGGAGTAATTGAACATCACAGTATCTTCCATGTTCCTATTATTAATTTGGACTGCTTCCTTAAGCTTTATTTTTTAATATGACTTTTTCATATAACAATAATACTCACAAATATCTGCAGCATCAACTTTTTTGAACATAAACCTTTAAGTAAATGAAAATAGGCCAAATCTTTAATGATATCAAAATGCTTTCTAACTAAGATACTAAAAATCCATAATTTTGGTGATATAGGGACCAAAAACTTCAGATTCTTTGCACTTTCCATATTATATTTTGATATTTTGATCAAATGGCATGGAAAATTAGTTTTTGAGTTAGGCAAACATACGTCTGAATCACAACTCGGCTACTTACTAATTATGTGATAATGAGTAAGTTATTTACCCTCTTCGAGCCCTAGTGTCTTCACCTGTGAGAAAAAGATAGTACCTACCCTGATTTCCAAGGGGGATGGGGGGAGAACAAGATGGTGGAGTAGAAGGATGTGGAGCTCATGTGCCCCCAAGAACAGATCAAAAATACACCTACATGTGAAGCAATTCTCGCTGAAAACTGACTTGAGACTGGCAGGGAAACTCTTGTAAATAATACTCAAGGCTGTAAGAAAGATCACACAGAATCAGGTAGGAAGACAAGAGAAGCAATCAGTTGGGACCTGCACCCCTAGGAGGGGCATGTTATATTTAAAGTACTGAAAGGGAAAAGTCTGCAACCTAGGATACCCTACCCAGCAAGATTATCACCAAGAACTGAAGGAGAGAGAAAGAATTTTTTAGGCCAGTGAAATCTAAGAGTTCACCACTATTAAACTACCATAAATGTTAAAGGGTCTTCTCTAATGGAAGAGAAAAGGCTACAAGAAGAAGTCAGTATCTATAGGAAAGAAAAAATCACACTAGTAAAGGCAAATATATAGTAAATGCTGGGGATCAACCTTACTAAATAATATAAATGTGTTTCATTTATTTTTTTGCATTTTAATTTATATTTTTTTAAATTTATATTTTAAGAAGGACAGTATACAGTATATTTTTATAACCTGTATATACTTACTGTTCAAAAATATATAAAAATTCCAAGACAAATGAAGAACTCAATTTATTCAATTAATAAGGATACTTGTAGATTAAAGTGTATGCTATATAAATTCTAATATGCAACTCATAAATACAAACCTGAATATTTTTAAAGCAGCTTGTTAAAATTTTTTCTTCCTCTTTTTACTTGTGGAGTCTGATTAAGATGCTTAACCTCAAGATTTATGCCCATCTGCCTCTTCTCCAGCTGCCAGGATCTATAATTTACATATGGTTTCTCACTGTAAAACTAGTGTGGAGTAAGGAAATATGGAAGATAGTTTAAAAAAATGAAACTAAACTCTATCCATGAATTGATATTTGTCTTTTTTTCCTCCTAAACTTTCATAGCCTGAAGTACATATTGTCATGGCAAATAACAATCACTGGAGTAGTCAGCTTTAAAATGAATTCACTCTGAATAGTATTTTCCCCAAATATCAAGTAAGAAATAATGTACAAATTTTGGGGTTTTGTATTTATTGTAGGAGATAATAATGGATGGTATGACCAATGGATTGAAAATAGAGGATATCAGATAAAGCCTACAGAATGGAAAGTTCTTTCTAACTAAAGACCTCTTTTCGATAAGTAACAATTATAGCATCCTTTAGGTACAATTTCTTTTGATATCACATGGCTTCTCATCTAACATTAAAGGAGTTTTTACATCTGTGCACCTGATTACCAAGGCAGGATCTGAGGAAAGGTTTAGACCCCTCTTAGCCAGGAAAGAAGTCAGAAAATCACAAGTGGATCTATAAGGCACAATTTCATAGGAATTCCCCTTGTAAACACAGTGGTGACTACAGATTGCTTAAGAACATGCTTTCTTACCTTTCTCTAACCTATGGATACTTGTGGGATTATTTTGGTGGCCAAGTTGGGTCTTCTGGACAGAAGAACTATGTGCCCTGGAAAAATACCTCAGCTACCACCAGTCCCTACCTTGGCCTATTAAGCTGATAGGGAAGATGCCCCACAGCCAATTTTGAGCAGTGAAGTGAACCAGAATAACCTAGTCGAAGCAGGTATCAACACAATATTCTAAATGTTCTCAAATATCATGTACCTCTGTAATCATTTTCATGTTAGTTTTTTAAAGAAGAAAATGATTTCATAAACAAATGGGTTTCATTATTCATCAAATATTAGTAGTACTAAATATGGGCAAGGGTATAAATGATTTAATAATGAGTTTTTATAGTATATATTTGGTTTCCAATGCCTTTTTCTCTAAGAAATCATTTTGGTTTGAAGATGCTAATGTTATTTTTAATATGTTTAGTATGCACTGTTATTATTTAATCATTGTATTGATAAATTGATAAATGTGCACAGAAATATCAAAATGCCCATTTCAGTGAATGCCATGATTTATTGTCCCTCAAGTTACATATTTAATTGCATACTAATTGTAGAGCAGCTAAGGTTGGAGAAATCTTGTATAACTGGTTGCCCATAATCATCCTAATCATGATCATCGCCCCCAAAGATGAATACACTTTGACATCTCTCCTGGATAGAAGTCAATATCTTAATAGATTTCCTGGAAAGGCTTGAAATAGAAGAAAGAAAAGCAGTTCACAGTAAAAAAGAAAAAAGAAGCATGGGCTATAAAGACTCTAACTTAGTTTTGAATCCTGACTCAGATACTTAGTCACTCTGTAATATCAGGCAAATTTTTAAGCCATCTCAGATTCAGTTTCCTCCTTTTGAACCTGGGGTTAGTTAATAACTACATCACTGCATGTTGAGAAGAGTAAATGAGTGGATTTATGTAACTCACCCAGTATATTGTAGGAATTCATACTGTAGGCTACCATATTGCATAACTAGAACATTGAGTATAAGGCTTGCCACCTCATAGAAGGACTCAGCTCAGGCCATTAGGAGAGCAGTTCTTCCTCACATGTAATTTAGTAAGCAACAGTGACTTGGACATGAATAGAGAAGCATATTTTCATTCAAATGTTTTGTACACAAAGACAGAAATATAACACAGGCCACATATGTGAGCCACATACATAACATTTAATTTTCTAGTAGCCACATTTAAAAAAAAGTGAAAAGAAATGGTGACATTTATTTTAATAATGTATTTAGCCCAATGTATCTAAATATTATCATTACAACATATAATCCATGTAAACTTAGGGATTTGATATTTTACATTCTTTTTTCTCTTACTAAATCCTTGATATCCATGGTGTACTTTACACTTACTGCACATCTCAGGTCAGACTGCCATATTTCACACACTCAGTAGCCACCTGTTGCTGGTGGCCCCCTGTTGAAAAATGCAGACTGATGCAACACCTGGATGAGGGACTGAACTGGTCAATACTAATCTCAACGTTCCAGCAGCCTGTGAGCACAGTCACTACTGCACATTTGCTAATTCTGAGTTTTACATGTGATTCTCAAGGAAATCTATCTTCTTCATCGAGATGCCTTAAAAGAAACATTGACTATTGAATTGTGGAAAGCTTTCCAAGGTAAAATGCAATTGCAAATGTTTTGAACCCATCTTTAATGTTTCTTCAAAAGAGTTTGAATAAATATAGATTCTTTCATCTAACAAGGTTGATTTTTCTCCTCTAAGAATTTAAATAAAAGAAATGTCAAAACACTCTAATCTTTTTTTCCCTGGTGATGCTTTAATGTTAAAAATATTTCCCTAGAATACACACCATATGTCATCAGGGAAGAAGAAAAAAAATTTTTTTATAAGTGAATGAAACTTCATAATCAGTCATGTGAGCGACAAGTCTTTCAAACTATTGAAAGAAATAGAACAGCCATTATTCAATGAGGCCATACCTGTTCATACATTATAGACAGTAATTGCCTAAGGCTACAAGAGCTAATGTCAAAGCAAAAATATAAACACATACTTTTAAAAACTTAATGGAATGAATAGAGAGCTTCTTTTATGCTTTGGAAGGGTTTGTATTACTGTCTAACATCAAACATGATGGCACAGATGCATTTTGTTCACAAATTTCTACCTAACACTTTAGTACCTACTGAGTTGAAATAAAAGCTAAGCCAAGATAAGAAAATTCCTAGTAAAAAGGTAATTAAGTTTCATGATGAAAAAAATATTCAAACTATTTTTAATACAATTTATTTATTTTCTTTTTTCTTTTATTGAGGTGTAATTGACAAAAACTGTATATATTTATGGTGTACAATGTGATGTTTTGCTAAACACATAATTGTGGAATGATTACCACAATCAAGCTAATTAACAAATCCTTGACCTCACATAGTTATCCTTTTTATCGTGGTGAGAACATTTAAGATCTACTCTCCTAGCAAATTTCTAGTATACAATACAATATAATTAACTATAGTCACCATGCTGTATATTAGTGGTCCAGGACTTATTCATTCTGCCTAAGTGAAACTTTGTACGCTTTGACAAAATCAATGTCTCTCCATTTCAAATTATGTTTTTTCTTTCTACAATGGTAATAAATATAAATAATCTCCAGGTTTTCTGAATCTGCTTATTTTAAAGATATGGGATACAAATTATTCTAAAGAAGAGGATGAAAACTACCAAAGTTATGACTGAACAGCAATGAGTTAAGAAATCTTATAGCAGAAATAATTTTGGCTCAACTGAAAAACATATGTGCACAACATATACTTTATTTAAAATAGAAACACCATATTTTCCCCCTGGATTTCCTCCTTATTAAGTATTATACCTCTTTGTTCTGAGAAGAAAATGCAAAACAAAAAGTTTCTTCTGCATGATGTGTTTTATTTCACTGAGTAGAACGAATGGACTGGGAGTCAAGTGGCGTCCAGATTGGAGTGGCTGGTTTAAGAAAGAGGAGAGTCTCATGGGTGTGGAACATCTCCTTCCCCTCTCTTCCAGTGACCTAATACGTGGGCTATTTGAGGGGTCCATGAGGTAGCATGTGTATAAGCATCTGGTATATAATAGACATTTTATAAATCCTTTTTCCTCTATGTGAGGAAGGGTTAATAGGATGGGTAGAGGTCATTTGTTAGGGGCAGCCGGACCGAGTTACAGACCTGGAAAAATGGAAGAGACTAAGCATAGAACAGGGCTGTTTATCTAAATAATGTCCAAGTTACAAACCCTTTTGAAAAAGACTTAAAACCAAACAAATTATCATCACATAATGGGATTGGTAAAAATCAATAGCCTGTAGAAAAAAATTGTGCATCTTTTTAAGATAATGAAAATGCTTTAAAGGTACTGATTATTTAAAACACAATATTTCTTTTATTATCACAAATAATGCTATTTTCAGAAGCAGAATTCAAATAAAATAAAAGCTCATGTTATTTTACACTTTATAATTGTATCTCTAAATTCTTTTTGGGGGTTGTGACATCATACTAAATTCTAATGCATTATATTACTACTGACCATAACTTTTGGTATAAAATCCAAGAATGCATAGTAATATAAGGCAGTAAAATTCCACATTGTATAAATCTACATCAAAATCCACATGAAACACCCATGCATTATTTATAAGAGTAATTTCATCTTGTGATTTTGATCAAATCATAAATAATGAGATGAGGCGGAAATGAAATTTAGTTTTAGTGAAATATATGATTGCATATTTCTTCCATTTTTCATATTTAAAAGGTTAAAACATGACATTTTGGGTCCACATTCAATACTAACTGCTTGAAGTATAATAATGAGATTCTATATATCTGACCAACAGAGCTTTAAATACTATAGGTCAGATGCGGCTGCAATTTTTAAAAATGCAGAAATGCAATAAAAAAATCAGAAAAAGGTATGCTATTCCTTTCAAAATATACAGGTAGTTTGTTATATATGTACATACATGATATATAAAATTTATATATAAACTTAGGTATATATAAATTATATATACATCTTTATATGTGTGTATATATATGTGCATATAGTGTGTATGTATATATTTGAAAACAAAGTTTTTTCAAAACTGCTGACCACAAATGATGTCCCTAACTAGTGTTTCCGGTACTGTAACTGGAGTTATAAGGGACTGATATGAATAATTTAATATAAAATGCCGTTGGGGATCTGAGGCATTGTCTGGATTGTCTCTCTAAGTCAGGTGATCAACAGTTCACTTCACTGAACAACAATCCTGTAGTTATCATCAATATCCAGCAATGTTTAGACTGACAATTGTAAAATATGAAAAGATTGTTTTTCAAAACCTATTTTCCTTTTTAAAATTATGTTCTAATACTCATGAAAGTTACAGAAAAGTACATAATAGAAAATAAAATTGCTCTTACAGTAATTTGATGGATGCTTTCCTGCCAGTGCTTTGTAATTCTTTGGTTGTATTTCATTCCAGTATTTTCTCTATAGCTATGTGTGCATGCCCATGTGCGTGTATGTACACATGTCCACGTGTATGGACAAAACTGTGGACTACAAAACTGTGATCCTGCCATTTCCAAGTTTGTCTCCTGATTTTACACTAAACTTGTTACATTGGATATTTCTTATCAGAAAACTTTAATATCCTTCAAAAACATTATCTTAGCTAAACAGTTAACATTAAACAATATTCCAAAACACAAACTTATTTAACTTATTTAGACTTGTTATTTGTTTCTAATATGTCAGTATTATAGATCTTAGTCAATATCTAGTATTTTCTTAAGGTATACTATTACAAGCAGAATAATTACTGAATCAAGGGTATGATTATTTTATGAGTACTTTGCATATTGTAAAAGTTGTTTCTTGGAAACTTGATTCAAATTACACTCTCCACCAGCAGTGTAAGAGAGTGTCTATTTTTATCTTACTCAGTAGAAACTTAAAAAATATCTAGGCCAGTTTGATGGGTGAAGATGGTATAGTGCAGTTTTCATTTGAATTTCTGTGACTAATAATAAGTTGTTAAATTTACATTTTTAGTAGTCATAATTATGCATTTTCTATAAACTTTGTCTATTTTCACAGTGTTTTCCAAATTGATTGATTCTTTATCTAGTAAGAATATTAATCATCTCCTCTGAAAATAGTTTTCCAGTGTGCCAATCATTTAAAAATTTTTATAACTATTTTCTATCCAAAATATATGTAAGCAAATGTACATACATATATATTATGTAGTCAATATAACAATCTTTTCATTTGTGATTTTTTATTTTGATGGTTATAAATTTGTTATGAGGTTACTTAACTATTCACACATAAGCCATTCTAATCAATACTTCTTTTTATTTTTTGTTTCATAGTGGTTATTATTACTTTGCTTGAATTGTTGTTTAGTCTGCCTTTTTTTTTTGCCAAATGGGGTAAAGGGAAAGAAATGAGGATCAAACAATTTTTTTCCCAAAAGATCATTTTCTAAGCTTCTCTACTGACAACAAGACCTTTCTTCATGTTTTTGTAATGTTTGCCTTCGATTGTGTCTGTGTGTGTTTGTTGTCAGGGTGCGCAGGGGTGTCAGTATAGCATCGTGGCTTTTATGCACATTCTGAAGTCACAGTGGATGTGTGTGGCTCTTTCACTTATTAGTGTGTGGCCTTAAACAAATTACCTAATCTCTCTCTGCCCAAATGGTCTAAGTGCAAAGTGTGGGTAACAATGTCAGCCTCATACAAATGCTGTGAGAATGGCATGAAGTCAGCATATAAAGCACCTAGAGAATACCGACTTACCAGCTGAATCAATCAAGCCATCAAACAATCCGGTTTCTAATCTCCTGGAGTCCATTACTTAGATTTGTCTTTGGGAAAAGGAGCTCTTTACAACCAAGGCTTGAAATTCAGCAATTCTGCCCTTGTGGCTTTCAATTTGGGGAAGTTCATGTAAGTCTACTGCCACCCCCTGCCTCATTATTTGTAGGAGAAAATAATTGCAGCCTTCTTAGCATAGCATTTACAACAGCACCTGGTTCATTCCCCATTTCCAGTCTTTTCTCCATCTCTTGACGTGGTTATGCTCCAGTTTTCTAGCTTCAGTGTGTTGAGTGGATGGCTGCTTCTTGCCTTAAGGTGCCTCCTTAGGGCAGACTGAGCTGTGCATAAATCATAGGAGCCCACATTTTAAGTTGATCCTCCTGAACATCCTTTCCAAATATGGTGAAAATTTCAGCAATGTCTACCCTCATACTTTGATCTTCTTTTTGATTCTGGGGACAATATCAGACTGCTTTAACTTTTAATTGTATAATTAAAAAATATAATAAATCAGGTCAAATATGTCCTCCTCAACCCACAGATACTCACCATATTCATTAATGTTTGGTTACCAATTTGAAAAAGTAACCATATTGAAATATACAAATGTATCAAACCAACACATTTTACGCTTTGAACTTACACTATATTACATGCCATAATTATCTCAATAAAAAATAATTTAAAAAATTCTCATTCATTTATTTCTTTCCTGTGTTTTGATGGGTAAATTTTCTAAGAAGTAGGAAGGTAATCTTAGACATACCGTTTAAAACCATAGATCAAAAATGCATTGGTTCTTAGACTTTTGTGTTTCAAGCATTGATTTTTTTAAAATTAGAGGCTCAATACAGAGAGGATTGCATTTTTTCTTATCTTTCTCTCTGTCTTTTCTCTCTCTTTCTCTTCTTTCTTAATCATTGTTTTTGTCTTCTTCTCTTCGCTAAGTAATTACTATAACAACAACAACAACAATAACTAGTTGATAATCTTTATTGTTCTCATTTTGCTGGAGAACAATAAGTTTTGTTCTTTCCTGGACAGGGGTAGGTGGGTCTGACATTCCTTAAATGTCTTTAATGCTTACTTTGCGTCAAACACCATTAGGGGCTTTCCACAACCCTGTGGAAAAACTGAGGCTCAGAAGGTTAAATGAGGTGTTCCAGGTCACTCAGCTGAGAAATGCATTCCATCCCAGGGTAAATCAAGCCCGTGTCAACACCCAACTCAAATACTAGGAAGCAATTCTATAATGTAAGGATGAACCAAGGGAAGTAAAAATGAAGAGAAGGAGCCCTAAATATGTAATAGAGATGGAGGAGGACTCCATAAAAAATGGCATTTAAGCTGAATCTTGAGATATGGATAAAGTTAAATAAGTGGAAAAGGGAGGAAGGCCTTCTAGGCAAGGGTGGCGCATGGTGCATATCTCCCCAAAGACGCACATGGAGAGCTTGTGGGCTTGTGAGTAGATGGCAGGCAAGCTGATGTACAGGAAGTCAAAGGATGGAAACAGCAAATGGGTTTGGACCAGATGACGTAAAGCCTTGAACACTATGGTAAGAAGCTATCTTTCTGTTAGTAATGAAGCTGGAGGCAGGGGGCGGTGAGGGTGAGGTAGGGATGATCTCTGGCTGGGTTCTTACCACTGAGATAGGAGAGATTTCTGAAAGTGATCCAGCCCAATCAGCATTTTCAGAAGCTAGTGATGCCTGTTTTACTTTGTTATCTACTAGTCTGTGACCTCAGAAATGTGTGATTGACTTACCTACAGGTGAAGGACTTTAACATCATTTTCTTTAACTCTTGTACACCTAGGGTACAAGAGTCACTAATGAAAAGATTAGTTAGGACTGCTGGTAGATTCAGTGTCAACTAATAAGATTGTTCAATATTTCTAAATATTCAGTGGCCAAGGTTATAAGTTAATTACACCATTTTAAAAAACTACCTTACATATGTGTGAAGGAGCTGTGAAACATTTCCTCGGTGATCTGGGACAGTGGTCAAACTACACTTGGCTGTATGTTGCCATCACAGACCATTAAATGCCAGGTCTCAGGGGAGCTGAATCAATTATCTTATAAGCACCTTTAGGATTTCCTCGGGGTAAGAAAAGCATCCAACCAATGGCCTATGTGCTCTAAATGTCGGGGTCCTAAAAGAAGCTTTGAAAGCAGGGAGCTTTCACAGCTCATAAATTGGCCATGACACATCTGTCAGTAACCACCTTTTAAATGCCTCCCTGGGATTTTAGGTTTCCATTTTAGAAGGCCTGCTTTCATTTTACATCCAGTTAAATTATGGTGATGCTTCAGCCTTTTCCTTTAATAATGTTGTAAATCTATTTCAAAGATGAGTGCCTGGGCTTTGTGGTGCATCCCTCAGAGTTGTCACTCACTCTGCTGCATGGCTCTCATCCCTGTAATGCCAGTTTCCCAGGATCACATTATATGTAACAGGGAAAGTGTAGGGACATCTACCAGAGTGATCATTCCACTGAGAACTCTCTCAAAACCCTGACCTTTTGGGGATATTCTGCCCATTATATGGATTCTAGTTGTTTGATAATTTCATTTACTGCAGACTTCAGCCTAGAATAATGGCATCATTATCCAGTTGGAGATCATTAGTAGTGCCCCACATACATTTGAATATAAAACCCCAGAAAAATAAACAAAACAATCTTTCTCTATTAAATATCTTCATGTTCTTTGTAATTAAAAAAAAGACTAGCGCATAGAAGAAAATATTGCCTTATCACTCTGTTGCCTTTTTTTCACAAAATCTTTTTTATAGTTGATTTAATCAGTAATATTACAATAGCTCCATTATTCACTAATGGCATAAAGTGCAGCTAGTCACTACCACACAGACTTCTCTTTGAGAGAGGGAAAAGTAATGATCTGAAGATGCAGATTACAGCAATAACATAAGTGAACTGTAATTTGAAGGCCTAAATGCCACTGCTGTGAGCAGAAACAGGAGTTTTGATAATGCTGATACTTTCAATTAAATGGGTTGAAGACTGTCTGGCATAGGCTTAACAGTGCCAAATTTATTCACGAGGCAGTGCTGGGTACCCGAATGCTAATCTCAAACTCCTATTCTCCCTCCTCTCCTGCACTTCTTGAGATGATTAAAAGTAACCACGGTTTCTGAGTGATTGTCAGTCAAAGCTCTGTGCAGGATGAAGTGTACACAGGTCCCAGAAATGTCTTTAGACCATTAAGCATCAGCTCACTGGAAGGTGCTGAATAAATTAAACCAAAAATATAAACCCCAGGTTGATGTGTTTGAACTTCTCAGCAAACATTCTTCATACATATTTAATTGCTCCATTGAGACTGTTATTGTTTGGAGAGGTTCCAGGCATTATTTCCACTCCATTAATTAATAAGCTTTCAGGGTGTCTACTCCTTAACCCAAAATGATTGATTCTATAAATGCCTTCCTACTGACCTGAACGCTAATTGAGTTTGTGTATAGATTAAAAGAAAAAGTGTGTTTTCAGGAATTGTTCAAAATATATTGCTGTCATTTAAATTCCTTGTAGCAGGAGAAAACAGCATGTCTAAATGATGACACTAAACATCTTATCTGAACTGGCTTTTTAAAACACGATGTGCAGCAAACTAAGTTACAGAAACTAGAGAAAAAAAAAGAAGTTGAAACAGATTTTTGAAGGCAAAAGCACACTGTCTTCTTTAAAAGGAGAATAAACATTGTGGATACATTAATAACTTATTCTGCCAACTTCTAGCTCTCCTTCATGCGGTAAATGTATTTATGGTAAGAAAACATAAATCTTGTACTCAGAAACAGAAAGCTAAAACCCAGAATACCTTATTATTTAGTTATACTCAAGAGAGAAAGCTAAATGTTTCATAATATTCTTTTACAAACAAACTTAAAATGGTGAAGTGTACATTACCCTACCAACAAAGTAAAATTTCTACCTTCATACATGGGTCATTAAAGATAAAATATAACTAATTAATTTTAACGTAATGTGGTTCAGCTTGAGAAACTGACCTCATCATTTTCATATTTATTCACCTCTTTGTTATGCTACAGTCTGTGGTCAAATTAAAATTCTTAAACCTCTAGCCTAATATAGAATGAGTGAAAGCAGTTTCTACAAAATGATGCATTAATAATTGTTTTGACCCTGAACATATGAAGTTATAGGAATGCTATGTACCACTGTATCTGTAATACATTTCTTTTAAATGGTCGTTTCCATCTAAAAATGTAAGCTAAATTGAGATTATAGAGAGTTCTGTTTTCCTGATCCTACTACCTTTTCTTCCTAATAATCATTCTAATGTCCACCAAAAGTGCTCCTTTTAGCCCTCTTAACTATCCCATCTAGAGATCTCAGTAGTACTTTCTTAGTTCCCCCTCCCAATTTTTTCCTTAAATAATTAAATTTAAAGAATAAACGGTTTGAATTCATTCATACTTAGTATTTAATCTGATTTTTTTCACCTGAGAAATATGTAAACTCTTAGATTGTAATAACAGATAAAGTCGCCTCCAGGGTTTCTCAGGCATAGCCTTCTAATTAATTGATCCTGGCCTTAAATCATACAAGATATTAACCTAGAGAACTATTTCTGTATACTCTGTGAAGACATTAGCTCTAATCTGATCTAAATCTGATAATGCCAGCATAAAAAGGTAATGTAGATTCTGGAACCAATCCCCTGTAGATACCAAGGGACGATTTTTTATCAAAAGCTAACGGATGGAGGAGACCTTCAAGATGGCATAAGAGTAAGACGTGGAGATCACCTTTCTCCCCACAGATACATCAGAAATACATCTACATGTGGAACAACTCCTACAGAACACCTAATGAACACTGGCAGAAGACCTCAGACCTCCCAAAAGGCTAGAAACTCCCCCATGTACCTGGGTAGGGCAAAAGAAAAAAGAATAAACAGAGACAAAAGGATAGGGACGGGACCTGCACCAGTGGGAGGGAGCTGTGAAGGAGGAAAGGTTTCCACACACTAGGAAGCCCCTTCGCAGTTGGAGACTGTGGATGGTGGAGGGGGGAAGCTTTGGAGCCACAGAGGAGAGCACAGCAACAGGGGTGCAGAGGGAAAAGAGGAGAGATTCCAGCACAGAGGATTGGTGCCAACCAGCACTCACCAGCCCGAGAGGCTTGTCTGTTCACCCGCCGGGGCAGGCAGAGGCTGGGAGCTGAGGCTCGGGCTTCAGTCGGATCCCAGGGAGAGGACTGGTGTTGGCGGTGTGAACACAGCCTGAAGGGGGCTAGTGCACCACAGCTAGCTGGAGGGAGTCTGGGAAAAAGTCTGGACTTGCCTAAGAGGCAAGAGACCATTGTTTCAGGTTGCGTGAGGAGAGGGGATTCAGAGCACCACATAAACGAGCTCCAGAGATGGGCATGAGATGCTAAGGCTTCTGCTGTAGCCACCAAGAAGCCTGTTTGCGAGCCCAGGCCACTACCCACACCTCCCCTCCCGGGAGCCTGTGCAGCCCGCCACTGCCAGGGTCCCGTGATCCAGAGACAACTTTCCTGGGAGATCACACAGTGCGCCTCAGTCTGTTGCAACGTCACGCTGGCCTCTGCCACCACAGGCTCGCCCCACATTCCATGCCCCTCCCTCCCTCCGGCCTGAGTGAGCCAGAGCCCCCTAATCAGCTACTACTTTAAGCCCGTCCTGTCTGAGAGAAGAACAGACGCCCTCAGGCGACCCACACACAGAGGCAGGGCCAAGTCAAAGGTGAACCCCAGGAGCTGTGCGATCAAAGAAGAAAAAGGGAAATCTCTCCCAGCAGCCTCAGGAGCAGTGGATTAAATCTCCACAATCAACTTGATGTACCCTGCATTTGTGGAATACCTGAATAGACAATGAATCATCCCAAATTGAGGAGGTGGATGTTGGGAGCAACTGTAGACTGGCAGTTTCCTTTCTGCATCAAATTTGTTTCTGGTTTTATGTTTATTTAAGTTTAATATTTATAGTTTATTATCATTGGTAGATTTATTTTTCATTTGGTTGCTCTCTTCCTCCTTTTTTCTTTTTTTTACATATATATATATATATTCTCCTTTTTCTCTTTTTGTGAGTGTGTATGTGTATGCTTCTTTGTGTGATTTTGTCTGTAAAGCTTTGCTTTAACCATTTGTCCTAGGGTTCTGTCTGTCCATTTTTCTTTTTTTAGTATAGTTTTTGGCCCTTGTTAAAATTGGAGGATTTACTTTTTGGTTTTGTTGCTCTCTTCTTTCTTTCTTTTTTTATTACCTTTAAAGTTTTTTATTTTTACTAATAGTTTTTAATTTCAATAACTTTTATTTTATTTTTTTCTTTCTATCTTTCTTTTTTTCTCCCATTTCTTCAGAGCTGTGTGGCTGACAGGGTCTTTGTGCTCCAGCCAGGTGTCAGACTTGTGCCTCTGAGGTGGGAGAGCCGAGTTCAGGACACTGGTCCACCAGAGACCTCCTGGCTCCACATAATATCAAATGGCAAAAGCTCTCCCAGAGATCTCCATCTCAATGCTAACACCAAGCTCCACTCAAGGAGCAGCAAGCTACAGTGCTGGACATACTATGCCAAACAACTAGGAAGACAAGAACACAACTCCACTGATTAGCAGAGAGGCTACCTAAAATCATAATAAGGTCACAAACACCCCAAAACATACCACTGGATGCGGTCCTGCCCACCAAAAAGACAAGATCCAGCCTCATCTACCAGGACACAGACAATGGTCCACACCACCAGGAAGCTGACAAAACCCAATGAAACAACCTTAGGCACTAGGGGCAGAAACCAAAAACAACTGGAACTACAAACCGGCAGCCTGCAAAAAGGAGACCACAAACACAGTAAGAGAAGCAAAATGAGAAGACAGAGAAACACACAGCAGATAAAGGAGCAAGGTAAAAACCCACCAGACCTAATAAATGAAGAGGAAATAGGCAGTCTACCTGAAAAAGAATTCAGAATAATGATAGTAAAGATGATCTAAAATCTTGGAAAGAGAATAGAGAAAATACAAGAAACGTTTAATAAGGACCTGGAAGAACTAAACAGCAAACAAACAATGATGAACAACACAATAAATGAAATTAAAAATTCTCTAGAAGGAATCAGTAGCAGAATAACTGAGGCAGAAAAACAGATAAGTGACCTGGAAGATAAAATAGTGGAAGTAACTACTGCAGAGCAGAATAAAGAAAAAAGAATGAAAAGAATTGAGGATAGCCTTAGAGACCTCAGGGACAACATTAAACACACCAACATTTGAATTACAGGGGTCCCAGAAGAAGAAGAGAAAAAGAAAGGGACTGAGAAAATATTTGAAGAGATTATAGTTGACACTTCCTTAATATGGGAAAGGAAATAGTCAGTCAAGTCCAGGAAGTGAAGAGCGTTCCATACATGACAAATCCAAGGAGAAACATGCCAAGACACATATTAATCAAACTATCAAAAATTAAATACAAAGAAAAAATATTAAAAGCAGCAAGGGAAAAACCACAAATAACATACAAGCATACTCCCATAAGGTTAACAGCTGATCCTTCAGCAAAAACTCTGCAAGCCAGAAGGGAGAGGCAGGACATATTTAAAGTGATGAAAGGAAAAAAACTACAACCAAGATTACTCTACCCAGCAAGGATCTCATTCAGATTTGAAGGAGAAATTAAAACGTTTAGAGACAAGCAAAGCTAGGAGAATTCAGCACTACCAAACCAGCTTTACAACAAAGTCTAAAGGAACTACTCTAGACAGGAAACACAAGAGAAGGAAAAGACCTACAATAAGAAACAGAAAACAATTAGGAAAATGGAAATAGGAACATACATATTGATAATTACCTTAAATGTACATGGATTAAATTCTCCAACTAAAAGACATAGACTACTGAATGGATATAAAAACAAGACCTGTATATATGTTGTCTACAAGAGAACCACTTCAGACCTAAGGACACATAGAGACTGAAAATGAGGGGATGGAAGATGATATTCCATGCAAATGGAAATCAAAAGAAAGCTGGAGTAGCAATTCTCATATCAGACAGAATACTTGAAAATAAAGAATGTTACAAGAGACAAAGAAGGACACTACATAATGGTCAAGCGATCAATCCAAGAAGAAGAAATAACAATTGTAAATATTTATGCACCCAACATAGGAGCACCTCAATACATAAGGCAAATGCTAACAGCCATAAAAGGGGAAATCGACAGTAACACAGTAATATTAGGGGACTCTTACACCTCACTTTCACCAATGGAAAGATCATCCAAAATGAAAATAAATAAGGAAACACAAGCTTTAAATGATACATTAAACAAGATGGAGTTAATTGATATTTATAGAACATTCCACCCAGAAACAACAGAATACACTTTCTTCTCAAGTGCTCATGGAACATTCTCCAGGATAGACCATATCTTGGGTCACAAATCAAGCATTGGTAAATCTAAGAAAATTGAAATCAGATCAAGTATCTGTAGAGAAATAACTGAGGACATGGAAGGAGATGTGACCCATGAGCTCTCCCCCCGGCAAGTTGGATGCATGAGAAAAAGCCAGAACTGCAAACAGTCCTGGCCACTTTGGGCACTGATCCATGAAATGTCCTCAGAATAATCAGAATAATGGGAACACAAGGAAATGTCCTTGTGCTACTTCTGCGCTCAAGGACGAAGCACGGCATATTCTTAAGAAAGCCCATTGTTGCTTGTATAATCAGTAAAAGCATATTTAGCTGCTTTGGCATTTCTGGAATGTTAAGAAAACAAGTCTTAACATGTAAACATAGATAATGCTTCAATAAAAGGCACCACAGCAGGACAAGACAGTGCTGTGGTGCCTGAGCGAGCAGCAGCCCTCTACTGCTGTGTTTTGGCACAATTCATCTCATGTGATGTACTTACTTTCGGCCCTGACATAAGAAACTGCAACAAGTATCTTTTCTGACCAAAACTCTATAGGACTAAATATCAATTACAGGAAAGTCTGCAAAAAATACAAACACATGGAGGCTAAAAAATACACTACTAAATAACCAAGAGATCACCGAAGAAATCAAAGAGGAAATCAAAAAGTACCTAGAAACAAATGACAATGAAAACACGAATACTGAAAACCTATGGGAAGTAGCAAAAGCAGTTCTAAGGCGGAAGCATATAGCAATACAATCCTACCTGAAGAAACAAGAAATATCCCAAATAAACAACCTAACTTTACACCTAAAGCAATTAGAGAAAGATGAACAAAAATACCCTAAAGTTAGCAGAAGGAAAGAAATCATAAAATTCAGAGCAGAAATAAATGGAAACGAAATGAAGGAAATGATAGATAAGATCAATAAAACTAAAAGCTGGTTTCTTTGAGAAGAAAAGCAAAATTGATAAACCATTCGCCAGACTCATCAAGAAAAAAAGGGAGAAGATTGAAATCAATAGAATTAGAAATGTGAAAGGAGAAGTAACAACTGACAGTGCAGAAATACAAAGGATCATGAGAGATTACTACAAGCAACTACATGCCAATAAAATGCACAACCTGGAAGAAATGGACAAATTCTCAGAAAAGCACAACTTTCTGAGACTGAACCAGGAAGAAATAGAAAATATAAACAGAACAATCACAAGCACTGAAATTGAAACTGTGATTAAAAATCTTCCAACAAAGAAAAGCCCAGGACCAGAAGTCTTCACAGGCAAAATCTATCAAATATTTAGAAAAGAGCTAACACCTATCTTTCTCAAAATTTTACAAAATATAGGAGAGGGAGGAACACTCCCAAACTCAGTCTATGAGGCCACCATCACCCTGACACCAAAACCAGAAAAAGATGTTACAAAGAAAGAAAACTACAGGCCAATATCACTGATGAACATAGATGCAAAAATCCTCAACAAAATACTAGCAAACAGACTCCAACAGCACATTAAATGGATGATACACCATAATCAAGTGGGCTTTATCCCAGGAATGCAAGGATCCTTCAAAATATGCAAATCAATCATTGTGATATACCATATTAACAAATTGAAGGAGAAAAACCATATGATCACCTCAATAGATACAGAAAGACCTTTGACAAAATTCAACACCGATTTTTGATAAAAGTCCTCTAGAAAGCAGGCATAGAGGGAACTTAACTCAAAATAATAAAGGTCATATATCACAAACCCACAGCCAACATCATTCTCAATGGTGAAAAACTGAAATCATTTCCACTAAGATAAGGATCAAGACAAGGATGTCCACTCTCACCATTATTCAACACAGTTATGGAAGTTTTAGCCACAGCAATCAGAGAAGAAAAAGAAATAAAAGGAATCCAAAATGGAAAACAAGAAGTAAAGCTGTCACTGTTTGCAGATGACATGGTACTATACATATAGAATCCTAAAGATGATACCAGAAAAATACTAGAACTAATCAACAAATTTGGTAAGGTAGCAGGATACAAAATTAATGCACAGAAATTTCTTGCATTCCTATACACTAATGATGAAAAATCTGAAAGAGAAATTAAGGAAACCCTGCCATATACCACTACAACAAAAATAATAAAATACCTAGGAATAAACCTACCTAAGAAGACCAAAGACCTGTATGCAGAAAACTATGAGACAGTAATGAAAGAAATTAAAAATGATAGGAACAGATGGAGAAATATACCATGTTCTTGGATAGGAAGAATCAACATTGTGAAAATGACTATAATACCCAAAGCAATATACAGATTCAATGCAATCCCTATCAAACTACCAATGGCATTTTTCACAGAACTAGAACAAAAAATTTCACAATTTATATGGAAACACAAAAGAACCCGAATAGCCAAAGCAATCTTGAGAAAGAAAAACATAGCAGGAGGAATCAGGCCCCCTGATTTCAGATTATACTACAAAGCTAAAGTAATCAAGACAATATGGTACTGGCACAAAAACAGAAATATAGATCAATGGAACAGGATAAAGCCCAGAGGTAAGCCCACGCACATAGGGTCACCTTATTTTTGATAATCGAGGCAAGAACATACAATGGAGAAAAGACAGTCTCTTCAATAAGTGGTGCTGGGAAAACAGGAGAGCTACATGTAAAAGGATGAAATTAGTACACTTCCTAACACCATACACAAAAATAAATTCAAAATGGATTAAAGACCTAAATATAAGGCCAGACACTATAAAGCTCTTAGAGGAAAGCATAGATAGAACACCCTATGACATAAATCACAGCAAGATTTTTTTTGACCCACCTCCTAGAGAAATGGAAATAAAAACAAAAATACACAAATGGGACCTAATGATACTTAAAATCTTTTGCACAGCAAAGGAAACCATAAACAAGATGAAAAGACAACCATCAGAATGGGAGAAAATTGTGCAAATGAGCAACTGACAAAGGATTAATCTCCAAAATTTACAAGCAGCTCATGCAACTCAATATCAAAAAACAAACAACCCAATCCAAAATGGGCAGAAGACTTAATAGACATTTCTCCAAAGAAGAAAGTATATACAGATTGCCAAAAAACACATGAAAGGATGCTGAACATCACTAATTATTAGAGAAATGCAAATCAAAACTACAACGAGGTATCATCTCACATCAGTCGGAATGGCCATCATCAAAAAATCTACGAACAATAAATGATGGAGAGGGTGTGAAGAAAAGGGAGCCCTTCTGCACTGTGGGTGGGAATGTAAATTGATATAGCCACAATGGAGAACAGAATGGAGGGTCCTTAAAACACTAAAAATAGAACTACCATATGACCCAGCAATCTCACTACTGGGCATATACACTGAGAAAATCATAATTCAAAAAGAGTCATGTACCACAAAGCTCACTGCAGCTCTATTTAAAATAGCCAGGACATGGAAGCAAACTAACTGTCCATCAATGGATGAATGGATAAAGAAGTTGTGGCAAAGGAGTACTACAGGTTGCAGCCTGTGGAACAAACACCACATTCACAGAAAGATAGACTAGATGAAAAGGCAGGGGGCTATGTACCAGATGAAGGAACAAGATAAAACCCCAGGAAAACAACTAAATGAAGTGGAGGCAGGCAACCTTCCAGAAAAAGAATTCAGAATAATGATAGTGAAGATGATCCAGGACCTCGGAAAAAGAACGGAGGCAAAGATCGAGAAACTGCAAGAAATGTTTAACAAAGACCTAGAAGGATCAAAGAACAAACAAACAGAGATGAACAATACAATAACTGAAATGAAAACTACACTAGAAGGAATCAATAGCAGAATTACTGAGGCAGAGGAATGGATTAGTGACCTGAAAGACAGAATGGTGGAATTCACTGCTGTGGAACAGAATAAAGAAAAAGAATGAAAAGAAACGAAGACAGCCTAAGAGACATCTGGGACAACATTAAACACAACAACATGTGCATTATAGGGGTCCCAGAAGGAGAAGAGAGAGAGAGAAAGGACCCGAGAAAATATTTGAAGAGATTATAGTCAAAAACTTCCCTAACATGGGAAAGGAAATAGCCACCCAAGTCCAGGAAGTGCAGTGAGTCCCATACAAGATAAACCCACGGAGAAACACGCTGAGACACAGAGTAATAAAATAGGCAAATATTAAAGAAAAAGAAAAATTATTGAAAGCAGCAAGGGAAAAATGACAACATACAAGGGAACTCTCATAAGGTTAACAGCCGATTTCTCAGCAGAAACTCTACAAGCCAGAAGGGAGTGGCATGATATACTTAAAGTGATGAAAGGGAAGAACCTACAACCAAGATCACTCTACCCGGCAAGGATCTCATTCAGATTCAATAGAGAAATCAAAGGCTTTACAGACAAGCAAAAGCTAAGAGAATTCAGCACCACCAAACCAGCTCTACAACAAATGCTAAAGGAACTTCTCTAAGTGGAAACACAAAAGAAGAAAAGTACCTACAAAAACAAACACAAAACAATTAAGAAAATCGTCACAGAAACATACATATCGATAATTACCTTAAATGTGAATGGATTAAATGCTCTAACCAAAAGACACAGGCTTGCTGAATGGATACAAAAACAAGAACCATATATATGCTGTCTACAAGAGACCCACTTCAGAACTAGGGACACATACAGACTGAAATTGAGGGGATGCAAAAAGATATTCCATGTAAATGGAAATCAAAAGAAAGCTGGAGTAGCTATACTCATATCAGATAAAATAGATTTTAAAATAAAGAATGTTACAAGAGACAAGGAAGGACACTACATAATGATCAAGGGATCAATCCTAGAAGAAGTTATAACAATTATAAATATATATGCACCCAACACAGGAGCACCTCAATACATAAAGCAACTGCTAACAGCTATAAAAGAGGAAATCGACAGTAACACAACAATAGTGGGGGACTTTAACACCTCACTTACACCAATGGACAGATCATCCCAAATGAAAATAAATAAGGAAACAGAAGCTTTAAATGACACAGTAGACCAGATAGATTTAATTGATATTTATAGGACATTCCATCCAAAAACAGCAGATTACACTTTCTTCTCAAGTGCACACGGAACATTCTCCAGGGGTCACAAATCAAGCCTCACGTAAATTTAAGAAAACTGAAATCATATCAAGCATCTTTACTGACCACAACACTATGAGATTAGAGATGAATTACATGGAGAAAATGTAAAAAACACAAAGACATGGAGGCTAAACAATACGTTACTAAATAACCAAGAGATCACTGAGGAAATCAAAGAGGAAATCAAAAAATACCTAGAGACAAATGACAATGAAAACACGACGATCCACAACCTATGGGATGCAGCAAAAGCAGTTCTAATAGGGAAGTTTATAGCTATACAAGCCTACCTCAAGAAACCAAAAACATCTCAAGTAAACTATCTAACCTTACACCTAAAGGAACTAGAGAAAGAAGAACAAACAAAACCCAAAGTTAGCAGAAGGAAAGAAATCATAAAGATCACAGCAGACATAAATGAATTAGAAACAAAGAAAACAATAGCAAAGATCAATAAAACTAAAAGCTTGTTCTTTGAGAAGATAAACAAAATTGATAAACCATTGGCCAGACTCATCAAGAAAAACAGGGAGAGGACTCAAATCAATAAAATTAGAACTGAAAAAGGAGAAGTTACAACAGACACCACAGAAATACAAAGCATCCTAAGAGATTATTACAAGCAACTCTATGCCAATAAAGTGGACAACCTGGAAGAAATGGACAAATTCTTAGAAATGTATAACCTTCCAAGACTGAACCAGGAAGAAATAGAAAATATGAACAGACCAATCACAAGTAAAGAAATTGAGACTGTGATTAAAAATCTTCCAACAAACAAAAGCGCAGGACCAGATGGCTTCACAGGTGAATTCTATGAAACATTTATAGAAGAGCTAACACCCATCTTTCTCAAACCCTTCCAAAAAATCGCAGAGGAAGGAACGCTCTCACATTCATTCTATGAGGCCACCATCACCCTGATACCAAAACCAGACAAGACACTACAAAGAAAGAAAACTACAGGCCAATATCACTGATGAAAATAGATGTAAAAATCCTCAATAAAATACTAGCATACAGAATCCAACAGTACTTTAAAAGGATGATACACCATGATCAAGTGGGATTTATCCCAGGGATGCAAGGATTTTTCAATATATGCAATTAATCAATGTGATACACCATATTAACCAATTGAAGAATGAAAACCATATGATCATCTCAATTCAATACTCATTTATAATAAAAACTGTAAAGAAAGTGGGCATAGAATCTTCCTCAACATAATAAAGGCCATATACAACAAACCCACAGCAAACATCATTCTCATTGGTGAAAAACTGAAAGCATTTCCTCTCAGATCAGGAAAGAGACAAGGATGTCCACTCTCAGCACTATTATTCAACATAGTTTTGGAAGCCCTAGCCATGGCAATCAGAGAAGAAAAAGAAATAAAAGGAGTACAAATTGGAAATGAAGAAGTAAAACTGTCACTGTTTGTATTAACATGATACTATACATACAGAATCCTAAGCAGGCCACCAGAAAACTACTAGAGCTAATCAATGAATTTGGTAAAGTAGCAGGATACAAAATTAATGCACAGAAATCTCTTGCATTCCTATACACTAATGATGAACAATCTGAAAGAGAAACTATGGAAACACTCCCATTTACTATTTCACCAAAAAGAATAAAATACCTAGAAATAAACCTACCTAGGGAGGCAAAAGACCTGTATGCAGAAAACTATAAGACATTGATAAAAGAAATTAAAGATGATACCAACAGATGGAGAGATATACCATGTTCTTGGATTGGAAGAATCAATTTTGTGAAAATGACTATACTACCCAAAGCAATGTACAGATTCAATGCAATCCCTATCAAATTACCAATGACATTTTTTACGAAACTAGAACAAATCATCTTAAAATTTGTATGGAGACAAAAAAGACCCCGAATAGTCAAAGCAGTCTTGAAGGAAGAAAACGGAGCTGGAGGAATCAGACTCTCTGACTTCAGATTATACTACAAAGCTACAGTAAACAAGACAATGTGGTACTGGCACAAAAACAGAAATACAGATCAATGGAAGAAGATTGAAAGACCAGAGATAAACCCACACACTTATGGTCAACTGATCTATGACAAAGGAGGCAAAGATATACAATGGAGAAAAGACAGTCTCTTCAGTAAGTGGTACTGGGAAAACTGGACAGCTACATGTAAAAGGATGAAATTAGTACACTTCCTAACACCATACACAAAAATAAACTCAAAATGGATTCGAGACCTAATTGTAAGACCAGACACTATAAAACTCTTAGAGGAAAACATAGGAAGAACACTCTTTGACATAAATCACAGAAAGATCTTTTTTGCTCCACCTTCTAGAGTAATGGAAATAAAAAAAAAATAAACAAATGGGACCTAATGAAACTTCAAAGCTTTTGCACAGCAAAGGAAACCATAAACAAGACACAAAGGCAACCCTCAGAATTGGAGAAAATATTTGCAAACGAATCAACAAAGGATTAATCTCCAAAATATATAAACAGCTCATGCAGCTCAATATTAAAGAAACAAACAACCCAATCCAAAAATGGACAGAAGACCTAAATAGACATTTCTCCAAAGAAGACATACAGATGGCCAAGAAGCACATGAAAAGCTGCTCAACATCACTAATTATTAGAGAAATGCAAATCAAAACTACAATGAGGTATCACCTCACACCAGTTAGAATGGGCATCATCAGAAAATGTAGAAACAACGAATGCTGGAGAGGGTGTGGAGAAAAGGGAACCCTCTTGCACTGTTGGTGGGAATGTATATTGATTCAGCCACTATGGAGAACAGTTTGGAGATTCCTTAAAAAAACTAAAAATAGAATTACCTTGTGATCCAGCAATGCCACTACTGGGCATATACCCAGAGAAAACCATAATTCAAAAAGACACATGTACCCCAATGTTCATTGCAGCTCTATTTACAATAGCCAGGTCATGGAAGCAACCTAAATGCCCATCGACAGATGAATGGATAAAGAAGATGTTGTACATATATACAATGGAATATTACTCGGCCATAAAAGGGAACGAAATTGAATCATTCGTTGAGATGTGGATGGATATATAGACTGTCATACAGAGTGAAGTAAGTCAGAAAGAGAAAAACAAATATCGTATGTTAACGCATGTATGTGGAACCTAGAAAAATGGTTCAGTGTAACTGGTTTGCAGGGCAGAAGTTGAGACACAGACGTAGAGAACAAACGTGTGGACACCAACGGGGGAAAACTGTGGTGGGGTGGGGATGGTAGTATGCTGAATTGGGCGATTGGGATTGACATGTATACACTGATGTGTATGAAATTGATGACTAATAAGAACCTGCAGTATAAAACAACAAACAAACATAAACAACTAATACTAAACTTTCTTTGGGTTATTTGTATGGAAATATGTTAATATAAATGTTTCAGGCATTACATGAAATTTCTAAAAATCTTATATGTTCTGGTATAATGTTATAAGTCATAATTCTAGTTATTACTTTAAAATGTATATCTCAGAAATAACTAAATTTCTTTGTCAATTGCATTATTATGAACTTTCATCACATCTTTAACTGTGGTCATTTTTAAGTCTTTTGTCATTTACAGACAGTTCTGTGTGTACTCTGATGCTTTTGCAAAAGTGTTCCTATAAAAGGGTTTTATCTTCAAGGAATTCATGGAAAAGACTAACAAGTACAGATTTCTGGTAACTGACTATACTGGTGAACTGAATGAATAAGCATTTTCAGAACTCTAATGGAAAACTGATGAATTCGTAAAAGTGCTAACAAAAGATCAAGATGAAAAAAAAATTAATTACGTGGGACTGAGTGAAGTGATGAGGATGATTATAATTTTTGTGACTTTCTGTTTGAATAAAATAAAAAAAAAATTCCCACAAGGACTCAGAGGCAAAAAATATACAAATCAATTTTCACTGCAAAGTAAAGGAGCTGTTACAGTGGAGGATTACTGGACTGAATGTCAACATTATGACATAGTATGAGTGTGTTTTGTGTTTGTTAATTGCAATAATTGTTGCTTTTGTTGTGGTCATCCATTTACAATGCTTGGTGTCAGTTTATTTATCTCTTGTAAAAATAAAATACAGTGTGTGTGTGTGAAAAAAAAATAGACAACGTGAACTTAGCTGGGAAGAGGTAGACATCAAAAAACAGGAGCTAGTACTGTGTTCTAACAGCACAGTGGTGACAGGTAGGAAGAAACGAATAATGAACACAAATGTGAACCAATTCCACCCAGAGTGCCGAAACAGTACTCAAATTTCTCCATTTAATTAACCTGTCAACTAAAAAGATAGGGAATCACTTATTTTTTAGAAAAATAATGACTATGAATACGTAAATAAATTCTAGTGGAGAAATGAAAAAAAAGGTACTTTGGATGCTTTTATTTGAGACATTAATTAGGGCTGCTTTAACAAAATAAAAATGGTTATTTTAAGCAAAAAAAAAAAAAAGTTGTGGCACATTTATACAATGGAATATTACTCAGCCATAAAAGGAAACAAAATTGAGTTATTTGTAGTGAGGTCGATGGGCCTAGATTCTGTCATACAGAGTGAAGTAAGTCAGAAAGAGAGATACAAATACTGTATGCTAACACATGTATATGGAATCTAAGAAGGAAAAAAAAAAGATTCTGAAGAACCTAGGGGCAGGACAGCATTAAAGACACAGACGTAGAGAATGGACTTGAGGAAATGGGGAGGGGGCCATGTAAGCTGGGACAAAGTGAGAGAGTGGCATGGACTTATAAATACTACCAAATGTAAAATAGATAGCTAGTGGGAAGCAGCCGCACAACACAGGGAGATCAGCTCCGTGCTTTGTGACCACCTAGAGGGGTGGGATAGGGAGGGTGGGAGGGAGATGCAAGAGGGAGGAGATATGGGGATATATGTATATGTATAGCTGATTCATTTTGTTATAAAGCAGAAACTAACACACCATTGTAAAGCAATTATTTTCCAATAAAGATGCAAAAAAAAGGTAATGTACAAAAAGATAACAAGAAGAATTCAAAATCAAAGGTCAACACAAGAATATTAAGGACTTCTAATTTCTACAATTATCTGGAGTTGATTGGAAAAATGACTAGATGACTTCAGGAAAATGTTAAATATATCAAAAAAGGGATATCTGTACTATATGCAAAGAAAGAAAAGCAAGGAAGGGAGAGAACCACTGGTAAAAGAGAATAGTTTCTTAACAAAAATGTCAACAGGATTTTTAAGTATCATAATCTCACTCTAAAATTAAAATATCTATTTTAATTTTGTCTAAAATATATAAAAGAATAGCCAATAAACTTCTGAAAATGAAAAGAAATGGGGACCAGTCCTCCAGATATTAAAATACAAGGTTCCACTAATTAAAACTTTTATGTTTTTTTCAGAGCAGAAATAAATGAAATAGAGACTAAAAAAAACAATAGAAAATATCAATGAAACTAAAAGTTGGTTCTTTCAAAAGATAAGCAAAACTGATAAACCTTTAGCCAGACTCATCAAGAAAAAAAGGAGAGGTCCCCAATCAATAAAGTTAGAAATGAAAAAGGAGAAGTTAACAATGGACATCACAGAAATACAAAGGACCGAGGAGACTACCACAAGTAACTATTTGCCAATAAAATGGACAACCTGAAACAGTTTAGTATTCATAGAAGGATGAAAAATATGCATCACTAGAGAAAATTTTAAAAAGTTCACAGATTAGTCTATAATGTCCATGGTATTTCAAATCTGTGAGAGAAAAGAAGGCTCTGTGAACAAATAATGGTAGGACTACTAGATTGATAACTTAAAAAAAATGGTAGATTTCTCACCTTATAGTCTAAAACAAAAGAAATTCCTGATGGATCAGAGGCTTAAACACAAAGAAATTAAGTCATAAAACTACCAGAAGAAGGAAAAAATAATTTATTTCATAATCTCAGAGCAGGAGAGAACTTCTAATTGTAATACAAATCCTTGAAGCCATAAACAGAAAGATTGATATGTTAAACTACATAAAAATAAAATATTTCTGTAAGGCAAAAAACCCCCCATGAAACCCCCAAAAGCCCACCATTACTAAATAAGAATGAAATTATCAATCCTGTTCAAAATAAGAGGAATATAAATCAAAACTACAAGGACTCACCATTCTTTAATCTATCAAAAGCAAGGATTAAAATTTTTGATAATATGCTGTGTTGGTAAAAATGTCTGATAAAACATAAGTTATAAAATAATCTCATGCATTACTGGTGATAGTGAAATTTGGTACAACTTCTAAGAAAAGCATTTCATTAACACCTATCAAAATTAAAAGTGCACATTCCAGTTAGCCCAATAATTACATTTGTAGAGACATATACTGAGTTTCATACAAATGTGAAATAATATATGTTAAAACGATATTCACTGCAAACATTTGAAGACATATAAATGTGTAAGGATAGGGGAGTGGTTAAATAAATTATGGTTCATCTATGTTATGTGGAAAGATCTACAAAACATACTATTAAATGAAAAGCATTGCACAGAAGAGTGTCTATAATATACTCTGATAACATTGCTATACAATAAACAAAAAAGCAATTAAATATATACATGTGTATATGTATAAAATATAAATGTACTCACATCATTTCTAAAATGATACAAAATATAGTTAGCAATAGATTCTGGGAGAACTGAGTGACTGGGAGATGAGAGTTGGAAAGGATGACAGAAGCCATAGTTGTTGCAAGCTGTTCCCCCTCTTCCATAGGGATAAACATGTTATTATTCCATATGCACTTGGCAACCAAACCAAGAGTAGGAATGTAACTAGTTAGGCCATTAGGATGTAAATGTGAGTCATATGTGCACTCTTGCAAAGTGCCCTTAAAAGAAGAGAGAGAGAAGCATGCTCTTACTTACTCCCTTCCTCTTACTCACAGGCTGAAATGTGAAGAGTCAATCTGGATTTCCAGCACCTACCTTGGCTCATGAGTTAGAATGCTAAAGATTACAGTGCAGCAAAATATAAAAAGGTTGGAAGTCTGCAAATCATGCAGCCCTGGATTGCCCACTTCTGGTGTCTTTCAAGCCACTGTTATTCTCAGGTTTCTGTCACTCTCAGTTTAACATGATCCTAACTAATATAGAGGGAGATTCATTTTGCCCAAATATATTTCACTTAACTTGAATTTTGTTTTATGTGGATGCATTTCCTATTCAAAATAATTTCTATATGTTATTACTTTAAATAAAATCATAGAAAGAACGTTATTTTATCAAATGGAAAGCAGAAATTATCAGTGTCTACTTGGCTTATGTTTTTTGTGACTCAACAAAGATCTTTAAAATTTTGACAAAAGTCCTCAGTTCGAAGTATGAGTGTGCATACACACACGTGTGTGTGTATGACTTTATCCCAAGATAACTAATCATCTGACAAATGAGTTAATGCTGGTATTTTTAACCTGCTTTATAAACTTATGAAAGAAAAAAAAAGCTAAAGATGTGAAGAGCATCAAATGCCCCAATTTCTAAAGTCATATTTTATAGCTTTGAAAACAATATATTGGTAAATTTTATGCCACCCTTTGGAAAATTTCTATAATGGATTATTGAACAGATCAGAACTATTTAGGATAAATATGGAAATCACTGAGAGCAAAAATAGGTTCAAGAAGAGCATATCATACAAATGAACAATTCATGTTTTGATGAGAGGTTGATAAATGAGAGTAATGCAGTGCTAGGGAGCATCTTAACTTCAGTGTATTTGATAACATTTTCTGATGGGACAGTCTGTAATGCTGCAGGTGGAGCTGTAGCTAGTTGAATTTTCAGTCCCCAAAAGTGATAAACAGCAAGAGCTATAATGCCTGCATGGAAGGGAGAGGGCAGTAGTGTCAAGTTGTCAGGTCTGTGTTCAACCTTATCCTGTTCAACATTTTAATTGATTATTTAGATAAACATTTACAGATTTTGCTTACAAAATTTATGACTCATAAAAAATTGAGAAATATAACACCTTGAATGACAAAATCACAATTTAAGAAGACCATGACAAGCTGGAAATGATAATTTAACCTAGAAATAAATAAAAAAATATATTTAACAAGGGCAACTTAAAAATCCTACACTTGGATTTAAAAACGGGGAGGCCTAACTAGTCCCCTCCACCAGGAAGCCTACATAACCCACTGAACCAACTTTAGCCACTGGAGACAGACAAAAAAAAACAATGGGAACTATGAACCTGTAGCCTGCACAAAGGAGACCCCAAACAGAGTAAGATAAGCAAAATGAGAAGACAGAAAAACACACAGCAGATGAAGGAGCAAGATAAAAAGCCACCAGACCTAACAACTGAAGAGGAAATAGGCAGTATACCTGAAAAAGAATTCAGAATAATGATAGTAAAGATGATCCAAAATCTTGGAAATAGAATAGAGAAAATGTAAGAAACATTTAACAAGGACCTAGAAGAACTAAAGATGAAACAATCAATGATGAATAACACAATTAATGAAATTAAAAATACTGTAGATGGGATCAATAGCAGAATAACTGAGGCAGATGAATGGATAAGTGACCTGGAAGATAAAATAGTGGAAATAACTACTGCAGAGCAGATTAAAGAAAAAAGAATGAAAAGAACTGAGGACAGTCTCAGAGACCTCTGGGACAACATTAAACATTAAGCACCAACATTCGAATTACAGGGGTTCCAGAAGAAGAAGAGAAAAAGAAAGGGACTGAGAAAATATTTGAAGAGATTATAGTTGAAATCTTCCCTGATATGGGAAAGGAAATAGGTAATCAAGTCCAGGAAGCACAGAGGGTCCCATACAGGATAAATCCAAGGAGAAACACGCCAAGACACATATTAATCAAACTATCAAAAATTAAATACAAAGAAAACATATTAAAAGCAGCAAGGGAAAAACAAACAACACAAAAGGGAATCCCCGTAAGGTTAACAGCTGATCTTTCAGCAGAAACTCTGCAAGCCACAACGGAGTGGCAGAACATATTGAAAGTGACGAAGGAGAAAAACCTACAACCAAGATTACTCTACCCAGCAAGGATCTCATTCAGATTTGAAGGAGAAATTAAAATCTTTACAGACAAGCAAAAGCTGAGAGAATTCAGCACCACCACACCAGCTTTACAACAAATGCTAAAGGAACTTCTCTAGGCAAGAAACACAAGAGAAGGAAAAGACCTACAATAACAAACCCGAAACAATTAAGAAAATGGGAATAGGAACATACATATCGATAATTATCTTGAATGTAAATGGATTAAATGTTCCTACCAAAAGACACAGACTGGCTGAATGGATACAAAAACAAGACCCATATATATGCTGTCTACAAGAGACTCACTTCAGACCTAGAGACACATACAGACTGAAAGTAAGGGGATGGAAAAAGATATTCCATGCAAATGGAAATCAAAAGAAATGTTGGAGTAGCAATTCTCATATCAGAAAAAATAGACTTTAAAATAAAGACTATTACAACAGACAAAGAAGGACACTACAAAATGATCAAGGGATCGATCCAAGAAGAAGATATAATGATTGTAAATATTTATACACCCAACATAGGAGGGCCTCAGTACATAAGGCAAATACTATCAGCCATAAAAGGGGAAATGACAGTAACACATTCATAGTAGGGGACTTTAATACCCCACTTTCACCAATGGACAGATCATACAAAATGAAAATAAATAAGGAAACACAAGCTTTAAATGATACATTAAACAAGATGGAATTAATTGATATTTATAGGACATTCCATACAAAAACAACAGAATACACATTTTTCTCAAGTGCTCATGAAACATTCTCCAGGATAGATCATATCTGGGTCACAAATAAAGCCTTGGTAAATTTAAAAATCATTGAAATTGTATGAAGTATCTTTTCCTACCACAGCGCTATGAGACCAGATATCAATTACAGGAAAAGATTTGTAAAAAATACAAACACATGGAGGCTAAAAAATACACTACTCAAAAACGAAGTGATCACTGAAGAAATCAAAAAATACCTAGAAACAAATGACAATGGAGACAGAATGACCCAAAACCTATGGGATGCAGCAAAAGCAATTCTAAGAGGAAAGTTTATAGCAATACAATCCTACCTTAAGAAATAGGAAACATCTCGAATAAACAACCTGACCTTGCACCTAAAGCAATTAGAGAAAGGAGAACAAAAAAACCCCAAAGTTAGCAGAAGGAAAGAAATCATAAAGATCAGGTCAGAAATAAATGAAAAAGAAATGAAGGAAATGATAACAAAGATTAATAAAACTAAAAGCTGGTTCTTTGAGAAGATAAACAAAATTGATAAACCATTAGCCAGACTCATCAAGAAAAAAAGGGAGAAGACTCAAATCAATAGAATTAGAAATGAAAAAGGAGAAGTAATAACTGACACTACAGAAATACAAAAGATCATGAGAGATTATGACAAGCAACTCTATGCCAATAAAATGGACACCCTGGAAGAAATGGACAAATTCTTAGAAATGCACAACCTGCCAAGACTGAATCAGGAAGAAATAGAAAATATGAACAGACCAATCACAAGCACTGAAATTGAAACTGTGATTAAAAATCTTCCAACAAACAAAAGCGCAGGACCAGATGGCTTCACAGGCGAATTCTATCAAACATTTAGAGAAGAGCTATCACCTATCCTCAAACTCTTCCAAAACATAGCAGAGGGAGGAACACTCCCAAGCTCATTCTACGAGGACACCATCACCCTGATACCAAAACCAGACAAGGATGTCCCAAGGAAAGAAAACTATAGGCCAATATCACTGATGAACATAGATGCAAAAATCCTCAACAAAATACTAGCAAACAGATTCCAACAGCACATTAAAAGGATCATGCACCATGATCAAGTGGGGTTTATTCCAGGAATGCAAAGATTCTTCAATATATGCAAATCAATCAACGTGATACACCATATTCACAAATTGAAGGAGAAAAACCATATGATCATCTCAATAGATGCAGAGAAAGCTTTTGACAAAATTCAACACCCATTTGTAATAAAAACCATCCAGAAAGTTGGCATAGAGGGAACCTTCCTCAACATAATATATGTCATATATGACAAACCCACAGCCAACATCGTCCTCAATGGTGAAAAACTGAAACCATTTCCACTAAGATCAGGAAGAAGACAAGGTTGCCCACTCTCACCACTCTTATTCAACATAGTATTGGAAGTTTTAGCCACAGCAATCAGAGAAGAAAAGGAAATAAAAGGATCCCAAATTGGAAAAGAAGTAAAGCTGTCACTGTTTATAGATGACATGATACTATACATAGAAATCCTAAAGATGCTACCAGAAAACTACTAATCAATGAATTTGGTAAAGTAGCAGGATACAAAATTAATGCACAGAAATCTCTGGCATTCCTATTCACTAATGATGAACAATCTGAAAGTGAAATCAAGAAAACACTCCCATTTACCATTGCAATAAAAAGAATAAAATATCTAGGAATAAACCTATGTAAGGAGACAAAAGACATGTATGCAGAAAATTTTAAGACACTGATGTAAGAAATTAAAGATGATACAAATAGTTGGAGAGATATACCATGTTCTTGGACTGGAAGAATCAATATTGTGAAAATGACTCTACTACCCAAAGCAATCTACAGATTCAATGCAATCCCTATCAAACTACCAATGGCATTTTTCACAGAACTAAAACAAAAATTTTCACAATTTGCCTGGAAACACAAAAGACCCCGAATAGCCAAATCAATCTTGAGAACAAAAAACGGAGCTGGAGGAATCAGGCTCCCTGACTTCAGACTATACTACCAAGCTACAGTCATCAAGACAGTATGGTACTGGCACAAAAACAGAAATATAGATCAATGGAACCAGATAGAAAGCCCAGAGATAGACCCACGCACATATGGTCACCTTATCTTTGATAAAGGAGGCAGGAATGTTCAGTGGAGAAAGAATGGCCTCTTCAATAAGTGGCGCTGGGAAAACTGGACAAGTACATGTAAAAGTATGAGATTAGAACACTCCCTAACACCATTCAGAAAAATAAGCTCAAAATGGATTAAGGACCTAAATGTATGGCCAGAAATTATCAAATTCATAGAGGAAAACGTAGGCAGAACACTCTATGACATAAATCACAGCAAGATCCTTTTTGACCCACCTCCTAGAGAAATGGAAATACAAACAAAAATAAACAAATGGGATCTATTGAAACTTCAAAGTTTTTGAATAGCAAAGGAAACCATAAACAAGATCAAGAGACAACCCTCAGAATGGGAGAAAATATTTGCAAATAAAGCAACTGACAAAGGATTAATCTCCAAAATTTATAAGCAGATCATGCAGCTCAATAACAAAACAACAAACAACCCAATCCAAAAATGAGCAGAAGACCTAAATAGACATTTCTCCAAAGAAGATATACAGATTGCCAACAAACACATGAAAGAATGCTCAACATCATTAATCATTAGAGAAATGCAAGTCAAAACTACAGTGAGGGGCTTCCCTGGTGGCACAGTGGTTGGGAGTCCGCCTGCCAATGCAGGGGACATGGGTTCGTGCCCCGGTCCGGGAGGATCCCACATGCCGCGGAGCGGCTGGGCCCGTGAGGCATGGCTGCTGAGCCTGTGCCTCCGGAGTCTGTGCTCCACAACGGGAGAGGCCACGACACTGAGAGGCCCGCGTATAGCAAAAAAAAAAAAAAAACTACAGTGAGATATCATCTCACACCAGTCAGAATGGCCATCATCAAAAAATCTAGAAACAATAAATGCTGGACAGGGTGTGGAGAAAAGGGAATACTCTTGCACTGCTGGTGGGAATGTGAATTGGTACAGCCACTATGGAGAACAGTATGGAGGTTCCTTAAAAAACTACAAATAGAACTACCATATGACCCAGCAATCCCACTACTGGGCATATACCCTGAGAAAACCATAATTCAAAAATAGTCATGTACCAAAGTGTTCATTGCAGCTCTATTTACAATAGCCAGGAGATGGAAACAACCTAGGTGTCCATCATTGGATGAATGGATAAAGAAGATGTGGCACATATATACAATGGAGTATTACTCAGCCATAAAAAGAAATGAAATTGAGTTATTTGTTGTGAGGTGGATGGACCTAACGTCTGTCATACAGAGTGAAGTAAGTCAGAAAGAGAAAGACAAATATCGTATACTAACACATATATATGAAATCTAAGAAAAAAAAGTGTCATGAAGAACTAGGGGTAAGACAGGAATAAAGACACAGAAGTACTAGAGAATGGACTTGAGGATATGGGGAGGGGGATGGGTAAGCTGTGACAAAGTGAGAGAGCGGTATGGATATATATACACTACCAAATGTAAAATAGATAGCTAGTGGGAAGCAGCCACATAGCACAGGGAGATCAGCTTGGTGCTTTTTGACCACCTGGATGTGTCGATAGGGAGAGTGGGAGGGAGGGAGACGCAAGAGGGAGGAGGTATGGACACATATGTATATGTGTAACTGATTCTCTTTGTTATAAAGCAGAAACTAACACACCATTGTAAAGTAATTATACTCCAATAAAGATGTAAATAAATAAATAAAATAAAATACAATAAAATAAAAAGGGGGAGGCCTATATTAATGTAGATATGTGACTTTAAGCTCTATTTGAACACACAGTGGGTCATGACTATCAAAATAATCTAAAGTAACTTCAGGCAGAATTAAAAGTATAATATCTAGGATAAGAGTGATCTAAATGATAAGATCACATGTGGTGCATGATAATCAGTTGAGTGTACTTGTATTAAAATATACCCTAATCAAATTGAGGCCAGCTGAATATGTCAGTAGGATTCGGGATGGAACAAATCCTGTGACTTCACAGATGATAAGGAAAACGTATCTTTGTCTTTAGCTATGATGAGAATTACTGTTGAGAATAGAGTTGCAATTGGGTTGAGTATAGCCTTATATGTATAAAAGGCCTAGATCCAGTAAAATTGGAAACCACTGCTTGCCTGCTTCCTCCTCCCCACCTTCCTTTTCATCCTCCCTTCCTCAGATGTTTACTGTTACTATTATGTACAACTATATTGGCATTTGAGACACAAAACTCTGTTTTAAATCCCATCATGTACTTATAATCTTTGTAAATAGACTCCACATGGAACTGCTTAATTAATGCTTCGCCCTCTTGCCTATGCTTCACTTTCAACTTTTCTTATAAATGCTATGTTGCAAAATATACATATTTCTTCCTACCTGTAATTTCTTCACATTTATTTTTAAAGCAATGTGAAAGTTGAAGCATGTTTCACTGATGAACTCAAACCCATGACCATATATAAAGAATTACTTTCACGGCTGTTTTTTCTCGAGTCTATAAATGAGTTTGAGTGCCCTATTATGGTACAGCATTTTGCATACATCAGTGTTCAATAAATATCTGCAGATATAATTGTTTTTTAGTATGGTTTCAATGAATACAGAAATAATATTTCTGTATGTGTGTATTTAAAATACATAAAGTTATTTCCAAATTATAGTGTTTCACCTGTGCCCTGAACATGAACATTCATTCATTTATTCAACAGATGTCTACTTAATATCTATTGTATGTCATGATTGTACTCGATAATGATGAATAAATGATTAAAAAATAGCTATACTCACTGTCTTCAAGGAGCTTACTGACTGGTGGGGGTGTATAAACAACTGTAAATTACAACATAGAATATATGTTGTAATAGAGAAGAAAGATATTCTATGAAAGCAAGGAAGGCAATTTAGACAATATTTGAGGGCCTGGGAAGGCTTTACTGAAAAAATGATGTCTATATAAGTCCTAAAGAATATAAAAAATTAAGCAGATGAAGAGTGAGTGTTCTAGGCAGATAAAATTTGAGAGTACAGCATCAGGAAATAGGGAACTAGGAAATTCAGATCAAACTCTGGCTAAAAAAAGAAAAAAAAAAGAAAGAAACTAAAAAGGCTGGATAAGATATAAAAACCATATTCTTTAAAAGTATCAAAGAGCTAACAAGGTAGTGAGAAGTTACTGGAATAAAATATAAAAGAAGGGTATACCAGAGAGGTAATCTCTTGTCAGTCAAAGTTGGTTTTGCTTGGAAGACATCTTCCATCAATCAATTCTGACTTGACAACCTTGAGCAGTTTGTAATTCAAAATGAAAGCCTAGTTATTCACGAGGGTGGGCACTCTGATAAATCATCCCTGGCTTTAAGTTAGTAACATGAAAGGCTACACCCTAAAGACAGAGTAAACTGTTAATAACATAGCCCTTGCATGGACTCTTATCCCAGCTTTATTACTTCATTATGGGTAATTCAGGATACTTCAAGCCTTGAACTTGTATTGAGGAAGATCTGAAGTAACTTATGTAAGAAACAAAAAAATTACTCTGAAGAAAGAAACCATCATTTTAAGCTTCAAATTATGCCTATAAAGCAGTTTTTGTTTTTTTTCTCAAGATACAAAATGTCAGTATAGAGCCAATAATGCCCAGGTATGAAGGAAAACAAGTTACCAAGAGTGAGAACAAACAGAAACAACATAAGCATTCACTCAAAATATTCAGATAGTAGAAGTATCAGACATAGACCATTAAACAACTATGCTTACTAAGTCCCGAGAAATAAAAGTCAAAAAATAAAACTTGAGGCTTAAAATTTCAAGAGTGAAGTAAAAACTAGTAAAATAACATGACAAATTTGGGGAAAAAACCCAAACTCTCTATATAAAAATAATGACTGAAATTAAGAACAGAATTAACAGAATATTAAAGAGAGAACTAATTAGCTAGACACAGGCTAGAAGAACCTGTTAAGAACATAGCATGGAGAGACAAAGTGGTGATGAAAAAACAGAGGTGAGTGTAAGATAATAGAGGATATAGTGAAAACGTTTAATATGCATTTAATTGGCAACCCAGAGAGAGAAGTGGAAGAGAATAGCATAGTGGCAATATGTGAGAAAAATAGAAATTAAGAAATTATGAAAACTTAGGAATGAAACCAGTCTACTGATTCAATAATGACAAGAATTCCAAGCAAGATATATACATCATTTTATATATAGATATTTAAATCCACATCAAGGCATAGGCGTATCATTTTTCAAAAAGAGAAAGAGAATAAAACCAAAGAGCAAATCTCAAAGGCAGCTACAGAGAAAGGACAGGTTACCTATAAAGGAAATACTTAGAACAGCACCCACATTCTTAATAGAAACAATGGAAACCAAAAGGCAGTTAAATGATATATGTGAATGATAGATTCAGTATATTAAATGCAAAAAAGAATTCCAACCTAGAATTCCATGGTCAGCAGAATGTTCTTCAAGATTATGGTGAAATTAAGACATTTTCAAAAAATGACTGGGGAATATTATAACCTAATAATAGACCTACGTTTAAAGGAATAATAAAGAATTTACTTCAGGCAGAAGTAATGATGGAAAATGATCCCAGGTGGAAGATAATAGATGAAGAAAAGAAAAAAGAAAACGAATTGAGGGAAAGGAAAATGCAAATTAAGTCTAGTGCTACACAGACCAAGGACAAAGTTTTCAAACTGTACAGTATTGTTTGGCACAAAGTATTCTCTTTCCTCAACTGCCTCCCCTCATTCCCAAACACAAAGTCAATGCTGTTTATCACCTTGGAGCTGGACTCACACCAAAAGTTATTAATTCCACCCTGCTTGACAGCTATTTTCAGAAAAAGTAATGACTGATTATTAATGCATAGTTCATTTCTCTGGTGGTACACTTAAAATTTAAAAAAAGGTCATATAGGAAAGTTGACTTTTCTTTCTCCTGGTGTTCTGTTCCACGAATTTGCCACATTTAGAGGTTTTTGTGTTAACACCCTCACCATCAGGTTACAGAACAGTTTCCTCACTGCTAGAAACTCCCTGGCTTTCTCTCTGTGGTCACATCCTTCCATCCAGTAGAAGATTTTTAAAGTTTTGGTGCAGAGTTATGTTTCATGGAACCTGTCCCTAAGTCGTCACTTCTAGATCATCGGAGAAGTGTGTTCTCTCTTTTTCTCTCATCTTGGCAGTTTGCTCATATGATCAGCGCCTCTTCCTGAGTGTGTTATACAAGTGCCAAATGTCTTCCAAACTAAATGGCATTGGATTGAGTATGATCATCTGACCCAAAGGTCAGGTGTGCAGAACATTTGCTGGTATAGCACTTCTGATCATGGGATCTAGCCAGTTGGAGGTAGCAGTAGCCCAGGGAGGAACCTGAGATCTGGGTTAGATGGATTGATTTCAACCCAGGAAACAGAAGTTGGGAAAAGGACACCCCAGGCTGAAGAAGTGCGTGAGCAAAGCATGAAGGTGGAAAAGTTCAAGACACTGGGGAAAGCCATGGCTGTCCACACAGCTGGCGTGAAAGCTATGTGGAGTGGGGTAGTGGAGAGTGAGACCCACAGGGATGCCAGAAGAAGGATTTTTATTAACTGATGGTGGGAGAACATTGACTCATTTCTGAGCTGGTGCACATCTGAAATGTGCTTCCAGAAGAATCATTGTGCAGGACAAACCAGGCTTCAGGGACAAGAATACTTGGGACATCCAGAAAAGGATCACGATGATACCACAGCTGCTCCTTTTGCTGCTCTGTAGTGAGGGTGAGCTGGATGTTGGTATCTGAATATCATATGATATCCCTTATATGTGGAATCTAATTAAAAATGATACAATGAACTTATTTATAAAACAGAAACAGACTCACAGATCTCAAAATCAAACTTATGGATACCAAAGGGGAAATGTGGTGGTGGGGGGAAGTGATAAATTGGAAGATTGGGATCGACATATACATACTACTATATATAAGATAGATAACAAATAAGGACCTACTGTATATCACAGGGAACTCTACTCAATATTCTGTGGTGACCTATGTGGAAAATAATCTGAAAAAAATGGATATATGTATTGACATATTTATAACTGATTCACTTTGCTGTACACCTGAAACTAACACAACATTGTAAATCAGCTAGACTCTAATAAAAATTTAAAAAAAGAAAAAAGAAAACAAATTGAGAAAAGTGTAAAGATGTTAACATTAGATTTTGATAAGGATTAATTTCTTAAAACTCTTACAGTAATTCTAATAGATTTAAATCTGAGTTTATAACTTTCATATTGATGGGAAAATAAATAAAATAGTGGAAAAATACTGATCCAACCAAAAAAGGACAAAAGGGTAAAAATTAAAGCACAAATTTAGATGATACATTTAAACTCAAATATATCATCATTTACTGATAAATTCATGGGCCAAATATTCCAGTTAAAAGGAAATAATTATAGATGATACTTTAAAAACATATGTGCACTAAGAGACATCTAAAGATCCAAAATGCTGAAAGTAAACAAATGGAAAAAAGAAGAGAGCAGGTTTTCTATATTAATATCAGAAAAAGCAGACTTTAAAGGCAAAAAGCATTTTCAGATATAAAGAGAATCACTAGAAAATGACAGCAGATATAAGAATTTTTAAATTGTATGCATCATTAAGATGGTCTCAAAATTTAAAATAAATTATTAGCACAGTGTAAAGAAACAGACCCCATAATTTTTTGGGGTAGCCTTAATACCTACATGTAGCTCTTAGTAACTGAAACAAGCAGACAAAAAAAAAAATCAGTAAAAGTATAGAAGAATTGAAAACAATGAATAAACTTGCCCTAAAGGACATAGAGATAACTATGTACTTCCAAAATACAGAATACAAATTTTTAAACACATCAGAAGATTTTCAAAAAGTGACTGTAAACAAATGGTTATAAATATGTCTTGGCATATTTCAAAATGTTGATATTATACAAAGTACATACTCTGACCAAAATTCAAAGGTGCTAAAAATCAACAAATAGATAATTTAAAAATATTCATATGTAACTAAAGTAATACTTTATATATAACTAAGTGCATATATTAGAAAAGTTTGCCTGTGAAGTAATGAACTAAGTATTCATCTCAAGATGTTAGAAAAAAAAACAGTAAAAAATGTACAAAAAAAGAAAAAAATAAGAGCAGAAATTAATGAAAAAATACAATCAAGAAGATTAACTAAGGAGCATCTAAATACATAAAGCAAATATTAACCGACAGTAATACAATAATAGTAGGGGACTTTAACATCCCACTTATCAATAAGTAGATCAACCAAACAGAAAAATCAATAAGGAAATATTGGCATTAAATGACATAGTAGATCAAATGAACTTAATAGATATAAACAGGACATTTCACCTAAACCAGTAATATATACATTCTTTTCAAGTGCACATGGAACTTTCTCCAGGATAAATGATAAGTTAGGGCACAAAATAAGTTGCAATAAATTTAAGAACACTGAATTATGTCAAACATTTTTTCCAACCACAAGGCTATGAAACTAGAAATCACCAAAAAGGAAAAAACTGCAAAAAAACACAATCACATCGAGTCTGAACATCATGTTACTAAGCAACCAATGTGTCCTGTAGAAAATCAAAGAGGAAATCAAAAGACACCTGGAGACAAATAAAGATGGAAACACAATGTTCCAAAATCTATGGAATGCAGCAAAGGCAACTCTAAGAGGGATGGTTATAGCATCATGAGCCTACCTTATGAAATAAGAAAAATCTCAAATAATCCAACCATAGGAACTAGAAAAATAAGAACAAATAAAACTCAAAGATAGTAGAATGAAAAAAGTCATAAGTATCAGAGCAGAAATAAATGAAATAGAGACCAAAAAGACAATAGAAGAGGTGGATGAAATTAAGAACTGGTTCATTGAAAAGACAAACAAACTTGATAAACCTTTAGTCAGACTCATCAAGAAAAGACGAGAGAGGGCCCAGATAAATAAAAACAGAAGGAAAGAGAAGAAATTACAACTGACACCACAGATATACAAAATATCATAAGAGATTATTATGAAAAAGTGTACCCTAACAAACTGGACAAACTAGAAGAAATTGATAGATTCCTAGAAACATACAATCTTCCAAAACTGAATTTGGAAGAAATAGAAAATTTGAACAGACCAATTACCAGTAATGAAATTGAATCAGTAATCAAAAAACTCCCAACAAACAAAGGTCCAGGACCAGATGGCTTCACAGGTGAATTCTATCAAATATTTAAAATAAAATTAATATTTATCCTTCTCAAACTATCCCCAAAAAATAAAGCAGGGGAAATTCATTCTCTGAGGTCACCACTACCCTGATACCAAAACCAGACAAAGGCAATACCAAAAAAGTAAAGTTATAGGCCAATATCCCTGATGAACATAGATGTAAAAATCCTCAACAACATATTAGCAAACTGAATTCAACAATACATTACAATGTTTATGTACCATGATCAAGTTGGATTCATTCCAGGGATGCAAAGATGGTTGAATATCTGCAGATCAATTAACGTGATTCAGCACATTAGCAAAATGCAGAATAGAAATCACATAATCACTCAATAGTTGCAGAAAAAGCTTTTGACAAAATTCAACATCCATTTATAATAAAAACTCTCAACAAAGTAGGTATAGAGGAAAGATACCTTAGCAAAATAAAAGCCATATATGACAAATCTACAGCTAACATCATACTCAATAGTGAAAAACTAAAAGCATTTCCTCTAAGATTATGAATAAAACAAGGATGCCCACTCTTGCCATTTTTATTCAACATAGTATTGAAAGTCCTAACCACAGCAATCAGAAAAGAAAATGAAATAAAAGCCATTTAAATTGGAAGGGAAGAAGTAAAAGTGTCACCGTCTGCAGATTACATGATGCTGTATATAGAAAACCCTGTAGACTCTATCAAAAAACTATTAGTACTCATAAACGAAGTTGCAGGATAAAAAAATTAATATACAAAAGTATGTAGTATTTTTAAACACTAATAATGATCTATCAAAAAGAGAAATTAAGAAAACAATCTTATTCATAATTGCATCAAAAAGAATAAAATACATAGAAATAAATCTAACTAAATAGGTGAAAGACCTGTACAGTGAAAACTGAAAGACATTGTTGAAAGAAATTGAAGAAGGCACAAATGGAAAGATACACTGAGCTCATGTATTGGAAGAACTAACATTGTTAAAATGTCCATATCACCAATAGCAATCTACAGATTCAATGCAATCCCTATCAAAATCCCAATGAAACTTTTTACAGAAATAAAACAAAAGATCCTAAAATTTGTATGGAACCACAAAAGACCCAGAATACCAAAGCAATCCTGAAAAAAAAGAACAAAGCTGGAAGTATCATGCTTCCTGACTTCAAATTATTTTACCTCAAGCTGTAGTAATCAAAACAGTATGGTATTGGCAGAAAAACAGCCACATAGACTGATTGAACAGAACTGAGAGCCCAGGAATAAGCCCACCCATACATGGAAAATTAATTTACAACAAAAGAGGAAAGAACATACTCTGCAGAAAACACAGTCTCTTCAAACAGTGGTGTTGGGAAAACTGAATTGCCACATCCAAAAGAATGAAACTAGACTACTGTCTCACACCATACACAAAAATAAACTCAAAATGGATTAAAGATTTGAATGTGAGGGGGTGGAGTCAAGATGGCAGACTAGGAGGACATGGCATTTGGTGGGTGGAATGTCCTAAAAATATCAATTAAGTCTATCTGGTCTATTGTGTCATTTAAAGCTTGTGTTTCCTTATTAATTTTTTGTCTTGATCTGTCTATTGGTATAAGTGGGGTGTTAAAGTCCCTCACTATTATTGTTACTGTTGATTTCTCCTTCTGTGGCTGTTAGCATTTGCCTTATGTATTGAGGTGCTCCTATGTGGGGTGCATAAATATTTACAAATGAAGCAACTGACAAAGGATTAATCTCCAAAATATACAAGCAGCATCTGCCGCTCAATATTACAAAAACAAACAACCCAATCCAAAAATGGGCAGAAGACCTAAATAGACATTTCTCCAAAGAAGATATACAGATGGCCAAAAAATATATGAAAAGATGCAAAACATCACTAATTATTAGAGAAATGCAAATCAAAACCACAATGAGGTATCACCTCACACTGGTTAGAATGGCCATCATCAAAAAATCTACAAACAATAAATGCTGGAGGGGGTGTGGAGAAAAGGGATCCTCTTGCACTGTTGGTCGGAATGTAAACTGATACAGCCACTATGGAGAGCAGTATGGAGGTTCCTTAAAAAACTACAAATAGAACTACCATACGACCCAGCAATCCCACTACTGGGCATATACCCAGAGAAAACCATAATTCAAAAAGAGACATGTGCTACAGTGTTCATTACACCTCTGTTTACAATAGCCAGGACATGGAACCAACCTAAATGTCCATCGACAGATGAATGGATAAAGAAGATGTGGCACATGTATACAATGGAATATTAGCCATAAAAAGGAATGAAATTGAGTTATTTGTAGTGAGGTGGATGGACATAGAATCTGTCATACAGAGTGAAGCAAGTCAGAAATAGAAAAACAAATACCATTTGCTAATGCATATATATGGAATTTTAAAAAGTGGTACTGATGAACTTAGTGGTAGGGCAGGAATAAAGATGCAGATGTAGAGAACAGACATGAGGGCATGGCAGGGAAGGGGAAGCTGGGATGAAGTGAGAGAGTAGCACTGACAAATATACTCTAGCAAATGTAAAATGGATGGCTAGTGGGAAGCTGCTGCATTGCACAAGATCAACTCAATGCTTTGTGACAACCTAGAGGGATGGGATAGGGAGGGTGGGAGGGAAGCTCAAGAGAGAGGGGATATGGGAATGGGGATATATGTATACATATAGCTGATTCACTTTGTTGGACAGCAGAAATTAACACAAGCCTGTAAAGCATTTATACTCCAATAAAGCTGTGGGAAAAAAAAAAAGATTTGAATGTAAGACCTGAAACCATAAAACTTCTAGAAGAAAACATAGATGGTATGCTGTTTGACATTGGTCTTAGCAATATGATTTTGATTCTGTTTCCTCAGGCAATGGAAACCAAGCAAAAGTAAACCAATGAAACTACATCAAACTAAAAATCCTTTACACAGTGAAGAAAACTATCAACAAAACAAAAAGGCAACCTACTGAATGGGAGAAGATATTTGCAAATTATATATATGATAAGGAGTTAATATCCAAATTATATAAAGAAATTATAGAACTCAATTTCAAAAAAAGCTAACTGATTTAAAAATGGGAAGAGGTCATGAAATGACATTTTTCCAAAGAAGACATACGAATAGCCAATAGAAACAGGAAAAGATGCTCCACATAACCATTCATCAGGAAAGTGCAAATTAAAACCACAACGAGATATAACCTCACACCTGTCAGATTGGCTATCATCAAAAAGACAACAAGGGCTTCCCTGGTGGTGCAGTGGTTGAGAGTCCGCCTGCCGATGCAGGGGACACGGGTTTGTGCCCCGGTCTGGGAAGATCCCACATGCCGTGGAGCGGCTGGGCCTGTGAGCCACGGCCGCTGAGCCTGCGCGTCTGGAGCCTGTGCTCCGCAACGGGAGAGGCCACAATAGTGAGAGGCCCGTGTACCGCAAAAAAAAAAAAAAAAAGACAACAAATAACAAATATTGGTGAGGATGTGGAGAAAAGAGAACTCTTGTACGCTGTTGGTGGGAATGTAAATTGATGCAGCTATTATGGAAAACAGTATGGCGATTCCTGAAAGAATGAAAAACAAAACTACCATACAATCCAGCAATTCTGTGTCTGGGTATTTAAAAATACCAAAAACACTAATTTGAAATGACATATTCACCCCTATGCTTATTGCAGCATTATTTACAATAGCCAAGATATGGGAGCAACCTAAATGCCTTTCCATAGATGAATGATTAAAGAAGATGTAATATATATATATATATATATATATATATATATATATATATATATATACACACACACACACACACACACACACAGGACTATATATATATATGTAGGACTATTACTAAGCCATAGGAAAGAATGAAATTTTGCCATTTATGACAACATGGATGGACCTAGAGGGTATTGTGTTTAGTGAAATAAGTCACACAGAGAAAGAGAAATACTGTATGATCTCACTCTTACATGGAATCTAAAAAACAAAACAAACAAAACCCAAAACAAAACAGAAACAGACATAGATACAGAGACCAAACGGGTGGTTACAAGAGAGGAGGGTGAAAAAGGTGAAGAGGCTTAAGAGATACCAACTTCCAGTTATAAAATAAGTCAGGAGGATATAATATACAGCATAAGTAATATAGTCAATATATTATAATAATTTTGTATGGTGACAGATAATTACTAGACTTATCATGGTGATCATTTCATAATGTATTTGATTGTCAAATCACTATGCTGTACTCCTGAAACATAATACTGTATGTCAACTATACTGCATTAAAAATAGAGGATCAACAAAGACAAGGTTAGTTCTTTGAAAAGACTAATATTGAGAAACAGTAAAGAATGATAAAGAAAAAAATAGATATACATAACTAGTATCAGGAATAAAAAAAATCCATGGCTACAAACCCTGCAGAAGATTAAGAACAAGTTTATGGAAAAATTTGAAAATGTAGACCAAACTGGATAAATGCTGAGATAGGTGTAATTTATCATAACAAACTTAAGACAAAAATTAAAATGTGACTATAAATCAGCCTATAACAATTAAAGAAAATGAATTATCTACAAAGAAAATACTCTTGCAGAAAAGTCTCTAGACTCAAATGCCTTCACTGAGTTCTGCCAAACATTCAAGAAATAAATAATTCCAGTTTTATACAAATGCTTCCCCAAAACAGAAAAATAGTGTATAATCCCCAACTTATTCTACTATGCTAGTATAACCTGGAAATATACACAAGGGCAAGGTAAGAAAAGAAAAATACAGGCCAATAATATATATGAACCTAGATGCAGAAACCCTAAAGAAGTATTAGCAACTGAATTCAATGATATATCATCTCACACCTATCAGAATGGCCATCATCAAAAAGAACACAAATAACAAATGTTGGAGAGGATGTGGAGAAAAGGGAACTCTTGTACACTGTTGGTGGGATTGTAAATTGTTGCAGCCACTATGGAAAACAGTATGGAGGGTTCTTGAAAAACTAAAAATAGAACTACCATATGATCCAGCAATTTCACCCCTGGGTATATATCCAAAAAAACAAAAACAATAATTTGAAAAGATACATGCATCCCAATGTTCATAACAGCATTCTTTACAATTGCCAAGATATGGAAGCAACCTAAGTATCCATCAACAGATGAATGGATAAAGATGTGGTATATATGTACAATGAAATACTATTCAGCCATTAAAAAGAATGGAATTTTGCAGCAACATAGATGGACCTGGAGGACATTATGCTAAGTGAAATAAGTCAGATAGAGAACAACAAATACTGTATGATATCACTTATATGTGGAATCTAAAAAAATACAACAAACTAGTGAATTTTTTTTAAAAAAAGAAGCAGACTCACCAATACAGAGAACAAATTTGTGGTTTTCAACAGGAAGAGTGAAGGGGGAAAGACAATATAGGGGTAGGGGATTAAGAGGTACAAACTATTAGATATAAAATAAGTTACAAGGACATATTGTTATACATATATTGTATATATTGTTACTAAATTGTATTTATACCAGATCATGCAGGTTATTTTAACATTAGAAAATTAATCAACATACAAGAATGTTCATAAAAGCACTGTTAATAGTGTAAAAAACTTGGAAGCACCCCCAAATGTTTTTCCAAGTGAGAATAAAAATATTGTGTTATATTCACACAATAGAATTTCATTCAGTAGGCAAAAAAAAGAATTATATATACATGCAATATATGGGTAAACTTAAGCAATAAAATATTATGTGAAAAAGTGCCACCATGATATCTTTTTACATACAAACAAATAAAAAAGATATAATAAAATGTTTTAAAAAGAAAATAAAAGATTTCAGAATTATTTTTTCTTGGGTAGGCAGGGGATGAGATGGAAGTAGGTCATGTAAGTAAGTGTCAGTTATTGTGAGTGATGTAGTATTGCTTTGCATGGTAGTGCTAAACATACTTAATGTATTATTAAAAGCAGTTAACTAAAATAATTAAGTGAATACATAATGTGAGCATGAATGAGCCAGAGATGAGACAATGTCCTGACTCAAAAATTATGATTAATCTAATTCCATGTACCTGAGGTTCAAAGGAAAACTTTTAAGAAAAAGAATATAAGAAAATTAATGTAACGTACCACATTAACTGAAAAATATATAATCATATGATTATCTCCACAGGTGCAGAAAATCATTTTAAGAATGGAAAGAAAATTTATTAATCTAATAAAGGCAAACTACAAATAAGCCCACTGCAAATATCATCCCTAATAAAGACATTATCAAAATCAAGAACAACTCAACTCTTCCCACTTCTACTCAAGTGTTGTATTGGTGGCTTTAGCCATCACAGTAAGGCAAGAAAAAGATTAAAAAAGTGCAAGGACTGAAAAAAAGTAAAAACAAAACTATCGTTATTCACAAAAATCCAAATAAATTGAATGTAAATCATTAAAATGTACTAAGAGGACTTAGTAAGCTCGATGGATACAAGATCAATATATAAAATCTAGTTTTATTCCATGTACCAGCAAAAGCTGTCAAATGAAAGTATAAAAATACTATAATTTACAACAGTATCCAAAAGTACCAGGTGCTTTGTAACATCAAAATTATATAATTTGTTGAGAAACATTTTAAAAGACCCAAATAAAGGAAAATGTATCCCTGTTCAAGAACTGGAATTCAAAATTGTTAAAATGTGAATTCTTCACAAGTTGATCTATAGTTTCAGTGAAGTTGTAGTCCAAATTCCAGTTTTCTTGGGGAAATTGACATGCTGATGTAACTAGAGATACTCACTAAACCATGTATAAGGCTTACCAACATAATTATGCGTGAAAGAAGGAAAATATAGAGCATGATTATATAAATTTTAAAAAGGGAAAGAACTAAACCATACTGTTTAGGAATTCACGTGTGATTGGTAAACTATTTTTTTTTAAAAGCAAGGAGGGGCTTCCCTGGTGGCGCAGTGGTTGGGAGTCCACCTGCCGGTGTAGGGGACCCGGGTTCCGGCCCTGGTCTGGGAGGGTCCCACATGCCATGGAGCAACTAGGCCCGTGTGCTGCAGCTGCTGGGCCTGTGCTCCGGAGTCCGCAAGCCGCGACTGCTGAGGCCCGCGTGCCTGGAGCCCGTGCTCCGTTGCGAGAGAGGCCACCGCAATGAGAGGCCCGCACACCGCAGCGGAGGGTGGCCCCCGCTCGCCGCAACTAGAGAAGCCCGTGCGCAGCAACGAAGACCCACCGTAGCCAAAATAGATAAATAAACAAACAAACAAATAAATAAATTTATTAAAAAAAAAAGAGTAAGGAAATGAAGTCCAAATAGTGGCTAACTTGGCTGTGGAGGGAAGGCGATAAGGAGGGTTTAATATAAAAGAGCTATTGGAGAGTCTCTGGTATGTTGGTGACTTTTTTTTTTTTTTGACTTAGCAGAGGATACACAGGTTTTCACTTTATAATTACTCGTTATATGGTACCTTATGTTTAAGTCTTTTTCTCTGTGTGCGTTTTATTTCACAATTAAAAAAAAAGTTTTAAGTGCTCCAGGCAGAGGGCAAAAAATGTGTAAAGATACAAAGGCAAGCGACAGTGTCAAGTCATGTAGAAATCAAAGACATTCATTATGGCTAGAAGGAAGAGTGCCAAGGGAGTTGAAGGTGGAAAGTGACAAGGGATGAAGCTAAAGAGTCAAACACAATTTCATAAAATCCACTTTGAAATCCTAGTATAGTCTGAAGTCAGGGAGCCTGATTCCTCCAGCTCTTTTTCTTTATCAGGATGGCTTTGGCTATTCAGGGTCTTTTGTGTTTCCGTATAAATTTTAGAATTTTTTGTTCTAGTTCTGTGAGGAGTGCCATTGGTAGTTTGATAGGGATTGCATTGAATCTGTAGATTGCCTTGGGGAGTATATTCATTTTGACAATATTGATTCTTCCAATCCAAGAACATGGTATATGTTTCCACATGTTTGTGTCATTTCCGATTTCTTTCATCACTGTCTTATAGTTTTCACAGTAGAGGTCTTTTGTCCCCTTAGGAAGGTTTATTCCTAGGTATTTTATTCTTTTTGATGCGATGGTAAGTCGGATTGTTTCCTTGATTTCTTTTTCTAATCTTTCGTCGTAGTGTACAGGAATGCAAAAGATTGTGTATTAATTTTGTATCCTGCAACTTTACCAAATTCACTGATGAGCTCTAATTGTCTTCTGGTAGCCTCTTTAGTATTTTCTATGTATAATATCATGTCATCTGCAAACAGTGACAGTTTTACTTCTTCTTTTCCAATTTGGATTTCTTTTATTTCTTTTTCTTCTCTGATTGCCATGGCTAGGACTTCCAAAACTATGTTGAATAATAGTGGTGAGAATGGACATCCTTGTCTTGTTCCTGATCTTAGAGGAAATCCTTTCAGTTTTTCACCATTGAGAATGATGTTTGCTGTGGGTTTGTCATATATGGCATTTATTATGTTGAGGTGGGTTCCCTCTATGCCCACTTTCTGAAGAGTTTTTTTTTTATCATAAATGGGTGTTGAATTTTGTCAAAAGCTTTTTCTGCATTTATTGAGATGATCATATGGTGTTTATTCTTTAGTTTGTTAATATGTAAGGCTTACAAATATGTATCACACTGATTGACTTGCATATACTGAAGAATCCTTGCATCCCTGGGATAAATCTCATTTGATCATGGTGTATGATCCTTTTAATGTATTGTTGGATTTGCTTTGAAATCCTATTAAAAAATTTTGGAAGTTATCATAAGAGCCATCTTAAGGGGACCATTGAAAGGCTTTAAACAAGACAGACATTTTATTCTGGCTTTTGAGGGAAGAATAGGTTAAGAAAGGGCAACGATGTAGGCAGGAAATGAGTTAGGTAGCTGTTGTGGTATTTCAGAAGAAAAAGGGTGATAATCTGAACTGGGGAAATGGCAGAAAGGATAGCAAATACTGGACAGATTCCACAGCTACGAAAAGTAAGAATTTTCAGGACTTGCTGAATTATTGGATGTAGCAGTGATGAATAGAAAATAAAAGTAAATTGATGATAGTGGCATTCTGATACAGAAAGAGAGAGAATGAGAGAGAGAGAAACAGAGACAGAGACAGAGAGATGGGGGGAGAGAGGGAGAGGGAGATGGGAGGTGGGGTGGGAGAGAGGAGAAAAGAGCAGAATAGAGCAGAAAACAGTTCCCTTTGGGAGTCTCTGGGACATTCAAGATGAGATATTCAGTAAACAATAGGGTTAACCAACCATTTGGTATATATTTATTAGATGTCTGCTGTTCTAGACACTGAGAATATAAGGGTGAAACAACAGAGGCCCTGCTCTTATGAAACTTTCATAAACCTGAAGCTCAGGTAAAAGCCAGATGGAGAAAGAGAATTGAGAGCCACCATTTGCTTTACACTTTGTAATTTTGGAATATGAAAATTCAGTGAATGAAAGTAAATATTTCTATAAAACCATAGCATGTGTTTCAATAAGTTGGCTAAAGAGCAAGCTGAAAGAATAGTTATAGTAGGGCAAGGTGGCATGATTAATTTTTAAACCAAGTTAACTTGATCATGATTCAAAAGAAGGGTATGGGTGTCAGATTCTCTACTTACTAACTACATGATATCAAGCAAGTCATGGGCCACTCTTGTTTCCTCATGTACAAAACCGGGTAATATTACTATTACACAGAGTTGATGTGCTGATTAAATTAGGTAGTATAAAAGCACCTTGCTCAGGTCAGAAGAGTGGCTTGACACTGAATCTGAATCTGGAATGCGGATAATAGGGTGCTTTTAGATGTTGTATGGAAAAGCACATCATTAAACACATGCATGTGACTGAAGAGTTAAGTAGCTCACAAAATTGAACAAAGCAGGATTTCAAAAATGTAAACTTAGTCTGATTTGTGTTGATTTTATAAGTAAATAATTCCATTCATTTGTGTGTTGAATGTGACTCCATATGAAAAGCATTGGAATAAAGAGTAATATTTTCCCCCAATGCTTACAAGTGTAATCTACAATAAAATTTCTTCCAATGTAGTGAACACTTGTTCGATGTTAAAACATTAATTATAGTTCCCAAAGGACGCCTTATAAACAGTGGAGCTGGTGAAAATAGAAGCATATCTATGGTCTCTACCAACTTTACAAAGCAAGGAGGCAAATGTGCGGGAAAGGCTCCCGGGGATTAGAGGGAGTCAAAAGATGGTGTCTAAAAAGTGAAAAGTGGGGGAGGCGGAAATCCAGAAGCGAGTTGCTCCAGATTCCCTGTGCAATGTGCATGAGCTGTGTGGTGTGTCCTTTCCTTGAGCACGGTACATGCATCTGGGTTCAGTAAGCACATGTCCCTCTCTGGCAACTATGTACTAGGAATTGTGACGTTGTCTCAACCTATGGGAGGTCATGGTGGTGTGGCTCCATTCACTCATAAATACAGAGTTTGGGTTTTTTATTTTGTTTAGTATTGATTCATTTAAGCTAGAATGGTCTACATAAGCTAGGTTGTTTCGTTAGTATCTCTAACATGATGTTTAATAGGTATCTCAACTGAACATTTAATATTTTATTGCTCAAAACAGAAACTTTGGAAGTAACATCTCTTTTCCTTTTCTTTCTCTGATAACCAGCCTTTTTGACATAATAACTTGGGTGTTTAATAGACACACGTGCAAAGAGAAATCTTGATTCTCATCTCCAAATCTGCTCCTCTGCCAGTTTTCCATCTCTAAGTGGCACCATCATCTGCCCAGGTGCTCAAGGCCACAAGTTACAAGTCATCTTCGGATCATCTCTTTCTATGACTCCTCATGTCTATTTTTCCTCTAAGATATATTCTGAATCAATGTTCACCCCTCCATCTCCACCACTAGCATTTTGATGCAAGCCAACATCATGTCTTGCCCAGGTCACTTTTTCATATTGCCTTCCTACAATCCGTTCTGTACACAGTAACTAGAGTAACTATTTTTCAAAACAGACTACAATTTCGCAATGGCTTTCTGCTCTACTCTTTAGGCGACCCCCAGGCTCCAGACCACATCTTGCCCTTTACTGCCTTTTGGAGCTACCTAATCTCTAAGGACTCTCCAACTTTTTCACTCCCTGTAAGCCACACTGGCCTTTTTTCTATTCTTGGAACATGCCAAGCTTGTTCCTATCTCAGGGCTTTTGCATGAACCACTTCCTCTGCATGGAATACTTTCTCCTGGATCTTCATATGGTTGATTCCTTCTTGTCATTCAGTTCTCTAATTAAGTATCCATGGGAATTTCCCTGACCATACAATTTAAAGTGGCCTCTTTGGGTCACCACCCTGTTTTATCTTCTTTATGGCAAAAACCCTTATGGGCTTTTCATTTAATTATTTGCTTGTTTGTTTGGTTTTGCCTGTATAACTCCACCAGAATGTAAACTGCATGTCCTGATACCAGGTATCTTATCTGATCTTTCCCATATCTGTTCAGTTTCTAAACGGTGACTTAACACACAACAGGTAATAAATATTTGCCAAACTAATAAATAACCCCCTCGGGTCTAATATGTCAGCAAATCCTTTCAGTTCTCCTTCCAAAATATATCTAGAATCAAGTTGCCTGAAATGTCCTCTTAATTGGTCTCCTTGCTTCCCTCAGCAGCCAGAGCAATCTTTAAAAATGTAAATGAAATCATATTGTGCATCTGTTTAAAACTCTCCATGGCTTTCCATCTCCCTTAGAATAAAATCTTAACCCCTAAGGTGATCCAGCCTCTGACTGCCTACCAGTGCTCCCATATCACTACCTCGCCTATCCCAACTTCTGGTTTTTGTGTCTCTCCCTAACCCGACTTGTCAATTAAACTTTCTGGATGTTGGGTGCTTCAGTTGTAAAAATAGTATTTCTGGGAAGGCATAAGAAGCTCCACAAATATTTACTGGACATCTGCTGTGTGCCAGGAACTCTGCTGGGCCCTGGGAACAGAAATGTGAACAGCCTTAGTCACTGCCTTTGAGGAGATCAACATGGCAGTAAACAGACCACATTATGGTGCAGTGAAAGCTATAACAGAGGGAAAGCTGGGTGACATGAGGTCAAATGGTGCTGAATCTATTGGCAGAGCCTGGGAAGGCTTCCCAGAAGAGGAGACAAGCCTTGAAAGGTCCTTTATCGATTGTAAAGCACACTAGAAATGCAAAGCGTGTAAGTTCGTATTATTGTTCAAATACAGAAGTTAAGTATAAGGTTTGTTTTCAGTAAAGTCTGCTCTGCCTTAACACATGTTTAGGCAGAAAAAGCTGTTTGAGTGAACTGAATTTCTAGCTAACTTGAAAACCCATTTTGTTCCAACTTGCAAATATTTCAAAAATTGAATAGTCCATTGCTTGCTTTCAAAAGTGTAATAGACTAAACATGATTGAATCTTTTCTTTCATGACTGCAAATAATAAAGTGCCCCAGGGTCCTGTTTCTGCAAATCAACCACTGCTGTGACTCTGTAGTGCAAATATTGAATACGTGGAAGACTGGACATAACATGTAATGAGCCAACGGCAGCCAGGCCTGAGAAATCACCTTTGCAAAAATCCATGATATTAGGTTATTTTTGCATTATTTAACTCTTTATTACTTTAAAAAAATTCATTGTTTGGGGACTGGGATCGGTTAGGCTGATTTTTATTATATTTATATTATACATGTGTATAAGTTTGCTAGGGCTGCCGTAACAAAGCACTACAGACCAGGTGGCATAAATATCAGAAATTTATTTTCTCTCAAATCTGGAGCCTAGAAGTCCAAGACCAAGGTGCCAGTGGAGCTGGTTTCTTCTGAGGCCTCTCTCCTCTGTCTTCTCCCCGTGTCTTCACATGATCTTCCCTATGTGTATCTGTGACTTAATTTCCTCTTCTTATAGGGACATAAGTCATGTTGGAATATGTCCCACCCTAATGACCTAATTTTAACTTATTACTATTAATTACTTAATTACAGTCACACTTTGAGGTATTGGGGGTTAGGACTTCAAATATGAATTTGGGGGAGACATATTCAGGCCATAAAATGTGTATATGATATTTGTGTATATATACATATATTAAACATGTATTATCAATTTTATATTAAATATATGCATATATACACATATAAAGATGTTCTGAGTTCAATATATTTATTGATTTCACTGGAATTTAAGTGAGGTAAACTCTCCCCACTTCGGGTAGAAGAAAATCTATGATACTAAACTCAGGGGGTCTGCTGGTAGCATATTATATCTTATTTAGAAAAAACCCATTCTATTAATGCTATTTTAAGGGCATTTCAATGACCTTTATCTCTGCCCTCCATCCCGTTCTTATCCAGAAACAGAGCCCACGTCTCAGCCCAGCGCTCACTGACACAGAGAAGATGGCCACGGTACCTGAACAGACTGCAGTAAGTGCCTAAGGGCAACTTGGCACTATTTTTGCAATGTGACTGGGATAATTCAAATGGATGTCAAATATATATTTATATATATATATATATATTTTAGCTGTACGCGGGCCTCTCACTGTTGTGGCCTCTCCCGTTGCGGAGCACAGGCTCCGGACGCGCAGGCTCAGCGGCCATGGCTCACGGGCCCAGCCGCTCCGCGGCATGTGGGATCTTCCCAGACCGGGGCACGAACCCGTATCCCCTCTATCGGCAGGCGGACTCACAACCACTGCGCCACCAGCGAAGCCCTCAAATATATTTTAATGTAGTTTCCTGGCAGTTTTTAAGCCTGTCATTTCCTTATCGTGGTACTCAAATTTCATTTCATTAAGTACTAAGTTGCTTCATGATACATTACAAGAGAATCCCAGCCAGTATTTTACAAGTGTGAGGAAAAACCTAAAAGTGGTGTGTTCTTTCTCATTTGAGTAAAATAAAGTGTTTCTTTCAACTTATAGTCTTTGTTCCCTTCCCTACCCCAAATTTACCACTCCACACCAAGACACATGAAAATGCTGCACTGAGAAAGCATAGCATGTAGTGATTCTACTCTACCAAACCTGCAGATATGAATAAAACATGCATATGTTGGGACACGGAGCTCAGCATTCCCATCCCTTATGGATGGAGGGAAGGGTGGAAGCCTGGTGGGACAGGTGACTGCTCTGCCCTAAGCTTCCAGAAAACTCTGGGGAGATGTAAGAAGAGGAGGGCTGAGGAAAACTGAAATGCAGTGGGCCTACAGAGAACAAAGCTATGGTGAAGTTCTCCATTTTTCCTACAATGACAGCTGCACTCATTGAGTTATCATAGTGAATCCAATTGCCTCTGGCGTGGTTTGGTTACTAAAAGAATATTCAGAAGCAAGGCCAGCTTCACAAACAAAGGGACTGGGGATCATACTTATACAGTAGGATTTCAGGGGCAAAAATGAAGTTCCCAATGACTTCCAAGTCCTCCTTCACATGCTTTCTAATATTTGAAATTTTGCCAAAGGTAATTTCCTTTTAGATTAAGACTTCATTAAAAAAAAATAAATACTTAAAAAATAATTACTCATTCCTGGCTCCCCTTTGTTCTGGACTTCGCACAGGTGAAGGGGGTAGAGAAAGGTTATTGAAGAGTAGGTAGACTTGAGGTGGATGGAACAAAAGAGTCCAATTTAAAGTATTGTACTTTGTGGGTTCTTAGGCAGATTGACAACGATTGAAATCCATAAAGTCCAAGATTGACTTTATCTAGATGTACAGAAAAAAGACAGTCTTTCCTGGGTCAATAAAATAACTGTCATGGACCAAGGATTGCAATCGGTCCACTATATGTTCGTGTGTGCCTGCACGTCTGAGTGTATATGTGTGTGGGCTTATGTGCATTTGTGTGCTAATGTGTATGCACATGCAGGTGTATTGTACCTGTGTGTGTATGTGTAAGGGGGTCAAGGCAAAGACAGACGATAGAAATTGGAATGAAGTTACAGGTATTTTCCTTGAGTAAGAAGGGAGTCTATAAGGGTTAGGGCATAGAGGAAGGAACATTTACCAAAAAAGATGAAAGAATACTAAACTTTGTAAATAGTACAAAGTTATCAAGATATGGGGGAGGTGCGCTGACAGCCAGGGTGATGGATCACATCCCAGGAAGTCCTCATCTTCTGAAAAGGCCCAGCCAATTGGCAGAGTGAGGCAGACAATCATACTTCTCAGAAGCTTCTCTTGGCATTTTTGGTATTTTTGTTTATTATTGACCTAAATTTCTAGTTTTGCATCGGTTTGTTTTAGGACCCCCCAAGTCAGCCTATACAACCTATACTTTGCTAAGCTAGTAAATTACAGTGAAACTCTGGTGTGGACAGTAAGAGGCAAGACCCTGAAACTTGTAGAAAACTCATGGTTTATGAAGAAGGGAGTGCTTTGGATTTAAAAAGTGAGTGGCGTATTCTTAGCAGCTAAGGAAGTGCCAATTTGGGGAAAATTAGAATATTTTTTAATAGTGTTTGTTTGGAACCATGTATGAAAAATAAGTGAATTTTAATTTTGGTGGTAAGAAAGACTCTCTCAAATACACGTAGCAACTGAAGGATTGAGCTCCAAATGATGGTCTAGGTAGAAGCCCCCATGAGGAGAGAAGGCCTGGGGTGAAGGCTGAGGGGACTTTGACACAGGTGAAGGGCCCAAGTCATCTATAGGAACACTGGCACTATAATGCTGGAATAAGGGAAACAGTGCAAAGAAATTCATATGGAGTGGCCTAGGGACCAGGGACTAAATGAAAGTTCAAGGAGATTTTTCAAATTCTCATTTTACAACTTTTCCCCAAAGTTCATAGTTTCAACATCTTCCTGGGTCTACAACCACCATATGTGGTTTACAGAATGAAGTATTCTGAAAAGATTTAAATTCCTAGAAAGTGTAATACAGGGCATTATATTACTGCTTGCATGCAAGACCAGGGCAGAGATGCAATGGGGATTATATTCTGAAACTATTAAGCCAATATATTTTAATCTTTGGTATCCTTGGTGATTCCTAGTTTCTAATATCTCAGGGCTCTTCTATCAAGAGGACTGGATACAGGATGGATATATAATATAAGATAAATTCCTGTCCATGGAAATAGGAGAAACCTGCTCTTCCAGCCATGGAGTATTGGAAATAAAAGAGGGAGAGAAGAAGGATGAGGAGACCAGACTGCAAGTATCTTTTTCCCCTACACCACCAGGGTCCACTTTAAGGAGGAAGTAGTGACATGTAGAAATGCCCAGATGAATGAGAAAGCACTCAAGCACGTCAGGGCTTCTCTGGCTGTAGCCCAAGGAAGGTGGCAGGTCTTTCCCACAAAAGAATGATATCACAGCTTTAGGGCATTTGTAGAGGGATGGGGCTAGGTATAAAAGATTAAACCCATTCCAGATACCTCCTGGAGAGGACAGCAGAGGCCTGCAGTCAAGACAAAAGGACTGTTGAGACTTAAGCCAGGAGAAGCGAATGGAATTCCTAACTAGAAAAGGACTTAAAAGGTCAGACAGAATCATTTATACCTCAGCCATCACTGTCCACAGATAAGGCTAAACCAACAACTCCACTGTGGAGATCAGCAAAGATACAGAGACTTTCCTTTCCTCTGTTATCAAGTAAGGCAAGAAAGTCAAGAGGGTGGGTGGGGGAAGGAGATCTGAAAAACTGAACATTAACCCAAAATAGACAGACTTAACTAAATAAGACTGAGTCTTCCAAAAGTGACCATTTAGACCCAAAGCCTCCGAGGTATCACTAACTAGTAATTTAAATTTTTGTGATAATCTCCCATATTTCCAAATCCTAGTAGCTACATGACAGCTTGTAAGGAAGGCATGATCAGTTAGAGATCACAATATATTCAAACTTCTTTGCATACCTACAACACATATATGCTTGAGATATCTCTATACTGAGATGGGAATGATATCAGTAAATAAAACAAAAAAGCCCATAATTAGAATCTTATTCAAAGACTAGATCACTGGCCATATGAAGCCTGTGGCTGCTACCACCTTGAGGTCTATCCAGAAGTAGACATCTTCTCCTATAAACAACTAAAGTTTACTTAACAGTTTGGGAGAAGGCCCCTCAAATTGTTAGAAAAGGGGATAAAGAGCCTTTTCTTCTCTCTTTCTGATCTAATGAAGACATAGAAGTTCAAAAATTGAGCCCCAGTAAATATAAAATGTTTATAATAGGACGGCATGTTAGAGGTGTATGGAGTCTTAATCTATATACTACCAACATGATTCATCACTGATGATATTAAGCTTGAACACAGAGCTGGGGTAATGTTTTCCAGATTTCTCCACTGTAAGGTTACTTTTTGCCCCTTTCCCTACTCTACTCTTTGGAAGCAAGGCACAAACTTCAGCCTATGCTCAATGGGTGAGGAATTAGGCTTCACTATCTTTAAGGGAGGAGTTTCTCCATAAATTATTTAGAATTCTTCTATATGGGAGACTTCTATCTTCTTCTCCATTTATTTATTCAGTCATTTATTTCTATTAGTATGAACTCATGAATATTTATTTGATACTTGACATGCCTCTATCATTTTGGTTTTGAACACTTCCTTAACTTCTGGTACAACAAGATACTCCAGGATCATTTTATATATTCTCTGACCCAGACCTAGAATCAGTCATTTCTCCCAAGTGCCCTGGTTCCTTTTATTGAAGAACAACATTAGAAACCAAGATTTGGGCCCCAGGTGTGTTCTTTGCTACCAGAGTGTCGTTCTGACTAAGCCCTCTCAGGGCACAGAACAGGAAATATATGTATATATTTTCTAACCCATATATACAAATGTACCTAAAATTATTTCTGTAAGTATCCATCTGTCTCTATATTAAGCTAAACATGAGTTTATACTGATGCTTCTGACTCTAATCTAGTATCACATTATTCATGGTGGCCTTCCCTCAACCCGCCTTGCTTATTTCTAACTTTCCTCTTCCACAGTGAGAAATCTGCTTAAAACTATGCACCATTCATTTATTCATTGATCAATCCCAGTATGCACGTGAAGCAGGCTCAGAATTGTTAATTCTGACAATTAACCCTTGTCCCCATGAGAAATAACTTTACCCAATAAACACAGTTCTTTATGTCTAGTTCCCTTTTTCTTGGACTTTCATTTCCCAGTCAAAACAGTTTCCCAAAGTTACTTAGATCGGCATCTTTTTTTATCTCCACCTTTCATGTCATTAAATATCCTGCCAAAGCATAGCTTCTAATGGCTGGATAGTGTTCCATAAAACAAGCAAGCTAAAACGAACATTTCCTTACAATGTTACTTTGAGTTGCTTTAATTATTATTCTGAGCACTTCATGTCTGTCCAAACACATAGATAAACTTAGATAAGAAAATTGTCTACCCAGAATCACAGAATTTTAGATTACAAAAAACTTTGGTTATCACCTAGTCTATTCTTGCAATCAATGCTGAAATATTCTCTCTCTGGCAGATATTTTCTGCAGGAATGTTAAATTCACTATTTTCCAAGGAGAAAGGGCCCTCCTTTGACTAGCTGTAATATTTAATATCTTCTCACTTCTAGTGTCCCCTAGTAAAATGCTGTGTTTTTGTTGTGGTTGTTAGTACCAGCTTTTAGGACATCAACTGTAATCTTTATTTTCAACCTTGCAAATATGCTTTAAAGAAATCAAATCCTTGAAACTCCTGAAGATAAAATAAGAAAAACAGCAATTGGCTTTTTATATGAGCACTTAAGTGAAGGTTCTGTTAATACGTCATGCTTTATTGGCATATTAAACTACATACTGTGCAACTTCTTCTTACCTAATTCTTGTAATTGAGAAAAAAAAAGATATACAATTACATTAATTTAAATTACACAGAATGTTCTGATTATTACTATTGGCTTATAAGACTTGTTACCTTAACATATCCAATCATCAGCAAGTTCTTTTAGTCAAATTATATCGATTAAAAAAATAATATAGGGAAGCAATGTGATACAGGAGAAAAAGTATATTAAACTAGGGACCAATAGCCCTGAGTGTTTGTTGCCATAGAGACATTAATTAATTTTGTAACCTTGAATATGTCACTGGACTGACTTTTGTTTCAGTTTCTGTGTCAATCATATGAGGGTATTAGAACATAAGTAGATAAACTCAAAGGATTCTTGGACTTTATTTATTTAGTCAACCCAAATTCATTTGCAAGAAGAAAGAAAGGGTTATAGCAATTTTTTTGTGAAAAATGTGGCTAATCATTGTTAACTGTGCGAAATGTCTTAAAATCTTGGAATAAGTGAGGCTGCTCAGTGCAGTATTGTGCAGATTCTGAAATCAGCCTGCCCTCACTCGAATCCCAGCTTTGTTATTCACCAGCTATGTGACCTCTGTAAGCCACAGGTTTTCTTTAAACTGCAGATAATGATGATAATCACCTTTCAGAGTGGTGGTGTGGATCCAATGAAAGGATGACTGTGAACAGCCCAGTCCTGGGCATGCAGGAAGAACTCAACAAATGACAGTCATTTTGGAACAGACTTATAAGGATATTTCAATAGTGAGGCAATGACTGAAAAGGTAATATGGTTGAGAATCTTATAAAAGGGACTTGAAGCTACTGCTAATCCTTCTGTGGAGGTTTGGGCTCCTGTATGGTTCACATATAATACTCTGGGTAGAGTAATAGCTACTCGGAGGGCAAGATCAGATGGTGGTGGATTGATCACCACAGTCTGTCAATAACTCAGACTCACAACTGGAAAGGTAATTGTGGCATTGTGCCAAACTCACTCAGAAAGGACTCCATTTCAGCCAGAAATATGGAAGCCCTAACCCCAAAGAATCAGTCAGAGCAGCAAGTGGAAAAAGGTAAAAGGTCCCTGAAATTGTTCAAATGTCTGAAGTGAGGAGATGGTAGAGGATCACAAACCTGTATGTAGGATATCAGACTGTGTTTATGACATCTTCACATTCTGAAAATACTTCTTTTTGTTTTTTTTTAATGTTTAGTACTGGTCTTCTGGAACATTTTGGACTCTATTAACTATGATAACGAGAAACGAAGAATGTGTGTCTTATCATGCTTGGCCCAGGTTTTGGTGATGGTGGCAGGAATGTAAATGAGACAACCCCAAGGGAAGAGCAAGACCCCAAGGGACGAAACTGGGGCTACTTGTACTGATGAGCCCTCCCCACAAGGATGTCCTCCTTCCAGAACAACTCTCTACTAAAATATATATATATATATCAGAAGGTTCTAGTTTTGTTTACCAAGGAAGATTGTACTCATTTATTCTGGCATCAGAAGTTGAACAAATACTTATTAAATGGTTAGTAGGCCCTGGGAATACTGAGCAAAACAAAACATGGTCCCTTCCCTAAACTCACAGTTAGAAGATCATGGTAAGAAAACCACAAAAATGCAGACTTTCTTAGCATAATTGGGAATAAAGCCTAAACTGTAAATCTTAGTCTTTCATTGGAGATTAGAGGACTCTTAAGTATCTTCGACTCAAACCCAGGGGAAACACAGCATTGGGCCAACACTGTTGCTTGTCTAGTTCTGAGTTTGGAGCTTAGTTATGGTCAACAGGCTTTTGGCAGTTCCTAAGAGGCAGTCTTATCTTTTCAGGTAAGTCCATGTGTGTAACCCACCTCTCAGTACCCCAGTGCCTCCGAGAACTGTGGGCAATTCCTGCTCTGAAACCCCAGCCCTGTGACAAGATTCTTAATGTAAAAAAAAATCTTTCTTTTTGCCTGGTACCCATTTGGACCCTAGAATACAGACTGTTCCAATCTTCCTATATGAGTGCTCTTGTTACTTCTTGCTTTATCTGAAGGCTCTATTTCTCTGTGCTTCTTCTTAACCTTTGCTTTCTTCAAGGGTCTAATTAGAGCCAACTTCCTCTATGATTATTTCCATGACAACCTTAATCCTCTTTGGTAATGTTCCATTTCCAAATGGAACTCATAGTCAGCATGAGATAATTTTTCACGAACCATCTCATGTTACCTGCCATCCGTTGTACTTATGTGTGTTTTGATTTGCCCAAATCATTTGCATGGATCTTGGGAGCTGAGATCATGATGCAAGTTTCCTCTCTCTTCCACAATTCGAGCCCAAAATGGAGTCTATTTTAGCAGCTTATTGAATGCTTGCTTAAAGTACTGCTGATTCTGAACTACATAAGACAAATATAAGGACAGGTTTAAAGAAGAATGGCAGAGAGCAACATTTATTTCTCAGAAGTTCACTGAGCCAAATTGAATATGTGTTATACTAAGAATATATTCAATTCCTAAATGCATGTATTATAAAAAAATATTCATAGTATATGATGTGTTGTCTAAAGCTCATCAAATCTTGAAGGAGTTCTAACATATCTTCATCAATTGATGAAAGTATTTTATTTCAGCACCCATAAAAGAACATCCATCTAAAATTTCTAAAGAGGCTTGACAAATAGATGTGTTGCATGTTTCTGTATTGAATACCAAACTAGATGAAAACAAAACAATGTTTTAATTTTTATTATTTCTCTCCCTCTTCATCTAAAGGACATTATTGAGACAACTGGTGAACTTTGAATAAGGTCTGTGAATAAAATAATGTAGTGATGTGAATATTCTGATTTTGGCAACTAGACTGTGTGAGAAAATATCCTTATTTTAGGAAATAAAACAAAGTATTTATTCTTTGCTAAAAGAAAAGAGTTTTAGGAAGTACAGTGAACTATTTATCCTTTCCTGAAAGAAGGACATTATCTCACATGACTGCAGTCTAATTATCAAAATTAGGAAATTAATATTGAAACATTACATTTACCTAATTATATAGCAAGTGAGAAAGAATGATAAAGCAAATGTCTTAAAAATTTGTCAGCTGGGGAATATGGATGAAAGGTATACAGGAATTCTTTGTACTATTCTTACAACTTTGTAAGCTGGAAATATTTCAAAATAAGAACATTAGATTTGTCATTCAAACCGGTAAAATATTTAAAGTATTATTTATGCTGGACATGCTGTCTTAGTCTGTTTGGACTGCTATAACAAAATACCATCAACAGGCTTACAAACAACAGAAATGTATTTCTCACAGTTCTGGAGTCCGGAACACCCAAGATCAAGACACCAGCAGATTCAGTGTCTGGTGAGAGCCTGCTTCCTGGCTCACTGCCAGCCATCTTCTTGCTGTGTCCCTACTTGGTGGAAGAGGTGAGGGAGCAACCTGGGGCCTCTTTCATGAGGGCACTAACCCCATTCACGAGGCCTCCACTCCTCCACTCTCATGACCTAATCCCCTCTCAGGGCCTCACCTCCAAATACTGTCACATTGGCGATTAGGTTTCAACCTATGAATTTTGGAGGGACACAAACATTCAGTCTATAGTTTACGCTCGTGTAATACATGTCTCCTACCTCTCAAGTCAGTTAACATTCCTATTTTACCTCTTGAGGCATGTTTTGTTCCAAATTTTGATGTGTAGTTCAGGCATGCCAGATCCTTCCTCCCAACCATGCTTCCTCTCCTACCATTTCCAAAACTCAGAAGCTTGAAATACTGAACTACAACGGCCTGTACAAAATGAGTGATCATGTAACACATATGTGTTAATTAAAGAATGAAGAGAAAGTGCTTTTCTAGAGTATCATTCTGATTCTAAATAAACAATCGAAAGGATGTTCATATACTAGTATTAATTTTATCGAAATGACATTTTACATTTAAGAAAATAGCATAAAGTCTAATACACATATGAGAAAGTTCCACTTCATTGTTTGACTTAAAGAACATCAAAAAAAAGTCAAGAGAATGGAGTTGGGCACCCCCCTGAGGAGTTGCGGCAAAACTCAGATGAGTAAATAGAGGACCCCAAAGGAAAAGTGATTTCCCCAACGTCACGTGGCTGATTGGAACCAAGGCTGCCACTGAGACCTGAACCTCCAGAATTCGCATCTGTGCTTTGGGCTCCCTTACAACAGTCATAAGTTATAAGATCTGGAAAGTCAGCCTCTACCTGTCAGGTGAACAGAGTGGGAGCTAATGCATTTGAGCTATTGCTTTTGAATTCTACCCAAGAGGATGCACACGGCAGGGAGGAAAACCCAGAAAGTGGCTACAGGGGATGCCGTTAGGGCCGGAGCTGAGTGGCAAGGTTGGAATCCTGAAACTGGACATCAGTATCCCACAGCAGGGAACTGTGCTCTGTGGAGACCTGCAGCTTCCTCAGAGAGCTCACACATGTGTCCCACGAGAGATCCAGGCCTTGGACGCCTGCCTACACAAGGCCTCTGTCATCACTCAACGTCACTAAGTAAAAATCAGCAACCCGGAGAGAATTCCAATGGATCCCAGTGAAGCAAAAAGACATTTGCTCCGAAAAGGAAGAAAACAATTCCACTCCTAATAGCATCAAGAAGAATAAAATACTTAGGAATAGATCTAACAAAAGAAGTAGAAAATTTGTACAATGAACGTTGTTGAAAGAAATTAAGGAAGACCTAAATAAACGGAGGGACGTCGTGTGTTCATGGACCAAAAGGCTTCATACTTTTAAGGGACTTTCTGAATTGATCCACAGATTTAATGCCTTGTGGGTGAGGGCCACGGCCAGGGCTCGCCTGAAGACTGCCCCGTTGGCAGCCCGAAAGGACAGCTCCCAGAAGGCAGAGTCTGGGTCAGAGAAACCAGTGAGAACCGGAAAATATCGGGCAGCAACCAGGGACGGGCAGTGGGATGGTCACTGCTGGGGGAGGGTCAGAGGGCTGGTGCTGGGGGGACGGCCCTGCCCTTGAGCTGGGAGGAGACACGCTCTCATTACACAGTCCTCTGTATTGAGTGGGTTTTGAAACTCTGTGTGTTGGGGGCTTCCCTGGGGGTCCAGTGGTTGAGATTCCATGCTCCCGGTGCAGGGGGTCCAGATTTGATCCCTGGTTGGGGAATTAAGGTCCTGCATGCCAAGATGTGCAGCCAATAAATAAATATAAATAAATAAATAAATAAATAAATAAATAAAATGGTGATTAAAAAAAAAGAAACACTTTGGAAAACTTAAAAAAAAAATTCTGTTTGTTGGGCCTTCCCTGGTGGCGCAGTGGTTGAGAATCTGCCTGTCAATGCAGGGGACACGGGTTCAAGCCCTGGTCTGGGAAGATCCCACATGCCACGGAGCAACTAGGCCCGTGAGCCACAACTACTGAGCCTGCGTGTCTGGAGCCTGTGCTCCGCAACAAGAGAGGCCGCGGTAGTGAGAGGCCCGTGCACCGCGATGAAGAGTGGGCCCCGCTTGCTGCAACTAGAGAAAGCCCTCACACAGAAACGAAGACCCAACACAGCCAAAAAAAAAAAAAATTCTGTGTGTTAATTTCCTTTCCAAAAAACCCTTAAAAAAAATAGACCAAGGAAGGAATCCCCTGGCCATCTGGTGGTTGGGGCTTGGCGCTTTCAGTGTGGGGGGCCGGGTTCAGTCCCTGGTTGGGAAGCTGGGATTCTGTGGGCCGCGCTGTGTGGCCAAAAGAGAAAAAAAAAGAAAAAAAGACCAATGATTGGATTTTTTTCAGTGTGGTATATCCATACCATGAAATATTATTCAGCCTTAAAAAGGGAGGGAAATTCTGACACAGGCTACAACCTGGATGAACTTTGAGGACATTATGCTCAGTGGAATAAACCAGTCACAAAATGACAAGTACTGTGTGATTCCACCTGCATAAGGTACTTAGAATAGTCACATTCATAGAGACAGAAAGTATAAGGGTGGGTGCTGTGGCTGGGAGGAGGGGAAGGGGGAGTTAGTGTTTAATGGGGACAGCGTTTCAGCTGGAGAAGACAGGAAGTTCTGGAGATGGACCATCAGAGCACCACAATGTGAATGTACTCAATGTCACTGAACTGTACCTTTAATAGTGGTTAAAACGGTAAATTTCATGTTACGTATATTTTGCCACAAAAGGAAAACACGGACTAATGAAAGATGGATGAGACAACTGCTTTGTCATTCTCTCTGAGTGACTAAGAGAACAATGATGCTGTTGACTGAGACAGGAAGTGGGGGGGAAGGAGCAGGTTTGCGGGAAGATGCAGTCAGCTCTGAGCATCCCTTAGGATGTGTCCCCTGTGTGCCCGTGTGGGCAGGGCTTTGTGCCCGCTGTCACCCACCCTCACAAGGTGGGTGTTCTTGTGTTAGCTTCTTCACAGGGAGCTAACAGGCCTGGGGCCAGGAGGTGACCCCAGGCCTGCCCGTCCCCCGTGCTGTGCTGGGGTTAGGGTGCCAGTGAGCCACCTCTGGGGAGGTGGCAAGCAGACAGGCGGGTGATGTGGAGCTTGCAGGATGCAAGACAGAGGATCCAAATTTCCTGAGCTGAGAGCCTGGGAAAGCCACGGGCATGGCTAGGCCCCCAGGAGGGGTGGGAAGAGGAGGAGAAGGACAGAGGCAGCTCTGGAGGAAGACCTACATTACGACACTCCCCCTGCACGGAAGCTGCTGGCATAGCATCCCCCAGGTCCCCAGGTTGAGGTCTGGGCCTCGCTTAGCACCTAGCCAACAGCTGCCTTGGGGCCTCCACCAGCTGCAGGAGAGGAGCAGGCTCAAAGTGACCTTATTCTAAATCAGGCCGGCTCTACTGCTGGCAGTTGGATCCCTGTCAGCACTTGGGCCTGCACTGGGCTGTGAAGAGCCAGCCTGGAGGAGAGGTACAGGCTGCACTGCTCTGCGGAGAGCAGGCCATCTCGGCGGAAGCAAAGACCCCAGCAGGCTGAGCCAGCTCGGGAAGACGGACTAGAGGGTGAGGCCTCCTGGTCGACTGGGTTTGTTGGGCTGGGGGCTGGGGGGGCGGGGCGCTGTGCAATTCCCAAGTCACGTGAAAAACTATACGCATTTCAAGGAGGAGGCCACTTCCCAGCTCTAAGTAATAGAAGCATCCAGAAGGGAGGAACCAGAGGCTTCTGCCAATTGATCTGGAGGCTGGGAAAAGGTCCCACAGTTATTAATAACCCCTGTGCTCTGGGAACTGATTTCATGCACCAGACAAAGGGATTAAAAAATTGCTCTTGAAGGCAAAGTGGTTTCGGCCAAAGCTCCACTTTCTGTTCTCCCAAGGAATGAGCATTTTTCTCCCCGGGGCATGCTGAGAGCTGATTGGCCTCATGATAAATCTGGTGGGCTGCGAGCTGTGCCACTGACTGGCATTGGTATACTTGTATAACCTCTGTCTTCCTAGTGTTTCTCTGGGGGCGACCCCCATCTCAGCTTGCTCAGGTAGTGGTGGGGGGAGGCGCGAAACAGGTGCTTGGGTGGCTTCTGGGAACCAGAGCTGAGGATGTACGCACTCAGGGCTGGAATCCTAGAAGATAGAGACTATTTTAATTCATCCTTGCAAAGTGAGTGCAGTGAACTTCACCTTGTGCAACAGGGATGTTGCAGGGATGTTCACTCCAGGGCTGTCCTTGGGCATGTCTGGGCCCACTCAGCAAGGGGTTACAAATAAATACATGAGAGGTCTGAGGAAACACTGTTAGAAATGATGGTCAGCTCCCTTCACTCACTCACTCACCTGTGTGCAAGCAAGTTTTTTTTTTTTTTGGCCGCACCAAGCGGCTTGCGGGATCTCGGTTCCCTGGCCAGGGATCGGGCCTGGGGCCCTGGCGGTGGGAGTGCCGAGTCCTGGCTGCTGGACCGCCAGGGAATTCCCCTAACTGTGAGGAACTGGACAGGAGGTCTGTGCTCCCAGACAGGACGCAGTGCCCGTCAAGTTCAGCCACTTTGAAAATGAATATTGAATGAATTGAACGCTGTTGGAATTAATTTTACAGACAACTAACCACTACTTATAACTCCCTTCCTGTGAGGATTTACTTCATCATCTCAGCTAAGGACAAAAGAACTACATCTTTACCTTGCCCCTGCCCTTCTACCGCTGGGGTCCCCAGTCCCCAAAGCAGGGTCAGGAGCAGGTATCCACAGGACAGTCATTTCCTCTGGCCCTGCCACTCGCTCCCTGTTCAATGCTGGTCAGGTCCATGTTTCCTCTGTGAAATCAGTGTGCCCGGTACATTCAAAGGTAAATTCTTCTTTACAATTCCTTTCCTGCAGACCCTCTGTCTGCTGATGAGAAAGTAGACCGTAGGTTTTCTAATTCTCTCAGAGCCTCCCACCTAGGCTCCCGCAAGAGCCACCCAGTGGGTCTTTTGTCCCTTCAAACTCATTTTCCTTCCTGCAGGAAGAGTGATTTTATTAAAACACAATCTGAAACAGGTAAAATTAAAAAGACTGATGTCAGAGAAAGACAAATATCATATGATATCACTTATATGTGGAATCGAAAATATGATACAAATGAACTTATCCACAAAACAGAAACAGACTCACAGACATAGAGAACAAACTTACGGTTACCCGTGGGGATAGCGAGGGTGGGGAGGGATGGATTGGGAGTTTGGGATTAACATACACACACTACTGTATGTGGAATGGATAACCAACAGGGACCTGCTGTGTAGCACAGGCAACTATATTCAACATCTTGTAATAACTTATAATGGAAAAGAATCTGAAAAAGTATAACTGAATCACTTTACTGTGCACTTGAAACAGCAAAACACTGTAAATCAACTATAATTCAATAAAAATTAAAAAAAAAATGACTGACAGGGCTTCCCTGGTGGCACAGTGGTTGAGAGTCCGCCTGCCGATGCAGGGGACACAGGTTCGTGCCCCGGTCCGGGAAGATCCCACATGTCGCGGAGCGGCTGGGCCCGTGAGCCATGGCTGCTGAGCCTGCGCGTCCGGAGCCTGTGCTCTGCAATGGGAGAGGCCCGTGTACTGCAAAAAAAAAAAAACTGACTGACAGACCAAGAGTTGACATGGACGTGGAGGAACTGGAACACTCACACACTTTAGGTGGGACACAAAATGACCACTTTGGAAAGGAGTTGGGCCGTTTCTTACAAAGTTAAACATACATTTACCATGTGACCCAGCGATCTCTCTCCTGGGTATTTACTGAAGACAAATGAAAACACATTCCTACAAAAACTCATACTATTTTTTTAATAGAATTTTTATCTGTAATAGACAAACACTTCTGGGAACCAGAGCTGAGGATGTACGCACTCAGGGCTGGAATCCTAGAAGATAGAGAATATGTTAATTCATCCTTGCAAAGTGAGTGCAGATCTGGATGATAGCAGCAGTCTGGTACCAGAAAGAAACAACCCACACGTCCATCCACTGGTGAACAACCATGGTCATCCACACAATGGAATATGAATTAGCAACTAAAAGGAATGAACTACTGATATGCACATCAAAATGACGAATCTCAAAAGCATTATACAAATGAAAGAACTTAGACATGGAAGACCACATACTGTATAATTTCATTTATATGAAATTATAGAAAAGGCAAAACTATTCTTTCAGAAAACTGATTAGTGGTTGCCCAGGGCTGGGAATGGGGAAGAGGATTGACTGCAAAGGGCACAAAATAACTTTTTTGGGTGATGGTGGTTTTAAAACTGTATACATTTGTCAAAATTCATTGAAATTTCTTACTTAAAATTGGTAAAATTTGTTGTATATAAATTGCACCTGAAGAAAGCTGATTTTTAAAATACAGGCATAAAACTACTATATATAAAGCAGATAATGGGGTCCTGCTGGATGGCATGGGGAGCTGTGTTCAATGTCCTGTGATGGATCATGATGGAAAAGAGTGTGAAAAAGAATATATATGTGTATATATATATATATGTATATGTATAACTGAATCACTTTGCTGAGCACCTGAGGTTGGCACAGCATCGTAAGTCAACTATACATCAATTTAAAAAACAATAATAATAAATGAAGGCATATAATAATAAAAAAAACCCCCACAGTCTGCAAAAAAATTGAAGAAGTGATAGAGGATTGCACAATGTGGAGACTTGACGCAAGATCTGTTAGGAGGCAAGTTCCGTCCGGTGAGGCCTGGTGTGGGAAACGGAGCCTCATGCAGTACTCTTCTAAGGCCGTGGTTCTCAGGGCATCAGAAGAGCTTGGAGAACTTGGCAAAAACACGAAGTCCCAGGCCCTCCCCTACGGTAATGAGCTTGGTCCCCTGTGCTGCTTATGAGGCTCTAGGCTTATCGGACTTCACTTGTTTCATCAAGGTCACCCTGCTTGCCCCCTCAGAGCTTGGCACACGTTCTTTCCTTTCCTGGAATGCTTGAGCAACTTTCTGATTCCCGAGATTGGGTTAAGTCCACCTGCTATGCCCATGGCTTACTGTACTTGCCTTTCATCAGGTATACCACATTTAAAAATTTTATTTTATTGAGGTATAGTTGATATGCAGTGTTGTGTTGGTTTCTGCTGTGCAGGGGTGATTTGGTTTTACATAAATATGCATTATATTTCCTGTTCTTTTCCATTGTGGTTTATCACAGGATATTATTTATTTGTTTACATTTTGTTTTTGGCTGTGTTGGGTCTTCGTTGTGGTAAGCGGGGGTTGCTCTTCGTTGCAGTGCGCGGGCTTCTCATTGCGGTGGCTTCTGTTGTTGCAGAGCACGGGCTTTAGGTGTGCGGGCTTCAGTAGTTGTGGCACGTGGGCTTCAGTAGTTGTGGCTCCTGGGCTCTGAAGCACAGGCTCAGTAGTTGTGGAGCACGGGTTTAGTTGCTTCGCGGCATGTGGGATCTTTCCGGACCAGGGATCGAACCCGTGTCCCCTGCATTGGCAGGCAGATTCTTGGCCACTGCACCACCAGGGAAGTCCCTCTCCATGTGTTATTTTTTTTTAATTTAAGTATAGTTGATTTACAATGTTGTGTTAATTAGCACAATGTTATGCTAATCCCAAACTCCCATGTACACTTAAAATTTTGTAAATAAAATTTTATTTTATGTAAATTATATCTCAGTAAAGCTGAGTTTTGAAAATGATGGGAAAAAAAAGTCAAAGTATTACTTTTCAATTATGTCCTTCCATACCTGCCCACTTTAAATAAAAGATGGCCCACCAAAGTCACCAATGCTTGATTAACCTCCAAAACAGTGCTGGTTTGTGCAGTGGAAGTGTGACACAAGCTGAAATTCAGGAGAACTGATGGCAAGAAACCACCATGGAGTAGAAGAGAAGAGATGACAGTGTAATTGGCAAATAACAAGGTGGAGAGTGAGTGGGGGCAAGTCTTTCAAGAAATGTGACCTGAAGAGGGAGAGAACTGGAAAGGGGTACAGTCCCTGACATTTGTTTCCTTCCTAGAACTTACTGTTATTTATAATTTTTTAAAATTATTTCTTTTTTTTTTCTATCCTACCAGCAAGCTAGTTGGTAAGATATACAGTAAGTCTTACATGAGGGCAAGAACTAGGTATGTTTCTTATTCACTGTTGCATTCCCAGTAGAATACCTAACACAGTCAACAAATAGGAATGATTGAATGAATGTATGAGACAAGCTTGAATTTTTGTTTTTCACTCAATAGCAAAGCTTCGTCCAGCTTACGTATGGAGACATTGGTTCTTGTTTGGTTTCCAGAATGTGGGTTACTTATATGCCCAGCCATTATAATCAGACTATATTTAACCTTTAGGCTAATAAATATACATGTGAGGACAAACTCAGAGTGCCTCATCTGATTTGACACCTGCCTATACATTCTACCTCTAGTTCATCAGAAAGCTTCCTAGGTGCAACAGCAAACATCAAAGCATTTCAGCCTTTAATATGGTTAATGCCTCCATCCCTTCTTCTAAAGAGAGAAGGCACAGGGAGCTCTGGCCGGCAGGGGTGAGGGGAATGTAGGAATAGGATACTCTGAAAACAAGAGCTGGCATTTTGGGACCAGAGCTAATGGGGTGAATTCATATTAGATCTGGGTGATAGCAGCAGTCTGGTACCAGAAAGAAACTGCACATTGATGGGGACTGTCAGAGGCCTCAGCTTGTTTTGGATGAACCCTGCCTGCACTCTTCATCTCCCTTAATTTTGATCAGTGGTTCATGAAATAAACAATGATTCACTTCCAGTTGATAATGATAAAAGAGTTGCCTTGAAGAGAACATCGGAGTATTAGTTACCAGCAATTCTGGTTTGAAAATTGATCAGTTGTGAGTTTCCAACAGTGACTAATGTACCAAAAAACTGAATTGGTGGCTTGCAGATCTCAGCATTGGATGTGAACCATAGTGAATCATGGGCACTAAACAACCAGCTGTACCTTGGTGACACCGAGATGTTTTTCTCGGCCCATTCAATCTACAAAAAGCTGATGGGAGGGATTTAAATAAAGAATGACAGCTCTTCTGATATGATAATTGTCTCCTGAATAGGAAACCTTAATCCTAATAGGCAGGTTTGACCAAAGCACATAAAAACAAACATGTTTTTAAGGAGGATTTTTATGCTAGCAAAGACATTTTACTCTAAGACATTTGTATTGTGGCCACTTTGTAAATATTTGCAGGATGAAGATAAATACCTCAAAGAATTCTACCAATGGTTACTGGGAGATGTGGGGAAATAGCAAAAGTGAAAATAATATCTGGGCTTTCTAACAGATGGAGTCATAGAAATACTTGGAGTTTTGTTAATATGAAAGATTTGCATTTTTCGTCTATTAGAGATGGTGCGACAGGGGGCACACACTCATGACAAAGAAGGAAAAGACAGGCAGGGTTTCCCACACTGCTGAAATGGATCGAGTCACTAAACTTGGTTAAATGTTGCTTTCTATTCTTCTAGAATTTATTGTTTCTATTTTAATTTTGTGCATTTATACTATTATATATGAACTCAGGGACCTTTGAAAACATGACCTATACTTTAGAAATTTAATAAGTATGACTTAGGTCTCCCAGCTCAGGGGAGTATTCCATTCAACCAATAAATTTAAGACTGAAGAGGAATAACTATGTTCTACCAACAGCTGTTATACAGAAAAACTATGCAGTATCTCCAAGCCTTTATTAAAGGGCATTTTCTTTCAAAGATTCATAAATTGGAGGATTGTTCTTGGACTCAGAGTTGCTATTCCAGGCTTTAGCTATTAGAATGAAGGCCTATAATAGGGAGGTTACTAGTAACTAATGTAACACTGTTTAATTAATCCTTTTTCCTTAAACCTTACTCACCTTTAAGAGATGAGGAAAAGATCCTAAGTTAAAGACCCTCACGGTCAGTGTGGGGCTGACATTGCATTACTGTAGAAACATATCCCACGATTTTTAAATGCACCTTCTAGTTGTAGGTAAAGCACATAATTTGCAACCAAGACGATTTTTTAAAAATACTGAAAATAAATATTTCTAAAAATTTTTCAGAAAAAAATTCATAAGGATTATATATCTTCTTATAAAGCATCAGTTAATCACAAAGTCAAAATACTTTTAATCATCCTTTTATCATCTTTAGTGAAGTCCTCTATCTAAAGAAATTTTCAAAACTGTCCTAGAGTATTATATACTTGAAAGTCCTCACCAAAGTAGTTAATTCAGCAAGAGTGTATTTAATGCTTACTGTGTGCCAGGCACCATGCTAAGTCCTAGGGACACAATAAGTGAGATGCTATCCTGCTCTCAAGTAATGTGATCTGAGCATAAATATGTAGAGAACTTAGCCACCATTTTGATTTTAATGCATTTCTTTAAATTTTTAAAGGTTTTTAAATTTAAAACCCTATGAACTATTTATTCTCTAACTTTCTACTAAAAAATGAGAATAACAGAGTGAAATTTCACCACAGAATTTAATTTAAGAGCCTTTTATTCAGTACCTGGGCAACAAGTAATTCGAAATGACCTCTATCTCTTGGGAGAAAAATGAATATGCTCTGGACAAGACAAATCAATTAATAGCCAAATCAGTAAATACATTTAAAATTTTCCTGGGGATTATTCATGTTTAAATATAGATATCTCTCCAGCCTTCTCTCTCACCTTCTGAATATCCTCCCTGTTCCTATTTCCTCCTGTCCTAATCGTGGGTTGACCCGGTACAAGTCTAGCATCTATCAGCAACATTCTGCAAAAACATTCTTGCCAAGCTCATCACTGATGGTCCTCTTAGAGTGAAATCCCATAGACACTTTGCATTTTGATATTATTTGATATATTGCTAGCATTTGACTATTGACATTGTTATATCTCTTGATATTCTCTCTTCTCTTGGCATCTATGACACACCCTTTCTGGACTTTTCATTCTTTTTGTCCCCTCTTTCTCTGTCTTCTCTCCAGATGCCTCTTCTGCCTGCTCCCAAATAAAAGAGCTCCGTAGGTTTACTCTAGTAGATCTTTTATTTTCACTGTACACCCACTCAAACACCTCATACATGTAGATAATGACATCTACAAAAGTATAAAAATGTAAACCAAGAAATAAATGTTAGTTATATTTCTGTCTCAGACCTCACTCCCTCACTCCTCAGCTTCAGATCCCATATAAGGACCTGCTTACTAGGTATCTCAATTAGTACATCAAGTTCAGCATGCTCAAGCCTGGATTCATTATGCCTCCATTTAAGACTCAGTTCTCCGCCAGGATCTCCTGTCTCAGTGAGTAACATAAGCTCCTGTTCAGCTGCTCAAGCCTAACTACTCAATGATACCCTAAACTTCTCCCTCTACCTCACTCGACATACCTAACCAATCATGATGTTTCTGGCCCCTACTTATCCTGAGATGACACTTCAGCCCTAGCAAAACCATCCTGAGAGCTCACCTTGAACCTACACCTTGGTGGGTATTACCTCCTGCCCCCATATTTCTCACTGGATAGAAAATTATGCTGTCAGAGTCCTTATTTTCTCTCTCAAAGTTGTATTCTCAGCAACATGGAGAGCACCTGGTGCTCATAATACCAGTCATAACATGTCATAATACCAGTTAAAACAACTAACACAATAGTAAGTAGTAAAACCAGGACCGAAAGCTAGGCAACTGGCTTCAGAGTCTGCTTCTAACCACTATTTCATATTGTACTCAGAGCTTAAGTATTTACTTAAATAAGTTAAATGCAAACAAGACTTGCTCTTAATTCAGCAAAATTAAGTCTCGAAGGGCATGGGATTGTGTTAATGCCCAGGCATAAATATACACCTGAGAGTTAAATCCCTCAGATATAAATACAGAATTTACTTTTTAAATGAAAATCTCTAAATAATATGACAACACATTAATTCAACAAAACAGTAATGCAACATCAATCATCTTTTTAGCCAGAAGTAGGAAACAACATCTAGCAAGAAAATCAGGTGAAGCATATCCTTGGATTCTTCTGCTGAGAAGTAGCCAGATTTAAATGGAGCTTGTTAATTTAGTGCAATGTTTAAAGTTAAGGTGACTGATTCAGTAGGTACAATTACATGCTTTGGGCTAAAAATGTTCTGCTTTTCCTCACAGAGGCAGCTTTTAATTAAAGAGACATGTTGAGATAGAAGGAAGGCTGAAGGCAAAAAGACAAAATCCATCCGGAGAGAAGATATGGGCTAATTTATTATTTGAGAAGTGAGGAAGAATGCTGTGCATAATCTAGTTGCCCCTGGAACCTTTCATGAATCATTGTCTAATGTAAAAATTCTGTTCATAATGATGATGGGATTATGGAGCATATTAAAATATAATTAGCATCCTCTCTATTAAAAATCAATATGCAGTACTTTTCTAGTTAAAAATGTCGAGTCACAGAACCTTCAAGTTTGATGAAAATTTAAAGTGATTTACTTTTTTCTCATTCATTGTGAAAATCCTGTATAGCAACCCTGAAGGACTATGTAGCCTTGGCAGGAATACTTCCACTGATGGGGATTTCAGCAGTTCATCAGGCAGGCTCATTCAGCACTCAGACGCTCTCATTATTAGGGAATTCTTTCATACATGTATCCAAAGCTGCTTCCATGTGACTTAACACTCATTGACTCATATCTTAGTCCATTTGGGCTTTTATGACAAAGTATCACACACTGGGTGGCTTATATACAACAGATATTTATTTCTCACAATTCTGGAGGCTGGAAGTCCAAGATAAAGGCACCAGCATGGTTATGTTTGGTAAGCGCCTCCTTCCTAATTCATAGCTGGCACCTTCTCTCTGTGTCCTCACATGGTGGAAAGGGCTAGGGGTCTCTGTGAGGCCTTTTTTATAAACTCACTTATCCCATTTCTGAGGGCTCCACCATCATGACCTAAGCACTTTCCAAAGGCCCCACTGCCTAATACCATCACATAGGGCATTAGGATTTCAACACAGGAATTTTGGAGGGATACAAACATTCAGACTATAGCAGTCCATATTCTGGCCTCTGGAGCAAAGCAGACAGAATTACTCACTCTCCCACACCTTAATCTTACAGTAGAAAATAGCATTGTAGAGCTGAAAAGGACCACAAAAAATAACAAAACATCCCTTTTACAGAAAAGAAAATGGAAACTCAAAGTAGTCATACAGGTCACACAGTTGGATATTAGTAGAGTTATTACTAAAACCCTTCTAACTGACATTTCCCCTGATTCTCAGGTCGTTTTTATTAGTTTATCCCATTTATTATTATTATTATCATGTCACTCTTCCACACATGTATGTTAAGACAATAATTGTTTCTCAAAGTGAAATTAAGCAAACACTCCCATTTACCATTGCAACAAAAAGAATCAAATACCTAGGAACAAATTTACCTAAGGAGACAAAAGACCTGTATGCAGAAAACTATAAGACACTGATGAAAGAAATTAAAGATGATACAAACAGATGGAGAGATATACTATGATCTTGGATTGGAAGAATCAACATTGTGAAAATGACTATACTACCCAAAGCAATCTACAGATTCAATGCAATCCCTATCAAACTACCAATGGCATTTTTCACAGAACTAGAACAAAAAATTTCACAATTTGTACGGAAACACAAAAGACCCCGAATAGCCAAAGCCATCGTGAGAAAGAAAAATGGAGCTGGAGGAATCAGTCTCCCTGAGTTCGGACTATACTACAAAGCTACGGTAATCAAGACAGTATGGTACTGGCACAAAAACAGAAATATAGATCAATGGAAGAGAATAGAAAGCCCAGAGATAAACCCACGCACATAGGGTCACCTTACTTTTGATAAAGGAGGCAAGAATATACAATGGAGAAAAGACAGCCTCTTCAATAAGTGGTGCTGGGAAAACTGGATAGCTACATGGAAAAGAATAAAATTAGAACACTCCCTAACACCATACACAAAAATAAGCTCAAAATGGATTAAAGACCTAAATGTAAGGCCTGACACTATAAAACTCTTAGAGGAAAATATAGGCAGAACACTCTATGACATAAATCACAGCAAGATCCTTTTGACCCACCTCCCAGAGAAATGGAAATAAAAATAAAAATAAACAAATGGGACCCAATGAAACTTAAAAGCTTTTGCACAGCAAAGGAAACCATAAACAAGATGAAAAGAAAACCCTCAGAATGGGAGAAAATATTTGCAAATGAAGCAAATGACAAAGGATTAATCTCCAAAATTTACAAGCAGCTCATGCAGCTCAATATCAAAAAAAAAAAACAACCCAATCCAAACATGGGCAGAAGATATAAATAGACATTTCTCCAAAGAAGATATACAGATTGCCAACAAACACATGAAAGAATGCTCAACATCATTAATCATTAGAGAAGTGCAAATCAAAACTACAATGAGATATCACCTCACACCAGTCAGAATAGCCATCATCAAAATACCTACATACAATAAACGCTGGAGAGGGTGTGGAGAAAAGGGAACCCTCTTGCACTATTGGTGGGAATGTAAATTGATATAGCCACCATGCAGAACAGTATGGAGGTTCCTTAAAAAACTACAAAGAGAACTAACATACGACCCAGCAATCCCACTACTGGGCATATACCCTGAGAAAACCATAATTCAAAAAGAGTCATGTACCACAATGTTCATTGCAGCTCTATTTACAATAGCCAGGACATGGAAGTAACCTTAGTGTCCATCGACAGATGAATGGATAAAGAAGATGTGGCACATATATACAATGGAATATTACTCAGCCATAAAAAGAAACAAAATTGAGTTATTTGCAGTGAGGTGGATGGACTTAGAGTCTGTCATACAGAGTGAAGTCAGAAAGAGAAAAACAAATACCGTATGCTAACACATATATATGGAATCTAAAAAAAAAAGAAATGGTAATGAAGAACCTAGGGGAAGGATGGGAATAAAGACTCAGACCTACTAGAGAATGTACTTGAGGACACAGGGAGGGGGAAGGGTAAGCTGGGACAAAGCGAGAGAGTGGCATGGACATATATACGCCACCAAATGTAAAATAGGTAGCTAGTGGGAAGCAGCCGCATAGCACAGGGAGATCAGCTCGGTGCTTTGTGACCACCTAGAGGGGTGGGATAGGGAGTGTGGGAGGGAGGGAGATGCGAGAGGGAAGAGATATGGGGATATATGTATATGTATAGCTGGTTCACTTTGTTCTAAAGCAGAAACTAACACACCATTGTAAAGCAATTATACTCCAATAAAGATGTTAAAAAAATAAAAATAAAAAAAATAAAGAAGTTTCCCCATTAAAAAAAAAAAGACAATAATTGTTTCTTGATTAGCTCTTGAATGGTCAAAGTTAAACAACCTTGTTAGACTTGAATAATAACCATGAAACTCAAAGCAGGAAAACCAGCAGCAGCTCATTTGTTTCTCAGTCAAGAATAAAGTTAATCATGATCAAAAGATGCCCACCCAAACCATGAGAGCACTAGATAAAGTACTTTTAAAAAATATAAATATACTAATCATCAAAAAAACCCCACATAATTTTTTCTGTGCAACAGAGTGGAATTGAAGTGGACAGTTGTACACAGATGCACACAGCAATGCACTATGTTTTCCAATTTCCAGGCATCTAAGTAATCACAGACCACAGTTTTTACCAAATGCTTTGCCACTATAATACCTGTATTACTATCTTTCCAGCCTTCATTAGTTTTCTTGCCATTTGCTGTCCAGCCCTCAAGACTAAAATTTCTGCTTTCTGCTGTGACAGCACTCCATTTCCAGGGATCAGTGACTGGATACATCAGGATAGGCTGGTTTATGTTGCAGTATCAAATAATCCCCCAATCTCAATGGCTTACCATTTGCAGAGGTATATTCCTCGCTCACACTACATGTGTTGTAAAGGATGCTGGGCTTATCCAGGTCATTCAGGGAACCTGAATGACAAGTGCTCCAGCTAGACACAGACTTCCACAATGGCTACCTAGAAAGGAGCCCCTTTCAGTGCTTCTCGCTAGCAATTAAATGCTTCTAGAGGTGACACAAGCCTCTTTCACTCACATTTTAATTGGTCTAAGCAAGTCATGTGATCAGAGGGGGCAGAAAGGTACAAACCTCTCATGTGTCTCCAAGGCAAGGAATTGAATTATCCAGGAAGCCCTAATGACCACGAGCTCTCCCAACTCCTTCCTCCACCGATTCCCCGACTAATCACAGAAGAGTGTCTTCCTTATTTTTTAAAAAGTTGAGCCTTTGGGAAATATCCCAAGATGCTTCCCCTCAAAAGCATATAAATTTTGTCTCTAGAGAGTAAATAAAGTGGGGAGATAGAAGCTAATATAAATATCATACTACTTATTTTTTTTATGTCTACATTTATGTCTACATTTACTTCAGACACAGGTGAGTGAAAAGGGGTATTGGTAGCCCCTCTGGAAAATAGAACAGTATATGGCATTAACCTAGGATTTTGATTTTAAATTTTTATTCTTTTTAATTAACAAAAGGGCTGGGAATGGGGCTTTGGAAGGGAAGTTCTATAAATAGTCTGCCCTTTCCCATTTAGTATTTTCAAATCAACCACAATTTAGTCTCCTCCCAGGCATAAAGGCCCATGTGTTATAGCAGACTCATCTTTGCACAATTACAGAAAGAAATAGGAACCATTCTTTCCAATGTAGAGACATCTATCACTAAGAATCAGAAAGAACTTAGACACACAGTTGCAAACGAAATAGTTTCTGACAGGCATTTGTGAGTTAAAGCAGCTACACTTAGGTAAAGGTAAGTTTACTACAACAAAATTGCATGTTGTACTGTTTAAACTCATAATCACATTGCAATGTATAAAAGCTTTCCTTTGCAAAATTTCTTCACCACAGATTTATTACACGAATATGTCTCTCCTTAACTAGGGTAAAACCAAAAGAGAATACCTCTTTTTGAGTGGGTGACACATAGTATGTAAATACTATCTTTTATTTCATTTAAAACCTTGCCAATGATTTCTGTATTTTTATCTCCTAGAGCTAAAAAAACAAATGCCCTTTACACTTGCTAAATCCCTTTTATCTGAAAAGTATGAACAAAAAGGGAGATTTTTTTGCTTCCCACATAATTTCCATGTTCAATATTTTGCATCAGATTTTTCTCTTTTAAAACCATGAATACTGTTGTCAAGATAATCTAACGGTATGTAATGGATAAAATAGGAAAAAATATATTCAAAGCGGCATTTAAATTTTCCTCCAGTTGTTTTATGCTCTCCATGATTTGAAATATTACTTCTGAAACATAACAATAAAAATCATCTCTCAAATATATTACCTAATAATCAATAATTTTACAGAAACAATGACTACAAGGATAAGTGTGAATTTTAGTTTGCTCTCCATTTAAGAATATTATCTATTTGTCAGTGACTAAATTATTTTACAACATTCAAAATACTCTTTAGATTATCCATTGGGACTGTGTTATCACATATGTCAAAAATAAACACACTTGTATAAACAGAGATTGGTAATACATAGATTTGAGTAATAACGTTCAAGGAAAATGTACTAAGATGATTAAGGAAAAATCTAGTATGGATTCCTCTCCTCTGAAACAACAATTGCAACTAAGAGTAGCTAATGACAACAATAATAGAGGCATTCAGATATGCATGGCTCATCTTTGCAAATGATATACGTGTGACCTTGGTAACTGGCCACATTGAACAATAATCAATGAGCTGCCTTCGAAGATACATTAAATGATACAAAATATCTGTAAACATAGTAAGTAGATATTTTAAAAGAGAGATAGTCCATAAAGACTTTTAATATTAGAGTTTATCTCCTTTTAAATTATGATTCTTAAAACCCCTGTACAGAATTCTATAGGGTAGAATGATTTCCCAGAATCTCACGTTCTTGTTTAGCACCATTATCTAAACAAGGATTAAGGATAATCATTTGGAATTTGCACACCGATGTATCCTTTGTTTTTCTAGAGACAGTCTAATATAATGCTTAGTAACTGGGGCCCTGAATTCAGAGACCTACGCTTATAATAATAGCATTTACTTACAGGGTTATCAGGATTAAATGAGTAAGTTCTTAGCATAGTGCCTGGAGCAAAACATATCTTCAATGAATACTTGCTAAAATTATAATATTACATATTATTTAGTCAAGCTACATGGGGAACTTACAAACAGGAAACAATATGAAGGAAATGTGCCATAAAATAGGCCACACTTGACTCTGAGGCAAGTTGTGAATAAACACCTACAAAATCATATTCATTTTTACAACGTTATTGAAAAATCTACTTTTTGTTTACTTGCTGTTAATTGAGTTCAAAATGCCATACATCTGAAGCACCATTTAGTAATAGTGCTAAAGCACAAAGATAGCTTAGAGTGTATATTTTCCCCCAAGTACTTAGTGACCATGACTTTTGTAGCTTGTACCTGAAAAAAATCAACCCTCAGAGTTAGATCCAAGAATAAACAGACTTCTTTTTTTTTTTCATTTTGAAAGGCAGGTGAACAGAATGCAATTTAGGAAGCACAAGTCATCATCAATTACAAGGCTTCTGGGTGTTAATGTAGATAACTTTTCATACATCGGGTTGAATCACTGTCACGTGGCCTGGTGGAAGTGCCCTTCTTGCTGTCTCTATATTCCTACCATTTCTGTCTACCTTCTTCAGATATACATAAATAATGTTGACTCCACAAAAGACAAAGTTCCATAAGACATGGATTGTTTTTTAATTGCAATGATTGGGCTGGAGAGCTAAAGGAAATTATTGGTACAAAAAGAAGTGCCAAAGAGCCAGATGTGGTCTGTAAAGAGGTTCCTTCACTGTATGATTTCTTCAAAGCAAAATTATATCCTGTCAAATACACTGGAAATTCAGTACTCACTGGGGACATTTTTATACCCGATTCCATTGATGAAACTTATAGCTTATTTTTGCTGACTCAAAAACCTACTTACCTCTGGTAAAATCTTATTCGCTTTACTATATTAGTAAATGTATCTCTTGTAACTGTGTATATGCAACAATGTGTAAGCAGAAATTAATTGATAAATAGGATAATGGTTTTCATCATTTTAATGGAGCACAGTGTCCACTAGAAGTGCCTCTCTAGACAGAATTTTATATATCTAAAGAAAACGAAATCCACCGCAAGTCCTTGTGAATGAGGCAAGACATATGTCAATAAATGAAACAATCTCTTACCAGAATAAAATAATCCTAACATTTCCTTTCTTCCAGAAAGCTCTTGCAGATTTTCCCCAATCAGGATAGGGCTTGTCCTGAAGCATCATATCAGTGACCTGAAGCAATGAAAGAAACTTATTTAGCACTTTCAGAAATCTTCCATTCAGGTTTAAATATGTATATAATTCACATTTTGTTAAGAATAAAATATGTATGTATTTTAACATTAGAATATATGCAGAGATGAAAATTAGAATATACTTCAGTTAAAAGTTTTAACAGTTCATTTGACTTCACATAATGAATGAGCATATTTAAGGCTGTTCAACGTATCAAATAGTGATATTTTTTAAAAAAACATCAAGATTACCTTATCCAAGGAGGCATCTTTAAGATACTATTAACTTCTCCATAGAAACAAAAACATAATAAATAAAATGTCATATTCTTTTTAAGTTTGTCTAAATCAGAATCTCCAAAATTCAAACATTTCCTGATGTGTCTAGATTTTTACCTATATCACTAGTCAAAATATTACCTTCCTTTCTCTCCCTTTTTCCCTTCAATGATGTGTGAGATATAAGCCATGAACCCTTTTTATGGCATATTATTCTAATTATCCAGTATTGTTCCAAAAATGTTCCACCTCTTTTTCTCAGGTGCACAAATCCTGCCCGTCTTGGGTAAAGTCACATCACCACTGTGATGTTTTCACCATTCCCTCCAACTGTGGGAGCCTGATTCCTCCAGCTCCATTTTTCTTTCTCAAGATTGCTTTGGCTATTCAGGGTCTTTTGTGTTTCCATACAAACTGTGAAATTTTTTGTTCTAGTTCTGTGAAAAATGCCATTGGTAGTTTGATAGGGATTGCACTGAATCTGTAGAATGCTTTCGGTAGTATAGTCATTTTCACAATGTTGATTCTTCTAATCCAAGACATGGCATATCTCTCCATCTGTTTGTATCATCTTTAATTTCTTCATCATTGTCTTATAGTTTTCTGCCTATTGGTCTTTTGTTTCCTTAGGTAGGTTTGTTCCTAGGTATTTTATTCTTTTTGTTGCAGTGGTAAATGGGAGTGTTTTCTTCATTTAACTTTCAGATTTTTCATCATTAGTGTATAGGAATGCCAGAGATTTCTGTGCATTAATTTTGTATCCTGCTACTTTACCAAATTCATTGATTAGCTCTAGTAGTTTTCTGGTAGCATCTTTAGGATTCTCTATGTATAGTATCATGTCATCTGCAAACAGTGACAGTTTTACTTCTTCTTTTCCTATTTGGATTCTTTTTATTTCTTTTTCTCCTCTGATTGCTGTGGCTAAAACTTCCAAAACTATGTTGAATAAGAGTGGTGAGAGTGGGCAACCTTGTCTTGTTCCTGATCTTAGTGGAAATGGTTTCAGTTTTTCACCATTGAGAGCAATGTTGGCTGTGGGTTTGTCATATATGGCCTTTATTATGTTGAGGTAAGTTGCCTCTATGCTTACTTTCTGGAGAGTTTTTATCATAAATGGGTGTTAAATTTTGTCAAAAGCTTTTTCTCCATCTATTGATATGATCATATGGTTTTTCTCCTTCAATTTGTTAATATGGTGTATCACATTGATTGATTTGTGTATATGGAAGAATCCTTGCATTCCTGGGATAAACCCCACTTGATCACAGTGTATAATCCTTTTAATGTGCTGTTGGATTCTGTTTGCTAGTATTTTGTTGAGGTTTTTGGCATCTATGTTCATCAGTGATATTGGCCTGTAGTTTTTTTTGTGTGTGTCATCTTTGTCTGGTTTTGGTATCAGGGTGATTGTGTCCTTGTAGAATGAGTTTGGGAGTGTTCCTCCCTCTGCTATATTTTGAAAGAGTTTGAGAAGGATAGGTGTTAGCTCTTCTAAATGTTTGATAGAATTTGCCTGAGAAGCCATCTGGTCCTGGGCTTTTGTTTGCTGGAAGATTTTTATTCACAGTTTCAATTTCAGTGCTTGTGATTAGTCTGTTTATATTTTCTATTTCTTCCTGGTTCCGTCTCGGAAGGTTGTGCTTTTCTAAGAATGTGTCCATTTCTTCCAGGTTGTCCATTTTATTGGCATAGAGTTGTTTGTAGTAATGTCTCACGATCCTTTGAATTTCTGGGAAATACTTATCATATTTTCTAGAAGGAAGCAATCGGCTGCTATATGACCAATTATCACAGCAGTATGTTTTGGAAAAATGACATTCAAGGACAAAGGATTTTCTCAGGAAAATAGCAAGATGAGGCAAAAAACATTTTTTCTGATGCCAGACAGCTGGTCTTTTTCACTCTCAGCTCCAACTCTTTAAGTCATATCATCAGATCAATGTCAGGTCACTTGCAGCTAAATTGGCAGGAGCAGAGAAAGTCATTAAAGGGATGCATTCAATAAAGAAAAATCCAATTACCTTCTGCATTAGAGAAATCAAATTCATTTCTGGTGTTGGTCAAGGACAGTCTTTGTGGGAATACATGCAGGAAAGGGGGGACTGAGGACAATGCAAAAATATTGCTGTGTAGCATAAATACAATGTGAAACTTGTTGATGCTTCACTCCAGGGAAGATTATTAGAATTTGAAATTGCTGGTCTTTCTTTCTAAGCTGGGAGACATTTGTCTAAATCTTTGAGTCTCACAATCCTTCCCTTCTCCTTTCCTCTCTGCTAGGTCTTTGCAAAAAACTCAGAACTTCATTACGCCCCTTATCACATTATGCCTTGTTGGCAGTCTTTCTCAGTAGAATATAAGCTTATCTTGGGGCTTGAGTATAGTACAATCTGAGCAGGAACATGCATGTTGAGATTTAAAAGTCAGTAAATGATCATAAAAGCAAGTGATCTCTATAGCAATCTAAGTGAAAACTTCGCTCCTCTGTGAGTTTAGCCTATATGACATGGTGGTAACAAGGGCAGCAAGAAGATACAATGGCATCGGTAATATCTTGCATTTGCTAGAGAGCTTCATGGATTACAAAGCTCTTAGATGTATTCTTCTTAAGAATTGTTGTAGCAACTTTATAAAATAAGTCATTATATCCTGCCTTTCGCCCATGGAGAAAGAGAAGTTAGTGAGCAGGGTCACACTTCTAATGTACTGTTATGTGCACCAGCTCTGGGGCCAGCCTCCCTGGCTTCTAATCCAAGTTTTGTCTCTTACTATTTTTTGATTTGGGGCAAAGTAATCAACCACTGTGTCTCAGTTTCTTATTCATCATCTATAGGCACACAATACATGTTAGCAGGTGTTATAATAATTATAGATGTTTATTGTTGATGTCTATCATTCTGCTTCCTGTGACTGTGTTGAATAACTGGATTTGGAGTCAAAGGGATTGACAATCAGTCTCATCTCTTCCATAAAGACAAAACTATCATATATTGAACCATTAGAAAGTGACAAAGATACAGTACAATGTTAAAATACATTACAGATTAAATTACTGTGAAAAATCAAAGGGAAGGGAGGTCAGTAGCCCAACTGTACATGTAGGTACTCACACGTAGGTACTACATATAGTTTTATGTTAAGCATGTGATATTAATAAAAAATACTGATTTATTAGGATACAAGGTCATAACATAATAACAATAACAGTAGCTACATAGTGCCTCTCTTGAGATAGCTATTATGCGGTGGAGTATCATTTAAGAGAAATAAGTGCTATGCCATTAATACATGAGCATGTACATTAAGGATATTAATGAACAAACATACACATACAATTTTGCAATGCTCTTTTACAACTTTTCTCTATTTAACAATATATCTTGAAAATTATTATATTTACATCAGTACCTGTAAAATTATTTAAATAGTTTCTTCTTTGTTTCATCTTCTATCCTACATTCTTATGTGCATTTTACTGTAATATAAAAGGTTTCTATTATTTCTAATTATTATCTTTATAATTAAACTTCATTTAATAGATGTATTTTATTATTTCTGTTGATTTTATTTATTCCCTAGTATGAGCATTGACAAAATTATTTTTCTGCTTCTTCTCCCTCTGCCTTCTCCCCCTCCATCACCCTATTATACTTATTATATTATTTTTCCTATTAACTTTTTGACTCTTTGAATATATTAAGTCCCTATTTTATTTATCATCTTTAAATGATACCTTTTCCCCTCATCTATAAAAGATGTGAACTTCAGCATATTATACTTTTTTACACCATATATCATTTCTATGTTGTTATGGTTTGGGAATACCTCTATATTCTGGTCTATAATCAGAAGCCATGCATTTCTTTTGACCTTAGTTCAAATTGCCTCAACAATCTTTTCCAGTACTACTGCTGGAGTTTTTCCACTACTTCCAATGCCTGAACTTTTCTCTATAACATTCTTCCGGAAGATTTGTGAAAACAATGCAGCCTACAACCAAATTGTTTATTTTCTTTACACATGACCAATAATTAGGCTGAGTATAAAGTTACTGAATCACAACTGTTTTCCTTAGAATTGAAGGCATCGTTTTACTTTCTTAACACTGTTGAGTGATGCCAAGGAGCAGTATCAGAAAACTGGAACCAGAAATTTTTTTTCCATTTTTACAGGTGAATTGATTTTTTTTTTTTTTTTTTTTTTGCGGTACGCGGGCCTCTCACTGCTTTGGCCTCTCCCGTTGCGGAGCACAGGCTCCGGACGCGCAGGCTCAGCGGCCATGGCTCACGGGCCCAGCCGCTCCGCGGCATGTGGGATCTTCCCGGACCAGGGAATGAACCCGTGTCCCCTGCATTGGCAGGCGGACTCTCAACCACTGCGCCACCAGGGAAGCCCCGTGAATTGATTTTTTAATTGCTTGGATGCCCACAGTATTCTCTCTTTCTCTTTTTTTTTTTAGTGTAATAATTTTGCTAAGTATATTGATTGCTGTCACTTTTCTAGGCACAATTTGCCCTTTAAGTCTAAAGATTCTCATGTTTCTTTATTCTATTAAGTCTTTTGGGAATACTTAACCATTACTTTACTTATCCAGTTTTTTAGTTCTATTTTTTAGAGACACAATTATGCAGATTCTGGGTTTTTTTCTATCTTCTATGTCTACACCTCTTTTTAACTTTTAATTTCACTCACTCAGTCATATCATATCCCTTACTATGATTTTGGGTGTGTTGACTAATGTTTGTGGAGATTCCAATTTGACCTTTTTTCCTCTACATTTTTCTCTTCTGCATTCCTTTCCTGAGCCTACCATCTCTTGTTTCATCTTCTACTGTCTCACACCATCCTCTCTACATTCTTGTATCTTTGCTTTGAAACCTTATTTTATAAAGACAATGATTTCACTAATTTTTTTAATTCACTGGGATATTTTAATCAAAATTTTCCTCTGGCTTGTGGTATCATTTTTCTGGTGGAGGGTTCTTCACCTGTTATTGGATTTTCTTGTTATTTTCTTCCTCTTTTATTCTTAATGACAAAATTCTCATACTGGTCCCTTTGGAATGGATCGCCTTCTGAATGATGTGAGGTTTTCCCTGGACTAGCATTCTGCAAGAGGCTCATGTTGAGGGGTGACAGGGCCCACTCCCAATCAGAACACCCCATCCCCATTATTCCAGGCCTTTCAGGGAGGGCCACCTACTTTGGAGGACTGTTCTTTGGCAACTTGGCCTGAGATCTGTAGTCACCATATGTCCTCTTAGCATTGTCATGAAACATGCTTGACAGTCACTACATTTGGCAACCCTCCATCATGGATCATGCTTCTGATTTAGAGATGTGATTTAGTTAGAATCAGATAAAGTTAAAGTTAGAATCTCTGACACTTATACTCCACACTCTTTTAGTTCATTGCCCAAATCTTCCTATTTTAAAATGGAAATTTTGTATTGTTATTTAAAATGATTATTAAAAGCCTTTTCATGATGACAGGTATTTTGGGCAATTTTGAGGCCATATCATCAAAAATAATTACTACATCTGTGATATACTTGTCTCCTTGTTTTAATGGTATTCAGTAGATGACCTAAATAGCATTCAAAGCTAGTTTTTATTTAACGCTGTTTTAGATTAATGCCTTCCCCAAATACAACTTTATTCAAAATAAAATAATGAAACGTAATATGAGATTTTGTAGGTATTTGAACATAAGGTAATTTCAGATTTTCTGAGAGATTATTCTGAAGAAAAGCTTTGCTTCATATTCAGCATATGTGTAATATAAAAATGTAATTAGGTTATCTGGCTACCTATATTTATTATATAAGTGAATTCTGAAAAAGTGTTTAGTTAATGGAATTATAAGTATTCTGTAAGAGCATTTATAATTTTCATCTCTTAAAGATAATAGTGCTAGGGGCTTCCCTGGTAGCGCAGTGGTTGAGAGTCTGCCTGCCGATGCAGGGGACACGGGTTTGTGCCCTGGTCCGGGAGGATCCAACATGCCGCGGAGTGGCTAGGCCCGTGAGCCATGGCCGCTGGGCCTGCGCGTCCGGAGCCTGTGCTCCGCAACGGGAGAGGCCACAACAGTGAGAGGCCCACATACCGCAAAAAAAAAAAAAAAAAAAAAAAAAAAAAAGATAATAGTGCTAATAGTTTCCCAATTTAATAGTGTCTTCTATCTCATGAAAATTAGATCAAAATATGCCATCAACAATGGATGATTTTCATGGATTTCTGCAATTACTTTTTAAACACTTGGATAAAGGTCCTTATATAATTGTTACTATGACCAAGATTTGGTTTTTGTTTTTGTTCTTAGTTCCTTGTCCAGTTAAGAAAGTAAATTGAGATTATTAGTAATGTACTGCCCCATAGCTGCAATATTCTTTTCCTGACTTTATTGATGCCACTTTTATTTAGATTTCATTGAGGCATATCACAGGTACACATTAACTGTACAGAATTCTTTAGATGGAATTATAAGCCAGTAATTGGCACTTACGAAGAATGAATAGGCAATTAATGCCAAATTTTCAACACCAAGCAAACCCATATTTTGGCAGGTGTTTTGAAATTCCCTATAGTGTTCATTCAGGGACAGGATGGGAAGTTACAAAGTTCCTTTAATTTGTAATAGCAAACTTTACTTTTGAGGGCTTTAGCTGCCCAAAGAATTATGGTTCAGGACACAGTGATTTACCAATAGCCAAAGCCAATACCAAAATGAGTGAATCTTCACATACCCAGGCCAAGAGGAGAGACTGTTTATCATTATGAATAACATGAGCATGACAGTGAGTAATAAGTCATTGGTCACAAACCAGGAAATGTCAGCACTTAAGCTGGAGAGGAAGAAAAGATGGTGAGCAGGGCTCCAGTATTTCTTTAAATTGTTCATTTTACTTCTATGCTTCTAAGCAGATTGATGGAAAGTCCTTGTTCATGCTGCAGCCATATATCCCCAAATTCTTCCCAATGTCATCAAAATTATAGTAAGAAGTCTGACTCCATTTTTTTTTTTTTTTTATATTTGACTGCTGACTACTTTTAAGCTTCACCATCCACTCTTCTCCTTTTGCTCCACATCTGGGTAAGTTGATGAGAAAACCCTAGTACTCCTTCCCTTGGCATCATAAGTTGATGAGAAAACCCTAGTACTCCTTCTCTTGGCGTCAGCAGGAAGTCCAAACCACGAGCAGGAATTCTCACTCCAGACCCACCCCAAATCCACCATAAAAATCCCATGTCAGTCTCTTTTTCTGACTCCTTCAAGCCATTTTTGGCCCTGTTTGGGAGCCGCCATGCTCTCTGAGAACCTTCATTATGGGAGGAATATACCTTTTCATACTCTGTTGGTGCAAGTGTGGCATCATCACTGTCAACACTTGAACAAATTTGAGATGGGGTCCATCCTACTTCTACGGAACGGTCACAACAATAGCAAACTTGATGTCATCATGACAAATAGAGAGTTCTTTGTGATTTTTTTCTCAGGTCTACTTTGAGATCCTAACTTTTTGTTATGGAATTTTGGCATCTTCTGATACAAATGTATTCTCGTCACCAAACAGCAGTGCAAAAGTCTTCAAATGAACTGAGATACTCCTAAGAGATTGTCAAGGAAACGTCAATGTATTCTTGAAACTCTAGTTCCATGCATCAAAGGCTAATATTATATAAAGACAAAACCTACCTAAGTGACTAAAATGAAAAACAGTAACAACACCAAATGAAGATGAGGGTGTGGAGAAATTGTGGGAGACTATCTCCCATATATTCCAGGAAAGTGAAATGTTACAGAAACTCTGGAAAACAGTTTGGCAGTTTGTTATGAAACTATACATCAATTTCAACACAGTCCAACAGTTGCACCCTTGGGCACTTTTCCTACACAAAAATAAATGTATGATAACACCAACATCTGTACACAAATGTTCATGTCAGCTTTATTAAAAATAGCCCCAAACTGGAAACAATCTAGATATCCTTCAGTTGGTGGATAAATACATGGTTATATATCTGTGTCATGGAATAGTACTTAGCAATGAAAAAGAGCAAACTACTGACACATACAACAATTTGTATGAATTTCCAGAGAATTATGGTGAGTGAAAAAAAAGTCAATCCAAAAGGTCATGTACTTTTCAAATCTATTTAGATTACATTTTGAAAAGACAAAATTTTTGAACTGGAGAACAGATTAGAGGTTGCCAGGGGTTAGGAAATAAGGTGTGGCAAAGGTCAGGGGGTGAATATGGTTGTATAAGGCAGAATGAGGGATCCCTGTGGTGATGGAATTGTTCTGTATCCTAACTGTGGTGATGGATACACAAACATACATATGTGATAAAATGGTATAAAACTAAAAACACACACACATACACACATACAAATAAGTACTAGTAAAACTTGAGAAATCTGTATAAGACTGGTGGATTGCGCCAATGTCAATATCCTAGCTGTGATACCGTATTATGAAGTAACAGTGGGGGAATCTGGATAATGGGTGTATGGGATTTCTCTGTAGTATTTCTTACAATAGCACATGACTCAGTTATCTCAAAATAGAAGTGTTAATTGAAATTTTTTATAAAAAGCTGATGTGGTATAAACCCTTCATACAAAACAGGGAGGAAGTAAAATCTCCCAGCTCTAGCAACAATATCCTGAATGTAAAGGGAGACTCTGTAAAATGCAAAAGATTTAAAGTGGTTGAATTAACCCTGCAAACCTACTCATTATCAGAATATAATCTCCATGATTGCAGAGATTTTGTATATTTTGTTCACACGCTGTCCCCATCCTCTAGTATTCTATCTAGTATGCTATAGGGTTTCAGTAAACATTTATTGAATGAATGAATAAAAGGTTAACTTGAATGAGTAAACAAAGGGAATCAAGAGGAGCATGGAATGCAGAACAGACCAGTGGGGAAAGCTAGGATAAATAGTATTCGTCCAAAGAGCTCTTTCAGAATTCTCTGTTTAGTGGTGATGATGGTGCTAATAGCGGCAGTAGCAGTAGTGGTGGTAGGAGTGTAGTACGTGGATGGTAGAATATTCCTTTTCCTCCCAACCCCGCCCCTTCACCTCTTGGAAAGGTAGGAAGACACAGGAGGTATACAGTTAAGATTCCAAAGGAGGTAGAAGTGGTCTTTATCAATGTCTGGAAAAATAAAGAAATCAAATACAATTTCAAACAAGGATATTAAGTCTAAGATGCATGCTACTCACATTATCCATGTGCATAATATATTTGCTTTATTATGAATTTATTTATAGATGAACTAAATAAGGACACATAGCAATCCCCTATTTTAAAGACTGAACAGTAGTACACTTTCATATGCTTTTTTTGTGGTGTTGATACATTGTATAACTCTGGGGGGTAGTGTGTGGTGGCCTCTGGACTTGGACAGTACCCAGCCTGTGTATCTTTATGTAGTGGTCCTGTTTTATTGGTATCTCTGCATTCCTTGTAGCATAGCATTATTTTCTTATCCTCCCTTTTTGGTCACTCTATATGGAAACAAAGTCTAAATGCACTTTTTGACACTATGGAAATACTGTACTGTACAGGACAACGCATGTAGTTTTTCTCCTATCACTGCCACCTGACCCCCACTACACACACGGACACACACATACAGTCAGTCTTACAGAACAGCACTTCCAGCTGAGTCAAAGAAAGAGCCAATGGTCAACCAGAAAGGATTATGCATACTCACTGAGGTACATTAGCTGAGCATACAATTAAGTAAATGGAAAATACAGACGAAATTTTCCTAAATTACCTAGGGATGCCTTGAATGAATTGCTACAAGAAATATCTGAAAATCACTGGCAAACATCTACTGGTGAACATTAAACTTGGAATGTATTCTACAGCTTTTTAGAAGCACAACCAGGATTTCATAAGGCATGAATATTAATGCACCTGCTTATTATCTCCATTGATAGCCTACACGGCTTTTGTGATATGTTGCACCTTATTGCTGGATCCCTACTGATTTACAAAGAGTCATGGACTGTTTTATTATTAAGTAAGGAGATTGGGCATGTTTCAGTATATAGAAGCACTTAGAAAAAGATACCTGACTTACCTGAATACAGAAATATACACAATCTAAAAGTATCTTCCCAGGCAAGGTCTGCAGAGTTTCAAATAGTGTGTTAACAGATGCAGAATAAATACAATGTACCCTAGTACAATTTGCTGTCTAGCACTTTGAATTATAATATAGAGTAAATGGAAAGAACTAGAATTATTACTGATTTTGCTGAACAAGAAGCCAGCAGAAAAATATTTAGACTATCTTCTGCCATGTTATTCCTTATGAGTGGCTAAATTATCAAATGATAGTAGCTTAATATTACATGGTTAAGCATTTATTTTTGTTTTGTGGCTTGAAGGAATAAGCAGTTTTCAGCATCTATACTTTCCTTATTTTGTTAACATAGATAAGAGATTGCTACTAGAGAAATTAATTATACAAAATAGGCCATAATATGGTAGCTTTGTGACTGTACATATGAATGGAGGGTCAATACAAAGACATATAAAAGATGCTTTCAGAAATGTGATTATAAGAACCATTATTCACCAAGCAGCCTTAGAACACAGAAAGGGCAAACATCTCCTTAAAGGGAAAATAAATCTCATTTTAAAGATCTCAGCACTCCAGTTTCTGAGTGAAATGCCTAAAACATGCTAGCTCTAATGACAGAACCAATGGAGTTGGCTCAGTCTCCCAGACCCAGCACCACTATGTAACCTGCCATATTGCTTGCATGGTATTTATTAAAATGTTTTAGTCAACTCTGAAAGGTGACAAATCCAAATCTATAGGCCAGTGGGTTGAAAAGAACTGGCTTGTCATTCCTACTGCTAGTAAAAAGCAAGTTCAAGAAAAGGCTGATAAATCAACCATCTGACATAACCATCTTTGTTCTGTTTTCAAAATTTGAGAGATTATCAAGTAAGGCAACCACCAAGTAACATACCTTATAAATTTAAGCATTATTTCTATGTTATATTGGTGTCTGATATAATTATAACACTATGGACTAAATGTTTGGGTGACATAACAGCAAGCTCAGAATTCAAAAGCAGTATCCTAAATATGTATCTTCGCAGTGGGATTATTATTTCAGCATTCAGTGTCTAAAACTAAATATTTTCATTTCAAATACAACTAAAATATTGGTTTTAGAGCATATTTTAAAAATTAAACCTAGGAAGTTGCTTTAATCAATATGTTTTCTGTCGTTTTGTTAATATTTCACAGACATCTACATATTCAAGATGTTTTGGGCTTCCCTGGTGGCGCAATGGTTGAGAATCTGCCTACCAATGCAGGGGACACGGGTTCGTGCCCAGGTCCAGGAAGATCCCACATGCCATGGAGTGGCTAAGCCCGTGAGCCATGGCCGCTGAGCCTGTGCGTCCGGAGCCTGTGCTCCGCAACAGGAGAGGCCACAGCAGTGAGAGAGGCCCGTGTACCGCAAAAAAAAAAAAAAAAAAGTTTTAATTAAAATTATTAAAATTTTGTCTATATCAAAGTGCATATAATGTATATTAAGGCATAAAGAATACAAATAAATAGTACAGCATCTTCCACTATGTACCTTGAAAAAAATAGAATAAAAACAAAAACTTTTAAGCCCTCTGTGTACTTATCCCCAGTCAAATTACCTTGGGGTAACCACAATTCTAAATCTTGTATTTTATAATTCCCATTTTCTTGTTTTTCTTTGTGGCTTTATGTCATCTGGATGTAACCACAAATATAATACAATATTATTTAGTTATATATATTTTGTGTATTTGTAGTTAAACAGAATAATTCAGTGTGATTTTCCTGCATCTGGCTTCTTTCACTCATTATTTTTCTGAGATTTATCTAGAATGAAGCATTTAGTTATACCTTTGATCTCCACTGCATCTCTATTGATAATTTCTTTTTCATTTTTTATATGGTTTATTTGTACCTTTTTTCTTTTAATTTTGATTACTCTTGTAAAGATTTGTCAATTTTATTAGGCTTTCAAAATTTCCTTGGTTATTTTAATTTCTCTATAGTACCTTTATTTTTATTATATTAATCTCTGCTCATATTTATTTCTTCCTTCTGTTTTTTAACTGATTCTCCTGTTTTTATTCACCCTAAGACCTTAATGCTGTATACTTAATTTATTCATTTTCAGTGTTTCTTTTTTTTATTTGAAGTATTATGATGGTGGAGTTATCAATTATTAAATTCTGTCAATTTATCCTTTATAAATTTTGAAGGTATGTTATAGGGTACATATTAGTTTAAAATTGTTACACCTTCCTGGTGAATTCATTTTAACCAGTGGTTAGCTCTCTTTAACCCTAAAAAGGCTTTATTTTCCCTCCCAAAGGTCTATTTTGCTTGCTATCAATGTAACTACATCAATTTTATTTTGGATACTCTTCCCCTAGTACCTATTTTCCATTCCTTTACTTTCAAAATTTCTTTTTCTTTATATTTGGGGCATGAGTCTTGAAAACAGCATGTGGCAGGCAGAATTCGAAGAATGATCCCAAATGACCCTTGCCTAATTGATCCAATGAATTCTGCCAACAAGCTGAATGAGCTTGGAAGGGGATTCTTCCCCAGACCCTCCAGGTAAGAGCCCAGGATGGTCAAAACTTTGATTTCAGACTTGTGAGATCTGAAACAGAGAACCCAGTGGAGCTCATGCAAACTTCTGACCTAGAGAACTGTAAACTAATGAATGGGTTTTGTGTTAAGCTGCTAAATTTGTGATAACTTGTTATGTAGCAACAGAAAATTAATATACAGCATATAGTTTAAAATTGCTTCAAGCTAATCTGTCCATCTTTGTCTTTTAAGAAAGTTACATTAGCTGTGCTTACTAATATAATTTATTTCTACCACTTCATTTTTTACCTCTATTGCTTCAACTTTTCTTTTTTTCCTTCATTTTTGCCTTCTTTCAGATTGATTGAGTTTTTATTTGCCTTTAATTTCTTTCTTTCTTCTGTATTGATTTCAATGCTATAGTATTTATTTCTATTTACTAGGAATTTGTCCTAGAAATTTTACTCAGTATACATAAATTACTAAAATCTAGTTAATCAGTATCACTACTCTACTCCCAAACAATTCAAAGAACTTATAGTGATTGAATTCTGATCACCCCTTCCCAACTTACATGCAAATTTGTCTAGAATTTTAGTTCCATCTGGCTTTTATTACCACCTGCTTATTTTTAACAAATAAGTCATTATAGTTCATTTTTCACAGTCATTTTTTGCTTATATTTAAAAGCATATTAAACATTTTTTGTCCACAAATCTCTTCTAGCATCTCAGAGTGCCTTTTTAGAATCATTATTCTTATATCTTCATTGTAATGTTGCCTTGAGAAGTTTCTTTAGTGAGTTTGTAAAGATAAAGTTTGTTTTACTTTTTTCTGAAAATTTCTACTTGGCTGGTATTGTTACACAAGAGTTTTTATGGGCTTTACTGTTCTAAGAAAATTTTCTTTTAACATATGGAAGATATTCTCCTGGCCTCTTTTGTTGCTGATTAGAAATCGTCAATCTTTCATTTCTTTATAGGTAACTTGTTTTGTTTTCTTGTTACTTTTAAGGTTATTTTTCCTTTGATGATATGTAGTTTCACCCTCACTTGTCTAGGGGTGGAATTTTTTTCCTATTTTGAATTTGTTGTGATTCTGGAAGCTGAAAAATTGTAAATCTAAGCTTTTTTTTTTTCCTTCAAATATTGCTTCACCCTATCCTATTTCCACCTTCTGGAATTTTGATTAGATGCACATAAGAACTTGTCACTTCATGTCTCTTACCTTCTTTTAAATATTTTCTATTTCTCTGTACATCACTATGGAAAAATATATTTCAGATGTATTTTATACTTTAATAATTATCTATCTTTGTCTAATATGTTCTTTAACCCCAAAATAATTTTTCATTTCAATCATTATGTATTTTTATTCCTAAAAGTTCTGTTTGGGTCATTTTCAAATTACCCAGTCTTCCATTCCTTAGTTACATTTTCAATTCCTTCTTTATTCATTTGAATATATTATTTGAAAATACATTTTTATGTGCTATATAGAACATTCTAAAAACTAAAATCTGTGTGGGTCTGTTTCTGCTAGTTGTATTTACTGCTGTTACTCATGATACTTATTGTGTCTTTTGTAATTTTTGATTATACAGTCATGTTTATTGGCATTTTATTTATGCAGATATTTTAAGGACAGGTTTGTTAACATGTTCCCTCAGAGAGAATTCATGCTTGGTTCTGTGAAGGGCCTAAGAAAACTTCCAACCTGGGATCACTTTAAAATAAATTCTTAGTGTAAAGTTTATGAACCCGCAGGAGGTGAGAATTTGGGTCATCCACCCACTTGGGGGACAGTTTATGGTTATAAATTCTCAGGGAGATTTCATTTTCTCCTCCCTTCAGAACCCATGACAAGGCAGCCAAGTTTCTAAGGTGTTTCCTTATTTAGGGCAAATTTTTACCAGTCAACTTTCTCACTGAGAGTGAAGTTTTTCCAGGTTCCTGGCTTTTTGTTGACTGTTTCTAATTTGACAGTACATCTCGTCTGGACCCTCAGTTTTGTCTTCTTTTCCTCACATGAGTGTAAAAAAAAAGAGCTCTAAGTCACTAACAATGGGCAGATGCCCTCAGGCCAGTCACTGTCCCTCTCCTTAACTATCTGGGTTTGATTCATATTTTACTTTCGTTCCGTAAGGATATCCTTTATTTTCCAGAAAGAAAAAGACCATGGTTTTGAAAAGATTGCTATTTTTATTTTCTATTTGTTTTATTTAAAAATATGAATATAGTCAAGGTGTTTGTTATTGGAAGGTGGTTGATTTTGTTATTGTTTTTGCTTTTCCCCAGTTATCTAGTTCACCATATTCCCAGTAACAGTTCAATTTTTCCACACCCTTTCTATCACGCTCACTTTAGCAGTGTACAGAACATGAGGTTTTAACAAAGATACCAAGTTTTCATCATTAATCCTAGAAAGGCTAGATTCATGTCTAGAAATAATTAATTCTAGAATGAATAAAGATATTCAATAATTTTCAAAGGTGCCTAGCCAAATAAACGCATAGGTTCTCTGTTTTGTTTTCCAGTCTACAAGTACAAAGCTGGGTGCACTTGAGAAATGCCTCCCCTCCCCTCACATAACTCATTTCTACCTTAATCTGAAGCAGAGTAGATGCTAATCAAGTTTTCACTTTATATCTTTGGGAGTTTAACACATGTTTATTGATAGCAAATTCACATGGATTTTCTCCATGATCTAGGCATTACTGTGTTCCCAGTTTTGGGAGCAGAGGAGGCTTGATAACTGGTCCAAGGACAGAGTGTGACAGAACCAAGATGCAGAATAAATGCCAGTATGCCCGATTCCAAAGTCCAAGCTGTGAGCCAGTGTGCTCTGTGTCTACTTCATTATTACTATCGATGTTTTATTCCAACAAATAATTTATCATCAAGTGAAAATCTTCATTTAACAAATGGTGAAGCAGACACAGAGGAGTTTCATGACATGCACAGAGCAATTTAGCATTTACAGCCAAAGTAGGCCATCTTGTTCTTAATCCTCTTCCCTCACTGACACTTACATTTGGAATATGACAACCCCATTTAGAAAAGTCTGAAAACACTGAGCATCCAGTATGTCCTAAGAGACAGAGCAGGAAGCCACGGGCCAAGCTTCAGATGCAGAGGACCTTGGATGCTATGCGTGGCCCCCTGGCTCTGCTACTGAAGACTCTTCTGCGGGAGTGGGAATGAGGTTGACATGAGATTATCCTTTACAGTTTTATCCCAAACCCACTTCCCCTACTACTGGTCTACTCCTCTAAGATTGAAATTGTTATTTGAGGCAATGGTATACAAAGGGGTGTGATTACTGCATTAAATCTGAAAAATTAGAAAGAAACATCTTAGAGCCACAATTTAGTGTCAATCTTACCCTTACACATTGCTCTTTATGTGTAAAGCTTATTCTGATCATAAATATACAAATAAAATGTCCTTTATGTTTTATCACATGATTTGGAAAATGTTTGCATATTTTATAAGTATTTATTAAATATTTTTCTTTTAAAGGTTTTTGAACCACCACACACTAAATTACTTCTTTACTTATGGGAAAAAAATAAGTTGCTACTTCAACTCAATTTAAAGCAACGGTCAATTTACTAAATACTCACTGACCACTAACCTTGTGACCTCCACTAAGCACTATGATAGTTCATTGACTTGTTTCAGGTTGTTCATCCTTATAATGAGGATGATAAGCCCTGTGTCCCTCACGAGATTGTTGTGGGCCTTGTGGTGGTTAATTTTATGTTACCTTGATTGGGCTAAGGGATGCCCAGATACTTGATGAAACATTATTTATGAGTGTGTCTGAGAGCGTGCTTCCAGAAGAGATTAATATTTGAATTGGTAGACTGAGTAAAGAAGATAGCCTTTGGACTTAGGGGCATCATCCAATCCATGGAGACCCTGAATAAACCAAAAGGTGGAGGAAAGGTGAATTTGTTCTTTTTGCTCCTGCTGGGACATCCATCTTCCCCTGTCCTTGGACATCAGCGCTCCTGGTTCTTGGGCCTTCAGGACTCGGACTGGGACTTATACCATTGGATTCCATGTTCTCAAAGTCCTTTGGACTTGGACTTATATCAATGAACCCCTACTCTTAGGCCCTTGGACTCAGACTGAATTATACTGGCTTTCCTGGCTCTCCAGCTCGCAGATGGCAGATCATGGGATTTCTTGGCCTCCAAAATCCCAGTAACCAATTCCTATAGTAAATATCCTCATATATATATACATATATCTATATCTAATCTATATCTATATCTATCTATATCTCCTATTGGTTCTGTTTTTCTGGTGAACCTTGACTAATATAGGCCTGGAGCAGAAAATACTATTAAATGATCCAATATGTAAGGTCATTATTGAACAAAGCAAGCATATCAGAGTCCCTGCCTTCAAGGAGTTTAGAACCAGTCAGTAGAAAATCTCAAATCAGTTCGATGCAGAACAAAACAAAATGTCAGTTGAAGCCATTACAAGTCTACCAACTCTTATCTAAAATTTACTGGGGCCAGATACATTTTAGGATTTAGAATTCTTCAGATTCTAGAAGGGGAACATAGTAGACATAAGTTTAGGAGGTGACACTTCCACAATAAAACATATTCATATTTCTGTAACAAAACACGTGAGTCTTCACACTTGTCAGGGTAAATAAAGAGCACAAAGGGCCTTGTGTCAGTTCAGATCTGGTTTTGCCAAAAATGAAGGCAGGGTAGGTTTTGCCATGAAGTGAGTTGTAAAATCTTTTTTTTTTTTTTTTTTTTTTGGCTTTCAAAGCTTTTGAGATTTTGGAATTGTGGATAAAGAGTTATAAATCTCAGACATATGTAACTGAAACAATTATTTATCATCGGGTTCTTACTCAATCTGTTCCTTTCATTTATCCACGGATTTATCTAGTAAATGAATTCTCTTTCTGGTAGAAGCCACAACAGGCAGCAGAATCACCTAAGTAACACTCCTGTCACTTAGTTGCTGAATCTTACCCCAGGGCAATCGGATCCCATTTGTCTGAATTCAGATCTCAGTATTTTTTCCAAAGTCCTACAAATGATTTTCTATACATCCTTTTTTTGAGAACCACGATTTTAAGAGACAATATCTTTGCTCTATATCTGGTTTAATAGCTCAAGAAAATCAACAAACAAGAATGTTTCATGTTAAATTAAATTTCGTGATATTAGAATATCATGAAAGTGGGTTGTCTATTTCATTAAATTCTGTATTTTGAGTGGCCATTTTCATTATTATTACTTTCCCTAGCTGGACACTTCTACAGTTCACACGGTGTGTACAGCTGGTGTGGATCAATCCTTGGTCTAGAGCTGGTCCTGTTTGTCATCTCTAGTCCTTTAATTGAGCAATTTAATCAGGCATAGGCATAGGTCTATGAAGCTTATTTTGGCGTAGGTCTATGAAACTCTGTCAGAAAACCATGCTCGGTTGCTATTCATTTAAAAACAGGTAACCCCAGCATTTCACACATTTTCAGCCATCTCATCTAGCACATAGCTCTAAGAATTTAGAAGAAATGATTTAAACTCTGGATTTTTATTCATAAAATAAATCTAATTTTTCTAAAATCACTTCTACATCCCCTTATAGTGATGCAGAGAAGTTAACTTTGATACCACTTCTAAGTTCTTTCCTTTAAGTTTGAAGAAGAGCAACACATTACTGCTTTTCTTTGCCTATTTAAAGTTTCTGAACCTTTTTCCCTTTCCCTTTTACAAAAGAGATGTTTAAGCCTTGCAGGTTGCTGATATTTTTTTGTTGTTCTGAGGAGTAACAAGACAATATATTATTTTTTCTTTCAGGTATAGCATGCTGTCATATCCTTTTGTATATTACAAACAAGTTAATAAATTCATGCTTATGATAACATGAGCCTAAGGTAAATACCTTTATGTCTCAGAATATACTATTGTACAGAAGAAAATCTAACATTCTTTTAGTGTCTCTAGCTTATCAAAACCATTCTCACAAACCTTTATATATTTTTCACAGCGATAAGTAATCCTTTCATACAATACAGAGGAATACCATTTTCTGCAATAGCACTTGACTGAAAGAAAGATTCCCAGCAAACAGATATTTGAAATAAGTATTAAGAATGCAAAACAAATCCATTCCTAATTATGGCAACGAATTGGACATGGGAATCACTCACTCACTTATTCTATTATGAATTCTTAATTCATTAAGAATTATCAATGTGCTAAAGCACTAGTTTAGATTCTTGGGCTACATCAATGAAAACAAACAAAAGTCATGGTATTAACATTGTAGAAGGAGAAACAAAATTTAAACAATAAACAGAAATACGTTACACAGTATATTATAAGGCAATAAGTGACATGGAAAAGAGAAAAACATGAGCATGGTAAGACAGACGGGCATGCCAGGGGAAAGCAGTAGCAGAAGATGGGGATGATTGCAAATGTACTTGGGCTTCGTTGAGAAGGTGGCATTTCAGCAAAATGGACAGCGGGTGGAAGATGCTAACCACAGAGAAGCAGGAGCAAGGAGACTCGTCATTCAAGGCTGCTGGCCTCCTTTTTTATCCAATGACCTCTGAAGACAAGAGTCAAGAAGTGACTGGTACCTGATGAGTTCTTTGGCCCTCTGGTCACTAGGAATGGCACAATTAGGGCTGAGTTGCTCTAGAAACCATGATAATCTGCCATTACTCTCAGATTCTCTTTACCAAGATAAGGGGTCCTTGAATGGGTTAAGCATTAAGATGTAGTAAGACGGAAAACCAGTACCAGAAAAACAATAAAGAAAAATGAATCAGGATTAGCAGCAAAGGGTCAGCACAGAAGTAAAGCCAAAGTCATTTATTAGATGCTCAAACGGAAGATGACTAAAGTTACTGAAAAAGAAAACAGAACCACAGGCCTAAAAGAGGAGCCCAAATCAGGAAGTAAAATCAGATATGGAGATGTAAGTAGTTCACATTGTCCAAGTAATTTAATGTGATCTTTGAGGCCTGGATGTATGCCTTCCTGCTTCATGAGGTGCCCCTAACTATTGTACTGTATTTTACATCCCTCTTTCAAATTTGTTCCGAAAGAGGCACTATGTGCAAGTTCTTCCCCCAAACACCAGGTTGGATTCTTTGACTTCATCTCTTAAACCATTCTCAGAGCCACCTAAAAGCAAGGATTTAATTTCATCAGCTGCCTGTTGAAATAGAAAGCTGGCTATATTGATTCTTCCTTAAACCTAGTGGATAGATCAATACTAAGTAAATCATTGGTTAGAGCTCCATATGAGTCAGTTAGGATCTTAAAAAGCATCTCTCTGCTCAATATGTGTATACTTGCACCCCTTACATAAAGCAGCTCTCTCAAAAAGCAAATACTGATGGTCAAATGGGATTAGTTAAGGGCAGTAGACGATTGATTTTCAAACATTAGGACATAGTACTTTGCCTGAGAAGCTACCCACTTCTTTGGTTTAATTCTATTTATGACTCAAGACCCAGCACAAATACAATATACCCATTTCCCCCATTAGACTGTGAGCACGTCTAGGTTACAGATCCCAATGTATTCAACCTGAATGCCCCGCACTTTCTTTGGCACATTATATTATTTCAGAAAACATTACTGAGGGCCAAACATTAAAAATATATGGGCTTTGCTCTTCAGGGACTTTCAAATATTTGATAAATGATTAAATGAAAAAAGAAATATTAGGTTAACAGCATTCGCTCTAAAGGGCATAATAGAAGAAACTACACATAGTCAAAATTCCTCTTCTAGCATATAACACAAAATAATATACTTCTGAAAAATAGAAAAATGAGAAGTTTGCTTTGACAAACATACAAATCATAGGAATCAGAGAAAATATTCAAGATCATAATGACCTTGATATTTTTTATTATTTACTTCTGTCCATCTGGATTAAACTGATATGGGGGAAATAAATATGCAAATATAAAAGTCTGGATACAATTAAAAAACACATATACATTAAATAGTTTTAAGAAGCCTCCCTAGTGAGAGTCCATCTGTGCAAGAAACTAATATGTACTAGAAAACTTGACTGCCTTCAGAATTAAATAAGGAGGATGCTTAAATATAAAATTACTGCTGGTTTACTGTAAGATTATTTTCTACATACTCCCAGGTTCTCTCCATTCAAATCGCTCCTGAAGAGAATGTTAGGCATGTTTAAAGATAGGGTACACAGGGAGTGGGAAGGTAAGCTGGGACGAAGTGAGAGAGTGGCATGGACATATATACACTACCAAAGGTAAAATGGATAGCTAGTGGGAAGCAGCCGCAAAGCACAGGGAGATCAGCTCGGTGCTTTGTGAACACCTAGAGGGGTGGGATAGGGAGAGTGGGAGGGAGATGCAAGAAGAAGGATATATGGGGATATATGTACAGCTGATTCACTTTGTTATAAAGCAGAAACTGACACACCACTGTAAAGCAATTATACTCCAATAAAGATGTTAAATAAATAAAATAAAGATAGGGTAATTCCTTCAGCCTACAAGAGAACCACTACTGAGTCTTACTCTCATGAATTGAAATTTTAATGTGTTCCAAAGAACTGAGCACAGAGTAGCAGTTATTTGGCAGATTGGTGATGAAATTACTTTTGCTTGCTTAGTGTAAAAGTATCTATCTTTTTTTTTTTACAAATTCATAATCTTTTTCCTCTTGGTTTTCTACCACAAAGTTGTTATAAAATGAGGGATGCTAAGGTAGTCCTTCTATTAGGGACAGTAAAATTAATCTTCCTAGATATACAACGTGGCTACTCGAAATTATGTTAAATGGAACAGAGTTCTGAATATTACTAGGTTTTTAAAACATAAGTTTCTTATAGGCTATTATGATAGTAAATCATTCTCCTTGTCACCTACCCTGTTCCACAGGAAAACTGCGTAAGTATGACACAACATATGGGGAGGTTTGACGGTAAGCAATTCACACATGCACGCCTCTCTCTCTGCATCTTTTCATGTGCCTTTAACAGCTCAGAGAGAATTTGCTAAGTTGGCTATCAATTAAACAAACAAGTTGTAAAGTGAAGGATACTGCTCTCACTGGACCAACTTTTCCTGGTTTGCCAACCCTAGGTCTCTGTAGGAGAAAATGTTCTGATTGTTCTCATTGAGGCGTAAGGTTCAGCGGGAAGGCAAGTCAACAGGGGTTGCTTGACTCAGCTGTCAGTGCTGGTATTGGAAGGGCTGGGGCTTCCCATGATATCTGAAAGAGCAGATGTCAGAATCCTAACCACACCTCATTATCACGACTCCCAAAAGCCCTTTTCACACAGTGGGGGTTTTGGCAGAGATTCCAGGCAAATCATCTGCTGATCGTTCTGCATTCCTCCTGCCAAAATGCCCTTAGAAGTTCCTACTGGATATATATCACGCTCTGCTCATATTGCTACAGAACATTCTGGTGACCTGTTTTTAAATTGCTGCTTTGTGTTAGAACAGGTGGTAGGTGGCATGTAAAAAAAAGACACCAATAATAACACTGTAAGAAATTAGGAGCTTATATGTATATATTAGGTAGGTCTGAGAATGAACAAGAGATCTAATAAACTGCTTAATCTCAAACATCAACCAGATTCTTTTTTCCTGTGCATCATATTACACAGAAGTGGGAAAACCATTAAATAAATGACCCCAAAACCGTTATTTCATACAGCAGACACCCTCTGCCTGATTCAGGGACTAGAGTGCAATACAGTGGCACATGCAACAACAGCTATGTGGACATGCATCCAATAATAGGGGATGCCTGAATGAACAATGACATATTTATACTAACCAAATAATGTAATATAACAATTAACAACAATTCTCTTATATGAGTGGGTAAAATATTATAAATACACCAAAATTTAAACTGTTACTATCTCTACCTGAGGATTATTGGCAATGTTTTGCTTTTTTCATTATGTATTTCTGAGTATACTAAATCCTAGAATCCTATATATAAAAAAATAACAACACAATTAAGGGTTAAAAATAGTTATAATTATGTCCACAGGAGTATTTTAATACACTAAAATACAAAAAAAAAAGTAAGGGTATATAATAAGATAGGGAAGGCAACTAATAGATGTAGAAAGTTATTTTAAATTAAAAATTCCCACCTAGAGGGAATGCTGAGGTTTAATGTATCAATAAATGAATTGGATGATATACAGTTCTATGCTTCAAACCAGTGGCTGACAGGGAACTGGCAGAATAAGTAGACTAGATTAGAAAAAAAGATCAAAGTATATATTAAAGGAATGCAGAAATGGCCTGAATCTTACAAGTTAAAATTAAATAAGGTTAAATATCATTTCTATCATCATAGCTAATAAACAAATTAGACAGAATGGGAGAGGAATGGCTTAACAGTAGCCTATGTGACAAAGTATAGTTGTCAGTACATTCAATATGAAAGAATAAATTGATGGGATTATCAAAAACAAATGTAATCTTGGGCTAAATTACTAGTATATCTAAAACATTAGAGAAGATAGTATAGTTCTTTTCTGGGTTGGCTGGGCCATAGCTGGAGTAATGAATTATATTGCATAATCCACATTTTAAGAGAAATATTGGTAAAGTAGTGACTGGGATATTGAGGCATCTTGAAGTCAAGTCAATTGAGAAATGACTTAAGTTGTAGATGCCTGCCCTGAGAAGAAAATATGTAGGTGAATTATGTCATGTATCTTTAAATATATAATAGGAAAATTTGGTATGTCTGCAACAGTTGGAACAACAATCCCAAAATATAAGCTCAAGAGAAGTGATTTCAGGTCAGTGTAAGGTAAAGCTTTCAAATAGTCAGACTTGTCAAGAGCTAGAAGAGGTTTCCTGTGAGGTAATGAGATCTTTGTCACTGGAGGCATCCAAGTCTATTCTAGACAATTCATTGGCAAAGTTGTAGGTTACAATCCAGTGATAATTGACATTAATAAAATAATCATTACATTCTCTTTCAAAACAGAAAAACTATAATTAAATGGATAATTTGTAACTGTAAATTTTAATCAACTCATACCCCAATCAGTCTTCACTTTATAAGTTGTGAATACTGAATTATTAATAACTTTCCTGAGGCATGGTGAATCAGGTGAGGCAAAGATCTAAGAAAAAGAAGTGTGAGGGGTTTCAACCTGAGTATACCCAGCTCATGACCTTTAATGAAATTTGTAACAATCCGTTTCACAGTACCTGCAGAATCATAGCCACAGGCAAATGTAGAATAAAAATAAGTTATAAATAAATAAATATTTCAATTACTGTCCAGGTTTTTGATTATACATGTGGAAAGAGTAGATTGTTTTAAGATTTAGGTGATGGGACGGCCAAGAGAGTGTTCATTTGGCATTGAGCTTTAAATGAGCTATAACAGTAAATCTTTTGTGAAAAGAGGGAAAGGAAGACAGACATTCAACATTTTGCCCAGTATATTTTTGCCCAAAATAGTTGTGTATTGACCATTTTGCCCAAAATATTTGGGTATATTTCTGTTCTAAAGCATTATTTCCCTCCTGAAATGGTCTGTACTGCATTGTAAACAGAATGTTCTTTCCCACAAGAAACCAGCAAGGAATGGGGTTCTTGCTGGAAACGCTACTTGTATCTCTTTAATGGTTTGTAACTCAATTTTTTAAATCTGAGAAATGCAGCTGGGATAACAGGTTGCCAACATGCGTTACCTATGGGCCTTAGTCACATATAACTTTATCCCTTTCCTTTCTGAGTTGGTCCTCCGTTATACTGTACCAGCCCTCATAGCTATTTTTTTTTTAATATTCTTAACTTGGTCACTCTCTTCCTGTGTTGTTTTATAAAATTCTTTGAGGGCAGCTTTTTAATTATGTTAAGACCATTACATAACATTCTCTCCATCACCAGCTGGAATTCCAGCACTGGGGCAATGAAGAAAGTGAAATGGCCATAGTCAAGTGAAGACCACCTGATTTGAATCTTCCTACAGAATATTTCAAAAGGGAAAATACTTGCTTTTGGCTTAGTAAACCAAAGCTTAAAAAGCTGAAAACAAGTTCTCTGTTCAATAGCCCTTGGAGTCTAGGTTGTTAATCGAACTCTCTTCCTTCCCCCACATATGTAAGGCAGAAATTTAGTCATTCTGAACAAACATGTTTAAGGCCTGTTAGGTGCTAAAATATGTACAAGATGAGGAGATCCATAGATTAACAAATCATAGCTCTTTCCACCGAGGAGTTCACAGTTTAACAGGGATCTCTATGCATGTGATTACTGGTTAACAAAGACTTCCACGGTTAAGCACTAATGAGTTACCACTTACACATCTCAATTTAACAAGGATATATGGTTCACTCATTCATTCATTCCACAGGTGAATTTACTGAGCACCTACTAGGTGACAAACAGTGTTCTAGGTGCTAGGTATACAGCAAAGAACAAAAAAGATCTTTTTAAAAAAAATCCCAGCTCTAGGTGTGGAGAAAAGGGAACCCTCTTGCACTGTTGGTGGGAATGTAAATTGATACAGCCACTATGGAGAACAGTATGGAGGTTCCTTAAAAAACTATAAATAGAACTAACATACGACCCAGCAATCCCACTACTGGGCATATATCCTGAGAAAACCATAATTCAAAAAGAGACATGTACCACAATGTTCATTGCAGCTCTATTTACAATAGCCAGGACACAGAAGCAACCTAAGTGTCTATCAACAGATGAATAGATAAAGAAGATGTGGCACATATATACAATGGAATATTACTCAGCCATAAAAAGAAACGAAATTGAGTTATTTGTAGTGAGGTGGATGGACCTAGAGTCTGTCATACAGAGTGAAGTAAGTCAGAAAGGGAAAAACAAATATCGTATGTTACACATATATATGGAATCTAAAAAAAAAAAAAAAGGTTCTGAAGAACCTAGGGGCAGGACAGAAATAAAGACGTAGATGTAGAGAATGGACTTGAGGACACGGGGAGGGGGAAGGGTAAGCTGGGACAAAGTGAGAGAGTGGCATGGACATATATACACTACCAAATGTAAAATAGATAGCTAGTGGGAAGCAGCTGCATAGCACAGGGAGATCAGCTCAGTGCTTTGTGACCACCTAGAGGGGTGGGATAGGGAGGGTGGAAGGGAGATGCAAGAGGGAGAGGATATGGGGATATATGTATACGTATAGCTGATTCACTTTGTTATACAGCAGAAACTAACACAACATTGTAAAGCAATTATACTCCAATAAAGATGTTAAAAAAAAAAAATCCCTGCTCTAGCAGAGCTTAAATTCTATTATTCTAGTTAGCCCTACGTGAGGCAAGCACTTTCACTTGCCAATGGTGGAAGCACAAATTAGTAATAATGTTCAAGAAGAACTCTGGAAATATGTATAAGATTAAGCTTCTTTCTTAAAAATCAAACAAATAGACAAAAAAAACCTTCCTTAGCTCTACCTCACCCTTGAGCTTCCATGTTTTGTCTCTTCTTTCACAAACTTCTTAATAAATCATTTATACTTGCTGTTCCTTACCGTCGCCTCCCACTTAATCCAATCTCCAAGTCATTTCTACATCACAACTCGACTGAACTAATTTCATACACAACACTAAAGACCATCCATTTCAATAAAACCAGTAATCCCTTTCCCAGTATTTTGCTGGCATGATTCTCAGCAACATTTGTCACTGTTGGTCACTCCTTTCTTTAAAAACTGTCTGTCCTTTGATTTATGATATCATTATTCTGATTTACTCCCATCTCTGTTGTCAGCCTTTATTATTCTACCTTCTATAGCTCTACCTCCTTTATCTAACCAAAAATGGTGATGTTCCTTGGGCCTTTATCCTAGGCTATCATGTTCACCTCACTTTATACTCAGGTAAGCCCACCAACTCCCATGACATCTATAATCACCTGTCGGCCACAGATGTCAGAATATGTATCTCCAACATTATACTCTTCCTGAGTAATGGGCCTTCAGGAGTCTTTCAGCCATCTCAACCTCATCATCATAATCTCCATCCCCGCTCCCAAGAAACTCCTCTTTCTCCAATGCTCTTTGTCTCATTGAATGACATGAAAGTCTTCCCAGTTTCATAAGCCAGAAATCAGGGTCATCCTTGGTTTCTCCCTATTCTCAATGCCTACCACTAGTTACCACAAAATCTTGTCAACCCAACCTCCAAAATATCCCTCAAATAATGTTCCCTTCTTTCTGTCTTCACCATAACCACCATCTTCTCTGGCCTGAACTCCTAACTGATATTTCTGCATTGACTCTTCATTTTCTCCAAACCAGTCTCCATTTTCCAGCTAACGTAGTGAGCAAATCTGCTTTAGTAGTTTCTTAAACACTTACAATCCAAGATAATTACCATGGCCTTAAAAAAGCCTTTGAAACCTGCTCCTTCAATCTCTCCAGCTCTATTCCCCCCTTACTACTGCTGCTTCAGCCAGAATCCTGAGACTTTGAGGTCCTTATACTTCTCTGAATCTCTCTTTGGATTTTTTCATTGTGTTGCTTCTCCCTGAGATTCCATATTCCTGCTGCCAATGCCACTCTTCCACCTGAAGACTGATTTTCATTCTTCACATGCCACCACTTAAAAAAAAAAAAAAAAAAGTGGCCTGACCTCCTCAGTTTAAGCCAGGATTTTCTGACGTGTGATAATCTCATTAAATAAGTTCTGTATAATGCTTATCAAAATGCTTGTCTAAATGCTCAACATGTTTTAATATATATGTTTTTGTTAAATTGTAAACTCTATGAAGGAACAAATCATATGTATCTTGTTTGTAAGTGTATCCCTAGAAACTAATACAGCATTAGTTATAAAATACATATTTAATATATTTTGTTGAATGAAGGAAAAAGGATAAACAAATAACTATATTAAAGGTATTCAAAATTCTGGCCTAAGAAAACTCAAGGTAAAGAAAAATATAATAGGCAAAAATTCGTTGCCATGTTATATATTAAGTCAAAAGAAGTAAACTACTTAAATTACAAAACTCAAAGAATAATAAAGTATATTAGAGAAAAGTTTACAAACTTTTTCTGTAGAGGGTTGGATAGGAAATATTTAGGATTTTTGGTCTATACAGTCTCTGTCACAACTCCTTAACTCTGCCAATGTAGCATAAAAGCAGCCACACACAATATGTAAACAAACGAGTGTGGCTGTATTCCAATAAAACTTTATTTACAAAAACCAACAGTAGGTTGGATTTGGCCCATGGGCCATAGTTCTCTGACCCCTTTATTAAAGTATCTGTATGATGGTACATTTGGCAATCTTTAAAAGTATTTACAAAGTATGTTCAATAACATGCTGTGATCATAATGTCAAGAAAATTGAGACTCTGCAGATTGTACACAGAGATTTAATTAATATGGTTAAAATATTTGCATGGAAAAAAGCCTGAAAATAAATAAACCAAATAATAAAAGCAGTTACCAGTGAGCCATAGAGGTATGGGAAACTGTTTTCCTTTCAAACCTTTCTGAATTTTCTTAAACATTAACCACTTATTTTACATTTATAAATAGATATGAAGTGCATCATTTTAATAATTAGGAAAAAGAAGCATTAAAGCTCTTTAAATGTAAAGAAAATTCACCCATAAAAACTAGAAGATCAAAAAAAAACACAAAAAAACACACAAAAAACTAGAAGATCAAATGGGGAGAATATTTACCTGACTTCTTAATAAATTTTCTGTGCTCAAGATGTATAAAAGAAATTTCAAAGAAAAAAACTGAAACACATAAAAAACTCTAAACTAAATATTTTATAAAAATAAACATTTAAAGTACCAAAACCAAATTGGGATGTTTTGTGCAGAAACTTAACAGATGAAACATTAATATAATTTCCATATTAAGTACTTATAGATGATAGCAAGAAAAATTTTAGTGTTCTAAGTGATCAAAGGATAAATGTCAAAACAGACAATTCATGAAATTACACATATCCCACAAATGTATGGAAAAATGAACATTCTAACTCAAAAGAAGGCAATCAACTAGACATCAGGGAAAATGGCTCCCAACTATAAAATTCCAATGCAAAAACAATTCTAATTTATAGCCTAAGCAAAATCCATGAAGTTATTACATTAGTAAAACAAGAACAGGCTACTTAAATGGGGGACAATTTGACAACAGGGAAGATTTTGAAAATTACCAAAACCTACCATATAGGTGGGTGTGCAAAAGTAAAAGAAAAAAATACAGGCAGTGTTATGGATTGAATTGTGTCTCCCTAAAAGATATGTTGAAATCCCTCCCCCTAGTACCTTATTTAGAATGCAACCTTATTTGGAAATAGGGTCTTTGCAGATGTAATTGGTTAAGATGTCCGACTGGAATAGGGTGGGCTCTTAATCCAATATGACTGGTGTCTTTCATTAGAAGAGGAGAGAGACAGAGGGAGACAGAGAAGGGCCACTATATAAAGATACAGAAATGCATGGGGGGAAGTCAACCATGTGGAGATGGAGGCACAGATGTTGCCACAAGCCAAAGAATGCCTGGAGCCACCAGAAGCGGGGAAGAGGCAAGAAAAAATTCTCTCCTAGGGTCTTCAAAAGAAGCATGGTACTGCTAAAACCTTGATTTTGGCCTTTTAGCCTCCAAACTTGTGTGAGAATAAATATCTCTTTTTTTAATCCTGCTATTTTGTAGTACTTTGTTATAGCAGCCCTAGGAAACAAATTCAGACGTAAATAACAGAACTGACAACGTTGAAACTACCTATGAAAATTGTCCTCCAGTGGCTTCCACTGTCCCTACCATAAAAGCCATCCTTCTTAACAAAGTCTTCAAGACTCTGTCAGATGTGGCCACTGCTTACCACCCAACTTCATCTCCTAAGCATCTCTGCCTTGCCCACTATGCTCCAGCCACACTAGCCTTCCTTGAGATTCCTGAGTACATCAATGACTTAGCTGTCTCAGGGCTGTACACACACTGTTTCTTCTGCTTGGAACACTCTTACCTCCATTTTCTCTCTGCCTGACTCCTTCTCATACTTCTGGTCTCAGCAAAAATCTTACTGTCTCTGACCATCCCCTTTAAGTTACTGTCCCCTGATATTCTCTCTCATGGTGGTCAGTTTATAAAATAGAGAATATTAGAGTTGGGGGGAGTCTAACATAGACAGAGTAGTCAGAGAGAGCCTTTTGAGAAGGTGATATGTTGACCCACTGACTGAGCAAAACATTTTTATTATAATATTAAATACTATTGCTAAGAAGCATAACTCAGGAGAAATCTCTTAGGAATCAATTTGGCTAACTGTATTAAGAGGCTTAAAAATATGCTCTAAATAAATAAATGGGGAAGAAGGGATAGTTCTTCCTTTCAAAAGAAGTCCAATCAATGAATGTAGAAGGAATGAGGGAAATACAAAATCACCACTAGGCAAACACCACAGTAATAATTGTTTCAGGAAAAATTCACTAATGGATGCTAAAGTTAGTGGCAAAAGTCTGAGGAGAAATAGAACATTTGTGTCATCTCAAAGGTATATCTCCAAAGGTTTTTTTGTCAGTTACAAAGAGAAAATGTGGAATTCTGTATCAGATCCTGGAACAGAAAAAGACACTGGCAGAGAAACTGATTAAATTCAAATAAGATCTGTATTTAGTTAATAGCGTTGCACCAATGCCAATTTTCTCTTTCATATAATTAAATTATGGTTATATAAGACATTAATATTAGGGGAAGTAGGTTGGAGGATACAAAGTTACACTCTGTATGTTTGCAAAGGTTTTTTCAGTCTAAAATTATTTCCCCCAAAAAAGTTTAAAATAAAAAAAAATTAAGTCACAGGGAAAAGAGTGCATCGATCTATCAGGATGTAAAATTTACTGGTTCTCCCTCCAGAAGGTAGACAGAAACTTGCTTGGTTCTTTGGCCTAAAATGAACGTGCTTATTTCTACATAGAAACTTCAGTTTTATAAAAAGTTCATCTTAAAAAGAAAAATAGAGTTGGAGGTCTTACATTTCCTGATTTCAAAAATTACTATAAAACTATAGTAATTAAAACAATATGGTACTGTCATAAAGAGAGACATACAGACCAATGGAATAGGATAGAGAGTTCAGAAATAAACCCTTGCATATATGGCCAAGTGATTTTTGACAAGGGAGCCAAGACCACTCAACAGTAAAAGGACAGTCTTTTCACAAAATAGTGTTGATAAAACTGGATATCCACATGCAGAAGAATGAAGTCACATCCTTTCCTTATACCACATACAAAAATTAACTCAAAATAAATCAAAGACCTAAACATAAAGAGCTAAAATTATTAAATTTTTAGAGGAAAAAATAAGAGAAAAGCTTCATGACATTGGATTTGGCAATGATTTCTTGGATGTGACACCTAAAGCACACACAACAAAATGAAAAATAGATAAACTGGACTTCATCCAACTAAATTTAAAACCTTTGTGCATCAAAGGACACTATCAACAGTGAAAAGGAAACTCGTGGAATGGGAGAAAATATTTGCAAATCATATATCTGATAGGGGGTTAATATCTGGAATATATAAAGAACTACGACTAAATAACAGAAAACAAACAATCTGATTAAAAATGGTCAAAGGACTTAAATAGACATTTCGCCAAAGAAGATATACATATAGCCAATAAGCAGATGAAAAGATGCTCAACATCACCAATCATTAGGGAAATTCCAATAAAAACCACAGTAAAATACCTTTTCACATTCAATAGGATGACTATTACTAAAAAAACAAAACGAAACAACACAAAACAAAGCAAAACAGAAAATAACAGCTGTTGGTGAGAATGGAACCCTTGTGCATTGCTGGTGCGAATGTGAAATAGTATGGTCGCTGCTGTGGAAAACAGTATGGTGGTTCTTCAAAAAATTTAACACAGAGTTACAATATGATACAGCAATTCCACTTCTGGAGAGACAACTGAAAGCAGGGACTTCAGGAGATATCTGTACACCAATATTCATAGCCAGATATTAGCCAAAAGGTGGAAACAACCCAAATATCCTTCATCGGATGAATGAACACACAAAAGGTATTATATGCATGCAGTGGAATAGTATTCAGCCTTAAAAATGAAGGAAATTCTGCTAGATGCTACAACATGGATGAATCTTGAGGACATTATGCTAGGTAAAATAAGCTAGTCACAAAAAGACAAATATTATATGATCCCACTTATATAAGGTACTCAGAGTAGTCAAATTCATAGATACAGCAGGTAGAATGTTTCTTGCCAGGGGCTGGGTGAAGGAGAGAATGGAAGTTATCATTTAATGGATATAGAGTTTCAGTTTGGAAAGATGAAAAAGTGGTGGAGATTAATGGTGATGATGGCTCCACAGGAATGAGAATTAATGCCACTGAACTGTATAATTAAAAATAGTTAACTTTTAATAGTTTAGCATATATGCTTCTAGACATTTTCCATCATGGAAAACTTTCCATGAAGGCATATGTATCCCTAATTCATTTTTTTTAATGGCTGCATTATATTCTCAAATCTGAGCTTATCATAAATTAACTCTTTGACTACTGAGATACACTTGGGTTATTTCCCTCTTTTTGCCCTTATAATCAACATAGTAGTGAAATTCTTGGTATATACACTTTTTTGGCAATGTGCAAGTATTTTCTGTTGCCTAGATTCCTAGGAGTGGAATTGCTGAATTAAAAGATAGTTCACTTAAAATTTTGGTGTGGGATAGTTTCTTTCTTAAAAGCTTGTAGAAATGCTGAACAATGCCCAACAATGTATGAAAATGACCATTTCCACATGTCTTTGCCAACATTAGATTTTATGACTCTTTGCCCTTGTGGCAGTCTGATGGTATCTCACTGAAAAAAAAAAGGTTAAAATGGTAAATTTTATGTTATATTACCACAATAAAAAATTATGTACGTATTTGGGGGTTCAAAAGTTCTAATTTGGGGAATCTCTAACAAGAAAATAACAAGACAAAATTGAAAAAGCTTCATGCACAACATGCATCATTATTTAGAATAGCACAACACTAGAAAAAGCCTAAATACGTAACAATGAAAAATCCTAATTGAACTAGGTTACAATCATACAGAGCTATGATGCAGTCATTGCAAGGATTTTGATAACACTGAGTAAATGCTCATGTTAGTGTGCTAAATGATAGAATTTAGAATATAACATTGAAATGTAATTATAATAATTTACAAAGGCATAAACATTTTTAAAGAAAATAAAATATTAACCATGTTTTTCTCAGGTGGTTGGAATGAGTGATTATTTTTTTCTTTTTTCTTTTCCATTGCTTCAGTAACACCCATATATTTCTTGTACAAATAAAATGTTTTGGGAGGATAATCACCACAGCAGCAGGTTCTACAAGGTGGCCCATCAATCCTACAGATCCAAGATTTTTTTACCTGACTTAAAAATATAGGAACTTAGAAAATAAAAGGACAGTTTGGAATTTTCAAGAGGAGACTAAATAACTTTTCTTTTAGCTCTGACTGTGCAGGGCTCTGAACTACTCACCTGTATTATGCATACTATGACCTATATTATGTAATGCAACCTCAGAACTGTGTATCTGTACACATCACTTTCTTTACTCTCCTGGGAAAGAAACTAGGATTCAACAAGGCTATGTAACTTACTCAGCGTCCCACAGATTGGAAGTGGCAGAACTGAAGCCAGAACCCCAAACATTTGATCCCACAGTTTCTATTTTTTCTACACTATAAATCTCAAATACAATAGGGGCAAGAAGAGTGCGCCTAGGCATCAAAAAAAACTGTATTAGTCTCTAGGGGGGAGGAGAATTTAATATAAGACAAACTCTATAATCCAACAAGACTACAGTGTATTCAGTATTGTTATGCTGCATGATTTGACAGTAGAATCATCCATGGAGATATTTCCTGTGATATACAAATTCATGTTTAGTATAACAAGGTACATTTTACTGCATATGATTTTAGATAAAAATCCATTAAGGAAATAAATACTCTAGGAGCTATCCTAGTGTATCCCAAACTTCTGGGAAACTCAAGTAGAAGAAAGACATAAAAATCCTACAAGAGGTGTGGCAATTTTTATAAGAAGAGTGTTCATTCAACACACATTTATCAATCAACTACAGGGGGCTAGACACAATACTAGTATGGAATGAAAAATTATAGGCTTTAAGATTTGACAGGTTCTGGGAATATTTTAAGCTATTTCTGTGTTTGATAAGAAGCTTTGTAAATCTGGGTAAGGAGGCTAATTTCAGAGACAAAGTACTTGGAGAATTCTGTGCAGAAGTTGCTCTTAACCATTCAATAAGGAAGATTTCACAGAATGCTTAAATATCAGTGAACATAACAGTCTGACTAGATGGCTAATAAATATAATCTTTTAACTGCAAGGCTTGTAGCAGCATGACCACTTAAGTAGTAAAACATGTTTATTTTAGAACATTTGATTTGTCCATTTAGAAACAGACCAGTCTTGTGTAATTCACCCCATAAAGACACCTCCCCTAAATGCAAGCGTTTTCAATGCTTAGGCTGGCTCTACCTGGAAGACTCTTCTTAGTAAGAAGATTCAAGTTGACTCTGGTCCAAACACAACGTGAAATTTCATTTCTTCCACAAAATTACTGGTAATACCTCCCCCAAATGTTCATTTTTATAGATTCACTTGAAAAGAAAGTCCAACTGAAGGACTTAGTGCTACTAACCATGAATGTGGTTAAAATGTACCATCCAGACCTTAGTTTAAGCAATTCTCAGAATATTGACAGGGTCACTGTATTCATATCTGCTGCTCCAACTGCCCACCCGACCACAGCTAAGATTGCTAGGCCCTTAATTCAGAAATCCCCTTACTAGGTTCTAGAGCTTAAGGAATCTTCCTAGGTTATTCTCTCCATTTCAAAACTTTTGTTCTATATTCCCATCCTGTTGTCTTTGACCAGGGTTTTTGTCCAGCCCCTCAGAGTGGTATGGTTCTGTGGCTTTGGTTTACATTTTGACTCCTTGGTGCTGTGTCTCTGGTCTCCCTCATTCCACTGCGTATTCCATGGGCGATGGAGAAGGCATTATGCCCAAAACCACCCTAGCTCCTGCCCATGCCCCCAGGAGTCTTGGGAGCCAGTTCAATTAACTTGGGATCCCTCGTGTTTGGAAAGAAAGAAAACAACAGGTTGCTGCAATCTAGGGCTTCAATGCTAAATGAAAACAAGAAAATACTTCAGAAAAAATCCAGTTGACCTGGTATATTATGATGAGTGGCTTTAATAATCCTAAATGCCATTAAAAGATTAGATATGCTTGTCTTAAAGCATAAAAAGTAATCAGGATGCTACCTAGAATGTTACATTTTAGAGCTCCCATTTCTGAATACTAGCAAATCAATGGCAATCCAACAATGCTTGAAATTAGTAGGGTTTGGTGACGCTCACCATTTCCTTCTCAGAGGAGTCAGTGAAATAGTTTTTCCAATCATCACTCTAGCTTAAGTAAAATAAATCCAGTTTTTCTCTTTTCATGTTCAATGCTATAAATTCTCACAAATAAAACTGATGACTATCAAAAATCTTTATCACCGTGCTTTCAAAAGTGTCACACATTTACCTATTGCTTCTAACGCAAAGCATGCAAAGGTAAGAATTTATCTACTGACTGATTCTCTTATCTTCTTGTAACTTCAGTGAAAGATCATTTCAGAAATGCAGACTTAGCTAAAGATAGAAAATTGTATACTATTGCTAGATAAATATAGAGCTCGTCCTGAAAAAAAATTGGTTTTAGAGCATTTTTAAGCTCCCCATATCCCTAGATGTTACATTATGGAATCATCTTGTGGACAGAAGTTATTAAGAATGTTTGAAAAGCTTTGGTGAGCAATTTAAAAATGATGCACATACTGCTGAAGAATTTTAATCTTATTTCTTAAGTGTGCTGGTATCTAGACTTCTGTTTAAATGTAGACGTTATGGATTTACTAAATTGTTCTCTTTCTTCCCAAGAAGAAAATGTAAACTTTGCAGGAAGCCATTTCTAAAGTATTTTAGCTGACTTCTTCAAATGGCAATGTCTTCTGTAAGACATGTAAGTGAGCCAGAAAAGAGGGCTGAGGCTGGCCGGGAGGTGTCTTTGATCCACAAGCTGGCATAGCAGAAATTAGCCGTATGTATTTACCCAATGCTGCTGACCAGTCAAAATACACAGATAGCATCACTGAAGATTTTTCTAGGGTACAAAAATAACTTGGAAAAGGCTGTTTGTTTGTATTTTAAAATCTATGATTCAATAATTAATTTTGAGAAAGGCAAGTGTATAATACCCATGGAGATGACCACACAACTAAATGCACATTTGTCTTCTTTTATGAAACAGAGGCAAGATGACAGCAGAGATGTTTTCAATGGACCAAGTACACGGCCCTCTGTGTGATCAGTATTCATTCGATCTGACAACTACCATAACCTCATCCATGCATTCAACCATTCCATCTTAATGCTACAGTAAACAGATAGAAGTGGAAGAAAGGAAGAAAAAAAAGAAGAGATAATAGCGATTTGTGAAAGCAGTAATGTTTTGGCAACAAAAGCTTCTGGACCAGGGCAGCTCAAGCAGCCAATTAATGGCTATGCATTAGGTCAGATCCTGAGGATCTAAGAGATACAGAGAGCGATAGATGATGGAGTAGTTCTAACAGGAAAGATCAGGCTCAAATTCTTTTGTCCAACACCATTCAGCGCTGGGGAGGGAGAAAAAATGCACTGTGAGGGCAGAGTGTCAACTGCCATTCCTGGAGAGATAGCAGACGGCTTCATGCAGGGACACTTAGGAAGTGGGGAGAGTGGGACCAGGCAGTAGCAGCCACCCCAAAGTTTGTATGAAGGCCTAAACAAGGGGCACTGTGTCAACTGTCATAGAAGAACTGGATAGGCATTTGAAGGTCAGGGTGGACTGCGAACGCTCTGCTCACACACAGTGCCCAAAGTTGCTATGGTTCTCTTCTTATGTCTCTGACTATTCACTCTGTTTTATTTTTACTTATTTTTATATGTATCAATTGTTGTCTAGAATGTCTATGTTCTCTGGAGCTCCAATACAGCATAACTCCTTTTCTTATTCTTTAAATTCTCTTTCATGGTTTCAAATAATAGAAAAATTTTGATGATTGCCAAATGACAGTCTAGAGCCCGATTTAATTTCTATATCCAGTTGCTGACTCTGCTTCTGTACCCAGATGTCCCATAGATGCCTCAAACCAACATATAGCTGATCTCACCACCTTCCTCACTACATAATTCTCTCCTTCCTGAATTAGGGACCTTGGTGATGAGGACCTAACAAATCAGCTGGCACAACGAAGCATTCAATAAAAATTAATGAATTAATTAACCTACCATAACCATAAATCAACAAGAATAGGGAATAAATACAAAAGGACAACAAACTGAAGGATGGAAACTAAATGATACCACAGTAATAACAATAACTAACATGCAATCAGTCTTCCTATGTGCCAGGCATTTTTCTAAGTGCTTCATCTGCATTAACCCATTTAATCTAGATGCTTATTGAATTTTAACTACTAAGCATTGTGCTAGGGTATATCACACACACACACATTTAGAAATGACAGCATATACAATTCTACTGATTTACTTCACAAAACCCCTGTAAAGTGAGCATTATACACACTCTCCTTTTAAGGAAATGGAAGTAATAAAAATAATAACAGCTAGCATTTACGACAGCCTACTGAGACCCAAGTTCCACACTAAGTGATTTAACTAATACTGAAACTAAGGCCCAGGTCATGTAACACCTAAGAAATAGGATTGAAATCTGAACCCAGACGTAGGCAAATTCAACATTCTTTCCACTATAAATAAAAAGGGTTAACTTATCTTTATCATTTTTTGTTTATTAAGACAGGGACACATACAACAAACTTCAGCAACATTTTCATCAAAACACAATTACAATCACAAACCTCCAGGGGTTAAGTTGCATTTAGATTAAATATTAAGTGGAAAAAAAAACATTTTTGGTGTCACATAAATGAGCTGTTACTCAGTATCCGTTAATAAACCCATTGCCCGAGGCTCACGAAACCTCTTGGTTATAATCACTTAATAATTGTGTAATCTTTGGCGTACAACGCCTCTATTTCTTCAACTGTAAAATGGGAGTAATAATAAATATATCTAATAGGACTGGGTCTAAATAATTCAAATGATTTAAAACATTTAGAATGGTTTCTGGCACATGGGCTCAATGAATTTTATATGTGATTGTTGTTACTATGGCAACTACAATAATTCCATTAGAATCACCAATCTGAAACAGGGCACGGACAGAATAGCTTTTTAAACAGTAACATGAAATCCAATACTATTCAATAGTAGTATTCCTGAAAAATTATGTACAATTCATTTTTTAAAAAATAAATAACATTTTTTTCTTAAAATAAGCTTCATTGATGGATTATTTTGCACTGTAACCAATCATTCCTTTCATCATTTATTTTCTAAAATAAAAATTTTAAAAGGTAAGGAAGAATGGAGAAACTTAGATTTTTTAATATATTGACTTTCCACCAGATGAATCATATATATATATATATATGTATATATGTATCTGTATATGGATATATATATATATACACGTATATATGAGGAAAAAGTACATGACTAAAGTAATTTAGATGCTCACTAAAATGACAACCGATTTGGTGATTTAAGAGTTACCGCTGATTACAAATTCATGAGCCTTATTCCAGGGAGTAGCTTGGATATTTACACATTCTCAGTCTTTATTTTGATCCTCAGAACAGCTCGGGAAATGTCATGTTGTTTTCTAGGTTAGTGACGGGGTCCTGCTAATTTACAATCTGCCGCTTCTCTCTCAGCCTTCGTTTGGCCAGGGTTTTTGTGCTTCCTTCCACTCTCTGACTTGAAACTCGGAGCCTGAGTGGAGAGGCACAGTACTGTAAACTGCCTACATTTGTTTCTTTGCCTTCTCTGTCATTTCCACATCAGCACTTTGTTTCTCACCAGGTAATCTGGTAGCTTGGATTCTTTTTCTGAGTCACTTTTAGTACCTCAAGAACCATCCCACTTAGGTTTATTCTGTTTATGATTTCAACAAAGTCACAAAGTAATTAATAATGACTTTGTCAGCGTTTTTACTTTTAGTGGTATGTTAAGGGAGAACAGGAAATGTATTTGAGGGTATCAAGTGCTAACGCATAGGCATGCAGAAATTATATGCCTCACAGTTTGACACCAAGTCTTGTGATTATCTGGCTGCACATAATACTCATGAATTTCAAGGATGAATGGGCAAAGCCCATTAAAAATTATGGGCCCACTGTTTAGGAAAAAAAAAAATGCTAACCTGAAAAGTGGGGCTGGCATTCGGCAAGCTTGCAAAAGCACAGGTCTGCAATTGTTTCAGCTTCATTAAGCATTCACACCTTTGCATTCGTTTCAGAAAACTAAACCATCTGACTTTAGTTTTGTTTCTTTAAAAAAAAAAGAAAGGTTTTTAAAGAGTAAGTAATGTGGTTGGACGCTGCAGTCTGCTGTTCCTGCAGGAAAAGAGAATAAGAGCTCAAGTCCAACAGGCTGGCAAATGTTTCTCAAAGGGAAGGAAAAGCGAAGAAGGCAGAGCTTTTAAGGTGGTAACAGACATTATATCTAAGAGGAGCACTTAGCATTTTGAGGCACGACGTGTACCAGCCTTCCACTTCCCATAGCTGTAGTATTTGATGATTAGCAATCATTGCCGCTCACTGCCCCCACTGCTGAAAGGTTATTCCAAGACCTACACAATTCCCTCCACTTCTCTCTCCACTAAATATTTTTCATTGAACGCCCCCAACTCCCAATCATCCCAATCACCACAGAATTTTCCTGCAGATCCCCGCCCCTCACCAGTGCCAGCCATCACACATGCATCAGCCCAGTCTCTCAGGCCGCTGGCATCTTGTATCCTGCAACCCTCACCACCTTTCTTCTCCGCTTGCCCATTAGCCACAATCTGTCAGCCAGCTGTACCACTGCAAGGAAGCCAGAGAGCAGGGCAGTCACGGACAGCTATTGACAACACAGTCAATAATCACTTTTCCTATTGTGTAGAATCTCTGTAATTGACTGTTTTCAGGCCTTGCTCATTTTTTGTGTGTGTCGAAATGCAATTTAATTTTTACAATAACATTTTTTTTTTTTTTTTTGTGGTACGTGGGCCTCTCACTGCTGTGGCCTCTCCCGTTGCGGAGCACAGGCTCCGGACGCGCAGGCTCAGCGGCCATGGCTCATGGGCCCAGCTGCTCTGCGGCATGTGGGATCCTCCCGGACCGGGGCATGAACCCGTGTCCCCTGCATCGGCAGGCGGACTCTCAACCACTGCGCCACCAGGGAAGCCCTACAATAACATTTTTAAAGTTTGTTATTTTCCATCTATACTCAAACACCCTATACCTAACATTTAAAACTCAACAATATAAAATTAAATTTTTTAAGACGCCATGGCAACCAAAGATGAAATCTGAATTTGAATAAAAGAACTCAGCCTCCCTTAAAATTCTTCTCTTAGCTGGAAAGAATGCTCAGATAATTTTATGTGGAGTCTTGTCAAGTGCATTCAAGAAATGTCAAACTATATTTTTAGACGTGGAGTTTGCTTAATCCCATAAGACTCTATCTCGCCTTTATGTTGACAAATGAACAGGACTGAAATATCAGGGATCTGAGCTTCTGTCAAGATCCACTGTGCATCAAAAATTGTTGTTCTTGTGCAGCTGTTTTCTCAAAACTTCCGAATTAAAATCTACACTTATCTTACAATCCCCTGGGTTTTCTATTGAATTCCTTTGTTGTCACACCTTAATTGACTCCAAGCTTTACTTTTATAGACAAGTCAATGAACTGTCGTGGAAACATAACGTGGCAGGAAATCAGATGAGAGCCTCCTGGTAATTGTCATTGACTGGGAAAAATGTCATCTTTACGCATCTGCTTCTCAAGTTTGCTTCTTGAATGGCATATTTGGCCCAAACCCCCTCCCTTCATATTTTTCTGCATGTAACCCATTTTAGAGACTATAAAATTAGTATTTTAATAAAACCTGTAACTTGTACCCTACTAAAATAAACAGGACTAAAAATAAATGGCAAGAAACCTTTTTAAAGGAGTGTATTATTTTGCCTCTAATCTTAGTAGAGGAATTCCAATACTATTTGGAACTCAGAGCCCATCAGGAGAGAAAATGATGAGATAAAGTTTCATGGCGGTTAAAAGTTTAAATTATCTACTTTGTGTCAAGATTATATTTTAAAATTCAGCATTTTTCAATACTACTTTTTAATCTCTTATTTTAGTAAATGGGAACTATGATTTATTTACTCAAGATTGTCTTGTCAACCTTTGGAAAGCATAGCTGAGATATAAGCATTTGTTGAAGAATATAAACTTTTCATTGGGAGTTTTCGTCACTAAATATAAACCATATAATTCATCTCATAAACAGAAGAGATTCTGGCAAATGACATAACATTAACATCATGTATATTTATAATCCAGAGGGATCTACTTAAAGCTGACTTCATTTTTAAAAAGCATGTAAAATGGTGACTATACAATCTTGATGTTAGTTTAGTTTGGCTGAGCTGTGGGAAGGACAGTATAGTAAAAATTAAAAGAGGTTAAAATTAGTAAAAAGTCTTCATTCAGAAAATGCATATTGCAGACTGTATTTTAAGATGTCCTCATTTATGAAACACTATAATTTTTTAAATTAAGTAACACTAACAATAGTAACAATCATAATTCCACATGCTTTATCTTTATCTCACAGCAGTTCAGAGCCATATTCTCTAAGTAATAATTATTAAAAGTAACCCACCCTCTGAGTGAATGGCACCAATACTTAGTAACATTCAGTGAGAAGTAAAGAATCAAATTAAAGCACACGGAGAATTGGGGGAGTGGGTCATTTGCTGGTAGGGGTGGATTGAAAGGAAGTTTACGTAGATGATACTCTATTAGAATAGGCAAAATGATGGCATGACTATTCTCCATCTTATGAGCTGGAAGGAGGTGGGGGGGTGCCTGTCCTGCTATCAGGAGAGGCAGTCTTCTTGAATAATTTGAGCCAAAGCCAAGGCAGATGATATTGGTCAGCTTTTCAGCAAGGCTGGTATATATTCAGAGGAGTCTGCTGTGAGTATCAGAAGGAAGCCAAGGCCAAAGTTGCTCTGTAAGAAGCCCAAATCAAGTTCTAGACATACCACTGGAGGCCGGGGAAAATTTACGGAGCACTTACATCGCCCTGTGGCAAGGTGTGTGAGACCAGCCCTCTTCTCACCCATTTTGCCTTCATGCCTGCTTCTCTGTTGTATAGTCTCCCAGCAACACAAGATTCCTTCCTTTGATTTCCCATCAGCCTTAATATCAGATGGTTATGACCCCAGAGCATATGTCAAAATACTCTCACACCAAACTTCCTGGAATCACCTAAGAGAAATGGCCCCAAACTTGTCTGCATATTAAAACTCTGGAAACCTTTTAAAAATTCCAACACCCACGTTACAGTCCAGATAATTTAAGTCCCTATCCCTGGGAGTGGGACATAGGCATCAGTGGTCTTTGAAGCTCCCCAGGAGATTCCAATGTAAAGACAAATTTGCAAACCACTGCCTTATGGAATGCAGATAAAAAAATTGATTGGGGCTACCAACTAAACAATAAGCTTGGTTCATTGTACCTATTCAGAAACTGCCTCAGAGCTTTATAAATGTTGAAACCTTAATGATAGTTGCATTCACTTTAAGAACTGCACAATGCATAGTCATTAGGTACCCACCTGCACACCGTTTCCCCATGATGAACCAAAACTAGTCAGTCAACAAATTCGGCATGAGCTCTAGGTCTCTCTGCACCCATGCTGGTAATGGCTAGCTTGACCTCAGTAACAAGCATTTCATTAACACTTCAGAAAGTGTTACTGTGAAAATGTTTTTTGCCCACTTGAGCCTTCACTGTTTGGGTGAGATGAGCACTAAGTGGTACAAGGACTCCGGGTGTTCTCATCAGCTGTGATTAGAGCACAGGGAGTTCTTGTCTCCCCTGCATGTCAGTGGCCGTAACCAAGAGGTGTGATTGAGATGTTCCGAAATGGCACCTGCCCGAAGTTCACTCATCACGCCCATCTCTCCACGTTCACATCCTGTGTCAGTCTGCAGCTTAATGAAAGCATGAAGCAGGTGGACAGGGGTCAGAATCTGTACTGAAATTATAGCCTACATCTCATTCCTGGCATTTTTGCACAAAACTGAATTTTTGTTGCCTCTTTGTGGGAATATGCTCTCTGGTCCAACACAGCTACCCCCGACTGCACATCGTTTTATCTCATACCGATGTCTCACAATGTACTAGAGTGGGCTGGCCCTCAGGGCATTGGAATTTGCAACTCCAGTATTTATTATTTATGCAAGTTTAACACAGAAAGCCACCGTCACTCATTAAAACCTCACCACAAATTGATGACTGAGGATACTCAAAGAAGGTGGGGAAGATCTAAATAGACCAAAAGATGGTGTAGGACAACAATTCCCACACAGCCTGAACACTCGCCAACCCAGCAAGTCTTGTGAAGGGCTGGCTAGGGCAAGGCACTTAGGAGACTCCTTTAAAAAGAGGAAATTAACGTTAAACGCAATGATATTAGAACTCCATTTTTACCATATTTAATATATGCTAATGTTTACTCCATCACTCATTTGTTATTTTCCTGTAGGTGTTTAGTGTGTATTTATTAAGTGAATAGATTAATGAATAAGGGAAGGAGACCCTCAGAATTGTCTTGTGCTGCTAAAGGTCTGTAACTTCGCAGCATCAAAATTTGGTAAAATATTTTAAAATGACACAGAGAAAACTTATTTGATGAGTTGTATCATGTAAAAATATTTGTGAAAACAAGGTAGTTTGAATGGAAGCAAAAATATGATATCCGCAGAAATATTGGGGCTAAAATACTACTAAAAATAAATTTGCACAATCATCCATTTAGTAGAATACACTGTTTCACAGGGCTTTTGACACTAGAGAACATATTTTCTCAAAAATATTATGGTCTATATCATCATTTGGAGGTGTCAACAACTTCAGAAAGATACCAATGACACTACCATAGAGACTTTTAGGACTAGGAAAGTAAAGTACATGAACTGGTACCAAGAATAATTATTCTGCTCTTTATTTGTGTTCATATAATCAAAATAAAGGATTTGTAAAATATATATTTGCTTTACTACACACGGGTATATGTTATTTTTGTACTTTAGAAAAAAAATGAATTTTTAAATGGTCTTTGAAAAGACATTTTATATCTCTACCAATATAGTAAATCCAATTTGTTGGTCAATAAATATTTCAACAATTTTATAATTTTAATTATACTTAGTCCCCTTTAATACTGAAAAGCATTGTATAATAAGGTTGTAAAGTAAAGTATAAGGTTACTATATAAATAAATACTCATTTAATGAATAAATGAGTTGAGATATCTAGCATATGGTTACACAGAAAGTTGATTCATTTTGCTAATTTTTTTATTGAAGTGAAATAAGATGCATTGCTTTTTTTTTTTTTAATCTGCACTTGGATTTGTCAAAAATCTTTCATTGATTCTGTCACCTCTAGTTGAAATTGAAAATGTCAAATAGAAATTAGGATAATTATAAGATAAGTCAAGGGAAAAAGTACTCAGATCTTGAAAATTATTAGCTTTCATTTTTCTTCCAAAGCTACAGGTTCACAGTATCTTTCATGATATACTTTAAAACCTTTATGAGAGGTGCTATTCTCTTCAGTGAAAACAGATGGCATCTCTCCAGGTTTCCTGTTTCATCTCAAGCACTTGACTCATTTAGGCAATACTTCTCAAATATATTCTCTGCTTAGCAGTCAAGAACAATCTGGAATTTTTAAGTTGGCATGTGTGATGTCCTAACTTTCTTTCTGTGAGCCCTGGTCTGTTGCATTAAAGAAACTACTGATGTGAACTTAATCATCTGTTCTATTTGATATCTTCAGAAATGTCAAAGGTCATTTATTTGATATTAACTTAATTAATAAGTTCCATTAGTATTGTATGCACAATTTACTCCTTTCCTTGTGCAATAGTATGTTCACAAAGCTACATAAGATGTTTCACTGAGCAACTTGGTAGACTAGTAAAAGATACTGGAGTCAAGCTCAGGTCTGGGATAAACCTTAGCATATTTTGTCAGTCAAGGCAAACGGAAGTTCTTTATTTCTAAATCAGCCTTCAGATATATAAGAACAGAGAAGAATATATGCCAAACATAGTTTTACTTAATCATTCATTATCAAAATATTCCTTCTGTTCACTCAAATATTTCAGTCTCTTGACTGAATGTAATCATTTTTATAAAGCAACAAAAATAAAACATAAGTACTAGCACTCATGTTATAAATTTCATTTTGATGTTTATAGAACATTTAACTACAAATGCAATGTACACTGTGAATATAAAAATCTTTCTTGGGCCAAACAACTGCTAAAGGATAGCAATTTTATATAAACAAAAAAATTAACACTTAAAAAATCAGGAATTGAAGTATCTATCTTAAAAAGATTATATATTAAAAAAAATTTTATATAAAGCTAGTTTTTACATTCTTCCAGTCCCAGAAATAAGAGGCTTTCAACCACTTATATTTGTCAAAAGGGAACAGGAAAAAATATCTGAGTTTTCTAAACTTTAAAAGTAATAGTTTGGCAAAGATGTGATGTACTATCATTTAGTACCTAAAAAGATATGCAACTCCCCTCTCCCAACTAATGACAAAATTCGACAAATTTTATTGACACACTGGCAGAAAAAAAGTATCAAACCAACTTCTACAGCTATATTCCATGTCTTGTTGATATCTATGATTAAATATTTCCAAGAAAATTATTTAACTTGGCAAAATAGCATAGTAGTTGAAAGCACTGAAAATTCTGAAAACTAATTAAAATTTTACACACACACACAACACACACCACACACACATGCCACACACACACACACACAACACACACCACACACACACACCACACACAACACACAACACACACAAAAACATAAAATAGGGCTTGGCCCACAGGAATAGGCACTAAATAAAATATTTAAAAAAATGTATAAGGGGAATAATCCAACTACTTCTAAAATGACTACAAAAAGAAGCACATAGCTTCTTTTTTGAGGTTCTGAGCTAATATTAACAACTGGTACTCATTTCATTATATTATTGACTTTCAGAGGAAAGAAATATCAATGTCCCCCCACTTTTATTTAAACTTCAGGCAAATGACTGATAAATGGTGCTTTAAAAGGTGTGGAACATCATGTTAGAAAAATCATAACAAATGTGTGGACCAAAAGGAAACCTGCCTTGAGGAAGTATAAACCAGGTAACAGAATAAAGTGTAATGGAATTGAAAAATGCTAAAACTAAGCTGGGGATGGAAAAGACGAAAAGTGAGCATCTCCTGCCTCTAGTAGGGCTGTCTTTCTATAAGAGATGTGCTTAGTGTCCTTCACATCTTAATGTAGTTCAATCCAATACATAGTTCAATCCAATACACTTCCCTGGTACCTTTCATACACTTAGAATAATATATTGCATAAATTTTTAATAAATGAATATAAATTATATACAATATACCTATAACATACTATGGAATTTCTGATAGAGATTGAGTTTAAGAGAGTTATAGCAGAGACAGAATTTGTGCTTCTATTCCTAAATATCTATATTCTATACTATAAGCTATTTTACTCAGAAATCCTTTTTTTCATATCATATTCTGTTAGGACTTTAAAACTCCAAGATTCCTAAAAATTAAAAGACTCCTGATCACCATTTGTGATGCTATCAGAAAACAGGAGGTTAGACTCTCCTGTCTTATTAATTTTTTAGTAAGAACTTATTATTTTGAAGGAACATGAAACACAATGCTAAAATATTTATAGATACATTAAAATATTTATAGACACAGAAGCAAAATGACCACATTTGGTTCCCTCAAATTTTCTAATGCATAAAAAAGAAATGTAAAAAAATTTCCTCTCTTACGTTCTCTGTTTCAATCAAATAATCAAACGAACTGACAATGTTTTCTGGCAATTACGAATGCCACTCAATCTAATGTCCTTGGGTTTTCTCAATGTGGTAATCAATGTTGGTGATGTTGGTGTCCCACCCAGATCCCCTTCACTTACTGGTACACTCCACTCCCCAAGAACATAACACCTGCCCAGTGGGTCAAGCCAAGGATAGACTACCTGAGACCATATGACTACATCTTTGCTCTCTTCCTTCCCCATCTCTCTCTTGTTTCTCTCCTCTCCTTACAGATTTCCCTGAAGAGCATTTTCTCAATAAACCATCTGCCCCCAAATCTCTGAGACATTCTCTTTTTCTATGGTATCTCACTTAAGAGAGAATCTTTATAGAAAGATAGTTTATTACTTATTAAAATGCTTGATCCAGTTTCCAACTTCACTGTATAAAATAGGAAAATGCAACATAAATTTACCAAACATGGGGTTAACTAATCAGAAAGCAGACTGCAACCACGAAATAGCTTCAATGAACAGGCAGAGAAAGAGAGCAAAAGAGAACATCTCAAATTAATGCTGGGCTTTTGGGTCCAGCTCGCATGGTTTAATATCTGATTTGCCCCTTCCACTTGTCATATATACTTGTTCGATGTGTTTGCTAACTATGATCCTTCTATTCAACATTTCACAGTTTAAATGCTCTTTTATTATGAACTTCAGTAAAGCTATTATTGCTACTTTATTTCAGATATTAAATCAACTCAATTATGCTCTTTATTCTGTCATTTTGAAATATCAGTGGAAAAGAAATAATTAGAAAACTGGCATTGATCATAATATGAATTGAAAAACTCAATTCCAGACAGAATAACAAACTAGATATGATGTCAGTTATATCCCAGGTTATTGTTCACTGACAAACTTAGCATGTGCAGAACAGTCCACAAAATGGTGACATGCATAACAGAAAACTTTAAACTAAATAAACTATTACTAATTTGGTGAAATGAAAATAGCACAGATAATCACACTCCTTCCTTAGTAAGTGTGAAATAAACATGGGACAATAGAAAAACTCACCAAATTTTAGGTATGTATTTATAATTACAAAATGTATTTCATATTTTCTATATTTAAGCTAGAAGGAACACTTTACTCTTGAATGCTGCAGAAATAGTTCCTCTCTCTATTCTGTTCTAGATTTGTAAATAAATACTAACCCAGAGTATAAATTATTCTCAAGTATACACCATTCTTTAATCCTCTCTGCCTCTGTCCACTGAAGTTTAACCAATTTTCTGTCTTACATAGTACAGTGAAAGCTCTCTGCTTAAGTGGCTAAAGGGATATATCTCAAACTAGTTTCCTTCTGTTGCCCCCAGGAGCAGAACTATGCTCCTGAAAGCAACAATGACCACTCAAGGAATCATCTGCGGGGATCTGAGAGTCTCAATCTTTATTTTGCCAAAGAATGCAAAATTGTACAAAAGGTTACATCACCATTTAGGAGAATTACATCAACAAAAATGATACAAATGAATGTATTTACAAGATAGAAACAGACTCACAGACATAAAAAACAAACTTTTACAGTTACCAAAGGGGAAAGGACGGGGAGGGATAAATTAGGAGTTTTGGATTAACATACACACACTCCTATACATAAAAAAGATAACCAACAAGGCCCTACTGTATAGCACAGGGAATTATATTCAATATCTTATAATAACTTATAATGGAAAAGAATCTAAAAAAGAATATATATGTCATACTAAGTCAGTCAGACAGAGAAAGACAAATATCATGATATCACTTATATGTGGAATCTAAAAAAAGGGTACCAATGAACTTATCTACAAAACAGAAACAGAGTTACAGGTTTAGAAAACAAACTTGTGATTACCAAGGGCATAAGGGGCAGGGGGAGGAATAAATTGGGAGATTGGGATTGCTATACGCACACTACTATATATAAAATAGATAATTAATAAGGACCTTCTGTATGGCACAGGGAACTCTACTGAATACTCTGTAATGGCCTATATGGGAAAGAATCTAAAAAAGAGTGGAGCGCTATATATATATATATATATATATATATATATATATATATATATATATATATATATATATAACTGAATCACTTTGCTGTAAGAGAAAGCCACCAGAGCAGGAGGAATCAGGAGATGGAGAAAGGGGATGATGATTAGGTATACCTATACAGGAAGTGATTTTTCCCTCTGGTATTAAGTGAGGGGCAGAAGCAAGGGCCATCATGATGTCCTCAGGATCCCCTGTCACCTTAGACCTCAGCAGAGACTGTGACCTCTGTCTTCCACATGGGGGAGGTGGTCAAGCTGGAGCCATGTGCTGTGGAACAGCTGACCCTCCTTGGCTCTTTGCTTAATGGCGCAGAGCATGGGCAAACATGGGGCTACATGGCAATGGTGTCGCATGAGACACCCAGCGTTTTTGCTTTCTGCGTGTGCTCGTGATAGAGCTCGTCTCTGCAACTCTTAACATAAAGGGGCAGCTCAATGATGAATTACCTCACTGGTCATTTTATGTATTTCTTTTATACTAATTTTTAAAAAGTCTATTTGACAAAAAAATTAGTAACTTGAACCCTGACATATATTTATATCCTTCCATACAAGGCATACCACAGAGCCCGAAAAAGTCAGGACTGCCAGGGAACTGAACCTAGCAGAGCTCGACACTCGGTAGTGTGAGGGTCAAAGATTTTTGTCAGATTGGTTGATATCAGCCTTGCCTGTGGATCACATCAGTCCTGATGTGCCTTTTAAAACCAAGGAAAAGTTCTGAATTATTTCCACCAAAGAAAAAGCCTCTATTTCTGAACTGCATTGAAAGTCACGCTTTTATTGGAAATGTAAATAGTCCGTTGGTTTTCCACAACGGTCACCTTCATGATGAGAATTCTATGGAGAAATGAAGGTCAAAGCTTCCTTAGACTCCTCTCATGAGGAAAACTATTATTTTTTAAAAATGTTATCAATGACACATATGTAGACATATAAATATTTATATGGAAACGTACCGCCTAGTCAGTGAATAGAAATGGGAATAGAAATGATGTGCTCTGGGAATCCTCCCTGGGTGACTGTACTTTCAAATCAGGAGAGAACTGTTTCTTTTGCCATTTCTATCCCTGTGGCTAATGGGGAAAGGTCAGTTTTTCAGATTACATAAGCAGAAAGGGATTTTGATTCTTCTTCAGTTTGCGGAAAGGAACAGATGAGAGGCCCCAAAAGGTTTGCTGGGTTAAACCTATAACATAGTTTTCTTGACCCTCAATCTAGTCCTACTTCTGTGGTATTGGAAGTATTGATTGGAGCAGTAATCTATGGTATAGGAAAAGGTAAAAAGTTATCAGGTTGGTTAGTAGAAAGAGAAGGCATTAAAGTAGTAAATTTAGGAGAAACTCTGAAGGTAAGAGAGATGATGGAGAGAGAGAAAGACTACAGATTGAACTGTGGAATTATTGGTACTCCCCTAAACCATAAGAGTAGGGCAGAAGAGTGCATGGTAAAAATCCAACCAGGAAGGGTTAAGGGTCTTTGGTCAAAGCTGTACTATGCATTTGCCTCTCAATGCTGCCTAGGCATTGGACCCCACCATATGGTTCAAAAGAAAAATAGCTTAATTAAAAATAATAATAATATAACCAATAAATAGGGGCAGAGCTATATATGGCCTAGGAAACACTGTTTTGTGGGAAAGTCTGGGGAGAAGTTGGGTGGAATTGGGTTACAAATAAATAATGATGTCATCATGGGAAATAAAGTGATTTATGCATCAAATGGCTAACTTGAGCCTGAAAACTCCAGAGCAGCTCTTAGGTTTTGTTGGTCTGTTGCTTCTCCCCTGACTTTGGTCAGGATCAGTATCAGGCAGAAGTAAGGAAGCAAAGTACTATACTGGTTTAGTCTGCTCTAGCATGGGCAATAGGAAGGAAACTCCAGACGCTCTGAACCCCATGCCTGGGATAAGGTGGGATTCTCATGCTCCTGGAGCTTCACAGAAGAGACAGGAAGTCTGGGAAGCTAAGGTTTGGATCAATGACCTGCCTTTGCCATTACTTCAAGGAACTGGGCCCAGTCAAGAGGATGGGGGTCCAAAAACATGAACAATAACAATAAAGCACTTATACCTCCCTTACATGTCAGCATTTTAAGTCCTGCTCTAGGACCACACGTTTAATCGTCACAAAAAACCTGTAGCACCAGTAGGAACTATTAATCCCTTTTAAGAAATGTACAGACTGAGGCTCAAAGGATTGTACATTATTTGTGGAAGGTCAAACCATAGGTGGCAACAGAGAATCCAAATTTCTGAACTCTTGTTCCAGTTCTCTTTTCCATTTTAGTAAGTAGAGCCATCATAAAGTGGAGTCAAAATCATAATCCACAATTAATGCAGAAATTTCCAAAAGGCATTACCTTAAATTTTAAGGAAATTACAAGCTTAAAGTTCATATATTTCCTTTTAAATAGTTTTTTCCAATGGAAATAGATGAGGCAGCCTGGTCTTAATGTCTGGCTTATTCTCATTGCTAATTCTAATGATTACAAATAAATAACATCTTCAAGATTCGAGTTTAAAGTTAACAAAATGGAATGCATCTGGTAATTTGTTCTGGTAACACTCTAAAACTGAACAGAGGTGGGAGGGAGCTCAAAAACAGGCTAGACAAACTCTTTTATGGTTACTTGATACTCTTGCAGGATGATGACAGTAGTAGCAGTTAAGATATAACTGCTTCCTGTGCCCTGAAAACACCTGTTCTAGGTAAGAAGCAAAACTATCAATAGAAGTGGCAGTAACTGTTGTGAGAATCTCCCTGCAGTATCAGGAACACATCTGTAGTTGCATGTCCCTGCTAAATCGTGTTTAGTTTGGGCATCATCTTCCTTTTGATAAGTCCTCTCATTTTCAAGTGAATGAATTTGAGTAAAGCTAATTAGGATTAACTACATTTATGAAAGGTGTCAGGATTGGCTACCCTTATGAAAGGTGTCAGTGAAGGTTAAAGTGTTCCCTTTTTATGAGAGTCACGCTCTTTGCACTCTGAGACTCTCCTGTAAACTTACAGGACCTAGGGCCTTTAAGCTACATACTGTCTTTAATTAACTCAATGGTTAGAAACAGAAGTTACTCTCCTGGCAGATGAACTCAGCATGAAACATGGTTTGTCTAATTGTTGCAGACGTATAGTAATAAAGACTGATAAGGCACAAAAGAGATTAAAACAGACAACTCTCAGAACTCCTTAGTTACCATTAAGTTAGTAGGTTCATTGAGGAAAACAAATGTAGAAAACTATTTTTAAAGTCCTTAAAGAATGTTTCATATGGTCTTTTGAGACAGACCATACAGTATTTCTTACCTGAAAAGTGTACATGTCGGAAAACAACAAACAATCTTCACAAAATTATTTAGAATTTCACAGGAAAGAATTTTCCACTAATTTTATGAATGTGTATATGTTTGTATGCCACACATATGTGCATATGTATATGTTTTTGTACATACGCATATATATGCATTCTATAAATAAATATATCCTGGTGGACAGTCATTAGTATTAAAATTGTATTGACGTTTTTACCTGAGGTAAACAGATATTGCATATAATCTCTAGATTTGTCCATATTGATGAATTTGTTCCCCTTGAAACAGAGGTAACTATTTTGCTCTAAACCATGAAAAGCAATGCGTATCCAATAAAATCCAACTCACATTAGTTGAGAAAATGAAACTGTATCTCTAATCCTTGAGAGGACAGAGGAATGATATAACAAAACAAAGAGCACGGCTGTGTCAAAAAGGGGCTGGAGATCAGGATGCTGGGCTGACAGGCACACGAACAGTTAGAGCTCAGCATTTCCTGTGACTTGTTGCTTGAAAAACCGGGGATAACTGGACTTGGATTATCTAACAAACCAGTTACTGAAATGACTGTACGTTCAAATTTTGTGAAATAAATGAGACTTTCTCATGTTTGAGGGCTCTGCACAAATGTAATAATGCTAACCATGAAAACAAGATCCTTTTTTTTTTTACTTTGGAATGTTATTTGACATGTAACATGAAATAAAATAATTCATGAAGTTATTTGTTAAAAAAAAAAAGTAGTGTGTATCCAACATTATGAACATGTCTTCCATCTGATGTTTGAAATGGGTGAAGTTAAAATTTCTTACCATCCAAGCTGTGACAAAGTCCCCCATCCAGGTCCCTACTGCAGCTAATTTCATGAAACTTTCATTTCGGATGCCCATATAGTCTGTAATGATATACGCTCTGTGGAAACAAACACACAAGACATTGTCCGGACTCAGAGAGCCATACAGTCAAAGCTTTCTGGTTCAGCAACATGCAAAGGGGCTTTTTCCCCTTTCCACAAGCTTTCTTGCTTTCCTCTCATCATCTATGCTTACAAATCTGAAAGGCTAGGAGGAGCTCTGAGGGTGTCTGGGTCAGTTCCAATTAGATTTGAAGACTGACTGTGACTATACCAATTACCACGTGCCTTTTGTTTTTGAGCTACAGGACTGACAATACCTTTTGGAAAATCAAACAGAAATACTCAGCAAAGGCATCATTTCACACTCACTCAAGTATGAGGAGCGCAGAAACAATTCCTGAATTAGAGTAACTTGAAAGGAAGAGAAGGGTTCACTTTCCTTCAGTTCTGTCGAGTCAGAACTATTGAAAAGGTGCTGGGAATAGGCTTTAGGTATAATATATCTGAATAATGTTCAGAAGAATATCAAGATTAGAGAAAATTTTCCACACAGTGATGTAAAAATTGACTCAAATATACGTAGTTTAAATTATTACTTAAATAGCAATAACCAGAAGACTTCATTTCATCACTCTTTTTACATAGCTAATTCTTGTTTTCTTCCTATATAACACCAATTCATATGCCTCACAGCTCAAAGAGAGATTCATAGGTACACCCAATCATTAAGTACAAGTAATGTGACCATGCTTATTGTTTATTAAGCATTTTCATTTTCTTGTTTGATAGTCAAGAAAATTATAAGTATCATTTTTACCATCTTGTAATTTCTCTGAGAAAAACGGGACTCAAAGAGATCACTTAACCTGCTCAATGAATACCACATAACAAATGGATGGTAGCTAGGAACCAAATTTGTCTCTCTCTCTATTTTTAACTCTAAGTTTTTCACTCAGATTTCTTTTACTTTATTTTTTTTTTTAATTTATTGGGGTTAGTTGCTAGGTTTCTTTTCCTTTAAATTTTGTTCCTTTTCTTAAACATGATAATACCTGTACAACTTAGAGTTCCAGTTAAACATGACTCTTCTTAGATTAACTTCATTTTTTAACTTTTTATTTCATATTGGAGTATTAACTTTAAAACAATATGCAGTAGAGAATGATATGTTTGTTAGTTATCTATTGAAACTATGAAGAAGCACATTTTTGAAGTCGCTGAGAATTAAACCATTTCCAATTCAGTTATTTTTTTCCAGAGTTATTTCAGATAGTTTTTTATCCATAACATAAACAGGTATTTACATAGTTTTTTAACAACAAAAACAAACTTATGAATTCTCAAAACAATTCTTTTCCACATGCTTCATTCTTTGGAGGGGCTATGTAAATATCTTGAAGTCTATGGAGGGGCTATGTAAATATATTAAGGTCTCATCTCAAAATTCTGGGTCTCTAATTCCATGCGCTTCCATAATAGCCAAAAAAATTTTAGCTACCATAAATTGCATGCTAGCAATGTTCTAGAGATTGTTATTAGCACTTTGAAAACTGAATCTCCATCAACTTTCATATCAGAAAAGTGAAATCTATTGTTATTCCTGTTTCACAGATATGGAATTAAGGCTTTAGAGAGTTTTTGCAACTTTCTCAAGGTCAAGCATCTAGTAAATGGACAAGATTTGAATCTAAATTTGATTGACTCCCAAATCCAGGCACTTAACCACTGTGCTATACCTTCTTCCTACAAGTGTTAGTAGAGATATAAAAAACACAAAGAATATCTCTGTTCCCCAGTATTTTAGTAAGACAATGACAATCAAGAATTATTTCCTGTGAAGATAATTCATAATAAGAAGTCAAGAGTCACATCCAGAAGCTACAACTCCCCAGAGCTACCATTAGGTTTTGGACTCCACTTATACTGAGTTCATCCATCTAAGCAGTTCTTGGGCAGTGAGCTCAGTGTACTATGGAGTATTAGCTCTGTTAATTGTCCAGCTTTTTCAATGACATCTATTTTGAAGATTTTGTTCAATGATACATCTCTACGTGTCCACTCTGCCAATTAATTCTAGAATACATTGGGCTGGGGTAGAAATTTCTGGCTACATTCTTTGTGGTTGTATAGATGTGTGTAAGAGAAGGCATCATTCTTCTATTTCAGTATCTAAAAATAGGGATGAGATGGTAAGCATGCAACAGACCAATGATCCAGCCAAGAACAACGAAAAGATCTAAACAAAATATAAAAGTCACTCCCAAAATCTGCTTAAAGGCATCTGAGAGCTGATGAAGCAATGAGGACAAGAAAAACCAAGATACCAGATTGGAGAGAATTGTGGAAAAGTTAGCTATACTATATTTTCTCTGGAGACATTAACTGATTCTGTGTGCAAGGCAGGAAGAGGAGGATCTGGGGTTTTCCTGGGCAGAGGGCAGTCTCAGTGGGTTAGAGGGGCAACATTTGAAATTTAAGGAGCCAAGATTCTTGTGAGAAAAGAGAGGCCTAGAAGAGAGCATGATACACAGTTGGTTGTCCTTTCAAGACATTTACCAAATTATGAACTTGAACACTGGGGATGCTGAGAGACGAAGCAGAAAGTCTCTGTAAAGTATAGCAGAGGTTTGGCAACTTCACCATGCTGAGGAAACTATTATAGTTCAGAGCCTGCTAGAGAGAATGGCCCAAGATATACAGGGATGTGGCAGGCTAGAGAAAACCAGAGATGGATGAGTCCTTGATGAAGCTGTAAATCAGTCCTTACCCAGTCCATTCCATGACTGAATTAAAGTGATCAGCTTCTATTCTTTCCAACTAATAGAGGAAAGAGTGAACCTTTTCAGGAAGAATAAAGTATCATCTAGATCCTCTATACATTTTTATGTATAAAATCCATCATTCATTCAAAAATCACTAGGATGTTAAGAAAGAGTTTCCCATCACTGAAAACCATGAGAGAAGACAATAGCTAAAACTAGATAATAAGCTCCAGGAGGACTGGGACTTACTTTAGCTAATTTTTTCACTGTTAATTCCCCAGAACCTAGAGCACTGCCTGAAAACAGTAAGTGATCAATAAACATCTGCTTAATGTATGAATTAACAAAGTGACCCAAGTTATTCATATTTATTGATATATTACATAGGTAAACCTATGTATATTAAACCTTAGAAACAGCAATAAAATAAGATTGAATTATGAAGAACTTTACCACAGAGAAAACCATTAAATATGTTTTTTAATTGTTTTGTGTTTTCACTTCTCCAAATACATTTGTATTTCCTTGATTGCAGAATAACTGTCCTGTATTCATCTAGAAAGATATGTCAGCACAAAATAGGGGAATGTCACTCCTCTGTGGCTGTGGGCACATGGTGAGTACTGGGCACGATAATGCAAAGGAGATGGCACAGAGAATTTATGAATTAATTAATATATTTAAAAGTGAAGAGTGATATATATAAAATTTAGTAGTTATTCTAGACATCTCTCCAAAGAAGACATACAGATGACCAACAGGCACATGAAAAGATGTTCAATATCGCTAAATATTAGAGAAATGCAAATCAAAACTACAATGAGGCATTACCTCACACCAGTCAGAATGGCCATCATCAAAAAGTCTACAAATAATAAATGCTGGACGGGGTGTGGAGAAGAGGGAACCCTCTTGCACTGTTGGTGGGAATGTAAATTGGTACAGCCACTATGGAGAACAGTATGGAGCTTCCTTAAAAAACTACAAATAGAACTACCATATGACCCAGCAATCCACTCCTGGGCATATATCCAGAGAAAAACATGGTTCGAAAGGATACATACACCGTAATGTTCACTGCAGCGCTGTTTACAATAGCCAAGACATGGAAGCAACTTAATGTCCTAAATGGATAAAGATGTGTGTGTATATATATACACACACAATGGAATACTACTCAACCATTAAAGAGAATGAAATATGCCATTTGCAGCAACATGGATGGACCTGGAGATAATCATGCTAAGTAAGTCAGAGAAAGACAAATATAATAGGACATCGCTTATATGCAGAATCTAAAAAAATTGATACAAATGAACTTATTTACAAAACAGAAACAGACTCACAGACACAGAAAACAAACTTACGGTTACCAAAGGGGAAAGGTGGTGGGGAGAGAGATAAATTGGGAGTTTGGGATTAACATATACACACTACTATATATATATATATATATATATATATATATATATATATATATTTTTTTTTTTTTTTTTTTTTTTTTCGGTATGCGGGCCTCTCACTGTTGTGGCCTCTCCCGTTGCAGAGCACAGGCTCCGGACGCGCAGGCTCAGCGGCCATGGCTCACGGGCCCAGCCGCTCTGCGGCATGTGGGATCTTCCCGGGCTGGGGCACGAACCCGTGTCCCCTGCATCGGCAGGTGGACTGTCAACCACTGCGCCACCAGGGAAGCCCTACACTACTATATTTAAAGTAGATAACCAACAGGACCTACTGTGTAGCACAGAGAGCTCTGCTCAATAATCTGTAATAACCTGAATGGGAAAAGAATTTGAAAAGGAAAAGATAAATGTATATGTATAAGTGAATCACTTTGCTGTACACCTGAAACTAACACAATATTGTAAATCAACTACAGTCCCACATAAAATAAAAATGTTTTTTAAAATGATGTATTGTACCAAAAATAATTAGTAGTTATTCTTAATTTTGCTGTTTTGGACAAATATAAAGAAGAATTACAAATATGCAGACCTGCCATAAAAACTTTCAACCACTAGTTCACTGATTTGCACATTCATTAACATTTAACAATACTTCCTGCTCAGGTTGTAAAGGACAGAGTGTACATATATTTATATCAGCAATTCTGGCCAGTTTGAATATCACATGAGACTCTGAAAATGTGAAGTTGTGGAGTTTATATACACAACAGTTTAAATTTTATTTGCTAGGAGGCACCGTTAAAGTTTTAGTTTCGTTCAGAGTTTTAGCTAATTATTTCAACTAGTCATACATCTTTTGTTTGTTTTGCTTTGAGCTTTAGCTGGCTTTCTATGCTTAGATCTAGAAAAGCTGGCAGTCTTACCAACCTTCCAGGTAAGTATTTATTGTTGATATTTTCTTTAAAGATTCTAAACGAATTTCTTTTCAAGCTACAACTTCAGTATTTTTTTCTTGAGATTTCAGGCTTAACTGTCAAATCCATAACACATGTGTGTAAACATCAACAGGATCTTGGAAAGGTTCATAATTATCATAACAACCTGAAAACATGAGCTACTAAGCCTACTGTGCCTAGTGAAACCTATGTGCTAAATGGCCATAAACTAAACAGACTCTAACATGGGCTAAGTAGTCGATGAAATGATAATATAATGAATTGGCCTTACAGGTGAGAGTCTTGAGTACTAGCAACAGACGCTCCAGTTTACTTCAGTCTGTTACTTATATGTAAGTAGATGCAGTTAATGCCAGGTGATTTAGGAGCTGAATCTCTAAAAGTTTAACAAGAGACAGTAAACATAGATCACCAAACCAGTATGGATTCATGCTTCACTGAAGACCCATCTGTGGCCAGCTGGATCATGACGTCACAGCTGTCTCTCTCAGCCATGTTCGGGCAACATAAACAAGATTGGGGGCTTCATACACAAGTAAATCATGGACAAGAAGTTGACTTACCTGCATTAAACACAATGAAACTCAAGCAAAAACTCTAAATGTTCTTAAGGCTTGAGGTGAAAATCTGTCACTATAAAATGCCAGAAATTAAACCTAGATTTATTATATTAACCTTTCTCAATCTTTTCACTTGTAATGAAATGATTAATAGCCTTTAATCCAGTCACTTGTTCAACTGTTATACAAATAACCGCATTTTAGTATTTCTGCTCAAAATAGCTAGTTCTTGACTATTGAAAGACTTTGATAGAGCTCAGTACATGTGTATGGACCTTCCAGGCAAGACCTAGGGTATGAAGTACAGAGCAAGATCCACTGGAAGGTGACAAATGCTGCAGACAATTGTTAGAAGGAGGCTGGAGTGATCAAAATTGCATCCAGACCCAAAAATGCTTACAGATAAAATACCAACGCAAATTCCCCAACTTTAGTCATTTATTCCCTCTAACTTCTATAAAGAAGACATATATAAGACTATAGATGGAGTTTTCATTGGACAAATCCATCCTGATTGTTAACACATACACTTATCAACTCTTCCTTTCATTTTTGTCTTGCTTAAGCCCATTCAGTGAAATTCGTTTGTAGTAGATACAGAAACCTTACTATAACATCAATTCCTCCCTGTCTTTTACCCTCAACATTTGGTTAACCACTGAGGTTACTTCTGAAAGGGCCTCAAATCTATGCAGTTTTTCTGTTATCACCACTACCAATGTCTTAACTCTGTTCATAACCATCTCTAATCTGAATTACACAATAACCTCCTATTTCCCTGTGATTATCTTCACTTCACTATAGATTCTTTATTGCCACTATGGTAACTTCTGGAGAAATAATATGGTGTACTAGAAGAGCAAGAGTCCTGGAACCAGAAAGTATTAGGTTTGCAAACTACCTCCCCACTTTATGACCTGGGACAAATGAATAACTTGATAATCATCCATTCCCTTATCTGTAGAATGGGGATAAAAATAACTTCCCTTCACAGGGTTTCTTGAGGATTACATGAAATAAAGAATATAGAGCTTCTAGCACAACTATTTCATAATAGGTATGAAAAAAAATGTTAGATCTCTGACATACGGGCTCACATTTCCAAAATAATGTAGTGGTTCCCAAAAAGCAAAGCATGGATAAGAAGATTCTTCATTCTCTCCAAGTTATCTTATTTTTCAGATTCATATTTCATCTCACAGTCTCCTTTTTTCAGGCCCTCTTCCCCACCATGAAACCAGTCTCACCAACTATCCCACCATTCTATGACGTACCTTAGCATCTTTGCATGCAATGCTCCCATTGTCTGGAATGCCATACCTTTTTTCTGGCCTAAGATTACTAACTAAGCCTGTCCACTGAGAAATCGACTGCTATTATTCCTATAAGTCACCCCTTCCCTGGCGTTACTGTAACACTTTGAATATACTTCTATGTTAAACAAATTTCCCAAAGTCTTCTAATGATTGTCTCACATTGCCCCTTTCTACCACAAGACTTAGTTCATCAAGTGTAAAGAAAATATTTCTTTCATCTAGGCAGCTGAAAATTTTTGTTCGGTGTATAGTATGATTTAGGAATACAAAACTACTTAAATGAATGAAGAAATGAATTAATGAATTAATATTAAAAGATTATTTAGATCATCTGACACCAGGGCCAACTAGGAAGAGAATAAAAGGATAAAGATAAAAACAAGGATTCACAATATAAGAGAAACTAAAAGAAAACCACAGATAAATTGTGGGCCATGTAATTAATTATGATGTTCTAACAAAGTTAGAATAGAATATCACTCTATCATTTTTATACCTCTTCTAGAATAAAAAACTAGAGGGTAGGATATAATCAAATCAAAATAAAGAACCCATTTTTGACTTTCTGCAATCACACACTGGAAATTTAATTAATTTGAATATAAGTTAGTTGGCTAATAATGAAAAAAGTGAAATATTGTAAAATCTCTGCATGGTATCTACTGAATCTTATTGTTTTAAAACAATCCTTTTAAATGAGGCTAGATATCAATCTATAACTTCAATTTACTGGCACAAACAGTGAAAGAGCTATACAGCAAAATACATTTATTTTACCCATGTGAAAAAAGAAAGAAAATTTATTTTATCGCCCTTCAAATGTATACTGGCAAATTACATTTGTCTTTTGTCCTATAAAGTCAATGGTGAAGATAACTGCCAAGGAGCAGGATAAAGAAAAAAGAATGAAAAGAATTGAGGACAGTCTCAGAGACCTCTGGGACAACATGAAATTCACCAAAATTCGAATTTAGGGGTCCCAGAAGAAGAAGAGAAAGAGAAAGGATTTGAGAAAATATTTGAAGAGATCATAGTTGATGACAAAGGATTAATTTCCAAAATTTATAAGCAGCACATGCAGCTCAATAACAAAAAACAAACAACCCAATCCAAAAATGGGCAGAACCTAAACAGACATTTCTCCAAAGAAGACATATCAACTGCCAACAAACACATGAAAGGATGCTCAACATCATTAATCATTAGAGAAATACAAATCAAAACTACAATGAGATATCATCTCACACCAGTCAGAATGGCCATCATCAAAAAATCTAGAAACAATAAATCCTGGAGAGGGTGTGGAGAAAAGGGAACACTCTTGCACTGCTGGTGGGAATGTAAATTGGTACAGCCACTATGGAGAACAGTATGGAGGTTACTTAAAAAACTACAATTAGAACTACCATATGACCCAGCAGTCCCACTACTGGGCATATACCCTGAGAAAACCATAATTCAAAAAGAGCCATGTACCAAAATGTTCATTGCAGCTCTATTTACAGTGGCCCGGAGATGGAAACAACCTAAGTGTCCATCAACAGATGAATCGATAAAGAAGATGTGGCACATATATACAATGGAATATTACTCATTACTCAGAAACAAAATTGAGCTATTTGTAATGAGGTGGATGGACCTAGAGTCTGTCATACAGAGTGAAGTAAGTCAGAAAGAGAAGGACAAATACCGTATGCTAACACATATGTATGGAATTTAAGAAAAAAAATGTCATGAAGAACCTAGGGGTAAACCAGGAATAAAGGCACAGACCTACTAGAGAATGGACTTGAGGATATGGGGAGGGGGAAGGGTAAGCTGTGACAAAGCGAGAGAGTGGCATGGACATATATACACTACCAAACATAAAATAGATAGCAAGTGGGAAGCAGCTGCATAGCACAGGGAGATCAGCTCGGTGCTTTGTGACCACCTAGAGGGGTGGGATAGGGAGGATGGAAGGGAGGGAGACGCAAGAGGGAAGAGATATGGGAACATATGTATATGTATAACTGATTCACTTTGTTATAAAGCAGAAACTAACACACGATTGTAAAGCAATTATACTCCAATAAAGATGTTAAATAAATAAATAAATTAGTGATGGTAAAAAAAAAAAAAAGAGATCATAGTTGAAAACTTCCCTAACTTCCCTAACATGGGAAAGGAAATATCCACCCAAGTCCAAGAAGCACAGAGAATCCCATACAGGATAAACCCTAGGAGAAGCACACCAAGACAGATATTAATCAAACCAACAAAAATTAAATTCAGACAAAAAATATTAAAAGCAGCAAGGGAAAAGGAACAAATAACATAAAAGGGAATCCCTATTAGGTTATCAGCTGATTTCTCAGCAGAAACTCAGCAGGCCAGAAGGGAGTGGCAGGATATATTTAAAGTGATGAAAGGGAAAAAACTGCAACCAAGGTTTTTCTACCCAGGAAGGATCTCATTCAGATTCAACAGAGAAATCAAAAGCTTTACAGATAAGCAAAAGCTAAGAGAATTCAGTACCGCCAAACCAGCTTTACAACAAATACTAAATGAACTTCTCTAGGCTGGAAACACTAGAGAAGAAATATATCCACAAAAACAAACCCAAAACAATTAAGAAAATGGTAATAGGAACATACGTATCAATAATTACCTTAAATGTAAATGGATTAAATGCTCCCACCAAAAGACACAGACTGGCTGAATGGGTCCAAAAACAAGACCTGTATATAGGCTGTCTACAAGAGACCCACTTCAGACCTAGGGACACACACAGACTGAAAGTGAGGGGATGGAAAAAGATATTTCATGCAAATGGAAACCAAAAGAAAGCTGGAGTAGTAAAACTCATATCAGATGAAATAGACTTTAAAATAAACACTGTTACAAGAGAAAAGGAAGGACACTACATAATGATCAAGGGATCAATCCAAGAAGAAGATATAACAATTGTAAATATTTATGCACCCAACATAGGAGCACCTCAATACAAAAGGCAAATGTTAACAGCCATGAAAGGGGAAATCGACAGTAACACAATAATAGTGGGGGACTTTAATACCTCACACCAATGGACGGATCATCCAGACAGTAAATTAATAAGGAAACAAGCTTTAAATGACACAATAGACCAGATAGATTTAATTGATATTTATAGGACATTCCATCTGAAAACAGCAGATTACACTTTCTTCTCAAATGTACACGGAACATTCTCCAGGATAGGTCACATCTTGGGTCACAAATCAAGCCTTGGTAAATTTAAGAAAATTGAAATCATATCAAGCATCTTTTCCGACCACAACGCTATGAGATTAGAAATAAATTACAGGGGAAAAAAAGTAAAAAACACTAACACATGGAGGCTAAACAATATGTTACTAAATAAACAAGAGATCACTAAAGAAATCAAAGAGAAAATCAAAAAATACCTAGAGACAAATGGCAATGAAAACACGAAAAAGAGGGAATTTTATAGCAATACAATCCTACCCCAAGAAACAAGAAAAATCTCAAAGAAACAATCTATCCTTACACCTAAAGGATCTAGAGAAAGAAGAGCAAACAAAACCCAACGTTAGCCGAAGGAAAGAAATCATAAAGATCAGAGCAGAAATAAACAAAATAGAAACAAAGAAAACAATAGCAAAGAGCAATAAAGACTGGTTCTTTGAGAAGATAAACTAAATTGATAAACTTTTGGCCAGTCTCATCAAGAAACAGAGGGAGAGGACTCAAGTCAATAAAATTAGAAATGAAAAAAGAGAAGGTACAATGGACTCTGCAGAAATACAAAGTATCATAAGAGACTACCACAAGAAACTATATGCCAATAAAATGACAACCTGGAAGAAATGGACAAATTCTTGGAAAGGTACAACTTTCCAAGACTGAACCAGGAAAAACTATAAAATATAAACAGACAAATCACAAGTAGTGAAATTGAAACTGTAATTAAAAACCTTCCAACAAACAAAAGTCCAGGACCAGATGGCTTCACAGGCAAATTCTATCAAACGTTTAGAGAAGAGCTAACACCTATCGTTCTCAAACTCTTCCAAAAAAATTGCAGAGGGAGGAACACTCCCAAACTCATTCTATGAGGCCACCATCACCCTGATACCAAAACCAGACAAAAATGTCACAGAGAAAGAAAACTACAGGCCAATATCACTGATGAACGTATACACAAAAATCCTCAACAAAATACTAGCATACAGAATCCAACAACACATTAAAAGGATCCTAAACCATGATCAAGTGGGATTTATCCCAGGGATGCAAGGATTCTTCAATATATGCAAATCAATCAATGTGATTCACCATATTAACAAATTGAATAACAAACACCATATGATCGTCTCAACAGATGCAGAAAGAGCTTTTGACAAAATTCCACACCAATTTATGATCAAAACTCTCCAGAGTGGGCATAGAGGGAACCTACCTCAACATAATAAAGGCCGTATATGACAAACCCACAGCAAACATCATTCTTAATGGTGAAAAACTGAAAGCATTTCCTCTAAGATCAGGAACAGACAAGACAAGGATGTCCACTCTTGCCACTCTTATTCAAAATAGTTTTGGAAGGCAATCAGAAAAGGAAAAAAAAATAAAAGGATTATAGGTTGGAAAAGAAGAAGTAAAACCGTCACTTTTGCAGAGGACATGATACTATACAGAGAAAATCCTAAAGATGCTACCAGAAAACTACTAGAGCTAATCAATGAATTTGGTAAAGTTGCAGGATACAAAATTAATGCACAGAAATCTCTTGCATTCCTATGCACTAACAACAAAAGATCAGAAAGAGAAATTAAGGAAACAATCCCATTTACCATCGCAACAAAAAGAATAAATACCTAGGAATAAACTTACCTAAGGAGGCAAAAACTTGTACTCAGAAAACTATAAAACACTGATGAAAGAAATCAAAGATGACACAAATAGATGGAGAAATATACCATGTTCTTGGATTGGAAGAATCAATATTGTGAAAATGACTATACTACCCAAAGCAGTATAAATGTTTTGCAAAGCAGATTGAGAAATAGTGACAGTTTCAACTTTTTCTGTTGTATGAAATCCTTCTGGGGATATTAAGGAAGGAACTAAATTCTGCCTCTGAACCTCAACAATACTCAGGGACTGAAGGCTCAGTATTTCTGGTTGTGAGGGAGAGGAAGGATGGAACTTAAAACAGGAGTTGGAAATCCTGCATGATGAGTAGTTTATGTACTCTCTTCCAGCCAATAAAACCAGAAAATGACTTTTGTCCCACGAGCTAAGATGAGCATTTGCTACCTGGAGAAATTCTAGCAGAGAGTTAGACACCTTAACGAGAAGAAAAGCTATAAAAATACACCTTTTATATTAAACGAGTCCCATTATCTAAATACTGTTTATATGGGTTGAAGACAAGTTTCATCTTAAAGAATACTGACCAGCTCTGACCTCGCCGAAAAAATCATTAACAATTGAAAATCATCTAGTGAAATAAGCAAATTCCCATTGACCACAATCCCCCTCCATACAAGTCTTACTGGTCACAAGTGTTGTTATGCACAGAGACTTTCCAACCATCTTTTACAGCCCACTATCGAAAATGAACTCACTTCATACACTACCATGTATTTGAGTTAAATTTCTAACAAGAAAAAAAAGCTCAAAACTAAATAAAAATGAGGTACTCACTAGAGGAAATAGACAATACAGAGAGCAGAGAAAAAAGTGTCCAGAGAGAATAAAGATATTTTTCAGACATGCAAATTCAATTATACACTGTCTATAAAAAAATACAGCTAAAACTAACACTACATGAGGGTTGAAAACAGAATAGTAAAAAAGGTTTAAAAGATAACATGCAAACAATAACAAGAAGAAATGTGGTATAGCTATAATAATATCAATCGAGGCAAAATGTATTATTATAAAGTGAGAGAACCTTACTAATGATAAAAGATTCAACCCATCAGGAAGATATAAGGTACCACCAAAATACAGGAATTAAAGTAAATTTATAAAGTGTAGGAAAAAATAGACAAATTCACATATAAAATGTATAAGATATCAACATATTTCTCTCAATAACCAATGAAAGAAGCAGACAAAAATATCAGTGAGGAGATAAAGGATTTGAATAAGATGATTAGCAAACTCTCTAATGTGTGTGTGTGTGTGTGTGTGTATATATATATATATATATAGACTCATACCATATGTACAGAATACACATTCTTTTCATGCAACAGAGAACATTTAGACATCTTGAAAATAAACAAGGCTATAAAGCAAGTCTCAAAAATTTTTAAATGACTGAATTATATAAAGGATATTCTTTGACCATAATGTAACTAGACTATAAATCAATAATAAAAAGATAACTTGACAATCCCCCCAGATCTTTGGAAATGAAGAAATACACTTCAAGTAACATGTGAGTCAAAACTGAAATTTCAGTGGGACAGAGAAAATATTTTGAATTGGCTAGTAATAAAAATATTGTTAGATATACCTAAAATCATGCTTAAACTTTCAATTTTAAACAAATATATTTTAAAAAGAACAAATGCTAAAAATTAATGAATTAAGAATCTTTCTCAAGAAATTAAAGTAGCAAAATACACCCAAAAAAGATAAAAATAATAAAAAGTTTTAAAAATAAAATTTAATTAAACAAGTAGGAAGAAAAAATGGAACTATACAATAGAGAGGATGAACAAAGTTGGTTCTGTGAAGACATAAAATTGATCATTCTCTAGCAAGACTGATCAACATATAAAGAGAGAAGGTACAAGTAACAATTTCTGACAAATAACCATGTCAGAAATGAAAAAGGGGAATTGTTGCAGATCCTGCAGAGGTTAAACAAATAATAAGTGTGCATTTGATGAAATTTAGATGAAATCAACACATATCTAGAAAAACATTTACAAATTACCAAAATGTACATAGGAATCAAAAAGAATTTAAAACATAGATCTATTCACAAACTTGAATGTATAATTAGAAACTTCTCCACAGGAAAGTTCCAGGCCCAGATGTGCACATGGGCCAAAGAGAAATGTGCAGGAATGTTTATAGCATCATTATTTGTAATAGCCTGAAAGTGGAAACAGCCAGAATGTCTAGCAACAGAAGAATGGATAGATATATCACGGCACAGCCATACAATGGAGACGATTCAACAATGAAAGTGAACAAATTACTATTATACAAAGCCTGAATGGAGCTCAGAGACTTACATAAAAGAAGCCAGACAAAAATAAAAGAGAACATATTGTATGATTATAAGTATATAAAGCTCAGAAACAGGCAAAACTAAACTACAGTGATTAGGAAAGTATTATAAGTGGTAAAACTACAAAAAAAAGCAAGAAAGCATAGAGCATAAAAGTGAGATAGGGGTTACTTTGGAGAAAGAGAGCTTTATTATAAGGAAAGACAGCCAGAGGGTTTCTGGGGTGCTGGCAATGTTTTGTTCGTTTGTTTGTTTAATACAAATGGTAATAACACGGGTAACACGGGTGTTCACTTAAAAATATTTGATAATAATTACTTTGCAATAATTAAGCTGTATATACGTGTTCTATGTGCTTTTGTATAGGTATGTTGTTTCCATATTTTCAAAAAAATTACCAAAAAGAAAGTACTTATTATTATAGGAAATATTAAGACATGGTAGCTATTACTGTCACCTAATAGGAGAAACACTGGGGTCGCAAAAGACCAACACAGTTTTTGGGAGAAAATTATTTTTAGGTTGGATTGGAGAGTACCACAAAGGGACGTAGAGGAGCGAGAGAGCTTCCTGAAGGGTGAGCAAGCCTGCTGTGCGGGACCAGTACAATTAGTGAAGGATCCTGGCTAAAGCAAGCACAGTATAAAAGAAAAATGAAAGATGAAGCTGAAAACTAATTATGTAGGGAAGGTTACTGAGTACCCACAAGGTAATTTAGCTCCTGTTTCTGAGCCTGTGGACGATTCACATTTGGAATTTAGATTGCTTGAGTTTCTTCCATAAGGCGCTGCATTTTAAACATCTTTCTGCTTTTTAACTAACCATGTTTCTTGGTATCTCTTAATGGAAAAGAGGTGATATCGCCTTATGAAATGCAAGAACTACCAGTTTGACATCCCTTACGCCTGATAAGGTACAGATTAAATCAAGTGCCATTTGAAAGACCCATAAAAATGTATTATCTGCTTCATTGATTTCAAGGGGTGAAGCAGAAAGTCACCTAGAAGCACTTGTTCTCTCGGTTCCTGGAAGAATCACTTGGGTAATTTTCCAGGAGCTCCATGCTGGGGACGTGGAATAGGCAAGGGTGTATTCAACCTCTGAGACTCTGGCAACGCTCTCCAAGATCCCTGACATGCAGAGACAGTCACAGGGGAGAAAATGGGTCCATCTGCTCCTCAAGAGGGGAGGTACAGAGGCTTGTGGAGGACGTGACTGCAGCCCACTGGCAGGAAAGAATCATGAGGCCTCCTCAAACAAAAGCCGTAAGCAAAGTGGTAGCCAAGCTGCTGACTCAGGGGCAGGGATGGGAGAGCTGTTTTCAGCAACCGTGTGACTGATGGGAGCTCTTCTGAACCCAGTCATTCTGAGGTAAGGGATACACTCATGGCCAAGGTTGGGTCTGGGCCAGGGAGGGCACCAAGGCTGAGTGGACAGGAGTGCGTGTAACTATGCAGGTGCGAACTTCAAAAGTCACACTATATGGCAGCGAGACACATGGACAGTAGGAGAATAATCAATAGCTTCCTCTATGGCTCATAGTTGAAAAAGACTCCAGTGACCCCACATTGGACTAGGTAAGGCACTGAATTTAAGGTCAATTGAGTAGGTCAAACTTCAGAAAGGAGACTGGACTCCTTGCTAATGAATGCAGGCAGAGTCTCAAGTCATCAATTAGATAGGCTAAAATAAATCAGGCCACCAACATATGATGCCAGATATTTCTGCACAATCAGCTTAAATCTGTTTGGTGTATATATCATCCTCCACAAACACTGAAAGCAGAGGCCTTGGGTAGGAATTAAAGGTTTGTTTGCCTGGAGATTTCTCTTCAGGCACCTCAGATACAAGGGGCATATCCAACCCTAAAAGAATAGCCACTTAAGACGCCTCCCAGTCTGCAATTTAACTCGAGAGGGTCACCTATTTATTCCTTCTTTCAATAATATTGACTGAACACCTCCCATATGGCTGGAACTGTGCGAGGTGCTGGGAATACCAAGATGAGCAAGATGTAGTCATTAGCATTTAGCAAATGAAAAAAGACATGCAAATAAACCAACAGTGCCCTATGTGAAAAATGCTGTACACCGGGGAGAGGTAGAGATGAGAGACTCCCAGTTCTTTTGACATGAAGGGGAGGGGCCCAGGGAAGAGCAGGCTTCAAGAGGAGGGACAGAGGAAGGAAAATGCATTTGAAGTAGAACGAAACAGACATACAAACGTAGAGAGGGTTGAAAGCAGCAAGCATGTTAAAGGGAGAAGCAGGGGCAGTTCCGGGCTGCTGTCCAGATGCACAGTGAGACAGGAAGGGAGGCCCAGGAGCCAGGGCTGCATCACTGAAGGCTTTGCAGAGCCTTCACAAAGTCTGTCTTTTTAAATACTCACTGATATGGGAACATTAGAACAATAAGCCCCACTCAACTATCCCAACATCTACCTGAATATTATCGACTTCATGTCTTTAAAATGCTTTCTGGGCTTCCCTGGTGGCGCAGTGGTTGAGAGTCCGTCTGCCGAAGGGGACACGGGTTCGTGCCCCGGTCCAGGAAGATCCCACATGCCGCAGAGCGGCTGGGCCCGTGAGCCGTGGCCGCTGAGCCTGCGCATCCGGAGCCTGTGCTCCGCAACGGGAGAGGCCACAGCTGTGAGAGGCCCACATACCGAAAAAAAAAAAAAAAAAGTGCTTTCTATTTAGGAAACTGTTATCAGTCAGGGTACTCCAGAGAAACAGACCAGTAGGAGATAGATAGATAGATAGATAGATAGATAGACAGACAGACAGACAGATAGGTCGATATACAGATAGTTATAGAAAGATGGGCACAAGTACATACACACACACATACATTCACATAAGCAAAAAGATTTCTTTCAAGGAATTAGTTTATGCAGTCGTGGAGCCTGGCAAGCCTGAGATCTGCAGGGCAGGCCAGCAGGTTGGAACTTCTTGGGCAGGAGCTGATGCTGCAATCATCAGGAAGAATTTCTTTTTTCTCTGGGAATCCTGATTTTGCTCTTAAGGCACTTCTACTGACTGGATGAGGTCCCCCACGTTATGGAGAGTAAGCTCCTTTACTTCAACTCAACTGATTGCAGATGTTCACCATATCTACAAAAGACCTTTACAGCAACACCGAGATTAGTGTTGATTCAACAGCTGGGTACTAGAGCTTAGCTAAGTTGACACAAGAAACAAACCAGCACAGAAGTCATATTCCCAATTTACATTTAAAGATACACTTGTTTTTACATCCAAAAACTACAACTCCCATCAACACCTGCTACAACATTTTTAAATCCCTATGATTGTAATTTTGGAATTTAACACAGAAGTCCTGTAACGTTGCCTCCACTTTCCCCAATACACGTACACACAAAATACACAAATAGTACCTCATCAAATAGAGATGATGTTTCACACCAATACTCTGAGAAGTCCATACTCATTTAGTCACACCTTAATATTTTATCATTCAAACTGTGAAATTTCACAGTATTTCTGAAATTGTAATTCAATTTCCATGAACGCATATCTGCACCTTAATCTGTAATGAGTTATGTTTTGTTGTTTCAGCACAAGACTCTGTAAGCTCTTCTCCTTCTAGCCCCTTTCTGAGGTTCTTACACTAAAATTATTTTTGCTTCAAGCATCAACTTTTTACTCTTCTGTTTGCAGCTACATAGCAACAGGTAAATTATGTACATTCATGTCCAACATAAAAAGCATTCTTTTGAAACCCCAAGGTATTCACTTTTAGTTCTTCTTGAACATAGAGGTTGTGGTTATATTAGTCATTTTTATTACAGCCTATTTTGTTCATCAAAAATAGACTATCCTTTGAACACACTATCCCTTGTATATAATACAAGTAGCACTTTTTAGTAAGCAGTCATCAGCCTGTGAGAAACACCACAGAATGTTTAACAGCATATGAAATCACTGGCAGCCAGCACCTTGAAGATCAGAAACTATTTTTGGAATTCTGAGAGTTGCAGGGCATTATATAAAAACACAAGTAGAAGTATCTAACATAGTATCCAATGCTGCGGGTGTTTAGTGAGTGTATGTTAAATCTGAAGAGAAAGGGAGAGAAATTAATCTTCTGGAGAAACACAACCTCTGATGGGTGAGGAAGGCCTGGAAGTTGATATCAAACCAAATTGAGTATTGCATACATTTATGCTCAGTTATTGAGAGAAAAGCATATATTCATTATAAATTTGAGGATCACTCATACTCAAACATATACGTTTAGACATCTTTATAGAATCCTTAAGTGACTCATTCCCTGTGAAATTGTGGGTTACAAGGCAGGAGAGGGCATGGGGACACACCTCTCAACCTCTTAACAATGGTTGCCATGTATGTGTCCCAACTACCAGAAACCAGGACGGGGCCTGAGCGATTGGAGTCTGAACTGGGATCCCAAATCTAGGCTTAGCAGATAACTAAGGCCTATTTAAAGATGCTCAGACAATTGAAAAAACCAAATCACCAGCTCCAGGGAGGTGATTTAATGGAAACATGGGCACCAAAGTACAAAATCGGACCATGTCTGTAGGCAGGCACAAGGGAAGCTAGTAGCAACTACTGAGCTTAAAAGTAAGCCCTCTGGTATACACATGGTTAGCTTTTTTTTTTTTTTTTAACCTCTTTTATTGGAGGATAATTGCTTTACAATGGTGTGTTAGTTGCTGCTGTATAACAAAGTGAATCAGCTATAGGTATACATATATCCCCATATCTCCTCCCTCTTGCGTCTCCCTCCCATCCTCCCTATCCCACCCCTCCAGGTGGTCACAGAGCACCGAGCTGATCTCCACATGGTTAGCTTTTTATCCAGCTCCTGGAGCTGGAGCAAGGGCATGGCAGGAGCGCTACCTACCAAGTGAGCAGAAGATCAGGCCCAAGGGATGCCTCCAGATGAGTATCAGTATCAGAGCCTGGTGAAACTTACCTGATTTTTATAGGCCATGCATAAACTCCCACATGTAAGGAAAACCAGGAAGATGGCACCGTTTACTTAACATTGCCTTGATAAAGTCATCAGTGGCTTTAGTTTGTCTAACAATCCACATGTAAATCAGCTGCCTTCAAAATTGAGAACAGAAGATAGTAACGAGGAAAATTATTACTTCTACTAATTTGAAGTATTTGTTGTCTATTTAACTAACTGTCCCTTCTCCCCTGAACTTGTCTCTTCACAATATGGCTTTACCTGATCTGGGCACACACCTTCAAGGACATCAGGTAATGCACGGCAGCTGTTCCAGCCCTCATCGTCTACCCTCTGCTTTGAGTTTTCCCTCTTCGAGCCTTCCAATCAACATTGTGTTGACTTTAAGCCTGACTCTTCCTCTCCACCCAGACTACTGCTACCTTAAAGAGTCTATCTGGATTCCATTTCCTCTCTTTCCAAGACATGCTTCCCAGACTTCTCAGCTCCCTTCACCATGGTCCACAGGTGAGCTTGCCCTGCCCATCCTTCAGTCTTGATCAATGCTCAGCTCATTCTCAGTCCTGGTTACATCTAGATTCACCTGAGGAACTTTGAAGAACATCATTGCCTGGGCCCCTTCCCAAAAAAGCCTAACTTACGCTGGTGTGGGCTTCAGACATCAGTATTTTTTTAAATCTCCTGGTGATGCTAACACACATCCTGACTTGAGAACAACTGCTGTAGCTAAGTCTTCTTTACACTGCTCCTGGTGGTCTGGAAGGCAATTTGGAGCGAGCATCATGGCCACATTGAGCCACAAAGGGTCTCAGGAGTCATTACAAAGGACCATTGTAAAGCAGAATATGCCATAAGAAGCAGAATATAGTCTACGAATCATAAGCACCCTAAGAATGATAAGCACCATATGACACATTTAAGTACATTTGGGTAGATCAGGAATGATCAAAGCTGGGACTTATAAAAAGGAAACATTTACAGCCTCCTTACTTCCAACAAAGGACCCTCATTTATTCATTAGACACTGTTCACCAGATTAATAGTCAATCTCATTCAGAAAGACCGTGACCATCCAGCCATCAGGAGACATCTAAACTCTGCTCAGCGTGCTGAAATTCTTTTAGCTGCCCCAATTCCCGATGCCAGCTCATGAAAAAATGATGGAAATATCAAAGAACAATCTGCTTCAGAATCATTGATTTAAAAGCACATAGCATATGATGACATAATTATATCTTTGATGATTAACAAAACCAGAATTTATTTAAATTAGAGACCTTCTGGTTGAAATGAGCTGCAATCATGAAGGGATGTGCCTGGCACACGCTGCATTCAAAGTGGAGCATCAGAAGTGCTATAACCCCACCCTAACTGCTCTTTTTCACTTTGGAGTCAGTTTCTCCCCCAAAAAACCGAGTAAAGATGGGCAGTTTAATATTACTTTCGTTTCTTTAGAAATTTGGGGAAAGTCTCTTTGCTAATGGCTGAGTTATATTCCCCAATGATGCCTGAGAACAGGAAAAATAAAATGCAAGGATTGTGTTTTAAAACCATAGATGAAAATGAAACTACTTATGACAAAATAAAAATATAGCGAGTTTTGTCCAAAGGGTGTCATACGAATAAACTGTGATGTTTAAAGAAGTGAAAACGTACTGATACCTGGAAAACGGAGGCTGAAGAAAAAATGCAATGTATATTAATTTTAATAAAATGATATACTGCATAATACTTGAAGAGCTAAGAAAAAAAGAAAAAGTACTTCCTTTCACCAATTCCTACCAAAATTTATGGATGAACAAAATAACATGGTGAACAATCTTTCTATTCCTCTCCTTCTCATACACATAGTAATCTCCACCCATACTGAGTCCCCCTTGCTTTTCTATGTCTGTGAGATTTTGTGCATTGCTGTTTCCTAGGCCTGAAATATCTTCCTTTATCTTTTTCAGCAGTCGACCCTTGCTTATCTTTTGAAATAAAGCTCCAGTATCACTTTCTCTTCCTTGTCCTCTTCCCCTACCTTCTAAAGCTGAGTTAGGTTTTTCTGTCTTCTAAATCACAGTACTTTTTCCCCTGGTTAATCTAGGCACTTAATAAACTTTTGCTGGCTGAAATAAACTTTTGCTGGTTGAATAATTCTTAAAAAGAAACTTGGGTCATTATTCAATGAGAAAGGAACTGGTCTGAATATAAAATGTTATTATTTTTCATGAATATATTGTCCCCTTTATTTTGTTGCTTTTCTTCTTCTTTTTTTTTTTTTTTGCGGTACGCGGGCCTCTCACTGTTGTGGCCTCTCCCGTTGCCGAGCACAGGCTCCGGACGCGCAGGCTCAGCGGCCATGGCTCACGGGCCCAGCCGCTCCGCGGCATGTGGGATCTTCCCGGACTGGGGCACGAACCCGTATCCCCTCTATCGGCAGGCGGACTCTCAACCACTGTGCCACCAGGGAAACCCTGCTTTTCTTCTTTTAAAAAGTTTTATTAATCATAAAGGTTAAAAAATAGTTCACAATTAAAATAGAAAAAGCATTAGAAATTGAAGGGAAGATGTCATCTGACATTCCATCATTCAGAACAACTACTACAATTTCCTCCAATATATTTTCTACATATTTTCTAAATAAAAGAATCAAGGTGTGAGTAAGGACAAAATGTGGCAGAAGATTAGAGAGATGATAGATAACTAGATAGATAATAATTTATAAAAATAAATTATAAAATGATTATAAACAAGATAACTGATAATCAATACATCCCAATAAATCTATAACACAAACATATAGTAAGACATTTTACTGATAAGATCTTTTGACTCGAAGAAGCAGGAGGTACTTGAAAGAGTCAGATAGTATCATTCTGACATATATCATGGTGAAGTGAACAGTAATGCCTGACCACAAAGATAAAAACACAAACAGTCTGCATGCCCGATATAGGTGATATTAAAATGATGCTCTAAATTAAGTGGGAGGTTATTCCATAATTCTCTTGTTTTTCTCTCCCTCACTAGTCAAAAGCAAGGCATAGCCTGGTTTTATCTCAAACCCTGATGACTTCAGGATCAGACATTGCAATTGTTCACCATTAGCCAATGCATTGGCAAACTCCAGCAGAGGAACTCTGTCAAGAGTATGTCCAGAAGCCCCAGGACAGAGTGGGTAGACTTTGGGGAAAGAACCAGTTATGGTGCATCTGATTCAACTAATGGGTTATGAAGAGTAAAAGGCATTGGGATAGACAGCTAAAGATCAAAAAGGACAATTGCAATGCTATGCAGAAAGTGCTGTAATTAAAAACAAAACAAATACACTATGGTTCAAGGAAAGGTTCAACGTAGAAATGGCATCAGAACTAGAATTTAATGAATGAGTCCATTTTGGGAAGGCAAGAGGGGTAGTGGGGATTTCAGGTGGAAGAAACAGTCTATGCAAGAATAACTAGGCAAGAGAAACCATGATGCATTCAAGGAACTCAGAGTACTCAGAAACTGAATCCCAAGCTAAGGGTTAATTGATGAAGCAGATCCGAGTCATGAGCGACAACGCTGAAAATACAGGCAGGAACAGAGCTGGAAGAGGGACTTGTGTAAATTTAATCCTGAATGTAAAGGGGGCTTTCAATGCTCATAGGTTTGTATGTCAAATGATTCAATTCGTGTTCTATTGATACTAAGCTGATAGCAGCATGGAGACTTGATTGATAGGGCCACAATGAGACGAAATTTGACCAGTTAGGAGGCCGCTGCAATGAGTCAGGTGAAAGATAGGGGCCTAAGGAACCAGCAGCAGAGAGGAGGTGGAGACACAGTCAAAGCTAATAAGGGACAAAATGTCCTCATTTGCAGGATGAAGACAGTAAGAGAAAGGATGGAGTTAAAAGTAACTTCTGTATTTCTGCTTCAGCAAATGAGTGGGTGGTGATGCCATTCATCAAATCAGAAAATACAGGGAAAGGAGCAAACGTGAAGAATACATTCAGTTTTGGAAAAACTGAGATTTATCTGCTTGTGGAACACTAGAGACATGCTCAATAGGTAGCTGAATATACGAGTCTGTACTGGAGTGCAGAGAAGGATGTAAGAGCACTTAGGTAAGAGGTGGAGTTTGCACTTCGCAGTTATAAAAGTGGGTAAAATTCCATAAAGAGAAGAAAGGAACTAAGATCAGAATCCCAAGAACATCAACCTCAAAGGAATTGTAAGGAGAAAAAGAATCCACACTATTTAAAGAGAGGGCTGATCCAGGAACAGGATCTGTCTAGAGACAGAAAAAATTAGGAGTATCGTCAGAATGAAATACAATAAGAAATTCAAGAAAATGGAATATAATAAGAAGTTTTTTTAAGTGAAAATGATTGACATTATGAAATGTTTAACTGAGGTGAAAAATTAAGAATTGAAATATATCTGTTAAATTTAACATTTAGATCACTGTTGATCTCAGCAAGAACATGCCACGAGTTGAGTAAATATTAGAGTGCAGGGGGTCTGATCATATTTAGGAAGAAAGGAAATGGAGACAATGAGTACAGGCATTTATTTTAATTCCAAAAGCTTGTCTGTAAAGGGACAGAAAGACACACCGATAATGAGGCCACATAGGCTTAAGGAAAGAGGGAGACACAATTGTGTTTCTAATTAGGCCACATAGGCTTAAGGAATGAGGGAGACACAATTGTGTTTCTAACGGAGGGAACTGAATCAGAATGCACGTTATCATGCATCATGGCTATTTTTGTACATGACTCATTTTCTCTACTTAACTCTAAGTTGTTTGACTGCAAAAACACTAACTCAGGCATAGTAGTGGCTCAATAAATGTTATTTAATCAGGGAGTAAATGAATGCGGCAACCAATCAGAAAAATATGAAGAATATAAGGAATATTATAAATGCAACCAGACTTAAAACTTATAGTATAATTATAGATATACAGTATCACAGAATAAAACTGGAGGGGATCATGTACATCTGAGTTTTAGTTCATATGACACCAAAAATAAAAAGTTGCATGACTTTAGTAAAAAAATACATAATATTTGGACTTCAGATACTTTTTCTGTAAATTAGAAAGTTGATCAGGAATGACAGAAGCTTTAATTCATCCCGAGTCTGATGGATTGGTCCTAACTGCCTGGCACAGTGTTATGAAGTCTATGGTTCTGTCTTTACTCAAGGGAGTGGAGGGTTTTCAGGAATCAGCAATGTCTGCTATGGGTACAGAAAGATGAGTGGGTAACACAAGTGCTACATTATTGCCCAACCCTAAAATAGTTCATGTATCCAGCTCTGAAAGGTAAGAAAGATATGTGACTTATGGTCTTTTTCTGAAAATTAATTCAGAATAAAGTTTTAAAAAGAAAATCCTACAGTGAATTAAAGACTGGAGAGATGTTTTGTCCATGGCTTGTTTCAGATTTTTTTTTCTAAAAACCAAACTAGCACGGCTAGACTATCGAATCTCCATGTAGGAATCTGGGAGTAGCTCATGACGCTCAGTGGATATTCTTTTATTAATCTCAGCAGATTGCTGTGATGGAGGTTAGCAGTAAGTATGATTAGCCTCACTGACCAGATGGGGAACAAAGCACAGGGAGAATAAATTACTTTTCCCAGGCTACTGAGCAAACCAGAAGTGGATGTGAGAATGGTTTCTTTGGTCCAGCAGATCCAAGACCTGATTTAGGCACATGCTCAAGTATTCGAGAGCTGTACAGAGAAAGGTCCCCCTGAGGTTTGGACTCAGTACCTCTGAGTTATAACATTCACCCAATACTCTACTAAAAAACAGTCCTAACTGCAGAGGTGAGCCCACTACTTTGAGTTTCTATCTTGCCACAAAGTAGTATAATTTCCATGACCGCTCATTTGCAAGCACCAGCAGCTACCTCATTCCTGCCTGCCATTAAGCAGAGACATAAGGAGGAAATACGGAAGTGAGAGCTGCCATTTTTCTTTAAAATAGAAACTTAACTAAATAATATGTTCCCTTTGGCACAAGTGATTAGTGGGACAAGTAGGGAGAATGAGAAGATGAACCATTCCTTTTAAATTCTATCTGGTGGATGCATTGATCATAGTTCAACACATCTATGAACAAAGATTTAGTCTGTTTTAAAATGTTGAGAAAATTTTACTTATTTTACTAGAAAGTGTCAGAATGAAAAATAAACAAAGTTATAGACCCACATAAACAAATACTGCAAGGGCCTATTTGGCCCCAAGAAGCCAGGTCAGACACTAATGGCCATGTTATTTTTTGCCATGTTATTAAATTGGTTCAGTGTAGGAAATGAGCAACTTTTAGAAGCTCTATCCTACAATGATTGCATACCCTGCCTCCAAAATATGAAGAAAAAATGTTTCATAGATACAATTCTGGCCATCTGTCCACAAAGAAAACAAGACTGTTTTATGAAATTCATTTTAATATTAACATTTTTTCAAAGGGACTATGTGAATTGGGCAGATGTTTGAAGAGTTTTTGAATTTCTAGTATTTTTTGAATTAAATTTTTAAAAATTTATTGTATTTCTTGACTTTCTTTTATTTTTTGAATTTTTGTAGCTGTTGATACTCTGAGCTCTGGAATCACTGAAACCCGGGTTCAAATCCTCACCCTACAGTTTACCAGCCCTGGGGAATAGGGGAAAGTTTACTTAACATTTCTTCTCTGACTCCTAAAATTTACTCAATAAATGTCTGTTTGTTGTTGTTATTGTTTTATTATACCATCATCAACTTTACTGAGAGGTAGACAAGTCATCATTTATCCCGACTGCCATCTAAGGAAGATACCTTAAATTATGAGTGCAGTGTTAGTAGTAAAGTAGCTTAATAAAGAGAAAAGAGATATAAGAGTAACAAGAAAATTTTTACCATATAAGTTCTGTTTTACAAAAGAAAGTCTACATTTCTTTGAATGGGACTAAGCAATCTCAAAATCTGACATAGGAAATTTTCAATCTATAATTAAAACTCACCTTTTATTCCAAAAACAAAATACTCAATATCTATTATTTGTCAATTATTAATTTGGTGTCAATATTAATTTGTTTTGAATAACCTGTAGAAGAAATTTTCCATACTTCAATTGTACTTTCCCAGATATATAATTGTTATTCACCATAATAACAATATATAATTGTCATTCCAAGCAGCAGACCCACTGGAACAGCTAAGGTATAATAGAAAGAAAATTGGAGTTCAATTTCCAAAAATCTTAGGCTCTGTCACTTATAGTCATGTTTGACCTCAAGCAAGTTATTAACCCTCTTAGAAAACTGTGTCTGCTTTCATATATTTAAAATGAAGATAATAATACAAATCATAGGCCCTTTGTGGGGCTTAAATGAATTAATAAATAAGATAATTTAGTAACACTTAGCAAATGGTACTGGCTCGATAAATATTTGTGACACACACATGAAAAATACAACCTAAACCCTACTTAACTGAAAACATTTAAATGATATAATTTTGATTGAATTGATTGTGTGTGCTCAAAATAATTTTAAAAAATGAAGAAAAGGATAGAGGGAGGGAACACAAAGCTATAATTTAAGTGACTTGATTTTTCTGTTACAGTTAATATATTGACAAATAATTCTACTTTACAGCAGCATTATTTACACTCAGTTCCCAATAACTGTTCCAGGGCAGCTTATGTTTGGAGGCACCTGTTGAAATGGTAGTCCAGAGCGGTCATTCATACACTGGAAACTTACACTGCTTACAGTGACCACTGATCCTTTCTCTTATCTTAATTTCCTCTCTTCTACCCTTCAAGAGCTGTGTCAATTTCACTCTTCTCCCTAGAGTTTGTATTGTGAAGCTTTAGTTCTGGGGTTTGCTGGGTCACAATGAACCTGTGATAATGGACACACTAGATTGTTCTCTTCAACTATGACATGAGAGTTAGTAAAAAAAAAAAAAAAAAAAGAAAAAGAAAAAAAGGAACAAAATTAAATTGCCTTTTAACTTCTAAAGTGCTTAAGGGGAAAATCTAGTAAACACTTAATAAAAAAGTCAAGGATGAGATACTGTCTCTGCTCAGAGAAAAGAGAAATGGTTGTATCAATTCAGCCATATGGCTTTCTCACATATAACATGAGCTTTAATATCTGTCACCTCATTGCCATGTGAATTCCAGTAGCAGGTGCTGATCAATCAGCAGGCTGATTGATAGGATTCTAGCATCGGTTAAGTCCATGAAGAGCCAATCTCATAAAAAGATAAGGGGAAATCTGCCCCAAAGACTGAAAATTAAAAACGAATGAAAAGAATAGAAAAAATCATAGAGAAGAAATATGAGGCAATGTTAATGAGAGAAAGACAAAGAAGAATGTCACCAGCATCAACAAAAGAAAGAAGGGAAGTCCACACATAAGTAGAAAGACACAATAGCTACAATCTACGAAATCCCAGGGTTAGAAATGGGACGTTCAAAGATATTGCTCCAAGGTGAGCCGGGCTCTGTGTTCCTCAGAGCAGTGCTACGATTAATGTCCCTTCCCTTGGACTTCTAACATCAGGCAATGAAGGAACTTTACACTTCTCTGGTCAAATGCACTGTCCAGAAGTTATAGGAAAAAATCTTCTCAAAAGGAAGAGACAGGGAGTTTTGCTGAGGAAAGTATACGGCAGGAGGAAGATCTCAGAAAATAACACTGTCAAAGAAAGTGATCATAAAAACTTTTCTGTCCTCAACTCATTACAGAAATAGAAATTTTCCTTTAACCCAAAGTATTTGTAATGCCAACCAAAAAATAAAATAAACTTGAGATAAGAAAAGGAGAAGAGCAGTGTTTGGACCATTTCTGAAAAACTTTTGCTTATACTGCATACTGGGGCTGGAGGACGGGGTAGAAATATTGGGGGATGGAGGGAGAAAGAGGAGAGAACAAAGAGAAAGAAAAACAGAGAAAGAAACAGAAATAGAAAGGCAGAGAGACAGAAAGCCAGAGAGAGACATTCAGAGGGTTTGGATAGGGGCAAAAAGAGACAGACTTACTGAGGGAAAAAGGACTTCATGAGATCCCCTAATTCAGGGCTCCCCAACCCCTGGGCCTGTTAGGAACTGGGCTGCACAGCAGGAGGTGAGCGGCAGGTGAGCAAGCGAAGCTTCATCTGTATTTACAGCCGCTCCCCATTGCTCACATTACCGCCTGAGCTCTGCCTCCTGTCAGCATTATGGTGCGTTGTAGAGTTATTTCATTATATATTACACTGTAATAATAATAGAAATAAAGTGCACAGTAAATGTAACGTGCTTGAATCATCCCGAAACCATCCCCCCCACCCAGGTCTGTGGAAAAATTGTCTTCCACGGTCCCTGGTGCCAAAAAGGTTGGGGACTGCTGCCCTAATCCAATTCTCTGCATTCAGCCCACTTCATACCTAAGGTTAGACATAAGAAAATATATCTTTTTAGGTCTATAGATAAACAAATTTTTGGAGTTTCATGAATAAACAATTCTAGATAGCCAATCCCTTATCTGGGAAATATAAATTTCTTATGGCAAATATAAATCTTACATGCTTTGTTGTGTTTCCTTCTCTGCATTCATAGAGGATGGTCTGAGTTTATCCTCTAGGAGATAATTTTTCACTCTTCTATCTCCCCTTAGGCTTTTTCTTCCCTTGGCTGAATAATTGCTCGTTTACCTGTTTTCCATGGCTCTAATTTTCAAAACTTTTAATTATCTTTATTGGTTTCCTGAGCATTCTCTACAAACCCTCCCGAGCCCACCTCAGAGTTATCTAATAACAGAAGTCACAATGAACATGTATAGATCATCATACAGTGCTTGTAGGAAATTCACCAGTTACACAGGCAGCTTTTCCTTCAACCATCACAATCTCTTCTTAATACAGACATTGCAGTTACCCTTATTGTTATCGACGAGGAAAGGCATAAAGAGGTTAAAGGTGCTGGAGACTCCCAGACCAGGAGGGGGACAGACACACGGGCAGGCGCAGTTCAGAGGTATCAGCCCCTGTTAGGGAGGAGAGAGAAGGGGCATGAGGCAGGGATGGAGAAGGGAAGTCAGACTCAGGGGGCCTGTGTGCCATGGTAAGGACTTTTGTTTTACCCACTGGGCAACGGATGTTTTGAGCAATCTAGTGGAGAATCAGGCTTGTTTTAAGGGGTGACTACTCTGACCACCATTTGTAGTGTGATCTGGAGCTGGTGGGAGAGGCTTGTGCCCAATAATCGGTGAGGATTTTGAGAGTCTCTTGAAACAGACCAGGTGAGAGGTGATGAGTCCCAAACTAAGGCAAACGCTACAGAAATGGAAGATGTGGGCCCACATTCAGGAGCCATTAAAAAACAGAAGCAGAAGAGCCCATGAAAGAGACTGAGAGCAAGCAGTCAAAGAAGCCGGAGGAGTGATAGGAAGAGTGGCACAGAGGCTGCTGAGAAGCTCCAGAACCGGCACTTGGTGGGTCGACACAGTGACCCGAGTGGCTGCTTGTTCTGAGCAGTGAGAGCAGGAGACAAACTGCAGTGGGCTGAGAAGGAAATACTCAGAGATAAAAACTGTACTATCTGGGAGCTTTACGGTGGTGGCAAGGAATAAGATAAATGTGAGGGAGACTGAAGGGGCAGAGGAGTTTTGCTTTGGGAAAAGTTATAGACAGAAGAGAATAAGCAGAATATGAGCAAAGTATCATCAAGCATTTTATTTTTATGGATGAAAACACATCAGTACTTGGCAATGAGTGACACTTAGCTAAAAATAGAATGAATCTGGCACTAAAAACTCCTACAATACGCAGTATCTAAGCATTAATATGTACATTAAATCTGAGATGATTAGGATATTTAAATGGAATTTATTGGTCTCTGAATGTACAGATATTTTTATATATTCCAAACTCTCTTACTAGCACTGCCCATACGGAAAAAAAATAACCAGTGTTGCAAATGCAAAGAATAAATCCCAATTCTAACACTATTGGTCATTATATATCATTGCCCCACATATTAGTAGGTAATAGAATGCTAGTGATTCCCATCTGGCATGTTTATGAGGCATGAAATAACCCATGTTTTCAGTTTTTAGCTTCAGCATTGTTTTCAGTACACCACATAATATGAAAGTACCTAGCACTGTGTCCAGCCCATTATAGAGGATAAATGGATTAAGCTAAACTCCGTCACTATCTTTGCAGTCCTGATTCCTTTGCTCAAAAAGAATCATTCAAATTTTAATACAACTTTAAACACTTCCTGAAAGCTTTTGCAGTCTGATTCCGATGTTCCTCTGCAATCTGTAACTAGCGTTCCCCTTAACTCAGTGTCAGGTCACCGTCCTTAGCATTCCCATGGCCATATGCTTGCTCTGCTCCCAATTTGCTATGGCTTCTAGGTCCATTTTAGCCTTTCTACTGATACCAGTTTGTCTTGGTGGACTTTTTCAAAGCGCTCTTCCATATACATATGGCAAAGTATTTCTTTCTCTCCACCAATAGCATTTAACATTGCAGTTCTAACCTCCAGATTTTAAAACAGTATTGTATAGAGTTCTAAGCCAGGATTCCACCAAATTCACCTGCCCACCAGGCTTTAGCTAGCGTCTCTCTAATTTTATCAGGTTCACCATATTTTATGGAAACAGGGTTTACCGCGAGTTTGAAAACAAAACAAAATCAAAACCCTGTTTTTTAAAATTTTAAACATCCTCTTGTGTTATTGTTTTTTACAAACCTAAGGAATGGTGAAATAATTAAACAAACATATACGCCAGTACTTATAGCACCCTAAAGAGAAGTGTTCACATTCACATTTCAAATTTGGATGAAAAAGTACAGTGCTAATACTAATCTCTTCAACCAAGTCCACTGTGAATTATAATACTATTTGGTGCAGGAAAAGCAAAACACCACTGAGATCTGCATAGCACAATGGTAAAAATAGATATTAGTCATCAGGCACAAATCTATTTAAGTATTTTGTGCTCACAAGTTCTAAAAAATAAGAAGAAAAGAAAAATGCAGATACCAAGAAAAGACATTTTGTGAAAGGATAATTAGTTGCTGCCCTACTTAATGATCTCTTTAGAAAACCGCAGGTAACTTCAGGTTTTCTTTTTTTTCGATATAGCCTGAGGTTGGCTTTGCCAATAACTAAATTACAGCAGACTTCTAAGCAGATGGACTGGAAACAAATGTCAAAAGCAAATTAACACATCACGAGATGACTCTGACCTCTGAACAGTAGATAGACATCTCGTAAGATGATGCGCTGGCCCTTTGCCAGCCATACTTGAGGCAGGAGATGTCTGGGATAAGATGAAATCAAGGAATGACACAAGAGAACCACTAAAAGGAAGCAAGAAAGAAGAGCTTACCCATTCTGTCGCTGACTTAAAAGTAGTATCTCTCATTCTGACTTACTTCACTCTGTATGACAGACTCTAGGTCCATCCACCTCACTACTAATAACTCAATTTCGTTTCTTTTTATGGCTGAGTAATATTCCATTGTATATATGTGCCACATCTTCTTTATCCATTCATCTGTTGATGGACACTTAGGTTGCTTCCATGTCCTGGCTATTGTAAATAGAGCTGCAATGAACATTTTGGTACATGACTCTTTTTGAATTATGGTTTTCTCAGGGTATATGCCCAGTAGTGGGATTGCTGGGTCGTATGGTAGTTCTATTTGTAGTTTTTTAAGGAAATTCCATACTGTTCTCCATAGTGGCTGTATCAGTTTACATTCCCACCAACAGTGCAAGAGTGTTCCCTTTTTTCCACACCCTCTCCAGCATTTACTGTTTCTAGATTTTTTGAAGATGGCCATTCTGACCGGTGTGAGATGATATCTCATTGTAGTTTTGATTTGCATTTCTCTAATGATTAATGATGTTGAGCATTCTTTCATGTGTTTTCTGCCAATCTGTATATCTTCTTTGGAGAAATGTCTATTTAGGTCTTCTGCCCATTTTTGGATTGGGCTGTTTGTTTTTTGATATTGAGCTGCTTGTAAATTTTGGAGATTAATCCTTTGTCAGCTGTTTCATTGGCAAATATTTTCTCCCATTCTGAGGGCTGTCTTTTGGTCTTGTTTATGGTTTCCTTTGCTGTGCAAAAGCTTTTAAGTTTCATTAGGTCCCATTTGTTTATTTTTATTTCCATCTCTCTAGGAGGTGGGTCAAAAAGGATCTTGCTGTGATTTATGTCACAGAGTGTTCTGCCTATGTTTTCCTCTAAGAGTTTGATAGTGTCTGGTCTTACATTTAGGTCTTTAATCCATTTTGAGTTTATTTTTGTGTGTGGTGTTAGGGAGTGTTCTAATCTCATACTTTTACATGTACCTGTCCAGTTTTCCCAGCACCACTTATTGAAGAGGCTGCCTTTTCTCCACTGTATATTCTTGCCTCCTTTATCAAAGATAAGGTGACCATACGTGCGTGGGTTTATACCATGTGCTAACACATATATATGGAATCTAAGAAAAACAACAACAACAAAAAAAGGTCATGAAGAACCTAGGGGTAAGACAGGAATAAAGGCACAGACCTACTAGAGAATGGACTTGAGGATATGGGGAGGGGGAAAGGTAAGCTGTGACAAAGTGAGAGAGTGGCATGGACATATATACACTACCAAACATAAAATAGATAGCTAGTGGGAAGCAGCCGCATAGCACAGGGAGATCAGCTCGGTGCTTTGTGACCACCTAGAGGGGTGGGATAGGGAGGGTGGGAGGGAGGGAGACGTAAGAGGGAAGAGATATGGGAACATATGTATATGTATAACTGATTCACTTTGTCATAAAGCAGAAACTAACACACCATTGTAAAGGAATTATACTCCAATAAAGATGTTAAAAAAAGAAAAGTAGTATCTCTCAGACCCATGCTCTATATTGTTTGGAGGAAATGAATAAGACCTATTCCTTCCAGAAGTATTAAGAGAGAAAAAGAACAGCTAATCAGAAATATTGGATATCACCAAATGGCCAAGCTGGCTATTTCTCAAGAGCCTGAGAGATTGATGATAGCATAGGGTTTGGGCCCCAGCCCTCAAGACTCAACAACCTGATTTTGGTAGCACTCTAAGAAGGGCTCCATCCCTTAGGGGTGGACTCACAGTACCCCAATATAACACACAGAATGCTAATGGCCATACCTCAATGATTCTAAGACCTGTGAGAGGGTCAAGGACATTGTCTTCTTGTTCATTCATCACCATGTCCCATGTCTGGTACCTGGTAGGCATTCAATATAGATTTGTGGGCTGAATGAACTCAATTCACCTTTTTCTATCTTTTCAAGGCTAACCAATGCATATTCTGTGTCAAATTCGTTAATATTCAATCAGGTTACCATAGAACCTGCTGGCCTACATCTGCTCTGACTAAATATGAACTCTCAGGAGGGACAGTCTATATTCCTTATTTCAGAATTCATTATGGATGCATATGTGAACTGTCCTCAAGCACCATAAACACTCTGACCTAGTCCAGATTATTTGTTTGACATAATTCCAATATGGCGACTGGTGAAGATCGAGAAGCCATCTTTAAGTCATGGGAATTATCACCTACTTGGAAGTAAATGGAAACTGTGAGCTGAGTCTTTTCTTCTCTCTTTCTTCTTTATCCCTAGTGCTTCTTCTCCTCAGCTTTCCTTTGAATCTAAGAGCCCACTTTCATTTCTCATTTCTACTCCTGTCCTGACATATACTCACTGTCCAACCTCTATTCTATTCTGCATCTAAGAAATAATTTATATTTCTCATCTCACTTTCCTACTTATTTCCATGTGGTCCCACCAAATTTCTATCTGCAAACCACCCACCCCCTCATTCAAAACCATCTTCAGCATGAACTTCATGCAACATAACTTCCCAATCCTAGTCATTGAATGAGTTTGCTTATTTTTTCTCAATGTTATTGCCAAGGAATTGTCTGTCTTGAAAAGTCCATACACAAAATGACAGAAAAAAAAATTAAACTGAATAAAGCAAGTAAAAATGTTGATGCTGCAGGATCAGACTCTCATTAAAATGCTGGTATCTGTTTGTGCAATATTTATTTTAGTGGGACACGTATGTATATATACCTATATACATGCAATAGGTAAATGTTAAATAAATAGATATATAACAGACAAATGTTATTCCTTTAACTGCTTACCACATTACAGAAGCAGAAAGAACAGGTTGTAGTGATGTAGTGAGCCTCTTCAGTGCCTGAAGAATATATTTTTTGTCTTACCAGCCCCCACCAAAAAAAAGTTGATCATCATGGTAATATAATAATTAATTAATTAACTATTCTTGATAAGATCACACAACTGCTGTAAAAATGTGATGGTATGTAGATATTAAAGAATGTCACATATTTTCAGACAAGTAATATTTATTACTTATTTATAAACTAGTTAAAGTGTCTAACAGACACTGGCACAGTGTCTGGCACAGTAGGAATTTTTGAAATTTTAATTCCTTCTCTCTTTTTCTCTTCAACTGAGTATACACTATATATGTACACTTACACATGTGTGCATTTTATTTCCCTGATTTGTTCTGTTTATTAATTGATAATGAGTGAATTTTGAGAAAGATCAAAATTCAAAGATCAAAATGAATGCCCACAGGATGGATTTTCTCAGTAATAATGGAATTCCTGATGTATCTTCATAACAAGAATGGGAAGAATTAAATATCTCACAAGAAAGGAAAATTAAAATGGATGTTCCTATCGATTGAATTATGCTCTCTTATCAACCACCTGATCTTGATCTTTGTGCTAGAGATGTCAAAGATAATTTTTTAATACTTTTCGCTAATGTATTTCCTTCATCACTCCTTCTGGGGCTTTCTATATAATCAGCAAGCTGGCCAAAATAAAACTTTAGGAAACATTACTATTAATAAATGCAGGCTCCTGGGTAAAGTGTCAAAACATTTCCAAAGGGCCAGATTTTAACCTCCTATTCATTCCACTCACTTCTGTCCAATTACCAAATGCATGCCGTTTTAACCTAGGTACACATTTTTAAAGTTTGACATTGACATGCACCACACAGAGATCAGAACTGGGCAGAGGCCCATGACTTACTATGATTTATATTCTGTCATTGAAGCTAATGCATAGTGAATGGTTCAAAATCCTCTTCCCTTTCTCCAGCCCTTTAAATGGAATCAAGCATAGGTACAATATTAATTTTAAAGTTAACTTACTCTAATTGAATGGCAATGCTTTATTACAGTCATGTATCAAACAAGGACCATAATACATCATAAATGACATAGCTAAAGTAGATCCTTTTATGCTTTGCCTTTCATTCTCCTTGATTTTTTATCCATAATTGCTTTAAATGCCACCATTAGTATATTAATATACTCTGTTAGTAAATCAGTATTACTAAATTACCCCTATACTAGAAATAGCATTCCTAATGATATGCAAACCACTTCATACTTCTTCAAACAGAGGTGTTCTTATATCATAGAAACCCATAGCTAAAGGAATCTTAAGTGGTCATCCAGTCTATACACCTTCTTTTAAGAAGAATTCATTTTCTCATAGGTATTAAACCTCTTTGTCCCTCAGATGGTTCTCTCTTACTAGCATCCAAGATAAAGTAATGAGTTAGTGATATTTCTTTTTTAAAATGTTTCAGTAAAAAAACACATAGTATGAGAACTAACCTCTTAACAAATTGTTCATTTTATAATACAGTATCATTAACTATAAGCACAATGTTGTACAGAAGATGTCTAGAATAGTTTCATCTTGCACAACTGAAACTTTATACCCATTGAACACCAACTCCCATTTTCCCCCTACCCCTAGTCTCCAGCAATCACCATTCTACTTCCTGCTTCTATGGGTTTGACTACTTTATATACCTCATATAACTGGAGTCATGCAGTATTTTTTCCTTCTGTGACTAGCTTATTTCACATGGTGTAATTCCTTCAAGATACATCCATGTTGCTGCGTGATAGGATTTCCTTTTTTAAAGGTTGAATAATATTCCATTATACATATATATATATCTGTATATGTGTGTGTATATATATAAATATATCTGTATTTGTGTGTGTGTGTGTGTGTATATATATATATATATATATATATATATATATATATATATATCAATGACCATTTACATTACTTCCACATTTTAGCTACTATGAATAATGATACAATGAACATGAGAGTGCAAATATCTCTTCGAGATCCTGATTTTCTTTTGGATATATACCCAGAAGTAGAATTGCTGGAACATATGGTAAGTTGTATTATTAATTTTTTGAGAAACCTCCATACTGTTTCCTAGTAGCTCTACTATTTTACATTCCATCAACAGTGCACAAGTTTCCAATTTCTTCACATCCTCACCAACACTTGTTTTTTCTTGTTTTTTGATAATGGTCATCCTAACTATGATGAGGTGATATCTCACTATGGTTTTACAGAATGGGACTGTCATAAAAACAGATATAGAGACAAATGGAACAGAATAGAGAGTCCAGGTATAAATCCACACATATGTGGTCAGCTGATCTTCAACAAAGTCACCAAGAATACACATCGGGGAAAGGATAGTCCCTTCAACAAATGGTGTTGGGAAAAATGGATTTCTACATAAGGAAGGAAGGAATGAGAGAAAGAAGAGAAAGAAAGAAAAGAAAGAAAGAAAGAAAGAAAGAAAGAAAGAAAGAAAGAAAGAAAGAAAGAAAGAAAAAAAGAAATTTGACCCATATCTTACACCATACACAAAAATCAACTCAAAATAAATTAAAATGGAAACTGAAGACCTGAAACTAAAAATACTAGAAGAAAACATAAGGGAAAATTTTCATGACATTGATCTTGGCAATGGTGTCTTGGATATGATACCAAAAGCACAGGCAACAAAAGCAAAAATAGACAAATGAGACTACATCAAACTAAAAATCTTCTGCACGATAAAGGAAACAATCAACAGAGTGAAAAGGCAACCTAAGGAATGGGAAAAAAAATTCACAAACCACATATTTGATAAGGGGTTAATTTCCAAAATATATAAGAAACTATTACAGCTAAACAGAAAAAATTCCTAATTTAAAAATGGGCAAAGGTTAATGCTATGGTGGTAATCATTTGTCAACATATAAGAGTATCGGGACTTCCCTGGTGGTCCAGTGGGTAAGACTCTGAGCTCCCAATGCAGGAGGCCCAAGTTCCATCTCTGGTCAGGGAACTAGATCTTGCATGCATGCCACAATTGAGTCCACATGCCACAAGTAAAGATCCTGCATTCCGCAGCTAAGACCAGGCACAGCCAAAATAAATAAATAAATAAATATTTTTTAAAAAATATATGTGTATCAAATCAATATGTTGTACACCTTAAACTTACCCAATGTTATATATCAATTATATCTCAATAAAGCTGGAGAAAAAAATGGTCAAAGGACTTGAGCAGATATATCTCTAAAGAAGACATAAAAATAGCCAACAAGTATACAAAAAAAAAAGTTTAATATCACTAATCATCACAGAAATGACATTTTTAAAAAGATCATATTCAATGAAAACAAACTGATTCTCAGTGATGTGGTTGATTTATAACTTCCCAGCAAAAAATAGGAACCTCTTATAGTTGAGTTGAAAATAAAAAATGATTTTTATTCATATCTGTCTGACTTTCACTGTAAACATTAGAACTGACCTAAAACAAAACTGTGAAGCCTGTGCTGACACCCTCCATTTCCCTTGAGAAGTATCCTGGCCTCTGTGATTCATTTGTTTATTTACTTATTTATTTTTCTTATGAGTTATCCATTTCATGCACATCAGTGTATACATGTCAATCCCAATCTCCCAATTCATCACACCAAAACCCTCACCCTTTGCTGCTTGCACCCCTTGGTGTCCAAACGTTTCTTCTCTACTTCTGTGTCTCAATTTCTGCTCTGCAAACCGGTTCATCTGTACCATTTTCTAGGTTCCACATATATGCGTTAATATACGATATTTGTTTTTCTCTTTCTGACTAACTTCACTCTGTATGACAGTCTCTAGATACATACACATCTCTACAAATGACCCAATTTCGTTCCTTTTTTTGGCTGAGTAATATTCCATTGTATATATGTACCACATCTTCTTTATACATTCGTCTGTCAATGGGCATTTAGGTTGCTTCCATGACCTGGCTATTGTAAATAGTGCTGCAGTGAACATTGAGGTGCATGTGTCTTTTTGAATTATGGTTTTCTCAGGGTATATGCCCAGTAATGGGATTGCTGGGTCATATGGTAATTCTATTTTTAGTTCTTTAAGGAACCTCCATACTGTTCTCCATAGTGGCTGTATCAATTTACATTCCCACCAACAGTGCAAGAGGGTTCCCTTTTCTCCACACCCTCTCCAGCTTTTGTTGTTTGTAGATTTTCTAATGATGCCCATTCTAACTGGTGTGAGGTGATACCTCATTGTAGTTTGGATTTGCATTTCTCTAATAATTTGTGATGGTGAGCAGCTTTTCATGTGCTTCTTGGCCATCTGTATGTCTTCTTTGGAGAAATGTCTATTTAGGTCTTCTGCCCATTGTTGGATTGGGTTGTTTGTTTTTTTAATATTGAGCTGCATGAGCTGTTTATATATTTTGGGATTAATCCTTTGTCCGATGATCCATTTGCAAATATTTTCTCCCATTATGAGGGTTGCCTTTTCTTCCTGTTTATGGTTTCCTTTGCTGTGCAAAAGCTTTTAAGTTTCATTAGGTCCCATTTGTTTATTTTTGTTTTTATTTCCATTACTCTAGGAGGTGAATCAAAAAAGATATTGCTGTGATTTATGTCAAAGAGCGTTCTTCCTATGTTTTCCTCTAAGAGTTTTATACTGTCCAGTCTTACATTTAGGTCTCTAATCCATTTTGAGTTTATTTTTGTGTATGGTGTTAGGGAGTGTTCTAAGTTCATTCTTTTACATGTAGCTGTCCAGTTTTCTCAGCACCACTTTTTGAAGAGACTCTCTTTTCTCCGTTGTATATCCTTGCCTTCTTTGTCATAGATTAGTTGACCACAGGTGTGTGGGTTTATCTCTGGGCTTTCTATGCTGTTCCATTGATCTGTATTTCTGGTTTTGTGCCAGTACCATATTGTCTTGATTACTGTACCTTTGTAGTATAGTCTGAAGTCAGGGACTCTGATTCCTCCAGCTCCGTTTTTATCATGCTCATCTTGAATTTTCAAAGGCTCTCTCCCTCTTCCTGGAACACTTGCCCTCTCTTCTTATCCCCATCTCAGTCTAATTTCTGGTCATCTTTCAGACTGCAATTTAAATGTCACTGCTTCAGTAGAACTTTCCTGCCCCCAACCCTGCTCCAAACTAGGTCAGGTCAATTCTCCTTATTATAGACTTTCAAAGCACTTTTACTTCTCCTTTGCAGCACCTAAAAACATCATAACCACAAAGTTATTTGCTTGTAATGTATGCTCCATGTGCACAGGGGTTATCTTACTCTGTTTATGTCTGTCCCCTGGCTTAGCATTCAAGTTCAATAACTTTAGCAGAAAAAAAAGTGAGAAACTAATACTCAGCCTCTCAGTCTCTACGTGGAAAGTGCTGAAACTCTTCCACACAGCTTGAATTCTCTGGTTTTCTATTGTGTATGGCTACTTTTGAATGATTTCAACATTTTTGTTCCTGTGAATCGGCTTCCACAATGGTTATTCTATTGGCAATACCACACTCCTATGTGTGGGGTGAAAGGTGATGCAATTTCAATGCCTCTGGGTGTTCAATGCCTCTGGGTGCTCCCTAGGTGGTGATAAAGTAATGTCATCTACATAAGCCAGCATTAAAGCACATCGTCCTCCACCTCCTAGGTGAGTTGATCTCATCATACATCACTCAGGAAAGCCCCCAGTTCTAGGTTTCAAGCCCTTCCTCAATACCTGGGCCATGGGGCTGAGCTTAGCTGCTCACTGTTTTACTCTGAGACAGCAACATCTTGATAGAAGGTGTGAGTGAGAAATATACATCCAGAAATTCTATGATTTTATCAACATGTGAAGAATTCAGAATGCAATAAGGACCTCACAAAGTTGAGCACTTAATCCCACACACTGATATGAGAATGACTTATTTCTATACCTAGCTCTGTGTTATTTTATTATAAAGAGAAGTATCTGACACATATCAGATGCTTCACTGTGATTGAAGTAACCTTTCTTTGCTACCAGTGAATCATGCTAATTCATATTCCAAGATGAGGCATCTGAGCTCAGTATCTCCTGTGTACCTGCGGCAGCTATACTTGCCCCCTCATCAGTTCTACAAATCTCATGGCTTACAATTAATCTTCTCAGACCCCATCTTTGTTGCCAGAGAATGTGGGTATAGTATTGGCAAGGAACAGCTAACATATCCAAATAGATTGTTATGATACAGCATGAATAAAAACTTATGACTGGACTAGATTTATCAGAAAATTTTCCAGGCTAACAGAGAGGGGAGAAAACCTGGTAACATGCAATTTTCAATTGTTTCTGTTTTTCTACTCAAGCTTCTCTTGGGTAAATATAACATCTAGGCTGCTGTCCATTCCAAAGGCTTGAATTTTGGAAAGAATACAAAGTTGATTGTATTCTGCCCTCCATTGTGCCAACTGACTCTGCGATGCTGAGAATAGAAATATTTTCCTTTCTGACCTTAATATCAATCAGTGGACTTTGTCAGACTTGACATTTTATTATCCCTTCCTTAGTGGCATGCTGTAAATAGAAACATTCTTGTTATAAATTGTTCTTTGAAGTTTGACATTGTACAAATTACACTGTGTACTGTATTTTATTAAATGGTGAAACTCAGCAGGCTTTCTCTCAGGAGGCCAACTTATGGTACTTTGTTCTCCTAAGAAATGAATGTTATGTTGGCAGGCTAAGCAAGAGGTTTTATCGTAACCATTCTGTCAGCAAATAAGTCATAAAATCTTTTCTTAGGTTACATGTCAAAGCATTTATCCTGATCTTTAATATATGTCTTAACATAGAGAGCAATACACTACAACTCAGCATGGGCTGGTGCCTGCACTCAGCAAAGAACCAACACATAAATGCAACATTAAGAATTAGTACACAAACAAAAAGGCAACAGTATGGAAGTAAAGAGGGATCAAGGGTTTTTTTCTTGATTTAAAAAGGTATTTAAGTAAACCACAAATATCCAAATATATGTCATGTTTAAGGTATCAGGAAAGATGTATGGAATACAAAGAATAAGGTTGTCTTCATGGAGCTTATGGTCTAGTTGAGTAAGTATCGGATAAATACATGAAAACAGTAAGAAAAGAAGAAAGTACATGACAAATGACCACTAATCATAATAGATGCTCAAGGACAAGAGTTGGAACACTATGGCTCCTTTATAAATAATTATGACAAGTTATTTGTAGGTGATTTTATTGGAACACAGCCAGACTCACTTTTTAAAATATTATCTAAGACTGCTTTTGTGCTACAACAGCAGAATTGAGTAGTTGCACCAGAGACGTTATGGCCCACCAAACCTAAAATATTTACTGTCTTTACCGAACAAGTTTGCCAAACCCTGTTCTAGAAGAGATTGCTGTGCGCTGGACTGATAAAGAAGGGGTCAAAGAATGGGTAGAAATCAGTGGAGGGAGGAAATGAGGGAGGAGTACTCTGAGCCAAAGGAACCAAACAAGCAAAAGTGCAGAGGTGGGAATCTATGGGCTGGAGCAATACAGAGACCCACCTGGCCTACAGTGGTGGGGTGGTTGTTTGAAGAAGTGGTGACCACATGGAAATGGTGGTTTTGAGCTGGGCACAAGAACGACAAAGTACCTAAAGGCCAAGTGAAGAAATGGGACTTTCTCTTCACAGTCAGCAGAAGAGAGCTTTGTTATGATGGTTACTGTTTCGTGTGTTTTTCTTTGATTTAGCAGACAAGTAAAACAAACGAAAGATATAGTCTAGAAAATATTACCATTTTATTACCTGTAAAAAACAGGCATTTTATTTCATCTAACTAGATCAGTTTACTGCAGAGCAAAGAAAATAGTCAAATAGCTTTTTACACCATCTCTATAAAGCCATCCTTCCTTTTCATTCATTTCAAAGAAAATTTAACATTGTTATTTATAGTTTCTTACCCAGCACATACTTGTGTTCCTTACACCTGTGATCCATATTTTCTTCATGTTTATTACTTGAAGAATCAAAGCCCTGAGCAGCAACAGAGATAAAGAATGGTCTTTGATCCTGTCCTTTTTTTGATGTACAGGGTGTATGGTGCTGTCATTTTGATTTGCCCAAAGGTTAAAGCTTAAAGACAGTACAGAAAGTGCAGTCCTCCAAAGAGATAAATACATCAGGGCCATCTCCCAGGCAAACAGTATCTGATATTTTTGCTTCTGGCCATCAGCCATTTGAGTCTAGTGCTGGGGCCTAGGAAAATATTAGCAAGTCTCTCCACGTATCCAGTGACCCTGAGTGGTAGCCCAGTTACAAACCATTTGTGCCTATCAGGACTCTCTGAAAAGTACAGGTACATTCTAAGGCAAAAATTTAGGCTCGAGATAGATATAATCCCAGGATCCAACTAATGAAGACCCCCAAATCTGTGGGTTACCCATGAACAAAATCTGCCTTTCAGGTGTCACCCAGCACCAGATAGATGAGACATCACAGGATCTCTCAAAAGTTTAATGGAGACTTCAGCTCTGATTCTAATCAGTCTCATGCTCCAGAGGCTGTGCTGGAACCAGATATAACTCAACTAACCTAGTTTCATGGAGAATTTTCAGGTTACACAAGTTTGGGGGAAATATGTTATAATGGAAAAAATCACAGGCTCTGCAGTTGGAAAACTTGAGTTTAATTTTACTCGTTGAGCTCCCTTGAGCCAATCACTTAATTTCCCTGAATATAATTTTTCTTACATGTAAAATGACATAATCATAATCTCACAGTGCTACTGGGGGGAGTCAAATAGAAAACATTTGTTAAATCACATTGCAAACTTCAAGCTAATCTACAAATATTTCTTGTTACTGTCACTTCACATTTTATACAAGCAGTTTCTAAAATATCGTCCAGGGGTACCTGGAAACACCAAGACCCTTTTAGCTCTGCAATAAAACTATTTTTATAACTAAAATAAGCTGTTATTTGACTTTTCATTCTGATTAACTCAAGTGTACCAGGGAGTTTTCCTGAGGCTCAGTGGTATATGGTGACATCATCACTCTACCAGTTGATGGAATGGTGTGCTTGTGCACATTTATGTTTTCCAGAATTTTCTAAAAGAAACTTTTGGGGTCCTCAATAATTGTTAAGAATGTAAAGGAGTTCTGATATTAAAATGTTTGAGAATTACTGTTTTATAATATAGGTTTAGAGATGCTTAAATGGACTTTATAAGCAAATAAAACGCACACTGCTCCTTTGCTAAATATATGTGCAGATTAAAGAGGAAGAAAGAAATATCTTTAAATGTTATACACTTAGGGCTTCCCTGGTGGTGCAGTGGTTAAGAATCTGCCTGCCAATGCAGGGGACACAGTTTCGATCCCTGCTCCGGGGAGATCCCACATGCCGTGGAGCAGCTAAGCCCATGCACCACAACTACTGAGCCTGGCTCTAGAGCCCACGAGCCACAACTACTGAGCCTGTGTGCTGCGACTACTGAAGCCCACGTGCCTAGAGCCCCTGCTCAGCAACAAGAGAAGCCACTGCAATAAGAAGCCCGCACACCGCAATGAAGAGTAGCCCCCGCTTGCTGCAACTAGAGAAAGCCCACATGCAGCAACGAAGTCCCAACAGATCCAAAAATAAATAAATAAAATAAATAAATTAAAAAAAAATGTTTGGGCTTCCCTGGTGGCGCAGTGGTTGAGAGTCCGCCTGCCGATGCAGGGGACACGGGTTTGTGCCTCGGTCCGGGAAGATCCCACATGCCGCGGAGCGGCTGGGCCCGTGAGCCATGGCCGCTGAGCCTGTGCGTCTGGAGCCTGTGCTCAGCAACGGGAGAGGCCACAACAGTGAGAGGCCCAGGTACCACAGAAAAATAAATAAATAAATAAAATTTTTTTAAAAAATAAAATTTTTTTAAAAAGTATTTTATAGATAAATATAATATGTTGATTAAAAATCTGAGTTACTTTTTGTTGGTAAAATTAGTAACATAATAAGACATAATTTGGAACTAAAGGTATGTATGACACAGACAAAAGTAAAAAGAGTTAGAATAGGAAGAGATCTATATTAACAATCAATATTATTTATAAAGTCATAATAATATAAATAATACATGTTAATTCAATTAAAATGAGACAAAAGTTGTTGGCCTTGGGAAACAAGACTCAAGAATTGATCTTGGGTGGACATATATACACTACCAAACGTAAGGTAGATAGCTAGTGGGAAGCAGCCGCATAGCACAGGGAGGTCAGCTCAGTGCTTTGTGACCACCTAGAGGGGTGGGATAGGGAGGGTGGGAGGGAGGGAGATGCAAGGGGGAAGAGATATGGGAACATATGTATAACTGATTCACTTTGTTATAAAGTAGAAAGTAACACATCATTGTAAAGCAATTATACCCCAATAAAGATGTTAAAAAAAAAAAAAAAGAGAATTGATCTGGGGGCTTCCCTAGTGGCGTAGTGGTTGAGAGTCCTCCTGCCGATGCAGGGGACACGGGTTCATGCCCCGGTCTGGGAAGATCCCACATGCCGTGGAGCAGCTAGGCCCGTGAGCCATGGCCGCTGAGCCTGAGCGTCCGGAGCCTGTGCTCCGCAACGGGAGAGGCCACAACAGTGAGAGGCTCATGTACCGCAAAAAAAAAAAAAAAAAGACTTGATCTTGGTTGTTGTAATAATAACCCAAAAGTATTGTTTGGCCTCATATACTGTGTTCATGCATTACAATGACAAAACTGAAAACTATTTTTAAAAATTGTCCTTCAATTATTAACAATAGAGAAGACATGGAAACAACTAAGTGTCCATTGATGGATGAATGGATAAAGAAACTGTGGGGTTTATATATATATATATATATATATATATATATATGTATGTGTATATATATATATATATATGCACAATGGAATATTATTGAGGCATAAAAAATGAGGAAATCCTACCATTTGCGACAACAAAGACGGATCTTGAAGGCATTATGCTAGGTGAAATAAGTCAGACAGAGAAAGACAAATACTGCATGATCTCACTTATATGTGGAATTAAAAAAAAACTCATAGAAAAAGAGATCAGATTTTTGGTTACCAGTGGGGAGTGGGGGGACTGGAGAAAGGTGGTCAAAAGGTACAAACTCCAAGTCATAAAATAAATATTAGGGATGTAATGTACAACATGATGACTATAGTTAACACTGCTGTATGATATATAGGTAAGTTGTTAAGAGAATAAATCTTGAGTTCTCATTACAAGGAGAAATTTTTTTTCTTTTTTTTTTTCTTATTCTCTTTTTATTGTACCTGTATGAGATGAGATGATAAGATAATAGCTGAACCTATTGTGGTAATCATTTTACAATATATGTAAATCAAACCATCATGTTGTATGCCTTAAACTTACACAGTGAGGTATGTCAATTGTTTCTCAATAAAACTGGGGGGAAAATTGGGTTTCACTGTTTTGTTTGATATTGTAAGAATCACCAAAATCTCAATTACACAACACAGCTGCCTACAAATGGCCCTCAAACATCTGAACCTCTGATCTATCCAGATAGATTTTTGTTTGTGATTTGAGCCAGAAGCAGAGAATGTCAAACAAGTCTGAATCCAAATAGAATCTGAATATGAAGCCAGAATGGAGAACAAACCTAGCTTTGGAATGGAAAACAGGACCAAAGTAGGATGTAGGCAGAAGTCAAGCGTTGGAAGCAACATCCAGGATACCCCAAGGCAAAGCATTTTAAACATTCAGTACCCTACTGAAATAAGAGTACGGCAGAAACTAGCTCCATTTTCCCCTGCTGTTAGCTTTCTGGATCACTCTTCTTTGTTAAAACTGATGCTTGGGAGTAAGTTGTTCTTTAGATGACTTATAGAAGGGAACTTTGGTAAAGGAGAAGAATTCATGCAGTTTAGAACTTCATATTGCAGAGTAACCTGAGAGATTATATTGAAATCCATAGAAAAGACTATAATAAAGATTACTTTAGCAGAAAGGTCTGATAAAGATGAGGTCAATAAAAAGGCTAGAATTGGGGCATGCCACAATGGCTTTAGGGAAAATTTAATATCTCTCTCTCTCTCTTTCTCTCGCTCCAAAAACTGTGGCTCTGGAAGAAGTTACAATTTTAAAATAACCTCTACTTTATTTCTTCTCTTTCTTCTCTCTGGAAAAGATAGCCACAGGAAGGGGACAAAAATACGTTTACACACTTTAAAATTGTTATATTCAGAAGTAATTAGGCATGGGGATAAAGAAGATCACTTCTCTCTTCCAGTGAGAAGAGAACTTATATAATTTTGAAGTAGTACAGATTCAGTGAGGTAATATACGTGGGCTAAAATGTACTATTCGCAACTATCTTTCACAGGTTAGAAAGCACCATTTTGCTTTTCCCTAATATATCTTTGTCCATCTATTTTCTGTGTTGTTGAAAATGGACTCTTGAATCCCTGCAAGAGAAAGCTGGAGGTGATCCACTTTTGAAAGTATACTCAGATCAAGCACCCAATGGATAATTTAGTGATAGTGAACCAGAGAATGTGGTTATAACAGAGCCCCCAGAACCACTAGCCACTTTGAAATGATATTGGCCTTATAAATACGATTTTTATTTAAAAGTTCAAGTGAATACATGCTATATTTCTACTGGCTAACCACATTTCTTAAATTTGTGGTTATGACATAAATACACATGGATCCTTTACTATTTAACCAAAACAATATTTATCAAGCATTTATTATCTGTGAAATGAGACAAACTCTCTGTCAAATTAGTTTTCAGCTGATTACGGGTAATAATATAAGTCCAAAGGTAGCCCCCCAAAAACTATAAAATAAGAGCTGCTCATATTTAAAATAGAGGTTTAGTAAGGCAGGCTTATGAATTAATAGAAAAACATGGTATACATCAAATTTGTAAATAATATAGAAGCAATATCATTTTCTTCATTGGTAACACTTCATGAACACTAACTCCATGTCAGGCACTGACCTCATTTAACCTTCACAATCACCTTAGACACAGCAATCACTGAATGTAATTTTCAGAAATTCTGCTAATATTAGATGGTACAGAGAAGCAAAAGTCTCAGAGAAGTTCTCCCATATAAAGTTTCCCTACTCCTCAGAAACTGGATTTAAGATGAACTCTCACCCCATTTGGGGAGCACTGGTTTAAATATCTGATGATACCAGCAAAGCAGAGTGCTCTTTTATATAGGAAGCAACAGCATGGAGAATATTTTCAGCACCGAATCCAACACACTCATTGTTATGCTACTGTAAACATATGAAGTCAACGAATAAATTAGACTTAGCATGGAGGCCTGAGATCCAGTGAGAAGCACTGAAAAGAAAAGGTCTTGGGAATTCAAGCCATCTCACCAGGTAGAAAAGGTGAAGTGAATAATTATCCCCGGATAGTGACCTTTTCTGATACAGATGAAGGAAAGAACGAAAAACACCTAACAGGGAAAGCTCATGCTTCAAAAATACACTCTCCTCTTACAGTTGAAATATCACTTTAGAGCACAATTGGATTTTAAAGTTGTATTTTAAATAATTACAATAATTAATATAACAGTGTTTAAGTAGCTTTTATATTGACACTACGTTACCATTGACAATGGCATGATGATATACTACTGGCAAGAGCATTAAAAATAAAAAAGACCTAAAAATATGATAGCTATGACCTAAGTAGTTATCATGCTGAACTTTTTAATTCAATGGATATTGGAAGACTTTTCAAAGTAAAAATGATAATTAATTAACATAAAATAAAAGTGTCAAGCCAAGTTTAGTACTCAGCTTGTCCCAATAATATATATATTAGAATTAAAAGGCTTTAGAATGAAAGATCACTCTTAGTTCTGGGTTTAAAAAACATAAACATATTTCTAATTAATATATATATATATATATATGGTTTACTCTATCATCTACCCTTGAATATAATATTTAATCAGAGATGAGCATTCTCTTGTTGGAGACCATTTTAAATAAATAAAAATTATCACTGCTTTACAGAATCCACATAATTTTTTGAAGCTCTGTTGGATTCCAAAATATTTTGCTGGTGTCTTTTGTTGTACTTAAGGGTAATTTTATTTAGGAAAATGTATTTTAATACAAATCAATAAGAAAAAGACAATAACCCAATAGGGAGGGAAAAAATAGACAAAAGGCATGACAAGACACAAGATATTTCATGAATGAAGAAATATGTAAAAGTAATAAAAATATAAAGATGTTCACTCTCATTAGTAATTAGGGAAATGAAAATTAAGACTATAATGAGATCATTTTACACCCAATAGATTGGCACAAATTAAGAATTCTGACAATATCAAGTGCTAGTGAGGATGTGGATCAAATGGAATGTTGCTGGTGATAAATTTGCATAAGTATTTTTAAAAACAATGTGTCATTATATGGTAAAGTCATTATTTGGGTAAACTATGATCTTCCATAGCTTAAACTACTCTTCTTCATTATATGCCCTAGAGAAACTTTTGCAAATGTCAAAAGATGCTTACACTAATATTCATAGCAGCACAGTATAAAATAGGGAGAAAAAACAAACTTGCCCAAATGTCCAATGATAGGATAATGGATAAATAGTTTGTGGTATATTCACACAGTGGAATATTTTACTGCAGAGAAAATGAATGAAATAACACCAGATACAGTATCAGGAACAGAAAATACAAATTACAAAAGAAGTTCAAAGATAAGCAATACTGGCAATCGGGGAGGGGGGGTTATGATACATAAAACCTTTGGGGTGTTTTTTGGCCAAGCTGCGCAACTTGTGAGATCTTAGTTCCCCAACCAGCGATCAAACCCTGGCCCTCAGCAGTGAAAGCACCGAATCCTAACCATGGACCCCCAGGGAATTCCCCATAAAACTATTTTTAAATAAAAGCATGGGAATAATAAAAACATCATTCAAAATAATGTCTGAAGGGATCCAGGATACTAGTGTTCTGATTCTTTATGTGGGCGGTAGTACTCACTATATCATTGTGCTGTATAACATGCCTGCATGTTGAATGCATTATTCTGTATTTGTAAATTGGTATATTTAAATGTCTTTAAAGATTTACATGTAACACCATGTTACATAATTATCATTTCATAGTTGTAATTATTTCTAACTTTCCTCCTTTACTTCCTACAAGTACTTTTACATAACTCATTTTCCCCAACTATATTTTATTGATTAATCATCTATAAATGCTGTGAAAAAAACATAAGAACAGGTAATGTGATATTTACTATTTATTTGTATGAAAAACATTTTATAATGTCTATGGCTACAGCTCTATAGAAAGATTGACTTGAAACAGAAAACCTATAGAAAACAGTAGCTAGAAAACCTATAGAAAATACTTCATACACACTTAGAGGTCATTTAAAGTGGTCAGAAGTGTCAATTAAGTTTCACCTATTCCTAGTGAAAAAACTGAATTTAGACTAAGAGACCCTTAAAAATGTTAATTGTTAAATCCTTTTCTAACACTTACTCAAATTTTCTACATTACCAGAGACCCCATAACTAGCATGCGTACAGTTTTGATTTTATATGAAACAGCGTAAATAAAGATTAATATGGTATCAATGTCATTCTAAGAGAATTATTCTATTTATTTTACATATAACCAAATAGTCATTTTTGTTCAAATGATCTTATATCTCAAATATACAGCTTAAGATTTCGTAAAGAGAAATTAAATAATATTTTAATAGTCTTTACCTAGAAAAGTTTTTCTCATATCCCTGTCTGTTTGAAAAGGTTTTAATAGTTTCTCAGATTAAGATTTATACAACTAACTCCCTCTCACAGTAACGGTGGCACTGGCTCCAAAACCTCACTGTTATATATGTGACTTATTATATTATGCTGATGTGATTTTATTAATGGAATTGTGAGACACTGTGCTTCTAATTTACACAGCTTCCAGTAAAGAACCTGCTTGATAAGATTAGAGATTTATTTGTTTACTAACTCAGTCAGAAGTTTTGCATTTTGGACTTACTCCAGCCTCAAAAGCAGTCACAAGGGAGTCATTAACTTTAAAAATAATTATAATCAATAATCATGGAAGCCTCAGACTTAGAACCTAGAGAGGTGTCAACAGAAGAAAGCCATTCTACAGCAGAAAGCTAAGATTTATATTCCAAGGCCATCTAACTATTGATTTTTACAAATCAATTTCTTTATGTATAATTGGATGATTACAGATCACAGAAGCTTCTGTCTCTCAGTGAGAATTATCATAGAGATTTGCACATATTTTTAAGACTGCATGGCATAGAAGAACCATAAAAAATGAATTGGGAACAAGAAATGCTAGAACACCATGCATCTAATTAGGATTACATTTAGCTGGGTTAAATCAGGCACAAATATGGTTTGTGATTTCACAAATGTATTGTTTTCAAATTTATGGCCATTAATTGCTTCAGGGACATGACAAATATGACTAAATTAAACAAGTCTTCAAAACTATATATTTACTGGGAACCTACTACATAACATGAAAATGCCAACACAATCAAACGTGTTACAATTATGCATTCATAATATTAGCCCGTAAATAATTATGACATAAAGTCCAGTTTAACTATTAATAACTACTTACCTTTTCATTATACAATTGCAGATCAAGATCAGAAACTAAGTAATTTAGAACAGGAGTTGGCAAACTTTTTCTGTAAAGGGCCAGATAGTAAATATTTTAGGTTTTGTATAGATTCTCCCTGATGCAGCACCTCTACTCCACTATTTCAGCATAAAAGCAGCCACACACGACAGACACTATATAACGGACAATGCATAAATGAATAAGCATGGCTGTAGTCCAATAACACTTTATTTATGGACGTTGAAATTTCATTCATATATACTTTGTGTGTCATGAAATATTATTTTTCTTTTTTTTTCAGCCATTTAAAAATGTGAATACATTCCCGTTATTCAAATTTTCTCCTATGATTCTCTAAATATCTTCTTTGTTTAGTTGGTTGATAAAGGTTTTGGTGTTAATATGAAGAGCATCTTCTAGTTGGTTATTACTAGCAACAGCTAGTGCCTGAAGGGCAGTCAGGACTTGAAAAGATAGAGATGGGTTAAGAGCATTCCAGTGAGGGAGACAAACCTCAGTGGCAATCCACATCCTGCACAGATTAGAAGACACATTAGCAATGGAAAAGAGTTTCATTTGACTAGAGCCAAAGATATACAGAGAGAGCTATTGAAGAATAAGGACAAAGCAAGCAGTAAAAGAACATAACACACTAGGGAGTTTAGGTTTCAGAGGTGGTATAGTATGCTGGTTGAAATCACAGATTCTGGAGTCAAACTGCCCATCTCCTGGCTCTGTCACTTACTAGCTGGGCAACTCTGGCTCTCTCTGTTTCAGTTTCCTCATTGATAAATGGAGATTATGATAATGCTAAACTCATAAGAGTATAGTGAAGATTAAGTAAGTTAAGACATGTAGCACCTGGTGTGGAATACATATTCAATAAATGTTAACTTTAAAAAAAATGAGAAAACCATTCATAGTTGATGGGTCATACCAAAACAGGTGGGATTTGGCCCATGAGCCATAGTTTACTGAACCTGGCTTAGATATAAAGTTATTCTCTTTCAGAAAAGTCTCTTTCTAAAAATTATCATCTTTATGCATGACATTCAAAATAATTTATTGTGTTTCTCATACGGCTTTAAAAGTTCTAAAATGGTATCTTGGACAGAATTACCAAACCAGGATATACTTACAGAAGAACTCCTTTACTGCATTTAATTTGAACTCATTTTTAAAAGTACCTCTCTGAGGATGAAGAATATTGTAGTATCTCCCCTTGGTCTTATAAAATCTTATGTTGAGTTCATCAGATCTGCCTTATTCAAAATATATTGATATATCTTTAAACACAGGAACTGAAACACGTAAAAGCAAAGATATTGTAAGTTGAGTCGAAAATGCCTTCCCTGTGGTTCATCCAATCACTCATACATTCTTGAGTTGCCCACAGAGTACATCCTCTGCCACAAATGACTGACCACAGATGAACCAGCTGTGTGTCATAAATGGTGTTGAAATGAAATATCCAGCTGAGGAGAGTCACTTTTCCTACAATGTTAAAGAGCTCTTTGAGGGGGAAACCTTCAAGATGGCAGAAGAGTAGGACATGGGGATCACCTTCCTTCCCACAAATACATCAGAAATACATCTACATGTGGAACAACTCCTACAGAACACCTACTGAACACTGGCAGAAGACATCAGACTTCCGAAAAGGCAATAAACTCCCCACATACCTGGGTAGGGCAAAAGAAAAAAGAAAAAACAGAGACAAAAGAATAGGGACGGGACCTGCACCTCTGGGAGGGAGCCGTGAAGGAGGAAAAGTTTCCACACACTAGGAAGCCCCTTCACTGGTGGAGATAGGGGGTGGCGGGGGGGAAGCTTTAGAGCCACGGGGGAGAGCGCAGCAACAGGGGTGCAGAGGGCAAAGGGGAGAGACTCCCGCACAGAGGATCGGTGTCGACCAGCAATCACCAGCCCAAGAGGCTTGTCTGCTCACCCGCCGGGGCGGGAGGGGGCTGGGAGCTGAGGCTCGGGCTTCGGTCGGATCGCAGGGAGAGGACCGAGGTTGGTGGCGTGAACACTGCCTGAAGGGGGCTAGAGCGCCACGGCTAGCCGGGAGGGAATCCGTGAAAAAGTCTGGACTGGCCTAAGAGTCAAGAGAACATTGTCTCAGGGTGCATGAGATGAGGGGATTCAGAGCACTGCCTAAATGAGATCCAGAGGCGGGAGCAAGAGCGGCTATCAGCGCAGACCCCAGAGACGGGCATGAGACGCTAAGGCTGCTGCTGCCGCCAAGAAGTCTGTGTGCGAGCACAGGTCACTATCCACACCTCCCCTCCAGGGAGCCTGGGCAGCCCGCCACTGCCAGGGTCCCGGCATCCAGGGACAACTTCCCCGGGAGAACGCATGGCGCACCTCAGGCTGGTGCAATGTCACGCCGGCCTCTGCCGCCGCAGGCTCGCCCCGCATTCCGTACCCCTCCCTCCCCCCGGCCTGAGTGAGCCAGAGCCCCTGAAACAGCTGCTCCTTTAACCCTCTCCTGTCTGAGGGAAGAACAGACGCCCTCAGGTGACCTACACGCAGAGGCAGGGCCAAATCCAAAGCTGAACCTCGGGAGCTGAACAAAGAAGACAAAGGGAAATTTCTCCCAGCAGCCTCAGGAGCAGGAGATAAGATGTCCACAATCAACATGATGTACCTGCATCTGTGGAATACCTGAATAGACAACGAATCATCCCGAAATTGAGGGGGTGGACTTTGGGAGCTTCTTTAGATTGGGGTTTTCTTCCTGCATCTAATTTGTTTCTGGTTTTATGTTATTTTAGTTTAATATTTAGAGTGCATTATCACTGGTAGATTTGTTTACTGATTTGGTTGCCCTCTTCCTTTTTTTAATATATATATAAATACATATATTTTCATTTTTCTCTTTTTGTGAGTGTGTATGTATATGCGTCTTTCCGTGATTTTGTCTGTATAGCTTGGCTTTTACCATTTCTCCTAGGGTTCTTTCCGTTCTGTTCCTTAATTTAGATTTTTTTTTTGGTTTCGGTGCTCTCTTTTTTTCTTTGTTTATTACTTTTTAAGTTATCGATTTCTAATAATTTTTAAATTTAATAACTTTATTTTATTTTATTTTAATTATTTATTTATTTATTCTCCCTTTTCTTCTGAGCCGTGTGGCTGAGAGGGTCTTGGTGCTTCGGCCAGGTGTCAGGCCTGTGCCTCTGAGGTGGGAGAGCCGAGTTCAGGACATTGGTCCACAAGAGACCTCCCAGCTGCACATAATATCGAACAGCAAAAGCTCTCCCAGAGATTTCCATCTCAACTCTAAGACACAGCTCCACTCAACAACCAGCAAGCTACAGTGCAGGACACCCTATGCCAAACAACTAGCAAGACAGGAACACAACCCCACCCATTAGCAGAGAGCCTGCCTAAAATCATAAAAAGGTCACAGACATCCCAAAACACACCACCAGACATGGTCCTGCCCACCAGAAAGACAAGATCCAGCCTCATCCACCAGAACACAGGCACTAGTCTCCTCCACCAGGAAGCCTACACAACCCACTGAACCAACCTTAGCCACTGGGGGCAGACACCAAAAACAACAGGAACTACGAACCTGCAGCCTGTGAAAAGGAGACCCCAAACACAGTAAGTTAAGCAAAATGAGAAGACACAGAAACACAAAGCAGATGAAGGAGCAAGGTAAAAACCCACCAAACCAAACAAATCGAGAGGAAATAGGCAGTCTACCTGAAAAAAAATTCAGAGTAATGATAGTAAAGATGATCCAAAATCTTGGAAACAGATTGGAGAAAATACAAGAAATGTTTAACAAGGACATAGAAGAACTAAAGAGCAAACATACAATGATGAACAACACAATAAATGAAATTAAAAATTCTCTAGAAGGAATCAATAGCAGAATAACTGAGGCAGAAGAATGGATAAGTGACCTGGAAGATGAAATAGTGGAAATAACTACCACAGAGCAGAATAAAGAAAAAAGAATGAAAAGAATTGAGGACAGTCTCAGAGACCTCTGGGTAAGAGAATTCAGCACCACCAATCCAGCTTTACAACAAATGCTAAAGGCAATTCTCTAGGCAGGAAACACAAGAGAAGGAAAAGACCTACAATAACAAACCCAAAACAATTAAGAAAATGGTATTAAGAACATACATATTGATAATAACCTTAAAATTAAATGGAATAAGTGCTCCAGCCAAAAGACATAGACTGACTGAATGGATACAAAAATAAGACCTGTATATATGCTGTCTACAAGAGACCCACTTCAGACCTAGGGACACATACAGACTGGAAGTGAGGGGTTGGAAAAGATATTCCATGCAAATGGAAATCAAAAGAAAGCTGGAGTAGCAATTCTCATATCAGACAAAATAGACTTTAAAATAAAGACTATTACAAGAGACAAAGAAGGATACTACATAATGATCAAGGGATCAATCCAAGAAGTTATAACAAATTTAAATATTTATGCACCCAACAAAGGAGCACCTCAATACATAAGGTAAACGCTAACAGGCATAAAAGGGGCAATCAACAGTAACAAAATAATAGTAGGGGACTTTAAGACTCCACTTTCACTAATGGACAGGTCAACCAAAATGAAAAAAAAAGAAACACAAGCTTTAAATGATACATTAAACAAGATGAACTTAATTGATATTTATAGGACATTCCATCCCAAAACAACAGAATACACTTTCTTCTCAAGTGCTCATGGAACATTCTCCAGGATAGATCATATTGTGGGTCACAAATCAAGCCTTGGTAAATTTAAGAAAATTGAAATCATATCAAGTATCTTTTCCAACCACAAGGCTATGAGACTAGATATCAATACAGGAAAAAAATTGTAAAATACAAACACATGGAGGCTAAACAATACACTACTTAATAACACAGAGGTCACTGCAGAAATCAAAGAGGAAATCCAAAAATACCTAGAAACAAATGACAATCAAAACATGATAACCCAAAACCTATGGGATGCAGCAAAAGCAGTTCTAAGAGGGAAGTTTATAGCAATACAATCCTACCTCAAGAAACAAGAAACATCTCAAATAAAGAACCTAACTGTACACCTAAAGCAACTAGAGAAAGAAGAAGAAAAACCTCCCAAATTTAGCAGAAGGAAAGAAATCATAAAGATCAGATCAGAAATAAATGAAAAAGAAAGGAAGGACACAATAGCAAAGATCAATAAAACTAAAAGCTGGCTCTTTGAGAAGAGAAACAAAATTGATAAACCATTAGCCAGACTCATCAGAAAAAAAGGGAGAAGACTGAAATCAGTAGAATTAGAAATGAAAAAGGACAAGTAACAACTGACACTGCAGAAATACAAAGGATCATGAAAGATTACTACAAGAAACAATATGCCAATAAAATGGAAAACCTGGAAGAAATGGACAAATTCTTAGAAAAGCACCACCTTCTGAGACTGAACCAGGAAGAAATAGAAAATGTAAACAGACCAATCAGAAGCACGGAAATTGAGACTGTGATTAAAAACTTTCCAACAAACAATTGCCCAGGACCAGAGGGCTTCACGGGCAAATTCAATCAAACATTTAGAGCAGAGCTAGCACCTATGCTTCTCAAACTCTTTCACAATGTAGCAGAGGGAAGAACACTCCCAAACTCATTCTACAAGGCCACCAACACCCTGATACCAAAACCAGACAAAGATGTCACAAAGAAAGAAAACCACAGGCTAATATCACGGATGAATATAGATGCAAAAAACCTCAACAAAATACTAGCAAACAGAATCCAACAGCACATTAAAAGGATCACACTCCATGATCAAGTGGGATTTATCCCAGGAATGCAAGGATTCTTCCATATGCACAAATGAATCAATGTGACAAACCATATTAACAAAATGAAGGAGAAAAACCATATGATCAACTCAATAGATGCAGATAAAGCTTCTGACAAAATTCAACACCCAGTTATGATAAAAACTCGCCAGAAAGTAGGCATAGAGGGAACCTACCTCAACATAATAAAGGCCATATATGACAAACCCACAGCCAACATTGTTCTCAAAGTTGAAAAACTGAAACCATTTCCTCTAAGATCAGGAACAAGACAAGGTTGTCCACTCTCACCACTATTATTCAACATAGTTTTGGAAGTTTTAGCCACAGCAATCAGAGAAGAAAAAGAAATAAAAGGAATCCAAATCAGAAAAGAAGAAGTAAAGCTGTCACTGTTTGCAGATGACGTGATACTATACATAGAGAATCCTAAAGATGCTACCAGAAAACTACTAGAGCTAATCAATGAATTTGGTAAAGTAGCAGGATACAAAATTAATGCACAGAAGTCTCTTGCATTCCTATACACTAATGATGAAGAATCTGAAAGAGAAATTAAGGAAACACTCCCATTTACCATTGAAACAAGAAGAATCAAATACCTAGGAATAAAACTCCCTAAGGAGACAAAAGACCTGAATACAGAAAACTATAAGACACTGATGAAAAAAATTAAAGATGATACAAAGAGAGGGAGAGATATACCATGTTCTTGGATTGGAAGAATCAACATTGTGAAAATGACTATACTACCCAAAGCAATCTACAGATTCAATGCAATCCCTATCAAACTACCACTGGCATTTTGCACAGAACTAGAACAAAAAACTTCACAGTCTGTATGGAAACATAAAAGACCCCGAATAGCCAAAGAAATATTGAGAAAGAAAAATGGAGCTGGAGGAATCAAGCTTCCAGACTTCAGACTATACTACAAAGCTACAGTATTCAAGACAGTATGGTACTGGCACAAAAACATAAATATAGATCAATGGAACAGGATAGAAAGCCCAGAGATAAACCCAGGCACATAGGGTCACCTTATTTTTGATAAAGGAAGCAAGAATATACAATGGAGAAAAGACAGCCTCTTCAATAAGTGGTGCTGGGAAAACTGGACAGCTACATGTAAAAGAATGAAATTAGAACACTTCCTAACACCGTAAACAAAAATAAACTCAAAATGGATTAAAGACCTAAATGCAAGGCCAGACTCTATAAAAACTCTTAGAGGAATACATAGGCAGAACACTCTATGACATAAATCACAGCAAGATCCTTTTTGACCCACCTCCTAGAGAAATGGAAATAAAAACAAAAATAATCAAATGGGACCTAATGAAACTTAAAAGCTTTTGCACAGCAAAGGATAACATAAAAAGACAAAAAGAAAACCCTCAGAATGGGAATTTGCAAATGAAGCAGTGATAAAGGAGTAATCTCCAAAATTTACAAGTATCTCATGCAGCTCAATATCAAAAAAACAAACAACCCAATCCAGAAATAGGCAGAAGACCTAAATAGACATTTCTCCAAAGAAGATATATAGACAGCCAACAAACACATGAAAGGATGCTCAACATCACTAATCATTAGAGAAATGCAAATCAAAACTACAATGAGGTATCACCTCACACCAGTCAGAATAGCCATCATCAAAATACCTACATACAATAAACGCTGGAGAGGGTGTGGAGAAAAGGGAACCCTCTTTCACTGTTGGTGGGAATGTAAATTGATATAGCCACTATGGAGAACAGTATGGAGGTTCCTTAAAAAACTAAAAATAGAACTACCATACGACCCAGCAATCCCACTACTGGGCATATACCCTGAGAAAACCGTAATTCAAAAAGAGTCATGTACCACATGCTCATTGAAGCTCTATTTATGATAGCCAAGACATGGAAGCAACCTAAGTGTCCATCAACAGATGAATAAAGAAGATGTGGCACCTATATATAATGGAATATTACTCAGCCATAAAAAGAAATGAAATTGAGTTATTTGTAGTGAGGTGGATGGACCTAGAGTCTGTCATACAGAGTAAAGTAAGTCAGAAAGAGAAAAACAAATACTGTATGCTAACACATATATATGCAATCAAAAAGAAAAAAAAATGGCTGAAGAACCTAGGGCCATGTCAGGAATAAAGATGCAGTCGTAGAGAATGGACTTGTGGACACAGGGAGTGGGGAGGGTAAGCTGGGACGAAGTGAGAGAGTGGCATGGACATATATACACTACCAAATGTAAAAGAGATAGCCAGTGGGAAGCAGCCGCATAACACAGGAGATCAGCTCGGTGCTTTGTGACCACCTAGAGGCGTAGGATAGCGAGGGTGGGAAGGAGATGTAAGAGGGAGGGGCTATGGGGATATATGTATACATATAGCTGATTCACTTTGTTATACAGCAGAAACTAACACACCATTGTAAAGCAATTATACTCCAATAAAGATGTTAGAAAAAATGAAATAAAATAAAAATGAAATAGTGCTGTTTGTTTAGTTTGAAATACTCTGCCAAAATCATGAAGCAGTAACATTTTGCCTCTTTTTCAAGGTACAACTGCAAGTGAGATTATCTTAATGTTTCTAAGTTGTTCTTAGAAGGTAACCCTTAATTTAAAAAAAAATGCTTAGAACATAATTTGGTAATTTAGCAGATGGTATTTCAAAATGAGAGCAAAATCCTACAGGAGTCACTCCCTTTGAATCAACATAAAGGTGCAGTTAATTAACCAAGCTCAGGGCTGAAGTGTGATATTGTATTTGGTCACTTAAAGGGCTAGAAAGTGTATAGTTCAAGCCATTGTTTACATTTCTAAGTAATAAATTTAGCTCGGATCATTCCAAAGTAAGGCCCCCAAAAAGCCTTTTGGTAAATATTCTCACATAGGCTATAAACAAAAATGGTTCATACATTAAATGAAAACAAATCTTTCTAAGTTTTGCAAAAATTCAGAGCAGAGTTCTTGACCTGTTTGCAGCAAGTTGTACCTGTGGAAATGCCAGCTTCAGAGTAGCCTAGTAAAGAAACAGGTTAGGAGGGAGATAAAAGTGTGACTCATTTGAGCAACTGTTCTAATGAACACTTCCCACTGCCTTCAGCAGGTTAAGAATACTAAAGCTTCATTCCTGCTGAGCATGCCTGGATATCTTCTATTTAACTCCCTGGGAACTTGTTGTAATGTCTCCTGATGAGTATAAGACAGTGCTACCTTCTGTAGTTGCCAGCTGGTAGAAGCAAAAACACCTGGGCAAGGTACTTGTTAAATGGCATATTTCTTCTCCATGGCAGGCACTGCAGACTGAGAAATCTGCTTCTTAGTACGGAGTTTTTTTACATACATTGTACAAAGTGTCAAACCAATAGTTTAATTTAAGTCCCGTCTTTACTTTGGTTCCTAGAAGTGGGTGGTGGATTTTATTTTTGTTGTCATTGTCTCATCCGTTGGGCTAACCATTTTACAACTTGCTACAGTGAATCCAGGGTCAGCTCTTTATCCATCACTGATCTCAATAACAAAGTTCAACTGCTAAGAAGACAACGCTTTTTAACCATGCATTACCAAAAATCAACATATTTTTGTGGGCACGGATTACTCAAATACATTGAGTATTGGCTAATTGGGAATATGTGCTGATTTGCTATCCATATTTAATTCTACTGTATAAATGTAGGCTCATGAACAGAATCCTTCACTTGCATACTAAATGGCCTTCAACTTCATGAGCCATGAGGTGTGAGCAAGAAATAAAAACCTTCCTAAACACCACAGGAATAAGCATTATTATTTTTTATAAAGAAGGGATGAATTAGTAACATTTTTATTGAGTTGGTTTTTTTCCTTGCTTTTTGTGTTCAGATTATGATTCGCTAGAAAGTTATATTGCCTAATATATAATTGAAATACAATTATTCCCAACATTAATTAATAGTAATAAAGGAGGCTCATTTGTCGAGGTAACCTATATGTCACAGAGCACACTAACTCAGAATACAACACAGGTCTTAATTTTATCAACAACCCACCTTTCTCCGATGCCACTTCCTCACTAGTTTTTTTTTTTTTTTTTTTTTTGCGGTACGCGGGCCTCTCACTGTTGCGGCCTCTCCCGTTGCGGAGCACAGGCTCTGGACGCGCAGGCTCAGCGGCCATGGCTCACGGGCCCAGCCACTCCGCGGCATGTGGGATCTTCCCGGACCGGGGCACGAACCCGTGTCCCCTGCATCGGCAGGCGGACTCTCAACCACTGCGCCACCAGGGAAGCCCCCTCACTAGCTTTTAAAGTACCTCTAGCCCTTTACAAAATCCATTCCAATTATTTCTCAGAGTGTTCAGAAAATTTCTCACCTGTGTTTTTAATACGGTGCCTAAGGAACCACCTGACGTCTGCCATTCTCCCCCTCTTCCTCCCATGATGATGTCAGTTCATTTTTGTGGTGGTGGTGGTGGTTGTGGGTGTATCTGCTGCTTGGCTCTCTGAGGCCCTTTAAAACCTCAGAGGGAACTTTACCAGCACTGCTGGCATTGCCACTGGCACTCGGCCAATGCCAGTCCACCAAGCTATGGTGCCGATGCCATGATGCCAACACCAACATGGTGGGACCACAGCCCAGTTTTGCTGAAATAAAGAGAAACTTCCCTAATCTTCATGTCGTACTATGTGATGGTGTTTCCATACACGTTTGCCTTGTGCTTCTAATGTCTCCTAGATATCCTCATTTAAAAGAGCACTTTTATTTGCCCACTTCCCACCCACGGCACATGCCCACAGCTAGCTAAACCAACAGACACGGAGAGGAGTGAATACCACACGATGGTCAAGTTCAACGTTCCTTTTTTAATGAATTAAACAGTTTGGGTTAAGCTCATTGCCTGACAATACCTTCCTGCTGGCATATCCTTTCCTAGGAGGATCCTATGCACCCTAAGATGAAGAAAAATGTCACTATCCCTGTTTTATAAAAGAATAAAACAAATTAGAAACAAGACCTGTTACATAATTTGAGGCCTAGTGCAAAATGAAGATGTAAGGCTTCTTGTTGAAAAACTACTACAAATTTCAAGATAGGGATAGCAGAGCATTAAACCAAGGGCAGAGTCCTCCTGTGTACCAGGCCCTGTGTAACTGCATAGACCACACATCCTTGAAGCCAGCCCTGCACAGAGAAGCGAAGTAACTTGCCCAAAGCCACACAGCTACTGCATGCCTGAATAGGGATTTGAAAACAGAGGTCTGACTATAGCCAGCACTATGTTCCCAGATTCAAGGTCACCAGCTCCCCTATTCCTAATGCAACATCACCATCATTCTTCAGGTGCGCTCAGTCTTGACCAAAACCTAATGGGAGAGCACAGCTCAGGTTCAAGATGGGAATCACAAAGTAACCCTAGTCTAGTTTCTTACATAGAGACAAGGTTACCAGTGAGCCACTTGAAGAAATCAGCATTACATATACACATATCCCCTCCCTCTTGGACCTCCCTCCTACCCACCCCCAATCCCACCCATCTAGGTCATCATAGAGCACCGAGCTGAGCTCCCTGTGCTGCACCACAGGTTCCCACTAGCTATCTATTTTACACATGGTAGTGTATTTATGTCAAACCTAATCTCCCAATTTATCCGACCCTCCCTTCCCCCCACTGTGTCCACACATCAGTTCTCTACATCTGTGTCTCTATTCCTGCCCTGCAAATAGGTTCATCTGTACCATATTTCTAGATTCCACATATATGCATTAATATACGATATTTTTCTCTTTCTGACTTACTTCACTCTGTATGATAGACTCTAGGTATACATATAGCTGATTCACTTCGTTGTACAGCAGAAACTAACACACACTGTAAAGCAATTATACTCCAATAAAAAAAAGAAAGAAAGAAAAAGAGAAAGGTCTAGCACATTAAAAAAAAGAAATCAGCATTTATCACCATGGAAAAAGCACAAGGCAAGGGTAAATTGAAAACACTCAATTTCTGAGAAAATTGAATGGACCTTTGGAGTAAAGAAGAAATGGATTAGGGCTTCTCTGGTGGCGCAGTGGTTGGGAGTCTGCCTGCCGATGCAGGGGACATGGGTTCGTGCCCCGGTCCGGGAAGATCCCACATGCCGCGGGGCGGCTGGGCCCGTGAGCCATGGCTGCTGAGCCTGCGCATCTGGAGCCTGTGCTCCGCAGCGGGAGAGGCCACAACAGTGAGAGGCCCGCGTACCACAAAAAAAAAAAAAAAAAAAAAAAAAAAAAAAAAGAAGAAGAAATGGACTAAGAAAAAATAATGCATGAGTATACATGGATAATAGCTTGCATCCCTTTCCATTTTGTGTTCTAAATTAACTCAGAGTAAGGGATGCTCCCATGTTCTGAAGGATTCCAGGAAAAGAGACTTCAACCTTCATGGAGAGGTTCAGTTTACCTCTTCCTCTGAAATTCTCTTGCTGTTTCTGAGACACTGTGAATTATTTTAAGAATCACAATTTTTACTTAAATGCAGTTATTATATATCTTTCTGCTTTAATACCAGACTGTCAACGTACATTCTGATAAAATCCCAAGTCAGACGGATCTGGAATTAAAGCCTCATTTATATCTATTACTTACTAGCAATGAAGCCTTGAGGAATTTACATCTCTCTGAGCTTTATATCTATGACTGAGTGAGATGATGCCTAACAAATAAGCATTCAATAACTATTTATTTTCATTTCTTTCTTTTATGTTAAACACTTGACTTTTCTCATAGCATTTGCATGGCTGATGCAAGTAAGCTTGTTTTTATAGAATCTATGAATTTATTTCTGATATTAACTAAGAAATGACTAATGATGTGTATTTAATAAATAAAAACTATCATTATGCTGCCCATATATTCCAATTTACCCAACCCAAGTTGATACTCATCTCAGCTTAGTTATTAATAAAAATTCCCTTTTTATTCTCAAAAGTGTCCCCTTTTGGATGATAGATTTTATGATCACCCTGGCTATAATGCAACTGGTATAACTTCAAAAGTTGCCAGTCCTCCTATCCCACATATGTTGCTTTTAACAAAAATCGTTTTTGTTTATGACTTTGAATGCAAAATCAGTCAGAGAATACAGAAATCACATTCATTCCTCAACACATGTTTAATTGGCACTTGCTTCCTATAACCCCTGTTAGGCATGAGAAGGCAATAAAAATGAAAAACAAAAGCTCTATCATCATTAGTTTTTTTCTTGTCTTGTATTTTTTTTTCTTGCCTTTCCAAAATGGCTCATGGACCAGAAACTATATTAAGAACCATGTTCCTACATTAAAATAATCACACATCCTTTCATTTTCCCTTACAGAAATAATTGTTCTTTTTCTTCTATCGCTTACATTTTCGATGTTTCTCGATTTGTGTAGCTCAAAATAGAGAACTGCACACTGAAGGTCGATTTGCAAATAGAGTCAGAGGGCGGCGTCAAGGGTGGTGTCAGGCTGTGTCTACACCACATGGTCATGGTCAGGAGTGGCTCCCCGGGAGGCCCCTTCCAACAACTCTCCTTGCTTCCATCTCCAACAGCTCTTGGTGCTGCTCTGACGGATCTGGTGCTCATCGCACTGCCTTGCTTTTCATCTTTAAATATAAAGACATTTCTGTGTCCCCACCTATACTATAAGCTCCCCGGGGGCATTTGAAAAACCTCAACAATAACAGTAACTGAAATTTATTAAGTATTAAATATGTGCCAAATGCTTTAGTTATTTACTCTTCAGAAAGAGCCTCTAGAGTATACTTTATAGATTTTTAAAAAATGAGACTCAAAGGACAGAAGTAAGTCTTGCCTGGGTTCACCCCACTAACAGGAATCAAAAGCCAGATGTGACCCAGAATCAGTCTGACTCTTAAGTCTATGCTGTTAGCACTGTTCTTCTTTACATGACCTCAAAATACACAGGGTTTTCTGGGCAACAGGCATAGTAATAAATTCTCAAGAGTAATTTATTTATTCATATGTTTAAATAAGCTTATAATACAGAACAGGTAAGCAAATTTTAAAGGTTTCCAACAGGAAACCAAAGACAATGTGGTTTTCTAAATCAGTTCTTTTAACCATAAACTATTTCTCAGCCTAGCACCTGGCACATACCTGACAAACAATAGACACTCAATAAACATTTGTTGAATGAAGGAACAAACTTATATTCAAGACTACAGCCTGGGACTTTTGTTCTCTTTTATTCTTTGTGTTGCCAGGCTGAGCTCTCTATTTAAAATAAAGGCCCTGCTCAGCCTGAGCCCAGCATCAGGTCTGACTGACATCCAGGGGAACTGAACTCTTGGCCTCAAGGCAGATCTGGTGAATTTGGCCAGAGAGGTGAGCACCTATCACAAAAGTAACTCAGAGCCCAGGAACCTAATTCTTGTCAGAAAAAGGCAAGAGACAAAAGATACCTTCTCTACTAAGGATTCAGAAAGAAAGAAGCAATGGGGATGTGAAGTCTGTCAGTGACAGGAGCAGTATTTTTAGCTTCCTCTGAGACTCTCTTCTAGTGTGTCTGGCTGTGTGAGGGAAATAAAAAAAAAAAATTATAGAATCAAAATAAGGGGGAAAAATAATACACATGGTGTACATTTCCCCCCCCCCCCTATATATATATTTTTAATTTCTGTAATCTTACCTAGAAAGGGGTTTCTCTGCTTCTTCTATACCTTCTCTAAGTTCTCAAAGTCTTGGAATAAATGGGAAAAGTCTCTATTGGAGAAAATCTGTTTATCTTCATTCGTGAGCAGTGCATCAATCTGTTTTCTCCCAACTCCTGGATGTGAAGCCGGAAGGCTCCTGAATTCTTGGTGCAGTTCTGACTACTGAGTTTCAATTTTGAGCAATATTTCTCTAAATGTCTTTTGCAGAGAACCTGCATTAAAGTCATCTGGATACTTACCAGGTGCGGATTCCCAGACTCTGCCTCACCCCTACTTAACCAGAACCTCTGGGTTGGAGCCCAGGAATGTACATTTTAAAAGAAACTCCTTCAACGATTTTCAAGCACATAGATATTTGAGAACCAACCACACTGATCTTGAACCAGGACACAACAAATCCCATTTATAGTATACCTCTGGTATTACCTGTTTCTGAATTCAGTCCCTGAGACTTCCTAGAATTTTATCACCTTTCCTAATTTTTCCCTAGAGTTCTTTTGTGTGTGTGTGTTTCTTTTTCGCTAGAGTGTTTAGGACGCAGAAAGCTGTTAGTATTTAACTGAGTAAAACATGCTTGGATCTAAAACCTGGTTTTCGACTGCTTATTGGTTGTAACTTTAAGTAATTTAATTAGATTTCAGTTTCTTTACCTGTAAAACAGAAGTAGTAATAAAAATAGTAACATTTCGCACTTTTTTGAAAGGATTAAATGCAGTTTGCATTCTCAGTATCATATATAAGTTAAAATTTCCATTCCTTATAATTTTTTACATTTTTATTCCTAAACTTAGGGCCTTTCTGTGTTTTTTCATAGCCAAGTCGGAGCCTTAGGGCATTAAGTATTTTGGTCCCAAGGTCGCTTGGATAAAACAACATCAGTCTAGTGAAAGGGAAGGGTGAATGTACACCTGGGCAGGAGATGGATCTAAAGCTGAAGAGCTACACCAGCCCCTCTTAGCCGCGTCCACTCTGAGACAGGAGGAAAAATCTCGTCTGACACAGAGCGCAGCTGTTCTGCTTCTCAGAGCCACTTGGAAACCCAGCTTCAGGCACATCTTATAGAAATAGTAAACCACAGATTTAGTCAAGAGACAAAGGGCAATTGTTACCTTTATAAAATAATTATACAATTCATAATATTAATTAAAAGGTACTTCCTTTACAGAGAGAGCTCTTCTGGTGCATTTTAAATGTTTCTGCCAGAAAAACATTCAATCCATGAATTTTCAGCAACTCTTTCACGGGTCACCGGCCAGATGGATGACTCTGCCTCTTTCCTCCCCAGAATAATGCTTTTCTTTACTCGTTGGCTTTCTGTGTTGCCTCAAGGAGCTCAGACCTCCTTGGTTCCAGGTAACCAGAAAACAAGCCACAGAGTGATTGTAGTCGCCAAGCCTTCCGAGAGAGCAGGAGCCTTCTAGTAGCCTCTCATTTACTGGAGGAGGCTGGATGCATATGGTAATGCATCAGCTAGGGAGAGAAGCCAGGCTTTTCATATGATTCCCAAGTTAGGTGCCAGGAAATAATGAATGAGAGTCAGTGACATCTTTTCTTGTCTCTGACCTGTCACTAAACTACCAGTGAGGCAGGCACTTCTGGGTCTTGACTTTCTAATCTTTCCAATGGAGCTTAACACCCCTTCCTTGCCTTCCCCCAAAGGATTACTGTAGGACCCAAATGAGAAAATGTACATCAAAGAGCCTGGTAAATTGATAAAGCAGCAGATAAAATGGTCCGCGATTGTCAGACACTGTAGGTTAACTGACCTAGCACCCATCCCCAACTCCTTTTCCTGCCTCTCCGTAGAGGCCAAGAAAACAAATATTATAATTTTTCATCCTCTCTTACAGAAAGAATAGCCTGTTACACAAAGGTGAAGATTTCCAGGTAGAGGTGGCTAGTGTTGCCTTTCCTTCCTCCTTGTTTCCCTGAACAAAGATGTGATGACTTTGTTCTGTGCTATACTATACAGCCACACTATAACAAGGAGGCAAAGAGCACAAGAGGAAAGCCAGTAGGTGGGGGATGGTAGAAAAGAAAGATAAAAAGAGCCTGAGTCTATGATGGCAAAATGGAAATGTTGGACCAATTCCAGAAATCTCCTGTATTAAAAGCAAATATAAGAAAATGAATCCCCTATTCATTTAAACTACTATTAGATATGCTGTGTCTTGCAGCCATATGTGTTCCTAACTGAGACAATGATAGAAGCCAGAATAATCCTTTTTAAAACTTAAGTTGGGTCATGTCGCCCCTTTGCTTCTAAACGCCCCCAATGACTCCCTACCTCACTTAGTATAGGCACTCTTCCCAAGGCCCAAAAAGACCCTACACACTCTGCCTCTTGTGAACGCCTGGATCTCATCGCCCGCCATCTTCCCCTGACTAGGTCTACTCCTTGGTCTTGACTCAACACACCAGGTACGCTCCAACCTCAAGCCTTTTTTATTTTCTTTACTGTTTTCTCAGCCTGGAATATACCTCCCATCGATATCTGCCAGGCTCACTCCCTTTCTTTTGCCAGGTCTTTGCTAAAATGTTATCTTTCAGTGAGGCCTTTCTGCTATCCAATATCAAATTGCAAAAAGTCCCCCTGCCTAGCCCTGTTTTACTTATCCACATAACTTTTAAAATTAATACAGATCCCTATATTTCCTAAAAACTATAGGTTTCATTCAAAAAGCTGAGTTAATACCTGAGGGCTTATGCTTTTCTGAGCTGTAAAAAGATTAACACCATTTTTTAAAATTATTATTTATGTCATGACAACATCCAAAACAAAGATTTGAGGCACTTTATAACAAGCCACACGCATAGTAAACCATTACATAAATAAACATAATTAAAAGTCATAAGGAGTAGAGATTTAAATGGCGATTCCCCATTCTACTTATTCTAAACTCTTTGGGTGGGCTCAAATTCCTCTGTAAGAATCAAGAAAAATAATTAATTGTGACAACAAGCTCTCATCACTGCTAGATACCCATGACAACTTACAAAACTACCTACACCAAATAAATACAGTCCATATTTTTCAAGGCCTGGGGTTTCCTCCATTTAAGCAACGGCTTCAAATAAGAACAGGTGACACAGGTAACTCAAAACAGTTAGCTTGTTTAGTCTGACTCACCAAGTCAGCAGGAAGATAAACAACTCTACAAACAATTCCAGAGAATGCTTAGAACACCATCTTTTGCTTCTAAAACTAAGGCCCATAGCCATAATCTCATTTACTTATTCCTCAAACCCTTGCCAGATGCCTCACCTGATCATTCTTAAAGATCCTAATTGGATCTCAAAACTAATTTACTGTTTACTTCATTTGTATGTGATGTTCTCCTTATAACATCATTACAAGGAGAGAGGGACCACATTACAAAGGTAACAATGTAAATCACTGCCCCACTTTTCAATAGGGAAGAACAAATCTGACTCCATATTGGGTCCATTTCTTTTCCTTTAACCTCTCTATTCTATTGCTTTTGCTACAAGTTAAGAATGCTGCCTGTAGTGCGAAATATACAGGATAGTCCATTCTCAAGGCTCTGACTTTAAAGGTATAACACTTGCCCATTTACATAGAGATAAAACGTTGCAGAACAGAGAATAACACTTGTCGTCAACAACATTTGTCCTCAACAACATTTGTCCTCTTGCAGGTTTACAGGAACATCATGACCTGACGTACCTGGACAGATGCAAGAATAAAGGATTCTGACACCAAGAAGTCTGCAACAACCAACCACCCCCCTCCCCTTTTAGTATAAAAGAAACCTGAATTCTAACCAGGTAAGATGGTTCTTTAGGACACTAGTCCACCATCTTCTCGGTCTGCTGGCTTTCCAGATAAAGTCACTATTCCTTGCCCCAACAACTTGTTTCTCACTTTACTGGTCTATCATGTGGCAAGCAGTAAAAACTTGAACTCAGTAACAACTTTACTGAATTTCAGCTACATTTGTTTATCTGCACAAGAGTGGGATTTCTTCTTTATCTCTTTTCTGTTGCTTACCACATGAACTCTTTCTTGATTACAAGGAAAATTTCAGTTCAACACTTTTTATGAAGTTCCCTACCCTGAATGATTTTCTGGAGTTTTGTCTTTTCGAAATAAAAAATATAATCCTATAATCATATATATATTTCTCTATGAATTATTTATCCAATATTTTCAAGAAATAATAATGACTGGGTGGCCGAGATGGTATATATAGTAGGAAGACCCTAAGTTTAACTCCTCCCATAGACTCACCAAAATTACCACTATTTACAGAATAACTACTGATGAGCATGACCTGAATTTTAGCAGAAAAGGTCTTCTACAACCAAAGATTAAAAAAAAGAAACACAATAAGCTGGCAGCAAGGGCAGAGACCCAGTATAATCAAGACCCACACCCCTAGGTAGGCAACCCATGAACATGAGGAAAATCACAATTGCTGAGGTTCTCCCCAAGGTGCAAATTGTCTTAGCACTGCATTGGGTTCCCCAGCCTAGTGGTCCTGCACAGGACAGCAGGGACTTGTGTACAGGAGAGCCAGAGGGCTAAAGGAAACAGAGACTCTGCTCTTAGAGGGCACATGGAAAATCTCACACACTGTGAGACCCAGTGCATATGCAGTAATCTTAAGGAGCTTGGGTGAGACCCAATTGCTGATCTTGGAGAGCCTCCCAGAGAGGCAGGAGGCAACTGGGACTCCCCATGGGGACACAGACATTGGTGAGAGCCCTTTTGGGGAACTCCTTCTACCACGAGGACACTGGTGCTGGTAAACACTATTTAGGAATCTTCTCTCTAGCTTATTAGTGTGAGGGCTTACCCACACACCAGCCGGTTGGCACCAGTCATGGGACTCCCCCAGGCTGAGCAGCCAGTCTTGCAGGGACTTAGTTCTGCCCGCCAGCAGGCTGGCAACATCTCTGGGTCCCCTGGGAACTGCTGCCAGCTGCTGCAGGACCTGGTCCCCACCACCAGTGGGCCAGCACCAGTCCCAGGACACCCTGGCCCATGCAGTCATCAAACTGGGACCCAGCTCTGCTCAGCAGCTTGCTAACTTCCAGTCCTGGGCCCCCCAGGTCCTACAGTCAACTGCATTAGGACCCAGACCCACCCACCAGAGGACCAGGAGCTACCACACGAGACAGGGTCTGACAGCCAACCAGGCAGGGCAGCATGCCCATAGTAGTCATTCTCACTACAACAGGAGGCCCACACAGTCCACATAGGGGGCACCCCAAGAGGATGTAGCTCTAGTGACTGGTACTGCTGGGCCCCAAAAAATGTCTCCCACATGAGACCCCTTCTACAAGATCAGGAAAGGTAACCAATCTACCTAATACATAGAAATGAAAACAGAAAATTAGCCTAAATGAGGTGACAGAAGAATATGTTCCAAACAAAGAAACAAACTAAAACACCAGAAGAAGAACAAAGTTAAGTGAAAATAAGCTCTACCTGGTAAAGACTTCAAAGTAATGATAATAAAAATGCTCAACAAACTTAGGAGAAAATGGATGAATACGGTGAGAAGCTTAACAAACAGTTAGAAAATATAAAGAAGAACCAAACAGAGCTGAAGAATACAATAACCAAAATAAAAAGTACACTAGAAGGAATCAATAGCAGATTAGATAATACAGAAAATAGATCGGCAATCTGGAAGATAGAGTAGTGGAAGTCACCCAAACTGAACAGAAAAAAAAAGAGAGTTTTTTTAAAAGGAGGAAAGTTTAAGGGACCTTTGGCACAACATCAAGCATAAAAACATTTGCATTATAGGGATCCCAGAATGAGAAGAGAGAGAGAGAAAAGAGCAGAGAAATTTTGAAGTTCTCTAAAAATTTCTCTAACCTGGGAAAGGAGACAGACATCCAGGTCCAGGAAGCACAGTGTCCCAATTGAGAAGAACCCACAGAGATCCACACCAAGACTCATTGTGATTAAAATGGTAAACATTCAAGATAAAAACTGAAACTTGAAAGAAGCAGGAGAAAGCAGCTAGTTTCATACAAGGGAACTCCCGTAAGACCACCAGTTGACTTTTCAGCAGAAATTCTGCAGGCCAGAATGAAGTGGCATGATATATTTTAAATGATGAAAGGAAAAAAACCTATAACCAAGAACACTATACCAGGCAAGGGTATTCAGATTTGAAGGAGAGATAGAGTTTTACAGAGAAACAAAAGTTAAATGAGCTTAGCACTACTAAACAAGCTTTACAAGTGACTTCTCTAAGCAGAAAAGAAAACAACTAGAAATATGACAATTATGAAAGGAAACATCTCACTGGTAAAGGCAAACATACAGGAAAGGTAGTAGATCAACAACATATAAAGCTAGTAGGAATGTTAAAAGACAAAAGTAGTAAAATCATCTATGTACACAATAAGTACTTAAGGGATACACAAGATAAAAAGATATAAAATATGATGTCAAAACATTACAAAACTGAAAGTTAGTAGAAGGAAGGAAGTAATAAAGATCAGAGTGGGAATAAATGAAACAGAGACTAAAAAAATAGAAAAGATCAATGAAACAAAGGTCTTGTTCTTTAAAAAGATAAACAAATTTGATAAACCTTTAGCCAGACTCAAGAGAAAACGAGGGCCCAAATAAATAAAATCAGAAATGAAAGAGAAGTTACAACTGACACGACAGAAATATAAAGGATAATAAGAGATTACTATGAACAATTATATGACAACAAAATGGACAACCTAGAAAAATGGATAAATTCTAGAAATGTACAATCTCTAAGACTGAAGCATGAAGAAATAGAAAAAACAGAACAGAACAATTACCAGTAATGAAATTGAATCAGTAATCAAAAAAATTTTCAAAAATAAAAGTCCAGGATGAGACGGTTTCACAGGTGAATTCTACCAAACATTTAAAGAGTTAACACCTATGCTTCTCAAACTATTCGAAACAAATTGAAGAGGAAGGAATGCTTCCAAATTCACTTTATGAGGCCAGCATCACCCTGACACTAAAATCAGACAAACATACCACAAAAGAAAAATTATAGGTCAATATCACTGATGAAGATAGACACAAAAATCTTCAACAAAATATTAAGAAACCAAATTCAACAATTATAAAAAGGGTCATAACATCATGATCTAGTGGAATTTATTTCAGGGACACAAGGATGGTTCAATATCTGAAAATCAATCAATGTGATACACCATATTAACAAATTGAAAAATAAAAATTGTATGATCATCTCAATAGATGCAGAAAAAGCTTTTGACAAAATTAAACATTTATCTATGTTGAAACTCTCAACACAGTGGGTATACAGGGAACATAATACAATAAAAGCTAAATATGGCAAACATACAGCCAACATTATACTCAATAGTGAAGAGATGAAATCATTTCTTCTAACATAAGGAACAAGAAAGGATGCCTAATCTCACCACTTTTTGTAACACAGTTTTGGAAGTCCTAGCCACAGCAGTCAGACAAGAAAAAAAATAAATAAAAGGAATCCAAATCAGAAAGAAAGAAGTAAAAGTGTCAGTTTGCAGATGGCATGATACTGTATATAGAAAATCCTAAAGACAATGCCAAAAAAAATTAGAACTAATAAATAAAGTTTCCAGATACAAAATTAATATACATAATCTGTACACTAACAACAAACTATCAGAAATGGAAATTAAAATAATCTCACTTGGGCTTCCCTGGTGGCACAGTGGCTGAGAGTCCGCCTGCCAATGCAGGGGACACAGGTTCATGCCCCGGTCCGGGAAGATCCCACATGCCGCGGAGTGGCTAGGCTCGTGAGCCATGGCCGCTGAGCCTGCGCGTCCGGAGCCTGTGCTCCACAACAGAAGAGGCCACAACAGTGAGAGGCCCGCATACCGCAAAAAAATAAATAAATAAATAAAGTAAAAAATCTCATTTACAATTGCATCCAAAAGAATAAAATACCTAAGAATAAATCTAACCAAGGAGGTAAATACCTGTACTGGGAAAACTATAAGACATGGATGAAGGAAATTGAAGACAACACAAAAAAATGGAAAGATAGATCATGCTCATGGATTGGAAGAATTAATATTGCTAAGACAACTATACCCCACATGGCAATCTACAGATACAGGGCAATCACTACCAAAACACCAATAGAATTTTTCATAGAACTAGAACAAGTGATTCTAAAATTTGTATGGTAACACAAAAGACCCCAAATAAGCAAAACAACGTTGAGGAAGAAGAACAAAGCAGGAGGTATCATGATCCCTGACCTCAAAGTATACTACAAAGCTAAAGTAATCAAAAGACTATAGTACTGAAAAAAAAAAAAAAAAAAAAAAAAAAGAGTATAGTACTGGCACAAAAACAGCCAGGTAGATCAATGAAACAGAATACAAATTTCAGAAATAAACCTACAGTTATATGATCAACTAATCTACAAAAAGGCCAAGAATATACAATGAAAATAAGACAACCTCTTCAATAAATGGTGTTGGGAAAACTGGACAGCTACATGCAAAAGAATAAAACTGGACCACTTTCTCACAGCATATACAAAAATAAACTCAAAATGGATTAAAGATTTAAATGTAAGTCTTGAAACCATAATATTCCTAAAAGAAAACATAGGGAGTACACTCTTTGACATCTGTCATAGCAATATTTTTTTGGATCTGTCTCCTCAGGCAAGGGAAACAAAACTGAAAATAAACAAATGGGGCTACATCAAACTAAAAAGTTTTTTCACAGCTGAGGAAACTATCAACAGAACGAAAAGGCAGCCTACTGAATGGAAGAAGATATCTGCAAACAATTTATCTGATAAGGGGTTAATATCGAAAATATACAGAGAACTCATACAACTCAACACGAAAAAAACTACCAGAGTTAAAGAGGACCTGAATAGACATTTTTTCAGAGACATACAGATGGCCCACAGACACATGAAAACATGTTCAACATCACTAATCATCAGGTAAATGTAATCAAAATCACAATGAACTACCACTTCACACCTGTCAGAGGTCTATTATCAAAAAGACAACAATTAACAACTGTTGGCAAGGATGTGGAGAAAAGGGAACCCTTGTGCACTGCCTCTGGGATTGTAACTTGGTACAGCCACTATAGAAAACAGTACAGAGGTTCCTCAAAAAATTAAAAATAATTCCATTTCTGGGCATCTTTTGAAGAAAATAAAAATACTAATTTGAAAAGATACATAACCCCTATATTCATTGTAGCATTATTTACAATAGCCAAGATATGGAAGCAACCTAAGTGTCCATCCATAGATGAATGGTCAAAGAAGACATGGCGTGTATATATATATATATATATATATATATATATATATATATATATATATATATATATATATATATACACAATGAAATATTACTCTGCCATAAAATGAATGCAATATTGCCATTTGGGACAACATGAATGGGCCTAGAGGGTATTATATTAAGTAAAATAAGTAAGATGGAGAAAGACAAATATCTTATGATTTCACTTATATGTGGATTCTAAAAATAAAACAAGTGAACAGAACAGAAACAGAGTCAAAGATACAGAGAACAAACAGGTGGTTGCCAGAGTGGAGGGGGGTTGGGGCTTGAGTGAAATAGGTGAGAGAGATTAAGAGGCACAAACTTACAGTTACAAAATAAATGAATTACAGGGATGAAATGTACAACATGAGGAACACAGTAAAATTGTAATAACTTTGTATGGTGACAGATGGTAACTACACTTACCGTGATCATTTTGTAATGTATAGAAATATGGAATCACTATATTTTACACCAGGAAATAACATAGTGTTGTAGGTCAATTATACTTCAAATAAATAAATAAATATTTATTGAACTCCAAATATATCCAGAAACTATTCTAGGCACTGAGAATAATGGTGAAAATAACCAAAGCCTCTGCTTCATGGAGTTTATAGTTTACTATTATTATTAATTTTAATCTTTATTTTATCAGGTCATATTACTAAAAGTAACCTAATAGGGACTTTACAATTGTGCACTAAATTAAGCATAAGCCTCCTACTGCTTAAAACTGAAGAGAGAAACAGTAGTTTATCATATCACATTGAGAATCATACCATTCAGAAGAGAAAATTCTGTTTAAAAAATGGATTCATCACCTGAGTCATTATACATATGACACTGCAAAACATTTCATAAAAGTCTTCACCAACAGACTTACAGAACATGCACACACCTTCCTCAAGGAGCCACTTGACAAAATACCCTTGCAATTTAAATAACTTTAGCACCAATTAGTGGCAGAATCATGGATTTGTTTTTGCTCTAAATTGCAAGCCCTAAACTTTATTGAAATAACAAATTAGCGTGAGCTTCCAAATCCTTTTGCAATTAAAAACACATATATTATGCAAATAGCTAAAGTTTAAATTAACTTAGAATAAACATCAATATTTAAGCAGATGCTCTTTAAACTTTTCTAAAGCAAAACAGAAATAACGTAAACTGATTGACACTGTGTCCTTGGCTTTAAGGAAAAACCTCCACCCAAACTATTTAATTTTGGCTTGACTCCTGAAGTTTGTCATCATCCCTTTTTAGCGAATCACCTCATGCTCTGTGGTTTTCTTTTTTGATCCAGCAAACCATAGGTCTCTCTTCAGAATTGCTTCTCAGTAATCTCTTCAAGGAGATCCCCAAGAGGCCCACAAATTCCACTTGGCATGCAAACATATTAAGAATCTAAGAATCCCCCTAATGCATGAAGATTTTCCCCTAAGAAACAATTTTAAACTTCCCTCCTTCCATCCAATTAATGCCATATTTGAAAGAAGCAAGCCTATTAATTTACAGCCTCTTTGTTGGTTGCTCCTGGCAACCACCATTAGCCACTTTCTTCCCTCAGAGCCATGCATCCTTTACAACATCAGAAAATTGTGTATAATTTTAATTGGCCTTATTACATCTCCCAAGGATGAAATGGAGTAAGAACCATATACAGAGTGAAGAAATAAAACCAGGAGTGACAAGTTTTTATCCTCTTTAACCGCATAGAAACTTTATATTTTCAACTGGCAAGTCTGTTGGAGGTTCCTTTGAGCAGTAAGATTGCATACTGAAAAGCAAACTGGCATTGCTAATAAAATATTCAAGGTTATGCAGAGACTAAAAACTGTCAACGAGGGATTTAATGGATCTTCAGCATTCTTTCATACTCCTAAAATTTCCTTCTTGCTTCAAAATAGAAATAATTCTATATTGAAGAAATACTAATGTACAGTCCTCATATTTTAGTAAAGAAAATGATAAAAGATTCTTGGAGACAGTATTTGGAGTCTGAGTCTCTTTATGGGTTCTGAGAGCGTTCACTTTCTGTCGGAGGTGGGACCGCATTGTTTCAGTTTCAGCTAAATATTCCGACTGTTCAAGTGAGAAGACATCACGCAGCTCCGACAGCAGGGGCACTGCACCCTTTCATCCATGAGGTGGAGAGTTAATGCTTTTTAAAAACAAAGTGTTAAAATTATATTTTTAGGATTACATCTTCAGGTCCTTTTAGAAACTGGATCTAGAATTATGATTATCCCACCATTACGGCCACAAGTAAACTTCGGGACATTCTTTCCATTTCAATAACCACTTGCAGTTTTTTGTCACAGCATTTATCAAATAAGATTCTCTAGAGGGAGAAACATATTGGCCCAGCTCTTCTTTTCTTGCTCAGCCATGGACCATAAGTCACTAAGTAAGTACTGCTTAGCTGTTGCATGTCAGGGGACTCCCATATTCCAATCAGCTGTGGTCCAGGGCAGATTCAGACAATTTGGTTAAAACCATGGCTCCCAGGTCCATCCCTTCAGTGGGAATTTTAAACATGAACGTTCCTCTTAGAAGGGACAATGGGTAGAGAAAACGCCATGAAACATTTAAAATAGCCCATAAGAGCAAAATACTGAAGTAGTTAATGGGGGGATTAACCACATTTGGATTATTCCACAAAGGGTAGAGTCTCAGAGACAAAAAAATGGAGATATTACATAGATGATATGGACACCTACATAGATACTTTAATTAGATGCCCTAAGACATATACATTTAGTTAGTGGGACTTTCTCTTTTAAGAAAACTGACATATGCCCTCCTGATACAATCTGAAGCAAGCATATAGACCTTCTTACTTAAATATATCCCTAGACTTTATTCATTTCTACTCCAAATGGCAACATTGCTAGAAAAATTTATAAAACGAATGCAATTCGTGCATTGACAACTATCTGTCTCTGCTGCTTGGCAATCATTTTATTCATTTGTTCACTCAGATGGACCAAAACACTTGCCTTCCTCAAGCCCAACATTCAACCGTGCTTCCTCACACCTATTTTTGAGTCCATCTAATCTCACTGTACCTTTGATCTCTTGCCCTCTACTACTTCCTTCATCTACCCCATAAATTTATTAATTCAACTATTCTAATCTTAAAGTGACATAAAACAGCCATAACAAATTAAATGCTTATGACTGTGAGCCTTCCTCCTTATGAAGTGACTATCTCTGTAATTCACCAACACTGATATAAATCTTACAGGAAAAAACAACTAATAGTACCAACTATATGTTGAATTTTGTCGTTTTACTGAAACGTGTGAGGATAACAGAAGGTGTCATGTCATATAACATATAAATTTTCACTAAAAAAAATCTCCATTAAACACATCTCTACCTCAGTCTCTTTCCTTGACCCCAGCCACTATATCTTGTCTGGAAATCCTCCCACTAGAAAGAGCTGACTTTCAGAGTAAAACTTTTTTGCTTCAGTATAAAACATAGCCCAGCCAAGCTCCAGCAGCTTCTTCTTAATCATCTTCTCAGAAAAGGTCTTCCCATCTTGCAAAGATATTCTCATATGAGTTGCTAAGAGGATAAAATGCTCTCCATATCATTACCCAAAACCCTCCTCTGACCCCAGACACCAAAGGTCTACTATCATATTTCTCTTTTGCACTGCCCAATTTCCCCAAAGAATATAGGACCTCTGCCTCTGATTTTTAACCACGAACTCCTCCTTAATTCCCATGCAATGAAACTTTTCAACTCTCAATTGAAACTATTTTCTTGACCTTCACCAAAAATCTCTTAACTACCAAAGCCAATGGGTTTGTCTAATTTTCTTTTTTGTGTACCTTCTCAGAACCACTTAAAACCTTCCTTTTTGAACTCTTGCCTTGGGGATGTAATCATAAAAGCAGAGGTTGAAGTCAGATAATCCTTGGTGTAAATCCAACTTTGCCACTTAAAAACTGCATGGATGATCTGATTTAATAACCAAAACCTCCTCTTCTGTTCTGGAATTTGGCGACAGTTGGGTTGTTATAAAAATAAAGTGAGTTAAAGTCACCCTACAGTGACTGAACCTAGTAGGAGCTAAGTCACCCCCTCCCACTCCGCCCAGCACACTTGACAATCTTCTCTGTTCTCCTTTCTCCTTTTCACTCAGTGACCATTCTTTTTTCTTTTACTGGTTTTGTCTCCTCTGATCTGCTACATGTTAGCATATGCCAGTTAGTTAAGACCTTGTATTTTCCCCTCTGGGTCCTGTCCTCCTCCTCTTCTTCATCTTCTTGTTAGCCTCTCTCTTTTTCTCTCTCTCTCCCCCTCCCTCCATCCATTCACCCCTCCCTCTCTGTATGTCTCTATGTGTGTGTCTCTGAACACACACATATCTCTGAAAACTCACCAACTCTATGGCTTTGACATATACAGCCCTAAACTTTCTCCTGTTACTCCTTCTTCTCTTAAAATCTCCTATGTCTAAAAATGAATCGTCTTCTTATCTCTGAAAACAGCTCCTCCGCAGACAAACTTTTCTCTCTAAATGTTGCCACTGTTCTAGCAAGTAGAATTGTTCAACAACTTCCCAGTGCCTAGAAGACAAAGTCCACAGTCTTCTGGGCATATCATGCTGAAGCCCTCTGCCGTCAGCCTCCAACCTCAGCTGTTCCTCCACTGACCCTCAGAAACACCAAGTGAACCCCTGCTGCTCAGCCTTTGCTCTTGCAGGTCCTCGTGTCTAGAATAATCTCTGCATTTCCCCCAACTTTAACTTACATTCCAAGTCCCTTCGAAGACTAGACCATGTTCTGCCTCTCCCTTGATTCTTCAGTTGTTCCAACTTTCCCCCTGAATGACTGCACTGGTTGTTGTTGATACCACACCTTTTGCACCTCACATGAGTTTCCCTACATAGTTTGGTAAAGGAAAAGATGGGTAATACTACAAGAGAGGAAAAGTGAAATATATGTGAAGTCTCTCAGACATTCTAGTCACTGGGCTAGAAGCTTTCACTAATCCTCTCAATACTCCTAAGAGGTAGATACTATTGTTGCATGTGTAATTGTTCCAGGGCTAGGAGCCTCTCTATTTGTCATATTTGGAAATCATTTGATGATACTCACTTTCTCATTTTTTGTTTCAAATTCCCAAGGTACTTGGGATAGTCTATGCCTAAAATGTGTCATAACAGAATTATACAGCTACATATAAGCTATTTTCACTATGTTCTTCTTATTGAGGCTGTCACCATTTAGCCGAGTGAGAGGATGGGTCTCTAACTTTAGTCATAAAGCTGTCACTATGATCCTCATGGACAATTTACAGTGACATGCCCATAGGCATGTTAAGAAGAAGTACATATAAATGTCATAGTCAAATACTTGGTGGCATTTTTTTTCTGCTTTTTCTGTTGCTGTAATTTTAATGAGCACAGTGCAAGTTCTCATGTGGGACCTGCAATCCATTAGAGAAGGTTGCTGTATACACTATGTAGGTACTTGCCTGTCACAGAGTGATTTGCTGACAAAATGAAAATTATGCCTTATTTCTTCAATGTGACAAGAGGTAAAATGGTGCAAACTTTTGTAAATGACTTACAAAATGATGCCATAACCCATTTACACTGCTTTTTTAAAGTAAGGACCTCCCCAAACAGAAAGAGTCCGATTATCATGCGTTTTTGAACTACTGCAATACTTTTGCTAGCACAAAGGTAGGCAGAATTGTCTCAGAAGATGAGCTTCTCTCCTTATAACAGTGGGGACTCTGAAAAAAATGTGATATATAATTCTTTCACATTTATTTATTTATACATTTTGGCTTTATCTTAAAGTGATTTTGATAAAGTGACAAGAAGGTGGGTGTCAATAAGCCATTTGTTTATAAATGTATCTGTTATTCTAATTTCTTTCTAAACTGTAGATGCTCTGAATAAACTAAAATACATTCTTTCCTTCTTTAGTTCATACAACTGATTCCTCTGATCTGCAAAGCTGACAGAGGAAAATGTACAAAATACATTGACAATACAGTGAACCAAAAAAAAGCTGAAGAAAAGGTTTAAAAGCAGAATCCATATGAGTCTACAACAGCTTCATATCCACAACCGCAGTTTACTGCAATAACTCTGTACATTACAGAAACCACTTCCCTGCTAAAGAAGAAACACTTTTTAGAATGAATGTATCTATGTGGATTTTTTTGAAAATCACCATGACAACTTTTACTCCTTCAGTATATGAATTTAACTGCTTGAAACAATGTAAAGGAAGAAGTATCCCGAAAATAAGATCCAGTGTTCAGTTCATCTTTAAATGGATAGTGGAGAAAAATACAAAAACCCAAGAAATTGATGACATTGGTATTCACAGCATAGCAAAACTGATCCAGGTAATATCGCCTACCAATGCCTTCCTGGGTGACACCTGGTGAAATAGCTTTCTATGGTGATTATAGAAGATCATGTTCAGCGAGAAAACACAGGTTTCAGACTCTGTCATACTGATTTGACTATCTCTTGTTGTATAAGTGAGCTTTCATTTTTTGACTAGAGGCTGCTGAGATTCTTAGCGAATATATTATTTTGAGCAAGTTGTTAAATTATCCAATATCTGATGTCAATAACAAGTACGATGATTGTTCCAGAAAAGAGCACCTCTGTTTCCTACATCTCTATATTGTTGGTTTTCTCCAAATTAAATATTGAATAAAAATAAATAATGAAACACAGCTGCTCTCAAATGGCTTCTTATCAACATAACTGGAATGAAAGAAATGTTTCAGCGATGACTTATTTTTACATATTTAACCTTGGTTAAATAAAATTGGAAAAACTGGTGAAATCCTGATATTGTGAACTGCAGCCTATATAGGTGCTGGATAGACCAGATTCAGTCACCGGTGCTTAAAATACAGACACCATTTAATGCGAAACAAGTCAGCTTCATGCAAGCTTTGTTATCCGATTTTATCCTGACATATATTTTATATTTTTATTTTTAGATAAATAAACCAAGGAACAGAGAAATATATGGTTTCCCCCACAGTCACACAGCTTATCAATGGCAGAATTAGGCCCAGAGCCTAGATCTCTAAATACTTTGAATAGTGTTCTTCAGGTTGTCCTCAATAATTTAAATGCAATTGACATATTTTGGGACAAATCTTCAGTTTTCTAAACTGTCAGCTGGCCATACAGTTTCTAGCCTTTATCCAAAACACATAATCATAGCACTGGCTTTTTACAGCAAATTTTCTCTCAGAACTTCTGTGACATTATCTGCCACCGTATGCTAACTTAGAGGAGAAAATCTTCTACTCTTTCAGAGATACAAGTGGTGTATACACAAAGCAGTTTGTGTTTGGGGAGTTCACAAAGCAGTTATTCGATAATATCCCTTGTTTTCTCCTGAGATCACTTATTCCCCCTCTGATCTGTCATTATCTTGTGTATTTGCAGATTATTTGCCTCCCACTAGAAGTTCCTTAAGAACAAGGCTTATATCTCTGTCTTATTTAGGCATGAATCTCCAGAACTTCAGGACCATAACTGGCACATAGTAGGTGACCAAGAAATTTTTTATTGAATCAGTGATTCATTCAGAAGACACTCTTACCACCTTGGTAATTTAGACACACAGCTTACTTTTCTAATGGGGTCAGGGAATCACACCACACAGCCACCGCCTTAGGTTTAATGCTTCAAAGTAAAATACAAATTTTTAAGCTACAGAAATGCAAGAAACCATCATATAAAGTAATTTCCTTCAAAACTCCTAGGCACAAATAGGTCGAGATCTCTGGCTTTCTCCCAGAGAGTCCGAGATAACTCATAGGCATGAGACTTTCTTTGATCAAGCTCTGGCATCCTTTCCTCCACCCCGCATATAGGCACCTGCTCATGTCTGCTCTGTATATAACAGCTTGTGCCGGCCTTAAGTGCAACCCAAACCTCACTTCACGCTCGGCTCATTCAACCTTCAGGTGACCTAAACGAGGCTGCTATTTCTCTATCCTTGAAACCATGATGTAGGCTCCACTTATAGCTCCACTTTCTGAAGGCAATTTTCCCCACACGTCAAATTTGTGGCTTCCTTCTTGCCTTTGATTCCTGGATTAAGGAATCTGGAAAGGTAATATGTGTCATGCACAGAGTCTGAACCAGGCTGCCTGGTTTAAATTGTGAGGATCCACCATTTATAGCTAAGGAAACGTGAGCAAGTTATAAAACCTCTCTGTATCTCAGTTTCTTGGTCTTCAAAACTGGGATAAGAATACAGCCTGTCCCATAAAGGTATTATGCAGACTTGAAATTCTGTGAAACACATGTGCTATATATATTTATATTTATACTTATTTATATTTATATTATACTTATTTATACTTATTCACACATCACTTATTCACACACACATCACTCAGCACAGTGCCTGGCACACAGTGTTAGTTGTTATCAGGCTGAATGGACAACTTATTGTTCATTTTCCCACCTGTGTCAAGCGCTTTTCCACAGATGTCTCATCTGAGTATAAATCTATGTTAAAATACAAAAGAGGCAGTCAAGCTCAAGTCCCTGCTATCTGCTAAAGTTGCCACACACTTCTTCAAAGCTGTATTCCAACACCCACAACTGCTATTAACATTCCAAAATTCCTTCCAACTCTCTGTGCAAGTAAGTGTAATTAAGACTTCAAAATACTTAATCTCTAGGAAAAAAGATTAAAATATAAGGTAAAATGTTAGTTTGACAAATGAGAAAGTTTTTATTGGAAACACGTTTCCCAATATGGTATAAACAGGTAGTTTGAGAACTGAGGTTTAAAAAGGATCATTCCCTGATCCTGGGAAAAAAATTAGTGGGACATTTAAAAAAAATTTTTTTAATTTATTTAAAAATGCTTATGAATGTGTATACATGTATGTGTCTTGTAATTCCACTTCTTACAGTTTATCTTAAAATCCTGACTGCTACAAATTTATATATATGGATCACATTATGACTTTGTTTTAAAGAATAAAAAGCTGGAAACAAGCTGCTAACTAAAGAATGTCACTCGCTACCTGGTTCTACACAAATCAAGTCACTAGCCACTGTAGTTGCTGACCCTCAACACACCCTGAAAGGAGTTCACGGTGGAGATCAGGAATGAGGCACTCTGTGCTCTGGGAAAACTGGCAGAACAGTGCTTCAGATAGATATTTTCAGGAGAAAAATTTTATGAACCTGATTCTTGCATCTTCCCATACTTAGAAAAGCACTAAAATCATTAACTAAGATATCTACTTCTCATGACTAGCAGCAACTTTCTACTGGCATGTGTGCATGGTTGCATGGACCCCCTTCACCAAAATCACATTTATACTGACCTCCGCCCTTACCTCTTCAGAACAGTTTCTGAGAGCTACCTGACAGGCTGTCTCCCGGGCTACAGTCCTCACTAAGACACTGAATGAACTCGTCTCACAGCTTTTACATTGTGTGTTTTCTTTCAGTCAACAAAGCCAAAAGTATAATAATAGGATATACAATTTTTGGATTAAACATGCGATAAATTGCTCTAAGTTTAATAATTAAATTGTATAAAATATTAAAGATGTGGAAATGGTTATAACATACATGAAAAAACAGGAACAAGTACAGTAGGATAAAATTTTTGCTCAAAGAGCATGTGTATATACCTTATTTAAAGTAAATTTATATAGCACTCAATATGTTTCAGACACTGTTCTAAACACTTTACAAACATTAACTAATTTAATATTCATATCTACCCTTTAAGAAACGTGTTATTATTGTTACCACTTTACAGATGAGGAATATTGAGCACAGAGAGGGAAGCAAATCCTCCTGATGTCACACACTTAGGAAGTGGACATGCCAGGATTTGAACTCAAGGGTTCTGCTCCAGAGTCCATGCTCTTATTCACTAAATTTTTTTCTTAAGATTGATTTTTGACTATCTATGATTTTTGACTATTTATATTTTAAATTTTTCTACAATGAATTTGTATTATTTTTAGGAAAACTGTTCCCAACAGCTATATGTTTATTCTTCACCAAAGTGTGTACTTATTTTCATGAAAAAAAAGTCATAGGTATAAATAATCAGTAGAGAAATAAAAAGGTTTTATTTAATACAGGTTTGTCTAATTTGAATTTTCCTGTCTCTACTTAACAAAATAAAAAGCTTCCTGCTAACTTTTTAAAATTTGTACCACAAATTTATACTTGCCTTATTCTAAGTTGCTTTCTATGTTAACAGTATGAATTTGAATCATACAATCGTCTACCTATTATAAATAAAGTAATAAATATGTTACTGAACCAGGTTTGATTTGCCTGATGTACAGCAGGCCAAACCGCTGAGATGCCTAAGTTTGCATCTAAGAGACGGTTTATTCGCAAGGCAGCTAAGCCAGGAGATAGGAGAATGAGTCTCAGATCTGCCTCCCTGAAAGAGAGGGGCTAGGGGTATTTATGGGATAAAGAATAAAGAAGTGCGGTGGTCTAAAGTGTGGGGAATGTGGGGAGCGTGGGGAAAAGGTGTGGTAATTGCCATTCTGTGCAGGTGTAACTAAGCTACAGGCCTCTGCATGTCCAAAAATAAAGGCGCTTAGCAAGACCTGAGGGCGGAGTTTTCAACCCCCTGACTTCAAAAGGTCACTGAGCAGACTCTTGCGCATGCCCAGCTGGAGGGTCAGAGGTCCTATCCAGTCTTAACCAGCTCAGTTCAGACTAGACATAGCTGACTCCAAGTTCCTGGAAAACAACTCAGGCAAACATCTTATTATGTAGGTGATATGCCCTTTTGAGGACATGCAATTCTTTTGTAGCAACAATTAAAACAACCTTGATTAGTGATGGCAGATGAAATGGATTTGTTTAATGATTACCCTTGATTTCATATGAAGCTCTCTGCTAAATATCTGAGTAGAGTTAACACAGGTTAGCTTATGGTGTGGCTGGTCTGCAGACTACGCTCGTATTTGGCGGCATGGACAGTTTTTGGAGAACGGGGCAAGTCTACCTCAACAGTCTTATTGTTATCTGAAATATCATTCATCACACAACCTAACTCATAAGCTTAAAAGCTAATGGAAAATTGTGCTCCAAGTGATAACAGATACTTCTGATCTTTAATACATATTTTGCAAAGAATTCCAAAGTTTCCTAATTCTATTTATGACATCTTTTGTGAAATATGACATACGGTTTTTAAGATAACCTGTCCATGCAGCTTTTCACAATTATCATAACCAATGCTTTGACACAGTTCAGTTGAATTTCAAAACTGATTGTTCATATATTCAGGGAGATTTGCAAGAAAATCAATTTCCAGATGATGGAAAAGAGCAGCCTTTCAAGAAGTCTCAGTATGACCCCAAGGTGTTCTTCAAAGTCAAAGCATTTCAGTTGCCTCAGACATCTTTGAAAATTTACAAATTACCAGATAAATTATCCCTCTCTAATCCTTGATTAAGATTTACAGGCACAAAGATTCTTTCTAAATACAAACCTTTCAAAATGGGAAAATATCTTTCTCAATATATGCTTTGGTACCCAGGGGATCTCCATTCAAATTGGTCCACCAAAGGTAAGACCTTCATGGTGTTTACTGCAAACATTAAAAATATGTCACTAGTTATCAGGGATGCCATTTTTCAACTAGTGCTTTGATTTGCCTCATTTCCTTTCACTTATGATTACAAAATTCCAAGAACATTTAAAATTATCTCACCCAAATTTAAAGGTCATACTTGTCCTATATGAACTAACATTTACATCAGAATAGTTATGCTGCACTTTCACTGTTAACAGGATATTAAGTGGGATTCTTCCTGTCTCACTTTTGGCTACCTTAAACAGTAGGTACCAATCACTCCCAAATTTCAAGGTGGTGGTGTAATAAAAATATATATATTGATCTTTGTCCCAGGTTCCAGACAAAAAGCTTCAGAAATTCTTGGGTTTCCTAAGTCTCTTTGTTTTCCATACAAGCCACTCTGGACGATACCGAAGTTTACGCTTGTGAAGTGACACATGGTGGTGAGAGGGAGGGGTGGGGTATGGCCAGGTAGCTTCTGGAAGGAAAGACTGGTTGCCAGAGAAACCAGCCACAGGATTAGAGGGTTAGAACTTTCAGCTCCACTCCCCAACCTCCAGAGAGGGAAAGGGGACTAGAAATTGAATTCAATAACGCTGCCAATGAATTAATCATGCCTGTGAAATAAAACCCAGAGAATAACTCTTAACACTGAGGCTTGGAGATCTTCCTGGTTGGAGAAAATACTGATGTGCTGGGTAGGTGATGTGCCTGGAGGGTGCATGGAAGCTCTGTGCTCAGGACTCTTCTAGAACTTGCTACTCTAAGTATCAGTCTATCTGGCTGCTCATTTGTATCATTTATAATAAAATAGTCTTTGTAAGTATAGTACTTTCCTGAGTTCTGTGTCATCCTAGTATATTTTCAGACCTGAAGGGGGATTGTGGAAACTCCTGAATTTGTAGCCAAGTTGGACGGAAGTGCAGGCAGCATTGGAATGGAGGACTTGCAGCTAGCATCTGAAACGAGAACAGTCATGTGGAACTCAGACCCTTAACCTGTAGGGTGTGTGCTAACTAGGGTAGTTAGGAATTGACCTGAATTGAATTGAATTGAATTGAATTGAATTGTAGGATGCCCAGTTGGTGTCAGAGACCTCTGAAGAAACCTTACAAAGGAGGTGATAAAGAACATCTTCTACAACTCTGACCTGAACACCCACATCTGAGGCTGGAGAGGCTGAGAGGAGAGGCTGGAAATTATAAGAGCTCTTGGTATTCCTGACAGTTAAGGAGTGATGTTCTTGAACAATAAGCCCTGGGAAAGCAATATCAGAGAGATTCATATGTGTCTCTAGAACTAAGACGATACACTCAGCTGGTATGTGGTCTACAACTGAGAAATCTAACAAGGAAGAGACTCTGGCTGGCTACCTGACCCGACACCCTTGACCAGAGCGGTCCCTGCACTGGGGACAGGCCACAGTTGCAGAACGAGTTGAGCTAAAGTGTTTGTGACTCTTTGCCCTGGGTCAGGGATGGGCCACGTTTCAGAGGGCCAACAAGAGTTTTCTTAGATTCTAGCCAATGGAGAGACCATTCTGGGAAATGAGGGTGGAACCAGAATTGATAGTCAAAGAGATCCACATCAAGGGAACTAGGAGGGAGAAATTTCCAGCTGTGCTGCATGAGGATCTCCAAAGAACTCACAAAAGCACCCACGACTGCCTGGAGAGTGCCAACAAAGCTGACCATGACAGCTACAGTCAATTATTACTTTTTCTACCCCTTACCTCTTGGCCCTTCCTTTGCTGGAGGAGCCAGAGGCAGCCTAGAAAATTGGGAAAAGAAATCAGAATTCCAGATGATGAAATAAAGAGGCCAACTATTGCATGCAGTCAGCCTGAAGCAGCCTGAGTCAGAAGAAAGGGGGCTTTCACTAAGCACATTGGGAAGTTTGATTACTGCCCCTGCCTGTTCTGAGCCTACTTCAAGGGGGACTAGAAGTAGCCAAATGAATTTACTTTTACATAAAATATGCCAGAGAAGTCATGTGATACGGCCTTTATTTTATCAAAGGGGATTGGAAAGGGTGAACAAGTCCCACAGAACCGCTGCCAAAAAAAAAATGCCTCGAACATTTTGAAGAAAATGAATCATTCAATGAGATAAATATCTTCCTATAACTTTACCAGCATTGTTAATATTTACTGAGTTTTATTATGTGCCACACACATTTAATCTACATGATCACTCTGTGAACTATGGTTACTATTATTTTCATCTTTATATTTGATAAGGAAACTGAAACTTGGGAAAACGAAGTAACTTACCAATATTCCACATCTACTTAGGGGTAGAGCTGGTCTCTGAATCCAGATCGTTTTGACACCAGTGATGGTGCCATTAATTAATGTATCATGTTAGCTTGCCAACTGAATGTAGGTTTTTAAAAACATATTGACAAAATGGATAATGCTGATTAAGTCCATATGATTTCTTTTAAAGTTGCTACTACATACTCAGGTTCAACTGTTTCTCCATTAACTTGAATAATAAATGGGGTGCATGTGGGACACGGCCATTCAGGGACTAATGCCCCCATATTGTCCCCATCTCTGTCTCACCATTGCTCCCATTCACACAGTTGTTAGTTACCATTTTATGCATCTCAGCTTCTTTACCAGGATGATATGATTTGCATTGTCAAACAACTTGATCATGGAAAATCTAAATAATGCCCCTAAATGGTTACCTGATTTACCACTTGAGGGGAAATATGTAGTGAAAGAATACATAATGCTCAATTTTCCTCTTACAACATTAGCCCTGCCAGAGCCTAGCTTTACAATAATTTTTAATTATGCTTCCCCAGGTTTCCAGTATATTTTATTATTCATTTCTTCTTGAGAAATGAAAAGAGGCTTGACATTTCTTGCATATATATATAGCATAGTTTTTGCTACTGTTGTTCATTAGAACAAATGTAGATATTATCTATTATTATCGTCATCATCATCATTATTATTATTATCACCCTCTCCAGCATCCAATTGCCATAGCTACTGTGAATTAGGGGGGAGGGTTTGTAACACCTCTGACATTCCACAGGATTTATCATATTTTGAGACTGCAAGTTCCCCTCAGGATATCAAGGGCATCCGTGTGTACGTCTATGTACATTTCTTTCACCATTCCAGAGCTCCCCACCCTGAACTTTATATGTAGTCTGCGACACACTTGGGAATCCTTCAAAATGAATGGCTCCACAGTACATAACACATAAAGGGATTATTATTGTTGTCTTCAGTTATCTCAAGTCCCAAGGATCGTAATAAATGAAGGCTCAGGAATAATGAAATAATAAATTTTCATTTAGAAGAAGTAGCAATCTGAATATCCTTAATACATGCCATCACTCTCACTCCTAAACTTCCCAGAACATGGGTGATATTGCCCTTGAATGTCCTCAGGGCTGTCAGTAAGATTAAATCTTCACTCTTTACTGATGTAAATTCTTAACTCAAGGGAATACAAGACATTCTTTGTGAAACAAAAGGTGACAGATTAAAAATGGTTTAAGAAATCACTCTTTAGAACTATATTATTAGCAACAGATCTCTGAATGGTTCTCTTACCAGATTGATAATTCCTTGAGATCATGTACCTAGCAAGTACAATGCCTCAAAATATGCTTGTGCCATCAATATTAGATTTGTAAAAGATTTTAAAGGAGAGACAGAAACAGATTCACAGAGACAGGGACAAAGGGCTGGGAGAGACAACCAGGAAAGACATTCATCTACAAATCAACTTTTCAGAACCTCGAGTCTGCTAGGCAGACTGACCTGTTTTACATTCTGACCTGCTGTAGCTGCCATGTGGAAAGTCCCACCTAGCAAACAAAGACGGTGGTCTGGGTTCCCCAACTACCCAGCAGCTTGTTCCCCTGCAGGGCTCCTAGCTTTCCAGTGGTGCCACCACACCTCACTTCCCTTCATTCTGCAGTAGAACTGTGAATTAATGACTGCTGCGTCTTATCTGTCCCTCCACCACCCTGGTTAACCAAATATTGACAGTAGTTAACTTTTCTGTAACATTTGCCAAATAAAACAAACCTTTATTATTCACTGAGCATTGGTCGTTATTTGCTCTGGAAATTTTTTTATTTGCAAGGTGGCAAAATCTTAAGTTAATTCTTTGGCCTTTCTTTCCAACTGAAAAGCCCATTAACCCAGGCTTTCATTTCAAAGGAGGGCACAAATGATTATGTTTGATGTCACGGTTCTTAAATGGTTTGACTATATTTAAATTTTGTTTCTGTTTTCTTTGTTTTCAATAGTCTTAAAAATATTTTATAAATTTTGAACACAATGTTTTGATTAATCCTTAAAAATATTAAAAATTAGGTATTTCCTAATCTGAATCCCACAATAATAATTTGTAAAACTATAATCATTTATTTTTATTTAATTCTTCAAATTATACTCTGAATATGTGTCGTGGGTAAAAATCATTTTTACAGGCAACTTGAAATTTTAGATTAATGATTTTGTAGAGTAATAAAAATGTCATTATTTTATTCATGAATACATATAAACTTGTCTATCGGTACTCACACATAACATCACATGCAAAGAAATAAACACATGGATAGGGGCTAACCCAGGGATTCTTCAACCACCATTAAAATTAGGATGGAATTATTCATTGTTTAATATATATTTTCTAATACTGCCCATTCAAATATCAGTACTGTGCCAAGAGCTGCAAAGAATATAAAGACAAACATCATTAAATGCCACTCCTAAGAAATACTGATTTGTTGTAATACTGTTTCTGAAAGTGTTATTTTTTTCCAGAAAGAAACACCCCAAATGATGTGTGTTTATATCTCCTATGCTTTGAATGTTAATATGCTCACAGCCATTGACAGCTAGTGTAACAAATACACTTTGCACGGTTTTGGCCAATTGGTATTACTCTACCAAGGTAAAATTTTTCTTAACCAATGCGCATACTACCTTGTTAGGAGTTGAACATGCTTTGAAATATTTATTGTTCAATTAACTCTTTTGCCGTGTATTTGTGTGCAGTGAAAACAGTTTTAATCCATAAGAGCTGAAAAAAAAAAAGATTTGCAAGTGACATTACACACCAAAATTTGTCAGATTCTGCTAATACTGTTGTAGAAATGTATAAGAATGTGTATAGCCTTTAATATATATAAAAGAAAAAAGCTGTAAATTAATGACCTAAATATCCTCTCAACAAGTTATAAAACAGTAAAATAAATATGAATAAAATGGAAAAAGAAAATTAACATATGTTAGAGAATAAATTAAAGAAATAGAAAACAAAGAAAAATTATAGAGGATCAACACAGCCAAATGTTGGGTCTTTGGAATGACTATAAAACTGATAATCCCTTGGAAAGACCAATCAAGATTAAGAGAGAAAAAGCAAAGGTAATAATGTTAGGAATAAAAAGGGACATCATTATAAAAATCTATAAATATTAACATTATAAGACTATTAGAACATTTATGATAATGAATTTGAAAATGTAAATAAAATTAATACGCTTCTAGAACAGCACAACAAAACTGGCATAAGGAAAAAAAATTTTTCAACAGTCTTATAACTACTAAAGAAATTAAACCTGTAATTAAAATTTTTTTCCCAACAAAATTTCAAGCCTAGATACTTTCATTGGGAAATACCACTAGCATTTAGAGAAAAAAAATAAAGCCATCTTTATACAAACTCTTCCAGAGAATAGGTAAAAAGGGAAACTGTCGCAACTTATTTTGGGTCAGCATAACCTTGATACTAAATTCTGATAAGAAATTGATGCAAAAGGAAAATTAGAAGTCAGTTTCACCTGTGGACATAAATGCAAATATCCTAAACAAAATATCAGCCAACCATACCCAGTAATACATATAATGAATGGAACACTGATCAATTTGGGATTTTTCCCTGAAGGCCTAGCACTTTAGGTTTTATAGTCAATAATCATGTAAGGGATTGGAGACAAAGTCTATGGACTATGAAAATTAACTAGTAAAACTATACACTCCTGAACAAAGTAAGAATTTTGAAAAAGTAATACCCTCTACAAAATAATGAACTAGAAAATAAAATACACCCTACAAAAGGGAATGAGAGGAAAAAAGTGTACTTGTCTTGAATATGGATGGGGGTGAGGGATTTGAAGACTGAATTCACTATATTTGTGTGGTCAAAAAAATACTCAAGCTGAGATACTGATATCAAGTAATCCAAGGTTGCTAGAGGCTATAGTTATGCATGAAGCAAACTCAAATTCTCTCAGCAGTGAAGCACTTTAAATGCAAAGCTCAAAAAATTCCACGGATTCTAAGTTCAAGTGTATATATTATACTAACATGAGGAAGTAAACAACCAGAATACAGAAATAGCAGGAAACAACAACAAAATCAGGCAAAAGTTGTTGAAATTATATTCAGTGTGTAATCTAATATAAAATAACTATGTTTAATGATATTTGAAGAAATTTTTTGCAAAGATTTTAAGAGATTATTAAAAATAAGTGAATAAACCACAGCAGATTTCCCCTCAAAAAACGAATAGAATTTTAGGAACTGAAAGCTATAATTATAAATGTGAAGAAAAATGAATAAGCTAAAAGGAAAATTATATGTAGCTGAAAGGAGAATCAGTGAAATGGAATATACGTATGAAGACATTACTCAGAGGCAGTAAAGAAACTTAATGTGGTCAGAGAACACTGCTTGTATGATACAGATTCTGTGAAGTTTTCTGAGACTTGCTTTATAGCTGATCTACTAAATGGCCAATTTTTGTAAATATTCCATGTGATTTGAGAATACTATATATTCTTACATTATTCAATGGAGTGATCTGTTTTCTTCCAGTAGATCAAGTATCTAATTATGTTGTTCACATACATTTATTTTTTCGGTGTACTTATTTTTCCATGTCTCCTTTTACTTTTGTTAATCATTGTTCTTTGTATTTTGATGCTATGTTATTAGATATGTGACAAAATACTCCTGGCAAGTTTAACATTTTTTGCTACATAGTATATGATCATCTCAATAGATGCAGAATAATCATATCATAAAATTTAACACCCACTTATGGAAAAAAGAAAACAAATTCTTATCTAACTAAGAATAAAAGAAAACTTTTTGTCTAACTAAGAAGATGTCAAAAAGAAACAAAATCTAAAATCACTCATTGAAAATCAGAAGCAAGACATTTTCCCTTACCACTAAAATTTAATATTGTATTGGAGGTTCATGTGAATGCAATAACAGAGCAATAGGATATAAAATATGTAAGGATTGGAAGTGAAGAAATAAAACTGTCATTATTTACAGATCATAGGATTGTCTACAAAGAAGCCTAGAAGAATGTACATATAAATTATTCAAATTATGAATAGGTTTTACCCAGTTTGCCAGATATAAGGACATTACGTAAAACTTAAATGCATTCCTATACACCAACAAAAAAAAAGTGTTAGAAAACTTAATTTCATAAAGTGAGAAAAGATATTTAGAATAGTCACACAAAACAGAAAGAACCTAGACAGTGGTATTCTGGAGTTGGTATATACAGCTTGCAAAAACTCATTGTTAAATTTTCAAGAATTGTGCAAGCCAATTGTTAAGCAAAGCCATTGTTAAAAATTAACTTATATAGGGCTTCCCTGGTGGCGCAGTGGTTGAGAGTCTGCCTGCAGATGCAGGGGACACGGGTTCGTGCCCCGGTCCAGGAAGATCCCACATGCCGTGGAGCGGCTGGACCCATGAGCCATGGCCGCTGAGCCTGTGTGTCTGGAGCCTGTGCTTCCCAACGGGAGAGGCCACAACAGTGAGTGGCCCACGTATGCCAAAAAAAAAAAAATTAAATTATATAAATGTACAATTAAATACTCAGTTATGTTATTAAATTTTACAATTATTTGTATAGCTGATTCACTTTGTCTTACAGCAGAAACTAACACACCATTGTAAAGCAATTATACTCCAATAAAGATGTGAAAAAATATCTTACAATTATCTATGACCTTGAGTTTATTTACATCTATTGTTTTTGTTTGGTGGGAATACTATAATTTTGTGCTACTTCACATCTCTTCCCAACTCTGCATTCACATTAGTAGCTTGAAATTGGCCATGGTAGGATAATTTACACCATGGAAATTAGCAAGCTCTACAAATCATTCCCCTTCTCCCCTACCCCAGAAGGCCTATTGTTAAACATTTACCAGCATATCACTGAACCATGGAATAAATCTCTCAAAAGATGTTAAAGATCTTCATGGAGGATATTATAAAAATTAATTTACTGAGTACCTACTGTGTACCAGGAACTATTCCAGGAAGTAACTAAACAGATAAAAATCTGCTCTTATATTATATCAAGGAGAAACAATATGTAATATGGGGTTAAACACTATGGGAGTAAAATAAAAGCATTGCAGGAGAGGACAGGGGTTATAATTTTAAGTAGGCTGGATAGGGAAGACCTCACTGAGAAGAAGAAAATTAAAGAACAGAACAAAGAGAGGAAGAAACTAAACAAATGGAAAAGAGCAACACATTCACATGTTACAACCCCAAAATTTGAAACATAGAATTTCACCACAAATTTATCTATATGTGGATTGTGGTACCAATAAAAATCCCAAAAGTTTTTGGTAGAACTTGATAATCTAATTCAAAACTTTATAAGAAAGAGCAAAGGTCCAAGAACAGCCAAGATTTCTGATGAAGAGCAAGGTTGAGAGCTTTTACTTTATTAATAATTTATTATAAAGTTTTTGTAACTAAGATAACATGGCATTAGCAGAGAGTCATAATAAGAGTCCAGAAACAAATCCTCACAAATTTGGAAAATTCATACATGCCAGAGATAGCATTAAAGATTGGCTGGGAAGGGCAGGGGGTACCTAGTATAACTAGTGCTTAGACGAAGAGGTATTCTTATTTAAAAACAAAATGAGCAAACAAAGAAAATTGGATCTGTATCTCACACCATACATAAAAATTAATTTCAAATGTAATAAGAACTTAAATGTGAAAAAAGAAAGCTTTAACGCAGATGTAGAGAATGAACTTGAGGACATGGGGAGGGGGAAGGGTAAACTGGGATGAAGTGAGAGAGTGGCATGGACTTATATATACCAAAGTGAAATAGACAGCTAGTGGGAAGCAGTCGCATAGCACAGGGAGATCAGGTCAGTGCTGTGTGACCACCTAGAGGGGTGGGATAGGGACAGTGGGAGGGAGATGCAAGAGGGAGGAGATATGGGGATATATGTATATGTATAGCTGATTCAGTTTGTTATAAAGCAGAAACTAACAACAATTGTAAATCAATTATACTCCAATAAAGATGTTTTTAAAAAAAAGAAAGCTTTAAAATATACAGAAGAAGACATGAGAATATCTTCATGATCTAAGTTTACAGAGGATTTGTTAAACAAGAAATATAAACACAAAATCTGTGGAGAAAAATAGTTAATAAACTCAACTACATTAAAATTAAGAACTTTTGTTCATCAAAAGAACAACCCGCAAAGTGAAAAACAAACCACAATAAAATGATATGACAACTGGGATTTGCTTGATGGATGGGGATTGGATTGTGGGTCGAGATACAGATGAAACAAGAGTAACCACACACTGAGGAGGAAATTGATACTGTTGTTGCCGGGCAATGGTTACCTGGGCTCAGGGCACAATGCTCTCTACTTTTGTGTGTTTGAAACGTTTCATAATAAAAGATCTAAAAGGCCACAACTTTGAAGAAATTATTAATGACACATATACCTAGAAAAAAGATTAACCTCCAAAGCATTTGAAGAACTCCTAAAAATTTTAATAAAAAAACTAAAGAATTCAGTCACAAAAAAAGGGTGGGGGCAAGAGACATGAAAATTTTCCACAGAAGAATATGAGATATCAATAAGCATAAAAAGAGACAATCAACTCCATCTATAGTCAAGGGAATTCAACTTAAAACCCCAAGCAGATGTCATATTACACCTACCAGGTGGGCAAAAACTTAAAAGTATGATGACAATGTGAATAAATAAGAACTGATCTACAGCTGATAGGAGTGTAAATTGGAACAGTCAATTTGGAGAATAATTTGCTGTTATCTAACAAAGTGGAGATGCCCATAACTTACAACTTACAATTTGACTCCTACTAATATTTGCTATCTGTACATATGTACACAAAGAGATATGTAAAAGAATATTCTTATCAACAATGTTTGAAATGGCAAAAAAACTGCAAACAACCAAAATTTCCACTAAGAACAGAAGGACAAATTATGTGTGGTATTTTCCTTCAATGTGATACAGCACTGAAAATGAATAAACCTTAGTCATGAACAACAATATACATCTCAGACAAAGTAAGTTGAGTGAAGAAAAGCAAGTCTTGGAAACATACATTATTCATATTAAGTTCCAGAAATGCAAAAATAAATAGTATATTCATTTAAATGCATTTATATGTGATAAAATATGAAGAAAAGCAAACGATTATAAACACAAAATTAATTATGGAAATTTCCCCAGCGCAGGGAGTGGGGGGCGGGGGGTGCCCAGAGAGTGCATCAGGATGTTGCTAAGGTCCTTGTGCTTAAGCGGAGTGGTGGGTAGAGGATTGTTCCTTTCATTATTATTCTTTAAACTTGCAAATATTTTATATACTCTGCTACATGATATGTTTTATATGTTTTATAAAACATATCATTTTAGGTATGTTTTATAATACCTATATTGATTCTAGAAAGAGTAATATATATAGCAATATTGGTGGGAGAGTAGCTCTCAATGTAAGGTGAGAAGATAATCTCTCTTTTTTTAAATTGGGGTATAGTTGTTTTACCATACTGTGTTAGTTCCTACTGTACAGTGAAGTGAATCAGTCATATGTATACATATATCCCCTCTTTTTTGGATTTCCTTCCCATTTAGGTCACCACAGAGCATTGAGTAGAGTTTCCTGTGCTATACAGGAGGTTCTCATTAGTTACCTATTTTATACATAGTGGCAATACTGTATATATGTCAATCCCAATTTCCCAATTCATCCCACCACCACCACTTTCCCCCTTGGTATCCTTACCTTTGTTCTCTATGTTTCTATTACTGCTTTGTAAATAAGATTGTCTATGCAAATTTTTTCAGATTCCACATATATGCGTTAATATACAATATTTGTTTTACTCTTTCTGACTTCCCTCTGTATGAGTCTCTATGTCCATCCACATCTCTACAAATGACCCAATTTTGTTCCTTTTATATGACTGAGTAATATTCTATTGTATATATGTGCCACATCTTCTTTATCCATTCATCTGTCGATGGGCATTTAGGTTGCTTCCATGACCTGGCTATTGTAAATAGTGCTGCAATGAACATTGTGGTACATGACGCTTTTTGAATTATGGTTTTCTCTGGGTATATGTGCACTAGTGAGATTGCACTAAGGAACCTCCATACTGTTCTCCACAGTGGCTGTATCAATTTACATTCCCACAAACAGTGCAAGAGGGTTCCCTTTTGTCTGCACTCTGTCCAGCATTAATTGTTTCTAGATTTTCTGAGGATGGCCATTCTGACCAGTGTGAAGTGATACCTCATTATAGTTTTGATTTGCATTTCTCTAATAATTAGTGACATTGAGGATCTTTTCCTGTGCCTCTTGGCCATCTGTAGGTGTTCTTTGGAGAAATGTCTATTTAGGTCTTCTGCCCATTTTTTGATTGGGTTGTTTGTTTTTTTTGATATTGAGCTGCATAAGATGCATGTATATTTTGGAGATTAATCCTCTGTCAGTGGCTTCATTTGCAAATATTTTCTCCCATTCTCAGGGTTGTCTTTTCATCTTCTTAATGGTTTCCTTTGTTGTGAAAAAGCTTTTAAGTTTAATTAGGTCCTATTTATTTATTTTTGTTTTTATTCTAATTACTCTAGGAGGTGGTTCAGAAAAGATCTTGCTGTGATTTATGTCAAAGAGTGTTCTTCCTATGTTTTCCTCTAAGAGTTTTATAGTGTCCTGTCTTACATTTAGGTCTTTAATCCATTCTGAGTTTAATTCTGTGTATCATGTTAGGGAGTGTTCTAATTTCATTCTTTTACATGTAGCTATCCAGTTTTCCCAGCACCACTTATTGAAGAGGCTGTATTTTCTCCTTGTACATTCTTGCCTCCTTTGTCAAAGATCAGGTGACTGTAGGTATGTGGGTTTATCTCTGGGCTTTCTATCCTGTCCCATTGATCTATATTTCTGTTTTTGTGCCAGTACCATACTGTCTTGATTACTGTAGCCCTGTAGTATAGTCTGAAGTCAGGGAGCCTGATTTCTCCACCTCTGTTTAGCTTTCTCAAGATTACTTTTGCTATTCGAGGTCTTTTGTGTTTCCATACAAGTTGTAAAATTTTTTATTCTAGTTCTGTGAAAAATGCCATTGGTAATTTGATAGGTATTACATTGAATCTGTAGATTGTTTTGGGTACTAGTCTTTCAATCCAAGAACATGGTACATCTCTCCATCTGTTTGTGTCATATTTCATTTCTTTCATCAGTGTCTTACAGTTTTCTGAGTACAGGTCATTTACCTCCTTAGGTAGGTTTATTCCTAGGTACTTTATTCTTTTTGTTGCAATGGTGAATGGGATTGTTTTCTTAATTTCTCTCTCTGATATTTTGTTGTTAGTGTATAGGAGTGCAAGAAATTTCTGTGCATTAATTTTGTATCCTGAAACTTTACCAAATTCATTGATTAGCTCTAGTAGTTTTCTGGTGGCATCTTTAGGATTTTCTATGTATAGTATCATGTCCTTTGTGAACAGTGACAGTTTTCCTTCTTCTTTTCCAATTTGTATTCCTTTTTCTCCTCTTCCATGGCTAGGACCTCCAAAACTATGTTGAATAATAGTGGCAAGAGTGGACATCCTCAGTTGGTTCCTGATCTTAGAGAAAATGCTTTCAGCTTTTCACCATTGAGAAGGAGGTTTGCCATATATGGCCTTTATTATGTTGAGGTAAGTTCCCTCTATGCCCGTTTTCAGGAGAGTGTTTATAATAAATGGGTGTGGAATTTTGTCAAAAGCTTGTTCTGCATCTACTGAGATGATCATATGGTTTTTATTCTTTAATTTCTTAATATGGTGTATCACACTGATTGATTTGCATATGTTGAAGAATCCTTGCATCCCTGGGATAAATCCCACTTGATCATGGTGTATGATCCTTTTAATGTGCTGTTGGATTCTGTTTGCTAGTATTTTGTTGAGGATTTTGCATCTATGTTCATAAGTGATATTGGTCTGTAATTTCCTTTTTTGTGACTTCTTTGTCTGTTTTTGGTATCAGGGTGATGGTGTCCTCGTAGAATTAGTTTGGGAGTGTTCCTTCCTCTGCAGTTTTTTGGAAGAGTTTAAGAAGGATGGGTATTAGCTCTTCTCTAAATATTCGATTGAATTTGGCTGTGAAGACATCTGGTCCTGGGCTTTTGTTTGTTGGAAGGTTTTTAATCACAGTCTCAATTTCCGTGCTTGTGATTGGTCTATTTATATTTTCGGTTTTTTCCTGTTCTGTCTTGGAAGGTTATAGCTTTCTAAGAAATTCTCCATTTCTTCCAGGTTGTCCATTTTATTGGCATATAGCTGCTTGAGTTTTCTTATGATCCTTTGTATTTCTGTGGTGTCAGTTGTTACTTCTCCTTTTTCATTTCTAATTTTATTGATTTGAGTCCTCTCCCTCTTTTTCTTGATTAGTCTGATGAAAGGTTTATCAATTTTGTTTATCTTCTCAAAGAACCAGCATTTAGTTTTATTTATCTTTGCTATTGTTTGTTTCTATTTCATTTATTTCTGCTCTTATCTTTATGATTTCCTTCTTTCCACTAACTTTGGAGGGTTTTTTTGTTTTTCTTTCTCTAGTTCATTTAGGTTTAAGGTTAGATTGTTTATTTCAGATTTTTCTTGTTTCTTGAGGTAGGATTGTATTGCTATAAACTTCCCTCTTATAACTGCTTTTGCTGCATCCCATAGGTTTGGGTCATCATGATTTCATTGTCATTTGTCTCTAGGTATTTTCTGATTTCCTCTTTGATTTCTTCAGTGATCTCTTGGTTATTTAGTAGCGTATTGATTAGTTTCCATGTGTTTCTGGTTTTTATAACTTTTTTTCCTGTAATGAATTGCTAATTGCATAGCGCTGTGGTCAGAAAAGGTGCTTGATATGATTTCAATTTTCTTAAATTTTCTGAGGCTTGGTTTGTGACCCAAGACATGATCTATCCTGGAGAATGTCCCATGTGCACTTGAGAAGAAAGTGTATTCTGCTGCTTTCAGATCGAATGTCCTATAGATATCAGTTAAATCTATCTAGTCTATTGTGGCATTTAAAGCTTGTATTTTCTTATGAATTTTCTGTCTGGATGATCTGTCCATTGGTGTAAGTGAGGTATTAAAGTCTCCCACTATTATTGTGTTAGTGTCGATTTCCCCTTTTACGACTGTTAGCATTTGCTTATGTATTGAGGTGCTTCTATGTTGGGTGCATATATATTCATAATGGTTATATCTTTTTCTTGGATTGATCCCTTGATCATTATGTAGTATCCTTCCTTGTCTCTTGTAACAGTCTTTATTTTAAAGTCTACCTTATCTGATATGAGTATTGCTAATCCAGCTTTCTTTTGTTTTCCATTTGCATAGAATACCTTTTTCCATCCCCTCATGTTCAGTCTGTATGTGTCCCTAGGTCTGAAGTGGGTCTCTTGTAGACAGCATATATACGGGTCTTGTTTTTGTATCCACTCAGCCAGTCTGTGTCTTTCGGTTGGAGCATTTAATCCATTCACATTTAAGGCAATTATCAATATGTATGTTCCTATTACCATTTTCTTAACTGTTTTGGCTTTGTTTTTGCAGGTCTTTTTCTTCTCTTGTGTTTCCCACTTAGAGAACTAGTTCCTTTAGCATTTGTTATAGAGCTGGTTTGGTGGTGCTGAATTCCTTTAACTTTTGCTTGTCTGTCAACCTTTTGATTTCTCTGTTGAATCTGAATGAGATCCTTGCTGGGTAGGGTAATCTTGGCTGTAGGTTTTTCCCTTTCATCACTTTAAATATATCCTGGCACTCCCTTCTGGCCTGCAGCATTTCTGCTGAAAAATCAGCTGATAAACATATGGGGATTCCCTCGTATGTTATTTGTTGCTTTTCCCTTGCTGCTTTTAATATTTTTTCTTTCATTTTAATTTTTGTTAGTTTGATTAATATGTGTCTTGGCACATTTCTCCTTTGGTTTATCCTGTATGGGACTCTCTGCACTTCCTGGACATGATTGACTATTTCCTTTCCCATGTTAGGGAAGTTTTTGACTATAATCTCTTCAAATACTTTCTCAGACACTTTCTCTTTCTCTTCTTTTTCTGGGACCCCTGTAATTCGAATGTTGGTGCATTTAATGTTGTCCCAGAGGTCTCTGAGACTGTATTCAATTCTTTTCATTCTTTTTGGTTTATTATGCTCTGCTGCAGTTATTTCCACCATTCTGTCTTCCAGCTCACTTATCCGTTTTACTGCTTCAGTTATTCTGCTGTTGATTCCTTCTACAGTATTTTTAATTTCAGTCATTATGTTGTTCATCACTGTTTGTTTGTTCTATTGTTCTTCGAGGTCCTTGTAATGTTTATTATATTTTCTCCATTCTATTTCCAAGATTTGGGATCACATTTACTCTCATTATTCTGAGTTCTTTTTCAGGTAGATTGCCTATTCCCCCTTCATTGGTTTGGTATGGTGGGTTTTTACCAAGCTCCTTCATCCGCAGGATATTTCTCTGTCTTCTCATTTTGTTTAACCTGCTGTGTTTGGGGTCCCCTTTACACAGGCTGCAGTTTCGTAGTTCCTCTTACTTTTGGTGTCTGCCCGCAGTGGGTGAGGTTGGTCCAGTGGCTTGTGTAGGCTTCCTGGCAGGGGGGACTTGTGTCTGCGTTCCGGTGGTTAGAACTGGACATTGTCCCTCTAATGGGCAGGATCATGTGGTGTGTTTTGGGGTGTCTGTGAGCTTAGTATGAGTTTAGTCAACCTTTCTGATAATGGATGGAGTTGTGTTCCTGTCTTGCTAGTTGTTTGGCACAGGGTGTCCAGCACTGGAGTTTGCTGGCTGTTGGGTGGAGCCAGGTCTTAGTGTTGAGATGGAGACCTCTGGGAGATCTCTTGCCAATTAATATTCCCTGGGGCCAGGAGTTCTCTGGTGTTCCAAACTCCGGGACCCAGCTCTGCCACCCCAGAGGCTCAAGCCTGACCCCTGGCCAGAGTACCAAGACCCTGAAAGCCACACGGCACAGAAAAAAAGAAAGACAGAAAATCAACAGACAAACAAAACCTCAAGACAAATGGTAAATACAAAACTAAACAGACAGAAACACACAAGGAAACACACACACATACAAAAACAGGGGGGGAAAGAGAAAACAAAAAAGAAGAGAGCAAAATATAAACGACCTCAAAAACAAAAACAAACAATAAAAACTAAACTAACAAAAACAAAAAACAAAGAGCAAATTGAAAGCAGAAATCAAAGTAAAAAAAGGCAAAGAAAGCATAAAACCGACACACAAAAACGATTAAAAAAGATAAAAACAAAACAAGAGAAGCAAAAGGAAAAAACACAAAACAGCAAAAAAGTGAAGTAAAAATAGAAAAATATAAAATATAGTTTAAAAAGGTAAGACAAAGCAAAACAAAGGACAAAAACAAGGAAAAAAACACAATATAACCAAGAAAATAGAGAAGAAATAGAAAAAAACAAAATAAAAATATAGTAAAAATAAAAGGATAAAAAACAAAAGAAGAAGAAGCCCTTGGGAAGATGGCGGAAGAGTAAGATGCGGAGATCACCTTCCTCTCCACAGATACACCAGAAATACATCTATGCGTGGAACAACTCCTATGGAGCACCTACTGAACGCTGGCAGAAGACCTCAGACCTCCCAAAAGGCAAGGAACCCCCCACGTACCTGGTTAGGGCAAAAGAAAAAACTAAACAGAGACAAAAGGATAGGGACGGGTCCTGCACCAGCGGGAGAGAGCTGTGAAGGAGGAAAAGTGTCCACATACTAGGAAGCCCCTTCGTGGGTGGAGACTTCGGGAGGCGGAGTGGGGGAGCTTGGGAGCCGCGGAGGAGAGCACAGCAATAGGGGTGCGGAGGGCAAAGCGGACAGATTCCAGCGCAGAAGATCGGGCCGACCGGCACTCACCAGCCGAGAGGCTTGTCTGCTCGCCCGCCGGGGCGGGCGGGACTGGGAGCTGAGGCTCCGGCTTTTGTCGGAGCGCCGGGAGAGGACTGAGGTTGGCGGCGTGAACACAGCCTGCAGGGCGTTGGTGCGCCGCGGCTGGCCGGGAGAGAGTCCGGGGAGGGGTCTGGACCTGCCGAAGAGGCAAGAGACTTTTACGTCCCTCTTTGTTTCCTGGTGCACGAGGAGAGAGGATTAAGAACGCTGCTTGAGAGAGCTCCAGGGACGGGCGCGAGCCGCGGCTAAGAGTGCGGAGCCCAGAGACGGACATGGGACGCTAAGGCCGCTGCTGCCGCCGCCAGGAGGCCTGTGTGCGAACACAGGTCACTAGCCACACGCCCTTCCGGGGAGCCTGTGCAGCCCGCCACTGCCAGGGTCCCGGGATCCAGGGACGGCTCCCCCGGGAGAGCGCACGGCGTGCCTCAGGCTGCAGCGTCACGCCGGCCTCTGCCGCTGCAGGCCCGCCCCGCACTCCGTGACCCTCCCTACCCCCCGGCCTGGGTGAGCCAGAGCCTCCGAATCAGCGGCTCCTTTAACCCCGTCCTGTCTGAGCAAAGAACAGACGCCCTCCGGCGACCTACACGCACAGGCGGGGCCAAATCCAAAGCTGAGCCCCTGGGAACTGTGAGAACAAAGAAGAGAAAGGGAAATCTCTCCCAGCAGCCTCAGAAGCAGCGGATTAAAGCTCCACAATCAACTTGATATACCCTGCATCTGTGGAATACCTGAATAGACAACGAATCATCCCAAATTAAGGAGCCCTGTGGATGAAAGGCTCTTGGTGCTGCAGCCAGGACTCAGTGCTGTGCCTCTGAGGTGGGAGAGCCAACTTCAGGACACTGGTCCACAAGAGGCCTCCCAGCTGCACATAATATCAAACAGCAAAAATCTCCAAGAGATCTCCATCTCAACGCCAGCACCCAGCTTCACTCAACGACCAGCAAGCTACAGTGCTGGACATCCTATGCCAAACAACTAGCAAGACAGGAACACAACCCCACCCATTAGCAGAGAGGCTGCCCAAAATCATAATAAATCTACAGACACCCCAAAACACACCACCAGACGTGGACCTGCCCACCAGAAAGACAAGATCCAGCCTCATCCACCAGAACACAGGCACTAGTACCCTCCACCAGGAAGTCTACACAACCCACTGAACCAACCTTAGCCACTGGGGACAGACACAAAAAACAACAGGAACTACGAACCTTCAGCCAGCACAAAAGGAGACCCCAAACACAGTAAGATAAGCAAAATGAAAAGACAGAAAATCACACAGCAGATGAAGGAGCAAGATAAAAACCCACCAGACCTAACAAATGAAGAGGAAATAGGCAGTCTACCTGAAAAAGAATTCAGAATAATGATAGTAAGGTTGATCCGAAATCTTGGAGATAGAATGGACAATAGAATGGACAAATTGCAAGAATCAGTTAACAAGGACCTAGAAGAACTAAAGATGAAACAAGCAACGATGAAGAACACAATAAATGAAATTAAAAGTACTCTAGATGGGATCAATAGCAGAATAACTGAGGCAGAAGAACGGATAAGTGACCTGGAAGATAAAATAGTGGAAATAACTACTGCAGAGCAGAATAAAGAAAAAAGAATGAAAAGAACTGAGGACAGTCTCAGAGACCTCTGGGACAACATTAAACGCACCAACATTCGAATTATAGGGGTTCCAGAAGAAGAAGAGAAAAAGAAAGGGACTGAGAAAATATTTGAAGAGATTATAGTTGAAAACTTCCCTAATATGGGAAAGGAAATAGTTAATCAAGTCCAGGAAGCACAGAGAGTCCCATACAGGATAAATCCAAGGAGAAATACGCCAAGACACATATTAATCAAACTGTCAAAAATTAAATACAAAGAAAACATATTAAAAGCAGCAAGGGAAAAACAACAAATAACACACAAGGGAATCCCCATAAGGTTAACAGCTGATCTTTCAGCAGAAACTCTGCAAGCCAGAAGGGAGTGGCAGGACATATTGAAAGTGTTGAAGGAGAAAAACCTGCAACCAAGATTACTCTACCCAGCAAGGATCTCATTCAGATTTGATGGAGAAATTAAAACCTTTACAGACAAGCAAAAGCTGAGAGAGTTCAGCACCACCAAACCAGCTCTACAACAACTCCTAAAGGAACTTTTCTAGGCAAGAAACACAAAAGAAGGAAAGGACTTACAATAACGAACCCAAAACAATTAAGAAAATGGGAATAGGAACACACATATCGATAATTACCTTAAATGTAAATGGACTAAATGCTCCCACCAAAAGACACAGATTGGCTGAATGGATACAAAAACAAGACCCATATATTTGCTGTCTACAAGAGACCCACTTCAGACCTAGAGACACGTACAGACTGAAAGTAAGGGGATGGAAAAAGGTATTTCATGCAAATGGAAACCAAAAGAAAGCTGGAGTAGCAATTCTCATATCAGACAAAATAGACTTTAAAACAAAGACTATTAGAAGAGACAAAGAAGGACACTACATAATGATCAAGGGATCGATCCAAGAGGAAGATATAACAATTGTAAATATTTATGCACCCAACATAGGTGCACCTCAATACATAAGGCAAATACTGACAACCATAAAAGGGGAAATCGACAGTAACACATTCATAGTAGGGGACTTTAACACCCCACTTTCACCAATGGACAGATCATCCAAAATGAAAATAAATAAGGAAACACAAGCTTTAAATGATACATTAAACGAGATGGAGTTAATTGACATTTATAGGACATTCCATCCAAAAACAACAGAATACACATTTTTCTCAAGTGCTCATGGAACATTCTCCAGGATAGATCATATCTTGGGTCACAAATCAAGCCTTGGTAAATTTAAGAAAATTGAAATTGTATCAAGTATCTTTTCTGACCACAACGCCATGAGACTAGATATCAATTATAGGAAAAGATCTGTAAAAAATACAAACACATGGAGGCTAAACAATACACTACTTAATAATGAAGTGATCACTGAAGAAATCAAAGAGGAAATCAAAAAATACCTAGAAACAAATGACAATGGAGACACAACGACCCAAAACCTGTGGGATGCAGCAAAAGCAGTTCTAAGGGGGAAGTTTATAGCAATACAAGCCCACCTTAAGAAGCAGGAAACATCTCGAATAAACAACCTGACCTTGCACCTAAAGCAATTAGAGAAAGAAGAACAAAAAAACCCCAAAGCTAGCAGAAGGAAAGAAATAATAAAAATCAGATCAGAAATAAATGAAAAAGAAATGAAGGAAACAATAGCAAAGATCAATAAAACTAAAAGCTGGTTCTTTGAGAAGATAAACAAAATAGATAAACCACTAGCCAGACTCATCAAGAAAAAAAGGGAGAAGACTCAAATCAATAGAATTAGAAATGAAAAAGGAGAGGTAACAACTGACACTGCAGAAATAAAAGAGATCATGAGAGATTACTACAAGCAACTCTATGCCAATAAAATGGACAATCTGGAAGAAATGGACAAATTCTTAGAAATGCACAACCTGCCAAGACTGAATCAGGAAGAAATAGAAAATATGAACAGACCAATCACAAGCACTGAAATTGAAACTGTGATTAAAAATCTTCCAACAAACAAAAGCCCAGGACCAGATGGCTTCACAGGCGAATTCTATCAAACATTTAGAGAAGAGCTAACACCTATCCTTCTCAAACTCTTCCAAAATATAGCAGAGGGAGGAACACTCCCAAACTCCTTCTACGAGGTCACCATCACCTTGATACCAAAACCAGACAAGGATGTCACAAAGAAAGAAAACTACAGGCCAATATCACTGATGAACATAGATGCAAAAATCCTCAACAAAATACTAGCAAACAGAATCCAACAGCACATTAAAAGGATCATACACCATGATCAAGTGGGGTTTATTCCAGAAATGCAAGGATTCTTCAATATATGCAAATCTATCAATGTGATAAACCATATTAACAAACTGAAGGAGAAAAACCATATGATCATCTCAATAGATGCAGAGAAAGCTTTTGACAAAATTCAACACCCATTTATGATAAAAACCCTGCAGAAAGTAGGCATAGAGGGAACTTTCCTCAACATAATAAAGGCCATATATGACAAGCCCACAGCAAACATCATCCTCAATGGTGAAAAACTGAAAGCATTTCCACTAAGATCAGGAACAAGACAAGGTTGCCCACTCTCACCACTCTTATTCAACATAGTTTTGGAAGTTTTAGCCACAGCAATCAGAGAAGAAAAGGAAATAAAAGGAATCCAAATCGGAAAAGAAGAAGTAAAGCTGTCACTGTTTGCAGATTACATGATACTATACACAGAGAACCCTAAAGATGCTACCAGAAAACTACTAGAGCTAATCAATGAATTTGGTAAAGTGGCAGGATACAAAATTAATGCACAGAAATCTCTGGCATTCCTATATACAAATGATGAAAAATCTGAAAGTGAAATCAAGAAAACACTCCCATTTACCACTGCAACAAAAAAAATAAAATATCTAGGAATAAACTTACCTAAGGAGACAAAAGATCTGTATGCAGAAAATTATAAGACACTGATGAAAGAAATTAAAGATGATACAAATAGATGGAGAGATATACCATGTTCTTGGATTGGAAGAATCAACATTGTGAAAATGACTCTACTACCGAAAGCAATCTATAGATTCAATGCAATCCCTATCAAACTACCACTGGCATTTTTCACAGAACTAGAACAAAAAATTTTGCAATTTGTATGGAAACACAAAAGACCCCGAATAGCCAAAGCAATCTTGAGACCGAAAGAAGGAACTGGAGGAATCAGGCTCCCAGATTTCAGACTATACTACAAAGCTACAGTTATCAAGACGGTATGGTACTGGCACAAAAGCAGAAAGATAGATCAATGGAACAGGATAGAAAGCCCAGAGATAAACCCACGCACATATGGTCACCTTATCTTTGACAAAGGAGGCAGAAATGTACAGTGGAGAAAGGGCAGCCTATTCAATAAGTGGTGCTGGGAAAACTGGACAGCTACATGTAAAAGTATGAAATTAGATCACTCCCTAACACCATACACAAAAATAAGCTCAAAATGGATTAAAGACCTAAATGTAAGGCCAGAAACTATCAAACTCTTAGAGGAAAACATAGGCAGAACACTCTATGACATAAATCACAGCAAGGTCCTTTTTGACCCACCTCCTAGAGAAATGGAAATAAAAACAAGAGTAAACAAATGGGACCTAATGAAACTTAAAAGCTTTTGCGCAGCAAAGGAAACCATAAACAAGACCAAAAGACAACCCTCAGAATGGGAGAAAATATTTGCAAATGAAGCAACTGACAAAGGATTGATCTCCAAAATTTATAAGCAGCTCATGCAGCTTAATAACAAAAAAACAAACAACCCAATCCAAAAATGGGCAGAAGACCTAAATAGACATTTCTCCAAAGAAGATATACAGAGTGCCAACAAACACATGAAAGAATGCTCAACATCACTAATCATGAGAGAAATGCAAATCAAAACTACAATGAGATATCATCTCACACCAGTCAGAATGGCCATCATCAAAAAATCTAGAAACAATAAATGCTGGAGAGGGTGTGGAGAAAAGGGAACCCTCTTACACTGTTGGTGGGAATGTAAATTGATACAGCCACTGTGGAGAACAGTATGGAGGTTCCTTAAAAAGCTACAAATAGAACTACCATATGACCCAGCAATCCCACTACTGGGCATATACCCTGAGAAAACCATAATTCAAAAAGAGTCATGTACCAAAATGTTCATTGCAGCTCTATTTACAATAGCCCAGAGATGGAAACAACCTAAGTGTCCATCATCGGATGAATGGATAAAGAAGATGTGGCACATATATACAATGGAATATTACTCAGCCATAAAAAGAAACGAAATTGAGCTATTTGTAATGAGGTGGATAGACCTAGAGTCTGTCATACAGAGTGAAGTAAGTCAGAAAGAGAGAGACAAATACCGTATGCTAACACATATATATGGAATTAAAAAAAAAAAATGTCATGAAAAACCTAGGGTTGAAACAGGAATAAAGACACAGACTTACTAGAGAATGGACTTGAGGCTATGGGGAGGGGGAAGGGTAAACGGTGACAAAGCGATAAAGAGGCATGGACATATATACACTACCAAACGTAAGGTAGATAGCTAGTGGGAAGCAGCTGCATAGCACAGGGAGATCAGCTCGGTGCTTTGTGACCGCCTGGAGGGGTGGGATAGGGAGGGTGGGAGGGAGGGAGATGCAAGCGGGAAGAGATATGGGAATATATGTATATATATAACTGATTCATTTTGTTGTGAAGCTGAAACTAACATACCATTGTAAAGCAATTATACTTCAATAAAGATGTTTAAAAAAAAAAAAAGAAAAAATTTTAAAAGAATTAAAAGAATAATAAAAAACAACAACAGAACAAAAAGAAACAAAATAATAATAGTAATAATGGTAATATTTTCCTGGGCCCTCAGCTGTCAGTGTCCTTGCCACCACATTGAGCCACAGCCATCCCCTGCCAGCCCAGGACGTCCTCCAACACCCCCAGGTAGGTCAGGTCTCTAGACTTGCTGTGGGGCCAACTCAGACTCTGACCTCGCTCAACCACTGCGTGTACTTGCCCCCAAAGTCCACAGTTGCCCCCAAAGTGCACAGCCTCAATTGTGGGAACACTCATTGTCTATTCAGATATTCCACAGATGCAGGGTTTACCAATCCTATTTAAGGGATTTAATCCACTGCTCCTGTAGCTGCATGGAGAGATTTCCATTCCTCTTCTTTGGTGGCACTGTCCTCGGGGTTCGCCTTTGGTTTCGGCCCTACCTCTGTGTGTGGACCACCCTCAGGCAACTGTTCCCCACCCAGGCCCAGGCAAGAGGGGGCAAAAGCAGAAGCTGATTAGGGCACACTTACTCACTCAGGCCGGGGAGAGGGATGAATATGGCAGCCACAATTGGGATGTGGTGGAGTGCCTGCAGCGGCAGAGGCTGGCAGGAAGTTGTAACAGCCTGGGGTGTGCTGTGCTGTCTCCCGGGGAAGTTGGCCCTGGATGCAGGCCCTTGGCAGTGGCGGGCTGCGCAGTCTCCTGGGAAGGTGTGGGCAGTGACCTGCGCTTGCTCACAGGACCCCTGGTGGCAATGGTGGCAGTGGTAGGAGCTGCATCCACCTCTGGGGTCCAAGATGGCAGCTGCGGCTCATGCCCACCCCTACAGCTCATGTAGGCAGTGCCCTGCTGTCTGTGAGCACACGGAGAAAGAAGCTCCTATAGCAGGCCCACCCCTCTCCTCACGCACCCCCCAACAATGGTCCCCTGCCTCTGTGGCGGGCCCAGGCTTCTTTCTGGACTCCCTCAGCTGTGGCACGCTAACCCCCTCAGGCTGCCTTCATGCAGCCAACCCTAGTCCTCTCCCTGGGGTCTGACCTCTGAAGCCGAAGCCTCAGCACCCAGCCCCCACCTGCCCCAGCAAGCAGACAAGCATCTCAAGAGGGGGAGTTCTGGTCGGCACCGATCCCCTGTGCAGGATTCTCTCTGCTTTGCCCTCTGCATCCCTGTTGCTGTGCTCTTCTCTGTGGCTCTGAAGCTCCCCGCCCCCACCCTATCCACGCCAGTGAGGGGGCTTCCTAGTGTGTGAAAACTTTTCCTCCTTCACAGCTCCCTGCCAGAGGCACAGTTCCTGTCCCGATTCCTTTGTCTCTCTTTTTTTCTTTTCTTTTTCCTTTGCCCTGCCCAGTTACATGGAGATTTTCTTGTGTTTTGGAAGTCTGAGGTCTTCTGCCAGCATTCAGTAGATGTTTTGTGGGAGTCGTTCCGCATGTAGATGCATTTTTGATGTGTCGGTGGGGAAAAGGTGAGCTCTGCATCTTACTCTTCCGCTGTCTTGATGATTCTCGAGATGATAATCTCTGAGAATTGCAATGATCCCTATGATCTAGAAACGTTCGGCTATATTACTAGCACACAAAAACCTGTATAGAAGAGTGCAGAGCTAAACCACTGACAGTAAAGAGTTTGAAAACACTCTGTGGGAGAGAATGGGACATGGCCTCCAATTGTGCAGTAAAATACTTGCCATGTCTTTCATTTGATAAAACACATAAAGAAAACTCAAGAGAAAATATGCTTCAGGCAACTTCCTTTCAAACTCCACTTTTCCCATAGCACACATGGTGCCACCACTTCCGGTTTAAGGTGGCTGCTCTTGTGGAGTGGACTATGGCAACTCAGGATGTCACTCCAGGAAGCCAGTCAGACGAGAGCAATGCTTTGGACATGCCATCAGCTTATGACGTAAGGGATTATGTGTTGCAGAGACCCAGACAGGTGGCCAACAGTGAGGCTTTTAGTTCTGAGGAAGTGCTTTCTATTTCTTGCTCTTTGGAAGTGGATCCAGCCATGTGGCTGACACGGCCTTGGTGCTCCAGGCTGGTGTCAGGCCTGAGACTCTGATGGGGGAGAGCCAAGTTCAGGACATTGGACCACCATAGACCTCCCGGCCCCACATGATATCAATCGGCAAGAACTCACCCAGAGACCTCCATCTCAATGCTAAGACCCAGCTCCGCCCAACAACCAGCAAATTCCAGTGCTGGATGCCCCATGCCAATCAACTACAAAACAGGAACATAACCCCACTCATTAGCAGAGATGCTGCCTAAAATCATACTAAGTTCACAAACACCCCAAAACACACCACCAGATGCAGCCCTGCCCACCAGAAAGACAAGATCCAGCCCCACCCACCAGAACACAGGCACCAGTCCCCTCCAACAGGAAGCCTACACAAGTCACTCAACCAACCTCACCCACTGGGGGCAGACAGCAAAAACAATGGAACAACGAACCTGCAGCCTGTGAAATGGGACCCCAAACACACTAAGTTAAACAAAATGAGAAGACACAGAAATATGCAGCAGATGAAGGAGCAAGGTAAAAACCCACTAGATCAAACAAATGAAGAGGAAATAGGGAGTCTACCTGCAAAAGAATTCAGAGTAATGATAATAAAGATGATCCAAAACCTTGGAAATAGAATGGAGAAAATACAAAAAAAGTTTAACAAGGACCTAGAAGAACTAGACAGCAAACAAACAATGATGAACAACACAACAAATGAAATTTTAAAACCTCTAGAAGGAATAAATAGAAGAATAACTGAGGCAGAAGAATGGATAAGTGACCTGGAAGATAAAATAATGGAAATAACTACTGAAGAGCAGAATAAGGAAAAAAGAATGAAAAGAATTGAGGACAGACTCCGAGATCTCTGGGACAACATTAAACACACCAACATTCAAATTGTAGGGGTCTCAGAAGAAGAGAAATAGAAAGGATCTGATAAAATATTTGAAGAGATTATATTTGAAAACTTCCCTAATATAGGAAAGGAAATAGTCAAGTCTAGGAAGCGCAGAGAGTGCCATACAGGATAAATCCAAGGAGGAACATGCCAAGACAAATATTAAACAAACTATCAAAAATTAAATACAAAGAAAAAATATTAAAAGCAGCAAGGGAAAAGCAACAAATAACATACAAGGGAATTCCCCACAAGGTTATCAGCTGATGTTTCAGCAGAAACTCTGCAAGCCAGAAGGGACTGGCAGTACATATTTAAAGTGATGAAAGGGAAGAACCTACAACCAAGATTACTCTACTGAGAAGGATCTCACTCAGATTCGACAGAGAAATTAAAACCTTTACAGACAAGCAAAAGTTAAGAGAATTCAGCACCAACAGCTTTACAGCACCAACAGCTTTACAACACCACCAGCTTTTTACAGCACCACCAGTTTTACAACAAACACTAAAGGAACTTCTCTAGGCAGGAAACACAAGAAAAGGAAAAGACTTACAAAAACAAACCCAAAACAATTAACAAAATGTTAATAGGAACATACATATCGATAATTACCTTAAATGTAAATGGATTAAATGCTCCAACCAAAAGACACAGACTGGCTGAATGGATACAAAAACAAGACCCACATATATGCTGTTTACAAGAGACCAACTTCAGACCTAGGTACACATACAGACTGAAAGTGATGGGATGGAAAAAGATATTCCTTGCAAATGAAAATCAGAAGAAAGCTGGAGTAGCAATTCTCATATCAGACAAAATAGACTTTAAAACAAAGGCTCTTACAAGACACAAAGAAGGACACTACATAATGATCAAGGGATCAATCCAAGAAGAAGATATAATAATTGTAAATACTTATGCACCCAACATAGGAGCACCTCAATACATAAGGCAAATGCTAACAGCCATAAAAGGTGAAGTTGACAGTAACACAATCATAGTAGGGGACTTTAACACCCCACTTTCACCAATGGATAGATCATCCAAAATGAAAATAAATGAGGAAACACAAGCTTTAAATGATACATTAAACAAGATGACTTAACTGATATTTATAGGACATTCCATCCAAAAACAACAGAATACACTTTCTTCTCAAGTGCTAATGGAACATTCTCCAGGATAGAGCATATCTTGGGCCACAAATCAAGCCTTAGTAAATATAAGAAAATTGGGGGCTTCCCTGGTGGCGCAGTGGTTGAGAATATGCCTGCCAATGCAGGAGACACGGGTTCGAGCCCTGGTCTGGGAAGATCCCACATGCCACAGAGCAACTAGCCCCGTGAGCCACAATTACTGAGCCTGCGCATCTGGAGCCTGTGCTCCACAACAGAGAAGCTGCAACAGTGAGAGGCCCGTGCATTGTGATGAAGAGTGGCCCCCGCTTGCCGCAACAAGAGGAAGCCCTTGCACAGAAACGAAGAGCCAACACAGCCATAAATAAATAAATAAATTAATTAATTAAAAAAAAAAAGAAAATTGTGTCAAGTATCTTTTCTGATCACAATGCTACGAGACTAGATATCAATTACAGGAAAAAAAACTGTAAAAATTACAAACACATGGAGGCAAAACAATACACTAATTAGTAACCAAGAGATCACTGAAGATATCAAAGAGAAAATCAAAAAATTCCTAGAAACAAATGACAATGAAAACATAACAACCCAAAACCTATGGGTAGCAGCAAAAGCAGTTCTAAGAGGGAATTTCATACCAATATAATCCTACCTCAAGAAGCAAAAAAAACCTCAAATAAACAACCTAAACTTACACCTAAAGCAATTAGAGAAAGAAGAGCAAAAACACCTCAAAGTTAGCAGACAGAAAGAAATCGTAAAGATCAGACCAGAAATAAATGAAAAAGAAATGAAGAAAACAATAGCAGAGATGAATAAATCTAAAAGCTGATTCTTTCAGAAGATAAACAAAATTGATAAACCATTAGCCAGACTCATTAAGAAAAAAAGGAAGAAGACTCAAAACAACAGAATAGAAATGAAAAAGGACAAGTAACAACTGACACTGCAGAAATACAAAGGATCATGAGAGATTACTACAAGCAACTATATGCCAATAAAATGCACAACCTGGAAGAAATGGACAAATTGTTAGAAAAGCACAAACTTCTGAGACTGAATTAGGAAGAAATAAAAAATATAAACAGAACAATCACAAGCACTGAAATTAAGGCTGTGATTAAAAATCTTCCAACAAACAAAAGCCCAGGACCAGATGGCTTCACAGGTGAATTCTATCAAACATTTAGAGAAAAGCTAACACCTATCCTTCTCAAACTCTTCCAAAATATCGTAGAGGGAGTAACTCTCCCAAACTCATTCTGCGAGGCCACCGTCACCTTGAAACCAAAACCAGACAAAGATGTCACAAAAAAGAAAACTACAGGCCAATATCACTGAGGAACATAGATGCAAAAGTCCTCAACAAAATACTAGCAAACAGAATCCAACAGCACATTAAAAGATCATATACAATGATCAAGTGGGGTTTATCCCAGGAAGGTAAGGATTCTTCAACATATGCAAATCAATCAATGTGATACACCATATTAAAAAACTGAAGGATGAGAACCATATGATACTCTCAATAGATGTAGAAAAATCTTTTGACAAAATTCCACACCCATTTATGATAAACACTCTCCAGAAAGTAGGCATAGAGGGAACCTATCTCAACATATTAAAGGCCATATATGACAAACCCACAGACAACATTGTTCTCAATGGTGAAAAACTGAAAACATTTCCTCTAAGATCAGGAACGAGACAAAGTTGTCTACTCTTACCACTATTATTCAACATAGTTTTGGAAGTTTTAGCCACAGCATTCAGAGAAGAAAAAGAAATAAAAGGAATCCAAATTAGAAAGGAAGACGTAAAACTGTCACTGTTTACAAATGGCATGACACTATACATAGAGAATCCTAAAGATGCTACCAGAAAACTGCTAGAGCTAATCAATGAATTTGGTAAAGAAGCAGGATACAAAATTAATGCACAGAAAACTCTTGCACTCCTACATACTAATGAGGAAATATCTGAAAGAGAAATTAAGAAAACACTCCCATTTACCATGGCAACAGAAAGAATAATGTACCTAGGAATAAACCTACCTAAGGAGACAAAAGACCTGTATGCAGAAAACTATAGGACAGTGATGAAAGCAATTAAATATGAAACAAACAGATGGAGAGATATACCATGTTCTTGGATTGAAAGAATCAACATTGTGAAAATGACTATACTACCCAAAGCTTCAATGTAATCCCTTTAAAATTACCAATGGTATTTTTCACAGAACTAGAACAAAAAATTGCACAATTTGTATGGAAACACAAAAGACCTTGAATAGCAAAAACAATCTTGTGAAAGAAAAACAGAGCTGGAGAAATCAGGCTCCCGGTCTTCAGCCTATACTACAAAGCTACAGTAATCGAGACAGTATGGTACTGGCACAAAAACAGAAATATAGATCAATGTAACAGGATAGAAAGCCCAGAGATAAACCCAGGCACATATGGTCACCTTATTTTTAATAAAGGAGACAAGAATATACAATGGAGAAAAGACAGCCTCTTCAATAAGTGGTGCTGGTAGAACTGGACAGCTACATGTAAAAGAATGAAATTAGAACGTGAAGAGATATGGGAACATATGTATATGTATAACTGATTCACTTTGTTATAAAGCAGAAACTAACACACCATTTTAAAGCAATTTTACTCCAATAAAGATGTAAAAAAAGAACACTTCCTAACACCATACAAAAAAATATACTCTAAATGGATTAAAGACCTAAATTTAAGGCTGGACAGTATACAACTCTTAGAGGAAAACATAGGCAAAACACTCTATGACATAAATCACAGCAAGATCCTTTTTGACCCACCTCCTAGAGGAATGGAAATAAAAACAAAAATAAATGAGTGGGACCTAATGAAACTTAAAACACTTTAGCACAGCAAAGGAAACCATAAACAAGACGAAAAGACAACCCTCATAATGGGAGAAAATATTTGCAAATGAAGCAACTGACAAAGGATTCATCTCCAAAATATACAAGCAGCTCATGCAGCTCAATATCAAAAAAGCAAACAACCCGGTCCAAACATGGGCAGAAGACCTAAATAGACATTTCTCCAAAGAAAATATACAGTTTGCCAACAAACACATGAAAGGATGCTCAACATCACTAATTATTGGAGAAATGCAAATCAAAACTAGTGAGTTATCACCTCACACCAGTCAGAATGGCTATCATCAAAAAATCTACAAAGAATAAATGCTGGAGAGGGTGTGGAGAAATGGGAACTCTCTTCGCTGTTGGTGGGAATGTAAATTGATACAGCCATTATGGAGAACTGTATGGAGTTTCCTTAAAAAACTAAAAATAGAACTACCATATGACCCAGTAATCCCGTTACTGGGCATATACCCTGAGAAAACCATAATTCAAAAAGAGTCATGTACCAAAATGTTCATTGCAGCTCTATTTACAATAGCCAGGACACAGAAGCAACCTAAGTGTCCATTCGACAGATGAATGGATAAAGAAGATGTGGCACATGTATGCAATGGAATTTTACTCAGCCATAAAAAGAAACAAAATTGAGTTATTTGTAGTGAGGTGGATGGACCTAGAGACTGTCATACAGAGTGAAGTAAGTCAGAAAGAGAAAAACAAATACCGTGTGCTAACGCATATATAGGGAATCAAAAAAAAATGGTTCTGATGAACCTAGGGGCAGGGCAGGAATAAAGATGCAGATGTAGAGAACGGACTTGAGGACACGGGGTGGGGGAAGGGTAAACTGGGACGAAGTGAGAGAGTGGCATGGACATATATACACTACCAAATGTAAAATAGATAGCTAGTGGGAAGCAGCCGCATAGCACAGGGAGATCAGCTCGGTGCTTTGTGACCACCTAGAGGGGTGGGATAGGGAGGGAGGGCGGGAGATGGATGATGGGAGGATATGGGGATATATGTATACATATAGCTGATTCAGTTTGTTATACAGCAGAAACTAACACAACATTGTAAAGCAATTTATACTCCAATGAAGATGTTAAAAAAAAAAAAGAAAACTCAAGAGACCCTCAACAGTCTCTACAATTGCCAGCTTTACCTTTCTACTGTGATTCTAGTTGTTTTCATCTGTTATCAAATGACATTCACACAGAGGGAATGAATGATCTCATTCTCACCCACCGAAGGTTTTATCAGGCATAGCAGGTTTAGCTCATTGCAAGGCCTCAACACTGTAGCACTGCCAGCAGGTGAAAGTCATCTAAATCTCACCCAGATTGAGAATAATGATAAAGACCATGGACTTTAAAGAAGGAGCATATTTCAGTTTAAAATGCTAAGTTAAGGTAACAGCAATGAATGAGAACAATCAGTTCAGTGTTAACCCTGGACTAATGCAGCTGTCTTCTGTCCAGTCTCCCTGCTTCAAGTTTCTTTAATCAGTCCATTCTATGTATATTTCTAGGTAAATATAATACTGTGTCTTAATGATCAGCATATGATTGTTTCCCTCACTAGACCATGTTTCTTGAGTGCTGGAGCAATACTTTATTCATCTTCAAATGCCAGCATCAGGCATATGGTAAACAGTTAATAGATACAAAATGAACAAAATCCTAATCACAATACATAAACGTTCATATCCTCAACTCCTCTATTTTCACAGGTGAGAAAATTGAGACCATGAAGACTTCTCAAATACCTAGAGAGTTGTTTTGTTTGAATTTTTATTTTTTTAATATATAAATATAGTATCTTCTTACAAAGTTCATGTTTTTCAAAATGTAAAATAATCATTTAATTTTCTGAATTTTGATTTTATTTTAGTTTGATTTGTTGAATGGATAGCTCTGGTAGGTTTTCAACCACTAAAATGTTATGTGAGCCCTCTCTCTCAGCAATGTTTTTGAGTCCAAGACTAAAGTCTACCATAGCTACCAAAAACAAAATTATGCATCTACAGAATTCTAACATGACTTTAGGAGAAATCACCATAAACCTAACTGCACTTAAAGCCACACATATGTTTTAATTTATTTGGACCAATTTAACAACGATTATTTATATTGATTTTATATATTATTTTATTATTTATATCTATGATTTAACTCTAATACTAATACAATAACATGAAAAGCCAAATGTTACTGATTTACCTGCGAGGCTGATAAAACCCAGGACAGAACCCCTGTTTTCATCACTCTCTGTGTTTGGTCCCTGTGAATTTCTTTTACTCTCTTATGGTCTCAGCTACTAACATAAGAGTATGTTTGCTGTTTCTTATCCAGCGTTTCTAGACATTTGCAGCAGGAGGGTTTCTCCGATGTAAAATCTGTCATAATGTAGTAAGTGGACGTACAGGTTTCCCCCACTATCTAAAAGTAGAGGGTTCCTGTGAAACCTTTCGAAAGCTGAAAAAATGCAAAGTGAAGAAGCAGTTACCTTAGGACACATCCTGCTAACGGATGCACAAAATAAATCAAGAAAAAGCACTGACGCTCACAGACACATTTCAAAGCTATGGTGGCTTGATGCTGAGATGCTACCTGCAGTTCCCAGGAAAGGAGTTTGGCAGTGGCTCTCTTGCTGCTTGGGGTGTGTGCTGTCTCCATAATGACTCACTGCAACAAAACAAACCCTAAACCCTATTTTCACTTTCACCTGCCTCATAAAAGCAAGATTTTTTTGGTTAGTGAAAACAGGTACCAATGTCAGTCTTTCATTAAGTGAAGTTGTGTAAAGGAAACCTTTGAAAACTGGGAAATGGCTTCCCGGAAATGGCTTAGGAAACCTCTTTCCTAAGAAGAAATGAATTTTCCATCTCCTTATTTTTCTCGTCTTTCTTTTGTTGAGGTATTTAAAAACGCACACAGTGCTCTAAGATTAACAGCATCAGAGAATGAATGGATAATACCATAATGACAAATGATCTTTGCTGTTGACAAGGTAGACGAGAATCACAAAAAAACAAAATCAGTACATTTCTTTCTCCATTGAACTGAAGAAAACATTAAGCTCTATTAATAGCCTTTGATTCTGTCTTGAGAAAATCACCAGCATCCTTAAGCTGAGGCGAGTTGAGAACATCCATTTGGCAGAGCCCCATCCAGTCCATTACCCTTCTCCAATCAAGGAGAGTTACAGTAAAAGCATTTTTATTAGATTCTCTTGTCATCCTTGAAGGAGAAAGAAGAAACTTGGAAGCTGATGTCAAAATATGCTTCTACACTTAGAAAATCCTTTCTGGTGAAGAGATTAAGAGAATTACCCTAAAATCTGGAGACCACTGTTAAGGAAATATTTGGATCCCAATCACGCCACTGCGTGAACTTTGGCAAACCACTCCATAATTTTAAGACCTCAGTTATTTCATCTGTTAGCTGAGGAAAATGGCTGAGGGAAATAGGGAAATGCCCTACAGCTATGATTTAGTATGGTTCTATCAAGGACATATTATGGAGACAATCAAAGGATTAATATTCAGAAATGGCATGTTATCACGGAATAAATCTAAATGTGAACACTGACAGATTCATTGATTCATTCACCTCATGCCTATGTTCTAGCCATACAGGCGTGTATGGAAATATATAATATTTTTTAAAATAACAATAACCTATACCTTGTCAAACTGCTTATTGACAGTAAATAACAGGTATATACTTCAAATAGATATAGAAAACCTAAGAGTGCATTAACATCTAACTCTAGACCTGACAGAAGGACCCTAGAGGCCTGGATTCACACACAAGTCATCTCTATATTTGAACAGTTTCATTAAAACCACTTGTAAGGCATACTGATTAACAGTATGTTTGAAGTTCTAGAATGTAACCCTCTACCATTCACTCAGTAAGTCACTGTTAAGGAATTTGATTAACAAATTCCTTAGTAATAAATTCGTTAGTAATAAATCAGAGAGATAAAGACAAATAATGTATGGTATCACTTATATATGGAATCTTAAAAAAAAAAAAAGAAAGAAAGAAAGTCAAACTCATAGAAACAGAAAGTAGAAAAGTGGTTGCCAGGGGCTAGAAAGTGAGGGAAGTAGGTTGGTAAAAGGGCACAAAGTTTTAACTGTAAGATGAATAAGGTCTGAAGATCTAATGTACAATATTGGGGACTATAGTTGATAACACTGTATTGTATAATTGAAATTTGCTAAGAGAATAGAACTTAAATGTTTTCAAAAAAAGAAATTTGATTAAAATGTGGCAGGTTGACATCATGTGCCTCCCCATGTGATGCTGTGAGAAGGAAACTTCTCTCAGGTAATATTCCTGACAAAAATGCACTGCCTGAATCCAATCATGTGGAAACATCAGATAAACCCAAATTTACAGATACTCTACAACATTATTGAACTATCCTCTCTTAAAAGGTCAAGGTTATAAAGAGCTAAGGATTCATTTGATGTTAAAGGAGAATAAAGAGATATGATATCTAAATGCAATGTGTGATCTTGGCTTGGTTCTTGGACTGGTTAAACAATTGCTATGATAGACATTGATAGAACTGTTGTCAAAATTTGGATATGGACTGTGGATTAATCATTAATATCATATCAGTGTTAAGTGTCCTGATCTTTACAATTGGTTTGTCTTTATAAGCAACAACAACAAAAAAATGTCCTTAAAGGGACATTTTAAGAAAGTAAAACTGAGGTATTTAGGGGTTTATACATAATAAGAATAGGTATATATAAAGAGAAAATGATTGGGAGAATATGGCAATCATGGTAATAGTGAATCTAGATATCTGGGAGTTCTTCTACTATTACAGCAACTTCTTTACAAGTTTTAAATTATGTCAAATAAATGGATAAGAAAATAACTGAATGTCTATTAACCAGTCAAGGATCTGGGAATATAAAAATGTTTCAGGCAGACATGGGGCCCACCTTCATGACTGTAGAGGAGAAACAAATTTTTAAAAAGTAAAATATACTATAATTACAAATTGTGGTAGGTGCTATGAAGAAAACCCACAGTACTTAAACAAGAAATAATAGAAACAGATGGAAGGTGGGAAGCAGTGGGAACCAACGATATAAAAGTCAGGGAGGTGAAAATCTCCCAGAGATCTCCATCTCAACACCAACACCCAGCTTCACGCAACGACCAGCAAGCTACAGTGCTGGACACCCTATGGCAAACAACTAGCAAGACAGGAACACAACCACACCCATTAGCAGAGAGGCTGCCTAAAATCATAATAAGGCCACAGACACCCCAAAACACACCACCAGATGTGGACCTGACACGAGAAAGACAAAATTCAAGCTCATCCACCAGACCACAGGCACTAGTCCCCTCCACCAGGAAGCCTACACACACACTGAACCAACTTTAGCCACTGGGGACAGACATCAAAAACAATGGGAACTACAAACATGCAGCCTGCAAAAAGAAGACCCCAAACACAGTAAGATAAGCAAAATGAGAAGACAGAAAAACATACAGCAGATGAAGGAGCAAGATAAAAACCCACCAGACTGAACAAATGAAGAGGAAATAGGCAGTCTACCTGAAAAAGAATTCAGAATAATGATAGTAAAGATGATCCAAAATCTTGGAAATAGAATAGAGAAAATGCAAGAAACATTTAACAAGGGCCTAGAAGAACTAAAGAGGAAACAAGCAATGATGAACAATACAATAATGAAATTAAAAATACTCTAGAAGGGATAAGTAGCAGAATAACTGAGGCAGAAGAACGGATAAGTGACCTGGAAGATAAAATAGTGGAAATAACTACCGCAGAGCAGAATAAAGAAAACAGAATGAAAAGAACGAAGGACAGTTTCAGAGACCTCTGGGACAACAATAAACACACCAACATTAGAATTATAGGGCTCCCAGAAGAAGAAGAGAAAAAGAGAGGGACTGAGAAAATATCTGAAGAGATTATAGTTGAAAACTTCCCTAATATGGGAAAGGAAATACTTAATCAAGTCCAGGAAACACAGAGAGTCCCATACAGGATAAATCCAAGGAGAAACATGCCAAGACACATATTAATCAAACTGTCAAAAACTAAACACAAAGAAAACATACTAAAAGCAGCAAGGGAAAAACGAAAAATAATACACAAGGGAATCCCTATAAGGTTAACAGCTGATCTCTCAGCAGAAACTCTGAGAGCCAGAAGGGACTGGCAGGACATATTTAAAGTGATGAAGGAGAAAAACCTACAACAAAGATTACTCTACCCAGCAAGGATCTCATTCATATTTGATGGAGAAATTAAAACCTTTACAGACAAGCAAAAGCTGAGAGAGTTCAGCACCACCAAACCATCTTTACAACAAATGCTAAAGGAACTTCTCTAGGCAAGAAACACAAGAGAAGGAAAAGACCTACAATAACAAACCCGAAACAATTAAGAAAATGGGAATAGGAACATAATATCGATAATTACCTTAAATGTAAATGGATTAAATGCTTCCACCAAAAGACACAGATTGGCTGAATGGATACAAAAACAAGACCCATACATATGCTGTCTACAAGAGACCCACTTCAGATCTAGGGACACATACAGACTGAAACTGAGGGGATGGAAAAAGATATTCCGTGCAAATGGAAACCAAAAGAAAGCTGGAGTAGCAATTCTCATATGAGACAAAATAGACTTCAAAATAAAGACTATCACAAGAGACAAAGAAGGACACTACATAATGATCAAGGGATTGACCCAAGAAGAAGATATAAGAATTGTAAATATTTAGGTACCCAACATAGGACCACCTCAGTTCATAAGGCAAATACTAACAGCCATAAAAGGGGAAATTGACAGTAACACATTCATAGTAGGGGACTTTAACACCCCACTTTCACCAATGGAGAGATCATCCAAAATGAAAATGAATAAGGAAACACAAGCTTTAAATGATACATTAAACAAGATGGACTTAATTGATATTTATAGAACATTCCATCCAAAAACAACAGAATACACATTTTCTCAAGTGCTCATTGAACATTCTCCAGGATAGATCATATCTTGGGTCACCAATCAAGCCTTGGTAAATTTTAAAAAATTGAAATTGATTAAGTATCTTTTCCGGCCACAACGCTATGAGACTAGATATCAATTATAGGAAAAGATCTGTAAAAAATACAAACACATGGAGGCTAAACAATACACTACTTAATAACAAAGTGATCACTGAAGAAATCAAAGAGGAATTCAAAGAATACCTAGAAAAAAATGACAATCGAGACACGACGACACAAAACCTATCGGAAGCAGCAAAAGCAGTTTTAACAGGGAAGTTTATAGCAATACAAACCTACCTTAAGAAACAGGAAACATCTCGAATAAACAACCTAACCTTGCACCTAAAGCAATAAGAGAAAGAAGAACAAAAAACACCCAAAGTTAGCAGAAGGAAAGAAATCATAAAGATCAGATCAGAAATAAATGAAAAAGAAATGAAGGAAATGATAGCAAATATCAATAAAACTAAAAGCTGGTTCTTTAAGAAGATAAACAAAATTGATAAACAATTAGCCAGACTCATCAAGAAAAAAAGGGAGAAGACTCAAATCAATAGAATTAGAAATGAAAAAGGAGAAGTAACAACTGACACTGCAGAAATACAAAAGATCATGAGAGATTACTACAAGCAACTCTATGTCAATAAAATGGACAACCTGGAAGAAATGGACAAATTCTTAGAAAGGCACAACCTGCCAAGACTGAATCAGGAAGAAATAGAAAATATGAACAGACCAATCACAAGCACTGAAATTGAAACTGTGATTAAAACTCTTCCAACAAACAAAAGCCCAGGACCGGATGGCTTCACAGGCAAATTCTATCAAACATTTAGAGAAGAGCTAACACCTATCCTTCTCAAACTCTTCCAAAACATAGCAGAGGGAAGAACACTCCCAAAATCATTCTACAAGGCCACCATCACCCTAATACCAAAACCAGACAAGGATGTAACAAAGAAAGAAAACTACAGGCCAATATCACTGATGAACATAGATGCTAAAATCCTCAACAAAATACTAGCAAACAGAATCCAACAGCACATTGAAGGGATCATACACCATGACCAAGTGGGTTTTTTTCCAGGAATGCAAGGATTCTTCAATATATGCAAATCAATCCACATGATACACCATATTAACAAATTGAAGGAGAAAAACCATATGATCATCTCAATAAATGCAGAGAAAGCTTTCAACAAAATTCAACACCCATTTATGATAAAAACCCTGCAGAAAGTAGGCATAGAGGGAACTTTCCTCAACATAATAAAGGCCATATATGACAAACTCACAGCCAACATCGTCCTCAATGGTGAAAAACTGAAAGCATTTCCACTAAGATCAGGAACAAGACAAGGTTGCCCACTCTCACCACTCTTATTCAACATAGTTTTGGAAGTTTTAGCCACAGCAATCAGAGAAGAAAAGGAAATAAAAGGAATCCAAATCGGAAAAGAAGAAGTAAAGCTGTCACTGTTTGCAGATGACATGATACTATACATAGAGAATCCTAAAGATGCTACCAGAAAACTACTAGAGCTAATCAATGAATTTGGTAAAGTAGCAGGATACAAAATCTCTGGCATTCCTATACACTAATGATGAAAAATCTGAAAGTGAAATCAAGAAAACACTTCCATTTACCACTGCAACAAAAAGAATAAAATATCTAGGAATAAACCTACGTAAGGAGACAAAAGACCTGTATGCAGAAAACTATAAGATACTGATGAAAGAAATTAAAGATGATACAGACAGATGGAGAGATATACCACGTTCTTGGATTGGAAGAATCAACATTGTGAAAATGACTATACTACCTAAAGCAATCTACAGATTCAATGCAATCCGTATCCAACTACCACTGGCATTTTTCACAGAACTAGAAAAAAAAATTTCACAATTTGTATGGAAACACAAAAGACCCCGAATAGCCAAAGCAATATTGAGAACGAAAAACGGAGCTGGAGGAATCAGGCTCCCTGACTTCAGACTATACTACAAAGCTACAGTAATCAAGACAGTATGGTACTGACACAAAAACAGAAAGATAGATCAATGGAACAGGATAGAAAGCCCAGAGATAAACCCACGCACATATGGTCACCTTATCTTTGATAAAGGAGGCACGAATGTACAGTGGAGAAAGGACAGCCTCTTCAATAAGTGGTGCTGGGAAAACTGGACAGGCACATGTAAAAGTATGAGATTAGATCACTCCCTAACACCATACACAAAAATAAGCTCAAAATGGATTAAAGACTTAAATGTAAGGCCAGGAACCATCAAACTCTTAGAGGAAAACATAGGCAGAACACTCTATGACATAAATCACAGCAAGATCCTTTTTGACCCACCTCCTAGAGTAATGGAAATAAAAACAAAAATAAACAAATGGGACCTAATGAAACTTAAAAGCTTTTGCACAACAAAGGAAACCATAAACAAGACCAAAAGACCATCCTCAGAATGGGAGAAAATATTTGCAAGTGAAGCAACTGACAAAGGATTAATCTCCAAAATTTACAAGCAGCTCATGCAGCTCAATATCAAATAAACAAACAACCCAATCCGAAAATGGGTAGAAGACCTAAATAGAAATTTCTACAAAGAAGATATACAGATTGCCAACAAACACATGAAAGAATGCTCAACATCATTAATCATTAGAGAAATGCAAATCAAAACTACAATGAGATATCATCTCACACCGGTCAGAATGGCCATCATCAAAAAATCTAGAAACAATAAATGCTGGAGAGGGTGTGGAGAAAAGGGAACACTCTTGCACTGCTGATGGGAATGTGAATTGGTACAGCCACTATGGAGAACAGTATGGAGTTTCCTTAAGAAACTACAAATAGAACTACCATATGACCCAGTAATCCCATTACTGGGCATATACCCTGAGAAAACCATAATTCAAAAAGAGTCATGTACCAAAATGTTCATTGCAGCTCTATTTACAATAGCCAGGACATGGAAGTAACCTTAGTGTCCATCGACAGATGAATGGATAAAGAAGATGTGTCACATATATACAATGGAATATTATTCAGACATAAAAAGAAACGAAACTGAGTTATTTGTAGTGAGGTGGATGGACCTAGAGTCTGTCATACAGAGTGAAGTAAGTCAGAAAGAGAAAGACAAATACCGTATGCTAACACATATATATGGAATCTAAGAAAAAAAATGTCATGAAGAACCTAGGGGTAAGACGGGAATAAAGTCACAGACCTACTAGAGAATGGACTTGAGGATATGGGGAGGGGGAAGGGTAAGCTGTGACAAAGTGAGAGAGTGGCATGGACATATATACACTACCAAACGTAAAATAGACAGTTAGTGGGAAGCAGCTGCATAGCACAGGGAGATCAACTCAGTGCTTTGTGACCACCTAAAGGGGTGGGATAGGGAGGGTGGGAGGGAGGGAGACACAAGAGGGAAGAGATATGGGAACATATGTATATGTATAACTGATTCACTTTGTTATAAAGCAGAAACTAACACACCATTGTAAAGCAATTATACTCCAATAAAGATGTAAAAAATAAAAATAAATTAAAAAAATTAAAAAATAAAAAAGTCAGGGAATATCTTTCTGAGAAAGTGACATACATGAACAGACACATGAAAACCTCAGGAAAAGCAACAAAGGCATATGGGATAGTATGTGTTAAGGTCATGAAGTGGGTCTCCGGTTTTTAATCAGTGTCTAAATTTACAAGGAAACACAGGGGAAACAAAAAGTACAGCAGCAGGGAGCCAAAGCTGCAGGAGTACAAAATCTGAATAGCCTATGTATTATCTTGGACATATGGACATGCGTCAAACAAAATATTGATAATACCCCTGTAGACATCTAGAAAATAGCCACAGTGAGGAAAAAGCCCGTACTTCTCATCTGAGTGAAAGAGTTAGAATAATCACAAGGCCAAGAAGTGATAAGTTATAGACTAACAGGGTCGCTTGCTGCAGCCTCACACTAGTCGATATGCTTTACCATGAAAAAGGTGGAAAAGCTTTTTGGTCCCACACTGATTTGTGTTGACAACTAAAGAGTAATCACTCTCCAGAGTCATCTTTGAATGGGAAGGACAGGTGGGCAAGCTGAAATTTCCTCCAAACGCATATGTAAGTGGTCCATGAGGAGATGGATATCCCTTTGATGGTACCTGAATTTCATAATATTTCAGTTAAGAATTGCAGCTGTGCAATGAATTTAAATTTGGAATTATATCACATATGTAATTGACAGAAGATTTGAAATACCATCTGTTATCATATTTAAACTTCAGAAATCTTCTTTAGAAATGTTCCTTTTCTCAAGGAAAGATTCTTTAATACAAATTTAGTAGAATAAAATATGAGGTGTTCCAACAGGCTGCCAGCATAATTTTTGTCCTAAAATACAACATCTGAATTTGCAAATTGTCCCAGCATTTCATTACTAAATGTTCCTAAACTCATGAAAAGTCCTTTCAACACCAATCAATAGAGCAATGAAAAAAGAGGAATTTCTCTCTGCATTCTTGTTTTTTACCTTTAAATAAGTGAATTCAATTCTAACATTTACTCATTTCTCCATATCTTTCATTTACCCTCATTGTCTATTTTCCTAAATTTCCACATGAGTTAAAGTCTCAACTCTGCCTATTTCTATATTAGCAGAAGGAGAAGGCTGACTAGGATGTATACTTATGAAAAGTTAAACAAATCTCAACTTTACCTAGTATCCTTCTTAAATGAAAATCAGTATTGCATGAATCTATACAGTTGCATACTCCTTGCTTATGATGATCAAATGCTCCTAGGCTTTATCTGTTCAACTTGCCTTCTCCCTCATTGTTTGATGATGTTGATGATGATGATGATGAAAAATTAAGTCTTTAATGTATGTCAATATTTTACAGGCATTTCTTCATCTACTCCTTACAACCATTTGAGCATTACAATCTATACAATAGGAAACTAAAGCCTAGCAAAATCAAGTTATTTGTCTAAGGTCATTCACTCATTTAGTTACTATGTAGTGAGCCCTATCATATAAGTGGTGGGGCAACCTATTCACCTTTTAGTTGTAACTGGAAATCTAACTAATCTAATCAGTCTATATTTAGGAATGGATAAAGAATATGGGTGTGTATATATATATCTATATCTATATATATATATATATATATACATATTCAAAGGTATGTATGTGTGTGTATATATAAACATTCAAAGATACAATATTTTATACCTATACTGACCAATGGTTAAAGTAATTATCCATATGTTAAGAAAAATCAAGTAGGAAATGTTTGGGTAAGTTTGTCCCTCAATCACCATAATCCCTTGACTTCTTTTCATCTGTTATTTGTTTTCCCTCCCTCCTTTGCTTCCTCCCTCCCTCTACCCTTCTCTCCCTCCCTTCCTTCCTTGCATTTATTCAGCTGTATCCTGCTTTCTTCCCCAAAAGATTTATAGCATACCTATCTGTCATATAACAGACATTAAATAAACTCCTTGCTTTTGTTTCTTAATAAGTTGTTTTCATCAGTGCATGTGGTCAATCTATGCTCTCTAAACCAGTGGTCCCCAGCCTTTATGGCCCCAGGAACCGGTTTCGTGGAAGACAATTTTCCCATGGACTTGGTGCGGGGGGGATGGTTTCAGGATGATTCAAGTGCATTACATTTATTGTGCACTTTATTTCTATTATTATTACATTGTAATATATAATGAAATAATTATACAACTCACCATAATGCAGAATCCGTGGGAGACCTGAGCTTGTTTTCACTTGACACTCACTGATAGGGTTTTCATGAGTTTGCAAGCAATTGATTTATTATGGTCTCTGTGCGGTCAAACCTCTCTGCTAATGATAATCTGTATTTGCAGCCACTCCCCAGTGCTAGCATCACTGCCTCAGCTCCACCTCAGATCATCAGGCATTAGATTCTCATAAAGAGCAGCAACCTAGATCCCTCGCATGTGCAGTTCACAGTAGGGTTCATGCTCCTATGAGAATCTAATGCCGCCACTGATCTGAGAGAACGTGAAGCTCAGGCAGTAATGCCAGTGATGGGGAGAGGCTGTAAATACAGATGAAGCTTCATGTGCTTGCCTGCCACTCACCTCCTGCTGTGCAGCCGACTTCCTAACAGGCCAAGGACAGGTACTGGTCCATGGCCCAGGGGTTGGGGACCCCTGCTCTAAACATTCATCACAGAAATAAACACTGTAAGGTTAAGGAGTGCTCCCTTTCACATCTGCCTATCCAGCAATAATATTTTTATCATATACATTGTCCAGGTCACCTTATTTTTATTTCTTCATTTTCCATCAAAGACATTTCTGTTGCTCAGCATGTAGTCTAAGTAGATGTATGAATTGACTTCATTTTAGCTACATTGTCTTTGCTGTAACCCCCTTAATGCAGTGCACCAGACCAAGTGTACACACCTCCTAATAGCTGCACTTAGCAATATTGTGCATTGGCTCACAAAGAGCAAAAGTTCATTGTGTATTCTGATCCCACTTTACCATGCTAGTCTTTGGAAAGGGCTTCCCATCCTCATGTGGACAGTTTTAGGAAGACTAAGTAACCTTACTGTTGCTGTTCAAGCACAGTCTCTGCTTTTTTCTGTTAAGAGGACGGGCTTCATCAATCCAACATGACGAAAGGCATTCAGCATCATGTTGCAGCCACTGAACTGTAGTCTGATAATTAATCTGCTTCTATTTTTGTGGTATTTTATTAGATGTCAGAACTCATTGATGTAATTCACTGTCTGGAAATTAAATTAAAACAGGAAGCTTACTTGTTTTTTTTAATCCATCTCTGTACTTGAGTAATATTTTTGTGGTTTAAGTATAATATATGTGAAGACTACATATATATGAACCATGAGAAAGGGACATATGAGAATTATTTTGATCATTTGAGGGCATTTTTATTCTTAAATATTATTTCCTTTTAATATTTCATACTATTCACATTTCAGAGTTGTCTTTCACATAAATGCAGAATTATTGCCCAAAGTCTTAATGGCTTTTTAGAACTATCACATACTCTGACACATCTTGCTTCTGTAATATGCTCACATGCCTCATGACACCTGTAGATGTCTTATATGATACTTGTACTTCACGTATTTTTACCATTGAAACACATACATAATACACATTTATGTCTGCTCACTAGAAATATTTGAATGAGAATTCTTTTGATCCTCAGGGCAACCCTATGAAGGAAGTAGTATTGTTACCCTTATTTGGCAATAAAGAAAATGAGGTTCAGGGAAGTTCCCCTAGGTCACCTAAGTTGTATGACCAAGATCTGAAGATAGAGTCTATACTCTTAATTACACAGTGCTTTAGAGTTTACCAACTTATTTTATGCCTTTTTTGTCACCTCTGTATTGTCATGAGGTCAATAAAAAGGATTGTAAGTAGTATCATCATTATTTTATAGCTTTGAAACTGAACCTCAGAGAGGCTATGTGTCTTGTCCAAGGTCACACAGTAATAAATAGTCAAGGTTCAAACTCAAGGCTTCTGACTTTAACTCCTTTCACTATATCATGCTGCCTTTATTGTTCACATAAATCAATCAAATTGCTATTTCACACCATGAAGGAATAACAACTATTAGTACATCATTTATATAGATTCATTTTTCTCCATGCCCAGACTAAAGCAAGTCTATCTGGTTCATTGTTTTTAAAAAATATACTCATAGACATACATCAGAGCATATCTGGTAAGTTTGAGGACTTGGGGGTTGATCAAGGAAGAGGCAGAGCCATGAGACGCAGTAACACACAACGTGCTTTATTGGACAGCATGAGAGTTGCTTAAGAGGGGAAGTTCCTCCCAACTACAGACCTTCCAGAGACAGCAGCACCGGCCACCACTCAGAAGGGGAATAGGGCAAGGGACCTCATGGGGCAGGAGAAACTGGAGAGGGGATTTATGTGTCTAGATGATGTTGCTCAGCACCAAGGGGCAGAGTCTCTGGGTCAGAGAACTCCAAAGGGCAAGAGAGTTGGAGGTCTCTCATAGCTAGAGTCTGTCTTACCTATAGTTAGTAGATGTTAGGTGCAGTTTCATGGGTACGTAAAGTAGGCAGGCTCTAAATGGCTAAAAATATGCTTATTGGGGATATATTTAAAGCAACTGAGCTTCCATCACGTGAGCAAAACAAGAAGATACCACATCTGAACTAGCAAGCTGGCTCTCCCTACCAGACACTGAATTTGCCAGTGCCTTGATCTTGGACCTTCCAGCCTCCAGAATGAGACATCAGTTTTTTTTCCTGCCTTTGGACTTGAACTGAAATATCAGCTCTCCTGGGTCTCCAACCTGCCGAGTAGATTGTGGGACTTCTCAGCCTTCATAACTTGCTGTAGCACTGAGCACTGAGCCCCCTGAGGTGAGAAAGGATTGTGTGGCACTGATATGGTTTGAGGATCACCTACAAGGCTCCCCTGTCCCAATATATTTATCCTCAGGATCCCTTCCAGGATGCCACATTACAGTTGACTGTCCTGTCTTCTTGGGCTTCTCTTGGCTGTGACAGTTTCTCAGGCTTTCCTTGTTTTTGAAGATCTTGACATTTTGGAAGAGTACTGGTCAGAAGGAGCTCAAGATGGCAGAGTAGAAGGACCTGGGCACATCCCTTCTTACAGAAACACCAAAACTGCAACTAAACAACCATCAACAGAAAAACACTGGAACCTACCAAAAAAGATACCCTACATCCAAAGACAAAGAAGAAGCCACAAGGAGATGGTAGGAGAGGCGCAATCACGATAAGAGCAAATCCTATACCCACTAGGCGGGCAACCCACGGACTGGAGAGCAATTGTACCACAGAGGCCCTCCCACAGGAGAGAAAGTCCTGAGCCCTGTCAGGCTTCCCATTCTGGGGGTCTAGCAACGGGAGGAGGAGCCCCCAGAGAATCTGGCTTTGAAAGCCAGCAGGGTTTAATCACAGGAAATCCATGGGACTGGGGGAAACAGAGACTCTACTCTTGGAGGGCGCACACAAGGTCCTGTGTGCACCAAAACCCAGGGGGAAGAAAAGCAGTGACCCCATAAGAGACTGGGCCAGACCTACCTGCTAGCATTGGAGGGTCTCCTGCAGAGGCAGTGGGTGGCTGTGGCTCACTGTGGGGACAAAGACACTGGCAGCAGCATTTCTGGGGAGTATTCATTGGCATGAGCCCTCCCAGAAGCTACCATTAGCCCCACCCAACAGCCTGTAGGCGCCAGTGCTGGGACACCTCAGGCCAAACAACCAACAAGGAGGGAACACAGCCCCATCCATCAGCTGACAGTCTGCTTAAAGTTTTCTTGAGCATGGCCCTGCCCATCAGTGGATCAGACAAGACCCACCTCCACCCACCAGTGGAGTCCCTCCCAGCCTTATCCACCCAAGGGCAGAGAGCAGAAGCAAGAAGTACAACCCTGCAACCTGCGGAACTAAAACCACAATCACAGAAAGTTAGACAAAATGAAATGGCAAAGGAATAAGTCCCAGAGGAAGGAACAAGATGAAACCCCAGAAGAACAACTAAGTGAAGTCTAGATAGGCAACCTACCAGAAAAAGAACTCAGAATAACGATAGTGAAGATGAGCCAAGATCTCTGAAAAAGAATGGAGACAAGGATCGAGAAGATGCAAGAATTGTTTAACAAAGACCTAGAAGAACTAAAGAACAAACAAACAGAGATGAACAATACTTAACTGAAATGAAAAATACACTGGAAGGAATCAATAGCAGAATAACTGAGGCAGAAGAACAAATAAGTGATCTGGAAGACAGAATGGTGGAAATCACTGCCACAGAATGGAATAAAGGAAAAAGAATGAAAACAAGTGAAGACAGTCTAAGAGACTTCTGGGACCATATTAAATGCACCAACATTAGCATTATAGGGGTCCCAGAAGGAGAAAGAGAGAAAGGACCTGAGAAAATATTTGAAGAGATAATAGCTGAAAACTTCCCTAACATGGGAAAGGAAACAGTCACCCAAGTCACCAAGCAGAGAGTCCCAGGAGGATAAACCCAAGGGGGAACACATCAGACACATAGAAAAGCAACTGAATGTATGAGAATTTGATTGATGCCAGCTAACTATCCTAGCCTGCTATGAAGTGAACATAGAAGCCCTTGTTACACTAATTCGTACACAGATGCCATCTTTGGGTCATTTACATAATAATATACAAATCTCCACTCTAAAGACTGAATGTTAATTAATTTGTGCTGTGGAAAAGAATAATAGTTAAACACATGAGTTTTACTCCTGTTTATATATATTTTTTTTAAATTAATTAATTTATTTGTTTTTGGCTGTGTTGGGTCTTCGTTTCTGTGCGAGGGCTTTCTCTAGTTGTGGCAAGCGGGGGCCCCTCTTCATCGCGGTGCTCGGGCCTCTCACTATCGCGGCCTCTCCCGTTGCGAAGCACAGGCTCCAGACGCGCAGGCTCAGTAATTGTGGCTCACGGGCCCAGTTGCTCCGTGGCACGTGGGATCTTCCCAGACCAGGGCTCGAACCCGTGTCCCCTGCATCGGCAGGCAGATTCTCAACCACTGCGCCACCAGGGAAGCCCACTCCTGTTTATATTTTTAACAAACAAGCTCATATGTCCTGCTCTGATTTAAGACTTCGAGTAGAAAGAAATAAATACCTGGGTTTGGCAAGCTTTGTAATTTCTATCACCAACCTCAATAGCACTAGAAATCATGGCATACATTTTTGGTTTAACAAACTGAGGAGTAAACTGAAGAACAATTTTGGATTTTGTCATTTCTATGTATCATAGTCTCCATTGTGTTTTCAGCATTCTCCCAGACGGAGTAGAGATTGTGGACTAAGTTCTAGCTGCTAGCTAATTTTAGCAAACTGCCAACCCCTTAAAAATATCCATAAAATACCCTGACTACTGAGAACTCAAGAATGTCTGTAAAATCACTGGAGTTTAAATGAAAACTCCCTAGTCCCAGGTTTCAATCAGCATTCATAGCCTGGGAGTTTGCCCAGAATTTGAAGCATATTTACTTAAATATTCACACAAAACTTTAGGATTAAAAGGCATAAACGATAATGTTAGGCCAATTCCTTCAATTTATAGATGGGAGTTAATGATGTCCCAAGATCGCAATGGTAGATGGCAGCCAATGATAGAAGTCAGGAGTCTTGAATTCAAAATGAGCTAGAGTTCTACAATGCGTTCTACTATTTATGTGATAAATCTTTCACAGTTGATCTTTGACCAGAGGACGAATATACAGAAGGTAGTATGAGACGTAACACCATGTGTTCTTTTAGAACGTTCATTCTTGTCAGATGGGGCTCCATGTAATTTAAAGACATAAAATAACTTTGATTCACTGACTGTGATATCTGAATACTGCTAACAGAGGAACTTACTATTTTCATTGAAAGAGTTAAGCTGTTTCTCTAGCAGACTCACAGATATAGAGAATAAACTAGTGGTTACCAGTGTGGGGGTGGGGAAGGGCAATATAGGGGTTGGGGAGTGGGAGATATAAACTACTGGGTGTAACATAGGCTCAAGGATGTATTGTACAACATGGAGAATATAACCAATATTTTGTAATAACTGTAAATGGAAAGTAACCTTTAAAAATTGTATTAAAAAATTTTTTTAAAAAGGTAAGCTGTTTCTCTTATCAAAGATATCATAGATCTGATGATTGGATTTGTCCAAAAGACCTGGAATTCTTTAACCCCAGTTTTTTCTTTTTTTATGTGTATATATAAATTTATTTATTTATTTTTGGCTGAGTTGGGTCTTCATTGCTGTGTGCGGGCTTTCTCTAGTTGCAGTGAGTGGGGGCTACTCTTCGTTGCAGTGCCAAAGGCTTCTCATTGAGGTGGCTTCTCTTGTTGTGGAGCAAGGGCTCTAGGCACATGGGCTTCAGTAGTTCTGGCATGTGGGCTCAGTAGTTGTGGCTCGCAGGCTCTAGAGCACAGGCTCAGTAGTTGTGGTGCACTGGCTTAGTTGCTCCGCGGCATGTGGGATCTTCCCAGACCAGGGCTCGAAGCCATGTTCCCTGCATTGGCAGGAGGGTTCTTAACCACTGTGCCACCAGGGAAGTCTCCCAGTTTGTTCTTAATTTATTTTTAATAAGTGTAGTTAATAACTGCAAATTTATAAGGAAAAGCTATTACTGACTAAAACATTTCCTATGCTAGAGTGGTAGAGGGATGAAGGATTTCTATTTGCTGAGTATTATCACCATCAGATTCTATCACAATGTGACAACAATCATTCTGTTCAAAGAACAGAACCTTCATTCTGTTCAAAGAAGCTAGGGGTTATCATACATGGAATGAGGAAAGTCAAAGCAGCTTAGGGGGATTCATTATTCATGTTCATAGAACCTTTATTAAAACACTTCCAGAGATATAATTCCATCTTTCAATAATTAGGAATGTATGCAGTATATAAGGCATCACTTGACTAGTTGGTAATCCATAAATATTTATGCTGATTGATGAACCTGCCATTTTAGAGAAATAAAAATTAATCCAAAATTATGTTTATGGACTAAATCATTACATAAAACTTAAAATAATGACCACATTAAACTTGAACTTCTTTGTCTAAATGCCTTTATTCAGAAGAAGATAAAAGAAGAAGATAAGGAGGAGGTGGAGAAATGTACACTGAAGAGAAATGCAGACCAGGTATCGAAAGATCTGGGTCCTGGTCCTGATGCCAGGGCTTATTAACAGTGCAAATGTGAATGAGTCAATATCTTCTCAGAGCGTCGGTTTCTAGGCTGCCTCTCTCTCTGGGGTGCTGTAGGTGAGCATGCTTGGGAAATATAATGGGTCTTCGAGCAGAGAGAACTGCATGTATGCGATCACTGAGGGAAGTCTGACTGCTGTACAGATTTGCCTGAAATGATCTTTACCTCAGGTTTTTGCATGTTTCACATTGTGGGGGAATGATGAGTCTGGTCACACCAGATGAGCTTGCCCCAAGATCTGGAAAAAAATTGCTGCCTTTCATACAGCCCCATGGAAACAACAGTCTTCTATACAGAAATACAATTAAGCAAGCGAAAAACCTCCACAGACAATTAGGATACATGAATCACCTCCTTCCCTGACCTCTGCCCAGAGCTGGGAACCACTGACTTAGATGAAGTCTACTTATGGTTAAGTGCAGCTACAAGAGTGGAGAGTTAATTATCTGGAGTACCTTCTGGATAAAATAATTGATAAGGTCCTTGGAGTTGTTGTTCAAGACATACTATATGCAGTTAGAAGAATTCATAGTAGCAGTAGTCTCCATTTACATAACACCTAATAGAATAAAAAGTACTAATAAAAATAAACTAATAAAAATAGAAGAAGAGTTCATTTCAAAATTCTAAGAATCGTTAACATTTTTATTAAAATAACTGGCTCCAAATTACCATGGCCATTTCTAATTAAAGTTCTTTCAAATGTATTTCATCTAATATAACCTGTTTACCAAAAACTTTAGAAAAGTGTTGAAAATTTGAGTTTTTATTGCATGCTTACAGTTCCTGCAAATTCAGTAGGTCTAAGATACAATTTTGACCTTTCCTTAAAGCATACATATTTTCAAATGATCTGAGAGCAAATCCAAAGCTTAAGAAAGAAGAAAATGTAATGAATCTCTTAAATGAAAGAGTCCTTTCCTCATTCAATCAGCAAAGACTCCTTTTTGGTCTTTTGTAACCATTTTGGAAGTCTAGTTGACTAGCCAGGGTTAGCACAGTTCCACCCATTTTGATGTTTCCTCTCTAAATTCAAGACAAAGGCAGCAAAAGGTTGTGGCTGCATATCACACAGCATGAAATGGAGCCCAGCAGAGTGGTCTAGTCACCACAAGCAGCCGGCACACACCAAATTGAAAGTGAGTAATGCATGTTCCACCAACTAGATAGCCTAATTAAATAACAGTGGGTTATTGCTAATTAGTATGTGACTTACGTAGATAGAAGCACTTAGACTTGTCAAATGTTAAAAAGAACACTGAAAAAGATCAAAGTTCTCTCATTTCAGTGATCTATAAAAATGATGCATCAGAAAGTTGGGGTTTTTTGCCATCATTTGTCTAGCCAAAACACACTGAAAAACTTTTCTCTTTCTAAAACTGATTTCCTCCTTCTATTTAAGGAATAATGTTACTTTTGATGTTGTGAAAGGCTATAAATACTAAAATGAAGCAATATTTTGAAGTGTGCATAGGGGGATAGTGCAGTTCCTATTATTCATTTAAACCCCAGCATATTTGAAATCTAGCCACTACTGATCAGCTGGACACAGTTGGTTCTCACTTCTTACATGTTTATTTTCTGTATATTTAGAAAGCTCTGGTTTCAACCAAAGCCCCTCTATTTAGGCAGTCAGAGTATGCGAATCTACTGTCCATGAAATTCACTGTCCTAGGGGGCTAAGGAGGGGCCGGTAGCATCTGAGAGCTGCTTTTAGAAATTGTGTAAGACTTGCTTCCACAACTGTGAGATTTGGGAGGTTTTTTTTTTTTTTGGCGTCTGTAGAAAAAAATACCATCTGTCTCCTCATTACCCTTAAAAAAAAAAAGAGAAAGAAAGGAAAAGAAAAGCTTGACATGGCATACTGATGCCAACCTTTACTTTCAATTATTTATCATCTAAAAAGAACACACACGCAGAAGGTTTCATGAATAATGCTTTCCCCTTTTGTGAAAAGTGTAGGTGGAAATACTTACATGGGCAGATGAGATCGATGCCCATTTTTACTAAACGTTATTTTTTCATAACCTCACCAAACAAACCAACTAAATACCTTTCCTGTCTCCTTGGTGATAGTGACACATGTGCTGCCTTAAAACAAAAACCCATAAACAAAAGATTGCACTCTAAAATCACAACACATTCGCCTGAAAGAGGCTTGCGGATGGAAGGGCTATTGCATAATTTATCAGTGTGTGGCCTGAATACCACCCTCCTCGGAGTGGATGCTTCCTGGGTCTCACTCCACACCTCTGGGAACCTGCATTTTTGACGAGCACTCCCAGGTGATACTGATAACGACCTAAATTATGAGGGTGGTTGTGGTGTTTACCATCCAGAGAGGAAGAGCCCCTCTGGACATTCCTCTCATCCACACACCTTCAGACATTTTGCTCACCATTCACCTCCCTCTTCACCCCCATGAGCTCTGAGGAGAAGAAAGAAAACTGATTTTCAACTCTGGCTAAAGAGCAAAGGGAAGCATGGTGTTGTTTCCCATCTAGGTCAAAATAGTCGTTGATTGAAGTGTAGACTAATGGAGTGAAGGCCCTAGAGAAAAAAAAAATTGGACATTCCAAAAATAGTCATTAAGTTAGGAGGACAAAAGTCGAAGAGGGAACCATTCCTGGGGCAGAGGAACAGAGGGAACGAGGGGAGACTGCTGTGTCTGTCGGGGTGGTCCTGTGCCCCCTGGGAAGTGCGCTGAGTGGAATTCCCGAAACTAGATCTGGAGGAGATGTTTGCTAAAGGAAATCACCCTTGCTAGCTTGAGGCCAGGAGGAAATAACTGCACACATACTGCTGTCTGGACAGCTGGCTGCCCTTTAAGGTAAAGGAAAAATAGCAACAAATGCTCCTGAAGAGTACCAGGTAGGGAAGCAGAGGTGGCCAGCAGTAGTGGTCATCAGAAAGCAAAGTAGCTTAATCAGGCTCTAGGGAGGCAGAACGCAGTCAACCCAGCCCACCAACAACAGAAGGGAGGGGGGCGCTAGTGCTAGCAATCTAGCTAGTGGGGGCACCCACGGATTAGCGGCTCATGACTGAGTATTTTTGTTCTATCACTTTTCAAGTAGAGATTGCAGCTTTGCAGTATTTCTAAGCCAAGTGGGCTTCTATAATTAAACTGGTCCCCTCGCCCCTCAAAAAACCTCTACATTCTGTTTTTTAAACCCCATTATATATAAATGAGTTGTATAATTTTATTGGGGCTTTTCTGTTGTTTTGTCATTTTTACTTGGATATAGCAAATAAACCTCAGTTACAGTGTGTATTGAACAGACTCTTGGAGGTTAACTTAGGAATATATCACTACTTACTTTATTGGTTCTGTCAGAAAAATGCATTTTGAGTTCCAAAGGAGTAATTTAAAAACAAAATTTTGGAACAGTACATATGGGTAATTGAAAACTTCCTGTACAACTAAGTTCAGGCAATAGATCTCCTGAATAGATATCTTTGGTGCAAGTGTTTATCCATAGTGCCCTCTAGCTGCTTTAATTGTCATTTCAACACAGATAAACCAAAAAAAAAAAGAGTCCTCTGAGCAAATGCTCCGAGAACAAAGTTCCATATTTGAAATGACTGTATATTAAAAGTCTCAGAACTATACAATCTAAGAAGTTCATATCTGGGAAATACTAGTAAATATCATTGAGTTTATTATACAGTCAAAATTTAATCACTGCTCACTTGGGCATGACACAAAAATATGTTATTTGAGGAATCAATCTAGGCCTCCCTTGGTTTTGTTCTTTTTAATTAAGGACATCTGTATGGACACAATAATGAGCAATTTAAGACAGCCTTTTTTCTGATTTGAATTTTCTATTTTCTTTTTGTTTTTTGAAGTCCAGCTTCCCCTCTTCCAGACGATGCACTATTCCTGGACAGATCTTATAGCTAGTAACCGAGTGATAACAGCCAGTGGGAGAAAATAATGTTTTCCATGGTAACTTCATCATCTGTGTCTGAAATCTCAAATCTTTGATTTATACATTATTACTGCAGTCACCCAATTTGTTTTTTCTGTACTAAGTTTCTAAGGTTTTTCATGATGCCCCTCAACAAATAAAACCTCCAAAGTGAAGTTAATAATAGAAATTATGGCAGGCTTTGTGCTGTTCTCAGGCTAAACGCAAGATAATTCACCTTAAGCTTAATTATATTATATTATTTTCACATACTTATCACAGTATTTTACAAAACATGGGGGAAAAACAACACAACAAACACAGTTTCTCAAGAAAGATCACAGTAAGGAGAACAAAGAAAATGAAGAAAGAAAGAAAAGAGCCAACATAAAAGCACAACATTAAAGAAAGAAAAAATAATAGTAACCAAGAAATGGAAATACAAGTGTCCATTTTCTTTGCAACATCTAGGTGATTAATCATAAAGTTTCAAAAGATAAACAACCCGTGGTAATGAGTAGTGTATCATAGCTTTTGATCATGCATTGAGCTACTTATACCTACCAAATCATATAAGGTTAGGAAGTTGGCTATAACATAGTACAGGGGTTTCCAGAGTACTCTCCCAGAACCAGCATCAGCATCACCTGGGAACCCGCTAGAAATTCTCAGGCCCCACCCTAGACCTTCTGAATCTGAACATCTAGGTCTTCTTCACACGTCTTGCAGGTGATTCTGCTGCACACTACAGTCTGAGATCCATTGTGATGGATCAAATATTGACCTTAATTGGAAGCAGAATTCAGAAAACCTGTGATCGGGTTCTGTGATGATTCTGAGCAGTCTGATCTTAGGCATCAGTTTCCTCATCTTTGAAAAGAAGACCGTAATACCCACCTGATACAGGGTGGGTAGTTATAATAAATGCAGGTCCTCAATGGCCCAGGTCTAAGGTCTTCTGTCCACCTTTCTTATTTTCTCATCCTTTCATCCTTCCCATCTCATCTGACTTGTGGACGGAACATGTCCATACCACTGTCAGAGGCAAGGATGGAAAGGATTTTGTTATTCTCTGCATCAGAGTTCCCACTGGAACTCTGTAAGGTTGCCTGGCCCTTCCACCTGCCTTGGCCTATCAACCTGCAACATTTTCTGCTCTATGGCCGCTGTGCTCTAGGAATGAAGAGGCTACTGAGCATGGCATCTCACCTCCCTGGCTGTACACAATGATCAAGACACAGAACTTCCCTTCCCTAAGGTCCCCAAATGTGTCTGAGGAGACAGTTTTTCTCCCTGTGCCACTTCCCTGCAAAGCTTGCTGGGTATTCTCAGTAGCCATCAGCAGCAGGTGTCTTACTCTCTTACTTCCAGTGATGGTTAGTTTTATGAGCCACTTGAATAACCCGGTTATTCACACACTATTCTAGGCATTGCTGTGAAGGTATTTTGTAAGTGTGGTTAACATCGACAATCAGCTGACTCTAAGTAAAGGAGATTAGTCTCAGTAATGTATGGTGGCCTCATCTAATCCACTGAAAGGCCTTAAATGCAAAATTGAGATTTTGCTGAAGAAGAATAAATTCTACTTCATGACAGCAGCATCAGCGCTTGCCTAAGAGTTTCCAGCCTGCCGACCTACTGTACAGATTTCATACTTGCCAGCCCTCACAATCACATGAGCCAATTCCTTGGATCATTTTGTGTGTGTGTGTGTGTGTGTGTGTGTGTGTGTGTGTGTGTGTGTGTGTGTGTGTGTGTGTGTGTGTGTGTGTGTGTATTCGTTCCATCCCCTACTGGTTCTGTTTCTATGGAGAACCCTGACTAATATATTTCTCCTCCTACTCTCCCTTCTTTAAACCAAAGAATTTTTATTTTAATATTTCAGAATAGCATCCCATTACATATAAATTATAAGCTGATTCAGTTCTCCTAATCACTGTATGGGATAGATACTTTTATCCTCATTTTGCAGATAAGGGAATGCAGGCTTAGAGAGGTGAAATAATTTGCTAAAGGACAGTCAGCAAGCAAGTGGTTAAGCAGGTGCTGGCTAATCTCCAAATCGTTGGTCTTGCCCATTCATTGATACACTCTAAAATTAGTCTTTCTAAAGGCTGTCACTTGGCTTAATTTCATCTATCAACTTGACTGGATTATGGGGTGCTCAGATTAAACATTATTTCTTGATATGTCTGTGGGGTTGTTTCCAGATGACACTAGCATCTGAACTGGTGAACTGAGTACAGCAAATGGCCCTCCCCAATGTGGGTGGACATCATCCAATCTGTTGAGGGCCTGAATAGAACAATAAAAGGCAGGCGAAGGGAGAATTTGTTCTCTCAGCCTAACTACTCCAGCTGGGATATCAGGCTGCTGCCCTTGGACTGAGCCTTGTGCCATCAGCCCTCCTGGTTCTCAGGTCTTTGGACTAGGACTGGAATTTAGACAGAAGGCTTTCCAGCTTATAGATGGTAGATCATAAAACTTCCCAGTCTCCTAATTACATTAGCCTATTCCTTAGAATAAATCTCATTTTTTACATATATATAATTTTTCTCATATATATTATATATAGTTTTCATATATAGATTTCCTATTGGTTCTGTTTCTTTGAAGAATCCCTACTAATATAGCACACCTACATGCTAACACATCTGCAATAACACCATGGCTCCCACAGACATGCTTCTTCAACTTTCCCATTCAGCCTTGCTTGTGATCAGCTAGTTTCCACAACCAGACTTTGCCTTTGTTTTCTAATGCATTTCAGTTCTTTGGCTGAATCTAGAGATCTCCATTGACAGCTATACTCTTGGCTGGAGATCTGACAACATTTCCAGTCCTTGCCTTTCCCTCTGCCAATGTCTAGATTACCTTGTCTCTGTAATTCTTAAGCAGTAATTTAGTTTGGCCAAGTGCCCACCTCCAATCCAACCAAATACAGCCAATGGAATATGGTTAAATGAGAACGTGGTTGCTTCTACAGCAACCATGCAGGCAGTGGAGGACCAGACACAGGAGACAAGATGATGCTAAGCAGAAAATCCCATAGATATCCACTAAATTTATATTTTTAAATCACTTAAATATAAAAATAATGTTTACAAAAAGTTTAATAATATGTTTCAGTGAAAATGGATATATCAAATTTGAGTAAAAATGGATATAAAACTGCATATAGAGTGCAATCTAAACTTTAGAAAATAATATATACTAAAATCATTGTAAGAAAATGCACTAAAATATTAACAGTGTTTTTCATGGGTAAAAGAATCAAATAATTTTCATTTTCATAAAAATGTTTTACTGTATTACATTTTTTTCTTAAACAGGCTTATATTATTACTTATATAATCAGAGGGGAAACAATAAAAGATTTCTGTTGTTATTATTGTTGTTTTAATACTTGTTTCAGACTAAATCCTGCAATACCTGAGACTCAGGTTCATACCCAGCTCAGTTTATAACCCTAGTAACAACCCTTGAGCCTGAGACAGAAGTTTTATAAACTCTTTTGTGACTTCTATGGGATTTGTGAAAGTTGTCTTATGTGCTTATTTAAAGACAGAGCTGCAAGAGGAAGTTTTCAGAGATGACCCATTAAAATCACATAGGCTGCTAATTTCATAATCTGGCGGTTTATCATATTATCATTATTGTTTCTGTGATGTTTGAGTTAATAGTCTACTTTGTTATAGCCTGTGACCTCTGATCATTCAGTATTCTACAGATCATACGAAGTCCAGATCACTAGCTAGACTAGCTAATGAGAAGACAACTAACTACTCTGGGGATGCTTTCATCTTTGAGGGCTATTCTAGCTCTCCAAAGAGTATGGGAAAATAGTTTCAATTTATCTGGTAACAGTAATGTCATTTCCTGTGTAAACACTAAGGCATCTAAAAGGGCCTTTGGAAGATACCAGTTTTTGCAAAAGGTATCTAGTTGGGGGTCGGGGGGAGGCGGAGGGAACCTTATAGGCTTCAGAGTCAAAGTTGAGGTTAAAGGCCAATTTTGCAAGCTGTGTGACCTTCAGCAAATTCCTTAATTTCTGACGCCTCAAATTTCTCACCTGTAACAAAGATGCTGCTTCTAACATACAACAGGATTGCTGTATGGACTAAATGAGCTAACACTTGCAGTGTACGCATGATGGGCCTGGCACACACTAGGCATGAATCAAAAGTCCATTTTTCTCCTTCAACCCCCATCCTAACCCCTCTCCTCCTCTCCTCTCCCAAGCCCAGCAAAGGCCACGTTTGAACAACCGTGTGCCAGGTAAGTAAACACAAAATGTGATTTCCCTTGAACATATATATTCACTCTAACGAAGGGATAATAGAAACCTTTCAATTACTGAAAAGGAAAAGGAGCATTGAAATGTACTACTAGATAAAAAAGAAAGAAAAATACAAAATGCCAAGACCATGTAGCTCTTCCCAATCTCCAAAATCCTGGACTTTACTACTGTTTTGTTGCTGTTGTTTATGTGTATGCTTGTCTGCTTGCTTTCCAAGCTCTAATCCTGGAAAATAATAAAACTTAATGATTATACAAAAGTTACTCTATGGAAAGAATTTTTATACATCATTAAACGCTAAATTAAAAATGACCTAGTAAGCTCTCTTTTGTTATAATGAGAAATAGGAATATTAGAAGATAAAGATATATCAAGTCTGTTGAATCATGATATTCCACTGTAACTAAATATTTTGAGGGGTCTATTATTAATAAACACACCTCTGTTCCTCAGAGATACAGCTCATTACCTGACTCTGACTAGAGAAAGGATAGAAATACCAGTGATTCTTGACTTTTGTAACACTATGGGGCCTTTTGGGAATAAAATGGTCTCTCTCCTCAGAGAAAGAGAAATGCATTAACAAACTTTTGTACTTTTTTAATTTCCAGGAGTAATCCCATCCAGAACTCCTATTCATAGAAGTCCCAATAGACTCGGGTTCATCCCTGGCTTAGATTAAGAATATCTAAATAGGGCTTCCCTGGTGGCGCGGTGGTTGAGAATTTGCCTGCTGATGCAGGGGACGCGGGTTTGTGCCCGGGTCCGGGAGGATCCCACATGCCGCGGAGCGGCTGGGCCGCTGAACCTGCGCGTCCGGAGCCTGTGCTCCGCAACGGGAGAGGCCACAACAGTGAGAGGCCCGCGTACCGCAAAAAAAAAAAAAAAAAAAAGAATATCTAAATATTCTACATTAACATCTCCATTGTCATGAAAAAATACAACAAATCAAACGTTCTCATGATAAAACTAGAGTTTTAAAAGAAAAAAATTTCTTAACTATAGGTATTTTGAAGAGAATTTCACATACATAATTCTATAAATGTTCTGAGACATAAATATATCCATACATATAGTAATTTATGCTTTCATTTCCCTTCCATTTTCTCCTCAGACCTTTCACCCCTTCCAACTTCTTCAGGGCTCCTTGCTCAATCCCAAATCCTTAACATAAGTTTCAGTGTATATACCAAGTATATATGTGTTCCCCATCATCAGGCTTAGGAAGACAGCTTACATCTCCTTAGTCTATCTCTCAAAAGAGTTAAGAATAGGTTTAATTGAGCTGAGGTATATAATAGTAATAGATATCATTATAATATCCATTGTATAGATGTGTAATGTCTTACAGCTAAATTGGGATTACATTCTGGCACAAAAGCTACAGTTTGAGTAACTGATGCCCTAAAGTTTTATTTGAATGCCTTTTACTCCAGAAAGAAAAATATTCTAGCTCAAGTACTTCCATCTCTGTGCTCCTTTCTCTGCCTTCTTAGTCAGGGACAGTCTCCCATTTCTGTAACTTTTATCACACTATTTTTCTGAAGGAATTATTTAACAGTTCCACACTGTTGTCTATTATTATTCATTCAACATGCATTTACTGAATATCTACCATGTGCCAAGAATTGGACTCTGGGGAAAGACCAGCAAATAAGACATGGTCCCTGATCTCAAGGCTCTTGAATTTAGAGGTGGAGAGTGAAAAAATGTTATCGTAACCCCATGTGGTAAGTAGATAGGAATGTAGGAATAAAAGTCTTTGAGAACACCTTAGGGATCAAATTACTTCTTGGTGAAGGTGTATAAACTGAACTTGACAGAAGAGTAGAACAAAGCCTTAGTAAAGGAAGTAAAATAGGGTCAGATGATGGGAAGTGTACCACAGCTCAGGCAAGGAGTGGAATGGGAGCTCAGGCCAGACCTGGAGACCTGCAGACCTGAGACAGCATGCAGAGCTGCCACATTGTCTAAATTTCAGGATGTGGAATTATAAGTTAGAGGACAGGTGTAGTATAAATAAGCCTGAAGAAGCAGTCAGGGGCTGGATCAACAAGGGCGTTATCAGTCATATAAACCAGTTCATACTGAAGTACATGCAGAGCAATGACTTTTAAGATGGTGATTAACATGCTCAGATTTGTATTTTAAATTCTCTTTTCTTTCGATGTGGGAAAATGGACTGCAAAGGCAGAGGCTGGAAACAGGGAGACCAGTGTGGAGGCTACTGCAGTAACTCAAGTAAGAAGTGATAATGGGCTGATCTAAGGCAATGAGATGGGGAACAAATAAATAAATAAGTAACTTTCTCTCTCTCTCTCTCTCATCTCGTCCATAGAGAATAATAAGAACTGACATTTATTGAACACTTACTACGTAGCAGGTTCTCTCCTAAAAGTTTTATGTTTGACTCATTTTGTCCTCAAAACAATTCCTCATTATATAGATGAGGAATTTGAGGTTCAGAAATTAACTTGGCCAAGGTTCTCAAGATCAGAGACATTACCTTATATTTCGTTCATTATATAATATATATAAAAGAAATATATATAAAAATATATATGGTGCCCAATAAATATTTGTGCATTGGTTATTACAATTATTCACCAGTGGAACAAAGTCTCTTGGAAAGAGATGTTTCCATCTCCCAAAGTGCTCAAGCAGAGACTGTGTGATGACTTGTCAAGAATGCTTTGGAACAAAATCCTGCATTTTGTGTAAGCTTCCAGAAAATTTTAAAGCCCCTAATAACACTAACAGTTCAATGACTGTATGATTCAGTGAGTTTAAAGGACGAATACCTGCTAATTAATAGAAAAATCCCTGAGCTTGTAAGAATCTCCATTAGTAAGAAAATTACCACTAATCTCAACCACACTTACAGTCACCATGTTCTCTTCTGGCTACTATTTCTGATGCCATCTTTCAGGGCTCCTTATATGACTGGACAAAAGAAAATACCTACTTATGTGCAGTAAGGACACTTCGATCACACATAGCTCTTTGGAAACTCTATCAATTGTAATAGAGAGAAAGAGATATTTCATTAAATTCCTGTTAGGTCCATTTTAATTTCCTAAAGCACTGGGCATGTAATAATATGCTAATTTTCATGGACAATGTAGCATTTTAGAGTGGAATTAGGAATATGTCTTGAGGAAAGATTGAAAATCTCTCAAGTCCGGGGACTATGCCTTTATTGCTTTTCTGCTATTAACTTGCTCTGGGACTTCAAGCAAGTCCCTTAAGCCTCTCTCAGCTTCGTTTGTACCTCATTTGTAAAATAAGGAATAATGCTTAACAACTACCTCACAGGGATACAGTGAAAAAATAATGAGCTCATATAGACAGGCAAGAGGCTTTGAGATCTCTGGATCAAAGATCCAACACATTAAATCCTAATTAATTTAAATGAATTAAAGATGTATACAAATCCTATTAATGTATACACTTCAGAGGAATGGACTGTGATATTATAAACTTTACAAAAACTTCTACAGTGTGAAGTATAAAAACATTTAAATACAAGATCATTTTCTAAATGCTCACGCCATTTATATTAAAAGGCAGAAGTGTTAAATTTCATCTTCTTCTAAAATTCCAGAGGATAGTGAAATATCTCATGATAGCATTTTTTTTTTTTTTTTTTTTTTTTGTGGTACGCGGGCCTCTCACTGTTGTGGCCTCTCCCGTTGCGGAGCACAGGCTCCGGATGTGCAGGCTCAGCGGCCATGGCTCACGGGCCCAGCCGCTCCGCGGCATGTGGGATCTTCCCTGACCGGGGCACGAACCCGTGTCCCCTGCATCGGCAGGCGGACTCTCAACCACTACGCCACCAGGGAAGCCCCATGATAGCATTTTAAAAGGAAATGCGGTTACCTTGAAGTCATTTTTGGATGATAAAATGGTTCAAAGTCTAATTTCTGAAGCTGCAAGAGAAAAGACCTCATATTTGCTTGAGCCTCAATACCTACATTTGTCTACATTTCTAATGTGGGTTTAAAGCAGGCAGAGGGTTAACAGCTGCCAGGAATGCTAGAGTTCTAGACTGAGGGGTGATGATCCAGTGCTCTAATACCCTCCATTCCAAGAACTGCCTTTAAGAGCTTTTTTTAAATCAATTTTCTTACAATTAATATTTCCTAAGGCAGATCAACTTCTACATTAGGAAATGCTGGCTTGATTTATGTACTAGGTTAAATCTTACCAAAGGGCATGTTTCCCATTTTGGAGATACAGCCTAAAATGCTATCTGAGAGCAAGTATATAATATAGTCATTGTTTCATTCAAATGTATTGCCTTTAAGGTATTCAGATATAATACAGAAATAAAAATCTTTCTTTAGGAGTCAGGAAATGCCACTGATCCTGAAGATAAAAGAGATTTTAAGATCTAAGCTCACAAATGTAAATCATTCCATGTTGTCATTTGAGGATGAAATCTTGGGCAGAAACCAAGTAATAATAATAACTGTCATCATTATTATTATTGTTATTATTACTACTACTACTACTACCTGAGAAATAGAGGAGCAGGTTCTATGGAGCCAGAATTTGCTAAAAAGAGCTTTAACATTTTAGAAGGCTTAAGCAGCTAACTGCAGAATCCCCTAACAGAGAGGACAACTGTACAGAAAAATATATATATTCAGATGAAATGAGGTCATTAATCTGATCGGAATCTTGTAAGTCAGAGCTGAAATCTCCAATACCCAAATGTTAAGCTACATTCACAGCTATCAACCATTTTTTGAAAAAGGATAGAGAAACCAGCCATGGGTAGAATAAACGGTAGAATGTGGAATAATACTGCAGTTAAAAAAAATGTAGCAGCAGAGATATTCTAGGCCTCACATTTGTAAAACCAGAACTCAATTTCAAATACAAATGAGTTATCAGGAAAGTATAACTGCAAAACTGCCAGTCAGCCTAATTCCAATTCCAGTAAGGTCTGAATCAAGAGCAGTGACTGGAAAGCAATGAAGAAAATAAACATATGCCCAAGAATAACAAATTCTGAAAATCTGTCCCAGAAATATGAAAAAAAAGTTGGAAGGAATAAAGTCGTGCCATTTGTAAATCTATTGTTAAAATATTTTATGACGACCAAATAATAAAAAATTGGATGCTACATTTTCTATCTTATTAGCACTTGTAGAAGCGTCAGTAAACACCGCAAACTGATACCATCCCTCCCTTTCCTCTTGCACCGTAAACACTGTTTATTGGAAAATGATACTTCCCGCTGAGCACCTTGCTCAGAGAGGGTCTTTGAATCCTCTTTAAAACACTGCCCCCACATAGTCACTACCTATCAACTGAAGTTGGTTCTGAGGTGACATCTATTTCCCCATGCCCAACTTAGAAATTCAATGGGGAAAAAAAGTTACTTATAAATAAAAAGTAGTGGCTTTTCATTTATGTGTTAACACTTAACAAACACTAAAATACATACAATAGTTTTGAAAAATGCCAGTTATCATTCAGGGCAACCTCTAATTGACCTCCCAACCTATCCCCCATGCAATTCCCACTGGTAACCACTGTTAAATATTTAGTGCAATTCTTTACAGAACTTCCTAAGGCATTATAATCTCTCATATTTCCTCAAGTCTAAATGTTTTCATTCTAATTTACAACAATTTAACAATAGCTTTCCTAAAGAAAAACAACAACAGCAAATGAAACACTACAATATTAACGTAGTATAATCATAAATTATAACACTGCCAAGTTTCCGTCATTAAAAATTGAAAAATATGTGACATATATGTAATTTATAAAAGTTAAACCTTGTAACTCACACTCTTCTATCTCTTGTGAAAAGTAATTCTAAACCAAGGGCTAAATAACACAAAGATATATATCTAGACCTCACGTTTGCAAATGCTGCTAGGCATCTGATATATTTTTTTAATCAACAGATGAATCTTATGTGCCCTTTTTGTGGAGAACTATTGCCACACAGTATCTTATTTTATTCTTTTATAAGAAGATATTTAACTGAAATTTTTCTATTACAATGTTTCAATTGTTCATGTTTTCCAAAGCACTAATGTCTTTTCCTAAGGCTAAGATTCTAAAAGGGTTTTAACCCAAAAGGAGGGTATTATTTTAGTTGTTACAAAATTAGAATATGGTAACAATATCTCAACAGATTGAAATTGGTGGTTTTCTATGATTAATGGCAGGTATTAAATAGAGTTAAAAACAAGATTCCACCCCATCTGCAAACACTCATATGTTTTTCTGTCAAATATAGAAATGAATATTAATTTTCAACTTCCTGGAGGAGGCCAAGAAAGACTTATAACTTGCAGATATGACAGAACCCAGAAATGGATAACACTGAATCATCAGAACAGAATGTAGGCTGATAAATGAACTCATTTTTGTTTCCAGAAGATGAATATGTATACTCACCCTAACTTTACAAAAGAGGAAATGCATGTAGTCAGCAAGCATATTAAATGTTCTAACTCATTAGTATCTAAAGTAAAACAAATTAAAATGAGATTCCATTTTTGTCCATTGGATTATTATTCTATAAACTCACCTAGGGCACACAAGACTCCCAAGAAACAAACTAACTAGAAAAATGGAGTGATATCAGTAAGACAGTGGAGTAGGAAGCCCTGAACCCTTCTTCCTCCCTCCATCACCACCAAACACAGTAATTCAGCAACAATTCCCAGAAAAATTACCTTTGTGAGACATCAAGAAACTGATTGGAAGGCTCCTACACATTGGAGAACGCAAAAGCAGACTTAATGAAGCCAGTTGGGAGATTCTGGACATCCTCTTGTCAGAGTCCTGTCCCTGGTATAGTGCCATATGATCAGGAAGAAACCCCCTAACACCCAGCTTCATTCAGGAAAGGAAAGGGATCGGTTCATGTGTCGAGCAGGGCCTCCCGAGAAAAATGGCTTCTGTCTTGACTGTTAGAGCTCTGATTCAGCACAAACTAGCCACCCAGGGGAAAACAGAGATGGTGTCTTGGGCTGGTAGGCATCATAGATCTTCCGCCTGCTAAGCACAAGTGAGTGGATGAAAAAATCCCATCTCTATTTCCCCCTAGGGAGGGAAAGAGGTGATCTGTATGTCCAATGACCTAACTTCTCTGGGACCACCTAAAGAACTAGCATCTGTCTTGCCAATCTTGGAGCTCCAATGGGGTCTGACACAGTCTAGTAGCTTGGGGGAGAATGAAGGTGACACCTTAGGCTAATAGACACCACAGATCCTCCCCCTTGCTCAACATACCAAAAGCAGATGAAAAATCCCAACTGTCAGATTCCCCTGGGGGAGGGAAAGTTGATCCATACATCCAGTGCCCTAACTTTTCCAGGAATGCCTAAATAATTAGCATTTGTCTTACCAGTTTTGAAGTTTTGACAGGTCAAGCGTCATCTAGCTGAGGGAGAACAGAGACAGCAGTTTGCACTGATAGTTGCTGTAGCTCTTCCCTCCTCCCCAGCTCACCACAGAACAAGTAGACTAAAACAAAAGCTGCCTACTTCACCCTCAAAATGGACAGAGTTCATAGAGGCCTCCAGAACTGCTGGCAAGGATGCTTTATGGGTGTCTTTTTCTGTACAAGGCTGCTCTGTGAAGACTGAAATAGGTGTCTGCTTTGTCCAGTGCACAGACACCAACACACAGATTCAAGAAAAATGAGGAATCAGGCAAAAATATCACAAGCAAAGGAATAAGGTACAGCTTCAGAAACTGACCATAGAGAACAAAAAACTTATATGATTTACTTGATAGATAATTCAAAATAACTGTCATAAAAGTAAACACTGAGGTCAAGAGAACAATGCAGGAACAAAGGGAGAATTTTAACAAAGAGGTGGAAAATATATTTTAAAGTAACCAAACAGAAATCATAGAGCTGAAGGACACAATAATTGAACTAAAAAATTCACCAGAAGGATCCAACAGCAGACTAGAGTAAGCAGAAGAAAGAATTAGTGAACTCAAAGATATATCATTGGAAATAATTAAGTCAAAGGAGCAAAGAGGAAAAAAAAAAGAATGAAAAAGAGTGAAGAAAGTTTAAGGGATTTATGGGACACCAACAGGTGAACTGTTATACACATTATTAGAGTCCTGTAATGAGAAGAGAGAAAGGACAAGAAAGCTTATTCAAAGTAATAATGGTTGAAAATGTCCCAAGTCTGGGGAAGAAAAAGAGAAACCCAAAGATATCCATACTAAGACATAATATAATCAAACTGTCAAAAGTTAAACACAAAGAGAGAATTTTGAAAGCAGCAACAGGAAAGTGACTTTGTCACATACAAGGGAACCACCATAACACTATAAGTGAATTTTTCAACAGAAACACTGCAGGCCAGTAGTGGGATAACCTATTCAAAGTGCCGAAAGAAAAACTGCCAACAAGAAATGTAAAGAATAAAAATCACATGATTGTCTTATGAGAAAAAACATTTGACAAAATTCATGATGAAAATCTTTCAGTGGGGGGACACAGTTAAGCCCATAACAGTATGGAAGGAGGAAAAAGACTGATTTTAAAATAAAATAAAACTTATGGAAATGAAAAACACAATCTAAAATTTAAACTCCAAGTGGTAGGTTAAACAGCAGAAGTTTAGTTCAAAGTTTTGAGAGGTAATTAGTGAACTGGAAAACATCTGTGGACAATATATAATATGGCACAGAGAGATAGATGGAAAAAGAAGATCTTATTCTTAAGGAGAAATAATTAAGAAGTAAAGAGAATAAGATGAAATGGTACAATTTATGTCTTATTGAAATGCCAGAAAGGATATTATGGAAATGAGGAAGAGACAATATCTACAGTGATAATAGCTGAGAATTTTCCAAAAATAACACAAGATGTTAATTCTAAAATTTGGGAATCAAAAAAAATTCTAAGCAAGATAAATGAAAAGAAATCCACACTTAGACATATTGCAGGGAAATGCAGAACTTCAAACACAAAATGATCATAAAAGCAGTAATGGAAGTAGAACAATTATTATCTAGAAAAGAATAAAAATTATATAGATGTCAAAAACAATAGATGTAATAGGACAACAGAATAATATCTTCAAAGTGCCAAAGGAAAATAACAGTCATTTGTAATTCCATATCCAGCTATACCTTCATTCAGAAAAAGAAGGCAAACAAACAAGTACATGAATTTATACCAAAAAGTTAATTATAATTACTTCTAAGTACATGAATTGTAGGTGATTTTTGTTTCTTCTTTATACTTTTTGTGTTTTAAAAACTTCTACAGTGAGCCAATGTTGCTTTTAACATCTAATATTTTAACATTAACAATTAACATTAAACAGAAGCAGCCAAGATGATGGGGTAGAAGGACCCTAAGGTCACCTCCTCTCACGAGCACACCAAAATCACAAGTAACTGCAGAACTATTGATGAAAAAGACTGGAACATACCAGAAAATATCTTCTACAACTAAAAACATAAAGAAGGAACTACAACAAGATGGGTAAGAGGGGTGGACTCAAGATATAATCAAATCCCATACACCCTGGGTAGGAGACCCACAAACTGGAGAATAATTATATTACAGAGGTTCTCCCACAGGAGTTCTGAGCCCCATGTCAGGCCTCCCAGCCCAGGGATGCAGCACTGGGAAGGGGAGTCCCCAGAGCATTTGTCTTTGAAGGCCGATGGGACTTGATTGTAGGAGCACCACATGATTGGGGGAAATAGAGACTTTACTCTTAAAGGTTGCACACAAAATCTCACATGCACCAGGACCCACAAGAAAACAGTAATTTGATAGGAGCTTGGGCCAGACCTACCTGCTGGTCTTAGAGGGTCTCCTGGGGAGGCAGGGGCTGGGACAGCTGTGATTCACCCTGGGGACACAGACCCTGGTGGTGAACATATCAGGGAGCATTCATCTGTGTGAGTCCTCCTGGAGGCTGACATCTTGGCACCAAGATCTGGCCCCACCCAACAGCCTGTAGGCTCCCATGCTGGGATGCCTCAGGCCAAACGAAAAACTGGGTGGGGACACAGCCCCACCCATCAGTAGATAGACTGCCTAAAGACTTTCTGAGCCCACAGCTGCCTCTAGACATACTCCTAGACAGAGTGCTGCCCACCAGAGGGCCAAGACCCAGCCTCACCCACCAGGGGGAAGACACCAGAAGCAAGAAAACTAGAGTCCCACAGCCTACAGACCAAGTCTGCAAATGTAGGCCAAACACTACCTTGGGACCAGCTGGCCCCTGGCCCTTGGGTGATGAGAGAGGACAGCACTGCTGGGATGCATAGGAGGTCTTCTACAGAAAGCCACTTCTACAAAGTCAAGAAACATAGCTAATCTACCACATACTTAAAAATACAAACAGCAATTTAGAGTAAATGAGGCAACAGAAAAACATGTTTCAGATAAAGGAATAAGGTAAAACCCCAGAAGAAAACCTAAGTGCCATGGAGATAGGAAGATGGTCAAAGGACTCAGGAGGAGAATTGATGAACAGAGCAAGAAATTAGTAGTTTTTAACAAAGAATTGGAAAATATAAAGAGCAAGCAAACAGAATTGAAGAATACAATAACTAAACGAAAAATACACTAGAAGAAATCAATAGTAGACTAAATAAGGCAGAAGAATGGATCAGTGAGCTGGAAGACAGTGTAGTGGAAATCACTACCACTGAACAGAAGAAAGAAAAAAGAATGAAAAGAAATGAGGACAGTTTAAGAGACCTCTGGCACAACATCAAGCATGCTAATGTTTGCATTATAGGGGTCTCAGAAGGATAAGAGAGAGATACCTAAATACATAATGCAAATATTTACTTGACATAAAAGGAGAAATTGACAGTAATACAATAGTAGTAGGGGACTTTAATACCTACTTAAATCAATGGACAGATCATCCAGACAGAAAATCAATAATAAAACATTAGCCTTAAATGACACATTAGTTGGACTTATTAGATATATACAGAATATTACAACCAAAAGTAGCAGAATACACATTCTTTTCAAATGCACATAGAACATTCTTTAGGATTAATAACATGCAAGACCACAAAAAAAGTCTCAATAAACTTAAGAAGACTGAAATTATATCAAACAACTTTTCCAACCACTATGCAATGAAACTTAAAGTCAACTACAAAAAAAAAATGGCAAAAAAATACAAACACACGGACTCTAAACAACATACTAGGAAACAATCAATGGATCACTGAGGAAATCAAAAAGAAAATCAGAAAGCACCTAGAGACAAATGAAAATGAAAACACAACATTCAAAAATCTATGGGATGCAGCAAAGGCAATTCTAAGAGGGAAGTTTATAGCAATACAGAGCTACCTCAGGAAACTAGAAAAATCTCAAACAATCTAAGCTTACATCTAAAGGAACTAGAAAAAGAAGAACAATCAAAATCCAAAGTTAGTAGAAAGAAGGGAATAATAAAGGTCAGAACAGAAATACAAGAAATAGAGACAAAATAAAATCAGAAATGAAAGAGAAGTGGCAACTGACACCACAGAAATACAAAGGATCATAAGAGATTACTATGAACAATTATATGCCAACTAATTGGACAACCTATAAGAAATGGATAAATTCCAAAAAGCATACAATCTTCTAAGACTGAATCTGGAAGAAATAGAAAATTTGAATAGACTGGTAACTAATAAAGAAATTGAATCAGTCAAAAACTCTCAAAAAACCCAGGACCAGACAGATTCAGATGACTTCTACCAAACATTTAAATAAGAGTTAAAAATTATCCTTCTCAAACTATCAGAAAAAACTGATGAGGAAGTAATGCTTCCAAACTCATTCTAAAAGGCCAGCATCCGTCTAATAACAAAATCAGATAGACACCACAGAAAAAAAAGAAAAAAAAAAAAAAAAGAAAAGAAAAGAAAGAAAGTTACAGGCCAATACATTAAAAGGATCATGCATGATGATCAAGTGGGATTTATCCCAGATGCCAGGATGGTTCAATATCTGTCAATCAATCAATGTGATACACCATATTAACAAAATGAAGAATAAAAATCATTTGTTCCTCTCAACAGATGCAGAAAAAGCTTTTGACAAAATTAAATATACTTTATGTTAAAAACTCTCAACAAAATGGGTATAGAGGGAACATAGCTCAACATAATAAAAGGCATTTATGACAAGCTTAAGGCTAACATAATACTTAACAGTGAAAAGCTGAAAGTGTTTCCTCTAGCATAAGAAACAAGACAAGGTTGACCACTCTTGCCATTTTTATTCAACATAGTATTGGAGCCCTAGCCACAGCAATCAGACAAGAAAAACCCAAAAAGGATCAAAATTGGATAGGAAGGAGTAAAACTGTCACTGCTTACAGATGACACGATACTATACATAGAAAATCCTACAGATGCCACCAAAAAACTACTAGAATTCATCAGTGAATTCAGTAAAGTTGCAGGACACAAAATTAATATGCAGAAATCTGTTGCATTTCTATACTCTAATAACAATCCATCAGAAAGAGAAATTAACAAAACAGTCAATTTACAATTGCATCAAAACCATAAAATACCTAGGAATACATGTAACTAAGGAGGTAAAAGACCTGTACTCTGAAAACTATCAGACAATGATGAAAGCAAATGAAGACAACACAAATAAATGGAAAGATATCCCATGTTCATGGTTTGGAAGAAATAATATTGTTAAAATGACCATGCTAAACAAGGCAACCTACAGATTCAATGCAATCCCTATCAAAATACCAATGGCATTTGTCACTGAGCTAGAATAAATAATTCTAAAATGTGTATAGAAAAAAACCCTTGAATAGTTAAAGCAATCTTGAGAAAGAAGAACAAATCTGGAAGCATCACACCCCTGATTTCAAACTATATTACCAAGCTTTAGTAATGAAAAACAATATGGTACTGGAACAAAAATGGTCACAAAGATCAATGGAACAGAACAGAAAATCCAGAAATAGACCCACATTCATATGGTCAATTAATCTACAGCAAAGGAGGCAAGAATATACAATGGGAGAAAGACAGCCTCTTCGGTAAATGGTGCTGGGAAAACTGTAAAGCTATATGCAAAATAATTAAATTGGACCACTTTCTTACACCATATACAAAAGTAAACTCAAAATGGATTAAAGACTTAAATGTAAGACCTAGAACCATATAACTGCTAGAAGAAAACATAGGCAGTAAGCTCTTTGATATCAATCTCAGTAATATTTTTGGTGATCTGATTCCTCAGGCAAGGGAAACAAATGAAAAAATAAACAAATGGGACTACATCAAACTAAAAACCTTTTGCATAGGGAAGGAAACCATTAAAAAATAAAAAGGCCCCCTACTGAATGGGAGAAGATATTTGCAAATGGTTTGTATGTTAAGAGATTAATATCCAAAATATACAAAGAACTCATAAAACTTAATATAAAAGAGACAATCTGATTTAAAAATGGGCAGAGGACCTTAATAGACATTTCTCCAGAAAAGACATACAGATGGCCAATAGGCACATGAAAAGATGCTCAATGTCACTACTTATCAGGGAAATGCCAATAAAATAACAATGAGATATCACCTTACACCTGTTAGAATAGCTATCATCAAAAAAACGACAAATAACAATTGTTGGCAAGGATCTGGAGAAAAGGGAACCCTCACGCACTGTTGGTGGGAATGTAAATTGGTACAGCCACTATGGATAACAGTATAGAGGTTCCTCAAAAAATGAAAAATAGAATTCCCATAGGATCCAGAAATTGCACATCTGGGTATTTACCCGAAGAAAATGAAAACACTAATTTAAAAAGATATATGCACCACTATGTTCACTGCAGCATTATTTACAATAGCCAAAATATGGAACAACCTAGATGTTCATTCACAGATGAATGGATAAAGAAGATTTGGTACACACACACACACACATACACACACTGGAATATTATTTAGCCATTAAAAATGAAATCTTACCATTTGTGGCAACACTGATGGATATAGTGTGTATTATGCTAAGTGAAATAAGTTACACAAAGAAAGACAAATACCATATGATTTCACTTTTATGTGGAATCTAAAAAATAAAACAAATGAACAAACAAAACAAAACAGACTCATAGATATGGTAAACAAACTGGTAGTCACCAGAGCAGAGGGAGTTTGGGGGTTGGGTGAAATAGGTGAAGGGGATTAAGAGGTACAAACTTCCAGTTATAAAATAAATAAGCCACAGGGATGTAATATACAGCATAAGGAATATAGTCAATAATACTCTAATAATTTTGTATAGTGACAGACAGGGACTAGACATTGTGGTGATCATATCATAGTGTATTTAAATGTCAAATCACTATGTTGTACACCTGAAACTAGCATAATATTGTACATCAACTATACTTCAATTTAAAAATGTTAAATGGATTTAATAGAAAACTGAATTGATCGTTCATGTTTAAATGATGTATAGTGAAGGGGGTTCTTTGTATTGGGTTGTTTACTGTTTGGTATAACTTTGACTGTAAATAGTAAAAGTACTTCTAATAAAAGTATAATTTCACAAAGTGAAAAAACAAAAACCTAAATAAATATTTAAATATTCATTCAAAGGCTTTTATTCTTGACCCCAAAATGACAATTTAAGACAAGAAGTGGGAGGGTGACTTGGAATTCGGGTGTAATGCAATTATAACATTGTACTAACAAAATACTATTGAACCAAAAAATTACAGAACTTTCTCTTCAAGGTGGCCACACTGGGTCTCTCCTAATGGTTTGTTCTTCCAGCATGGATGAGCCTATTATGTCAGCAGTCAAAAGTATGGCCCAATGAGCCAAAGTAGGAATCCTGCTGGGGTTCCATACTCGGTTAATCTTATTTTGTTTGGGAAATTACCTTCTTTTAATCACCTTCATTTTCAATTTCTATCATTTGTTTACTAACATCTTTTTTTTAATTTAATGTATCTGGCGCTAATTACAAGCTGATTGTTGTTGCTGAATGTTTCCTTCCAAAACAATACTCCAAATACAAAACAATATTTGAAAATAAAATCAATAAGAAATAATCACACCACAATTACATTTCACAAGCACTTTTAAAATGAAAAACTGTCATGTCTTTATTTTTTTATTTTTTTTATTTTTTTTGTCATGTCTTTAAAGTTATGCTCTTCACTATAATTTCTTAAATTGGGGGTAATTATCAAAATATATCATGACAAATAAGCTGGCCATTTTGTCTCTCAGTGCTTCTTTGGAATATGCCACATTTTAGAAATATCATCACCTTTTTTTGTCTGAATATTACTTTCATATAAAGATTTGACCTTGTAATTTTCAATGTTTCATTTTTGTCTGAATATTACTTTCATATGAAGATTTGACCTTGTAATTTTCAATGTTTCATTGCAATTTTACTAGCATTTGGGCTATGGCAGAATTCTGCTGTTTTCCTTGCAATAAAATAACTTTAAAATAACTTTCCAGCCCACACTTTACTTGGTGAGCACAGAAGATGACAGCTTTAAAAAATCTCTAATCAATCTATAAAGCACTCTTGTGAATTTCAAGCTACTGTTTGAATTCTTTGCCTGCAGAGATTTGTAGGAATTTATGGACATTTTCTTGCTATTGTTTTCTACCAAGTGATTTCCAGTTTATTAATTTGCAATCTTTATTCATGTTGGGTAAATATGAAAAAATAATCTCAAAGGGAGAAGTTTCAAATAAACCCATCAAGCAGAAACTTATTTCAGTTCAAAGAAACTTCCATTGGAAATGCTCCTATTTTGTTGATATTTCTTTAAAAGTCTCTTTCTCCTCCAACATTTAATGGACAGGTTCCACTTTGCAAATAAAAGAAGACATTTCAGTATGTGGGATGATTTTAAAATGAATGTCCCATTTTGCATGATTGAAGAAAAATGAGATTAAAAAGAAACAGTAATAGATTGTGATAGAATGCTTTTCCCCTCACCTCTTTCAGACACCAAATCTGAGTAACAAATGTTTCAGTTCAAACCAGCGTTGCATCCAAACTATTTCAATGCCTGCTTTGCTCTTTATTGGTTTCTAAAAGGGTCTATCAATAAGGGAAATTTATGTTCTAATCTCTTCCACTCCAGAATATCAAATCTTTCCTAAGGTCCTGATTTTCTTTAAGTCTCAAAGAAATGTTAGTAGATGCTGATAAAAAGAGATTAGCTGCAGTGGAAAAGGTCAGGTTCTCATCACCTGATTAAAACACTATGTCAGTGTAATATAGTAGTCAAGGTACACCTTTCAGATAAATCAGGAATGGGAAATAGTGGTATATTTTTAATCCCCCCTCGTTATGAGCATTCTGGTTTCACATGCTCATGAGAGACCATACGGGCTAATAGAGTGGCTTGAAAGTTTTTTGAAAAGCTATCCATTATAAGAATTTTATTATGCATTGTGAACCAACACATAAAAATAAAGACAGTTTCTAAAACAGTTGATATCATTCATATATATCATTACTTATATTTTCTACTCTATTCTTTCTGTTTTAAACTGATTTTGAGACCATTAGACTTGTTAACTGTGACCTTAGACATGTTATTTACCCTCTCTTAAACTCAGTTTTTTCACTCTGATTCACAAAATTAAATGAGAAGTTCTTGGCACCATGAGCTCTCAATGTATTTTATTCCCTCCTGTCCATACCACTTTTACTTTCTTTAGAGTCTATGCTCATCTTATGTTGACCAAAACCAAAGTTAAAATGCATCAAAAAAATTAAAATAAATGTACACACAAATATGAAAGATGGCTATAGTAACAACTTAATTGGTCACATCTTGTTGCATCCATGACCTTGCACCGCCCACTCCCTCACCAGCATGTGACTTTCTTTGACCAATGAGATATAAGCAAATGTGACACCAACAAAGGCTTAAAAATTGTTTGTTCATTGGACTTGTCTTCCTGCTATTGGGAACTCTCTCTTGCAACTTTTGAAATGCTGCCACCATGTGAATAAGCCTATACAACCCTGCTGGGGACTTATGGTGCAGCCGACAGCAGGAACCAACAGACAAACACGTAAGGTCATCCTAAAACAGACTACAGCTGCATGAGATGGGCAAAAGAACACCCGCTAACCCAACCTGAATTGCTGACCCACAGATAACATGAACAAATTAAATGGCTATTTCATTTAAGCCACTAAATAAGTTGGCTTTAAGCCACTCAATTTTGAGGTGGTTTATTGTGCAGCTTTTTCAACTGCATAGTTATTTTCATCTTTGTAGTAAGATTTTTAAATAATAATTTGCTTAAAAAGATACATATTAAGAAAATCCTTAACTAGCGGAAATGGGGTCAAAGGACTTTTTTTCCAAAAATTCATGTAGCTCAAGTCCAAAAATTCATGTAGCTCAAGTCTAAACAAAATATATAATACATAAATACTCTCTATTTTCTGATTGGTGATATCACAAGAGAAGTAAAAGAAAGAATATTTTATTCCCAGGTTGCTCCCAGGAGAGATTGCAACTGAGTAATTCGGGGTGTGATTTTTCCTGAAGAAAAGAGGCAGACAAAATAACTTTTGAAAGAAAATAGAGACCTTTCCCTAGTATGAGCAAAGTGAAAAAATATTACGATGACATTTCAAAAACTTGTCAAGTATATGCATGGAAAAAATAATTATAGTAATGTAAAAAATTAAATCATAATAAATTCACCATCAATTTAAAAAGAGACTTCATCACTGGGCTTCTTAGATACTTTATAGAAACCTAATCAAAATAGGCAATTTTAAAATACAGGTCACACACATGTGTAATCTAAAAAATGATACAAATGAACTTATTTGCCAAACAGAAACAGACTCACAGACATAGAAAACAAATTTAGGGTTACGAAAGGGGAAAGGGGATGGGGGAGGGATAAATTAGGAGTTTGGGATTAGCAGATATAAACTACTCCATATAAAACAGATAAACAACAAGGTTTTACTGTATAGCACAGGGAACTACATTCAATACCTTGTAATAAACTATAATGGAAAAGAATCTGAAAAAGAATATACACATATATGTATAACTGAATCACTTTGCTATACACCAGAAACTAAGACAACATTGAAGTTATAATTCAGTTTTAAAAATTAATTTAAAAAGTAAAAATTAAAAAATGGGTCATAATAAAGTACTTCATGAGAAATTTGAGCAATAAAACACAAATATAGGGTCCAAGCAAAAATAAAAGTACCTTAAAATAACTAACTACAAGACTGTGGATTTAACTATAACTTGATCCAAGGTGCTATCTTTTAATGTGTTTGATTAGCAGGGAAATGGCCAGAAAACAAGAGTGTGTGGGTTTCTTGGTTGGACCTATCCTTTCCTATACTTAGTAAAGAGGGTAGTTGTCAAGTCAATGGGTCTATTGAGTCTGTCTAGCAGACCTCTCCCTTTTGTGGAGATGGAGGCATTAGAACGTGATGTGAGTAAACATTCAGTTATGCACATACTCCCCTTTGTTCAGATTCAGACTCACCCTGGATCCCTCTGACAATCTGACTTCCAATATTGCATTCTTCAAGGAAACTACTTAAGCTGACCCAGTTTTCCTGACATTTGGAGTTTTGTCCTAAAGTAATAAATTCACATTCCTACTTATAGATAAAAAGAAAGTGTTATTTACCTGTACAAGTAAAACTAAATACATATAAAATAAATTTTTTAATTGTACAAATTAAAAAACTAAAGGTTAATATCTCTTGAAAAGTAGATATTACTTTTCATAGTAGAACCCATTTTTCTCCTCATTTAGACTTCATCTTATGAGGCAATATTTTGCTCTGTTGCAAAAATTAATGTCTCCTTTTTTTCTTAACAATCAAGGATTTTGGACTTGGAAAAGACATTAGAGTTCACCAGGTTTAAACAGTCACTCAAAGCAAAAATCTTTTCTGTATTCTCCCTGACAAGTAGTTTATCTAGTAGCTGTTTGAATCCTGGCAGGGAACTAACTCATTGCTCTACCAACAGAACAGTTACTTTAGTTTCAGATGGCTTTAATAGTTAAAAGGCTCTTTCTTATATTAAGCCCAAACTGATTCCCTGTAACTGTGATTCATTCATCTTTCTTTTCTGTCCCTCTGGCATTTAAAAGATTAAGACTATTCCCAATTGTACATGACAGTTCTTCAAGTATTTGAAATAGAGATAACATTCCTGGGACTAAAACCCAGATTTAACAGTTCCTCAAATCAAATAGTCAGGAAATCCTTTATTAGTGTGGTCTGGTCTCCAAATACAAGCAGATGGCCCATAAACCTTTGGGCATATGAACCGAGACCTGATCAAAATGTGTGAGACATGGTCTGATACTGCAGAGTACAAATCTTTTCCTTATTTTGGAAAACAACTCTATGTATTATGGTATTAGCTCTGTTAATAGTCATGACACACTAGTGATTCCCATTCAGCCTCCAGTCAGCTAAAACTTTAAGAGCTTTACTAAACAAACTTCCATTAAGAATATAACCTGTATTTTTCTGGTAGAATCCAAGAGTAGGATCTAAAGTTGCCTCTAATTTTCCTGTTACTTTCAACCCATCACTCTAGTCTATGGAGAAAGGATTCTTAATTCCTTTAGCCAAGTTCCTCAGCCTCTTTACCATCACCCACGCTACTGATAGGCTGACGGGCCAGGGGCAGATCCAGAGCCCAGTGGCACACCATTAGAGATGCTGAGGGTCATCTGGCTATCGGTCTTTTTAACATGTGCTTCTCCATGTCGTCCTAAAACCAAAACACTCTCTGTATATTCTTTCACTATAAGGTAATGAATCGTATCACAAAGGCATTTGGGTTTCCGGCAAAAATCATCTTTGTTTAGTGGAGAATGCAATGTACCCTGAGAGTCTGCTTATGTTTGGTGTTTAAAGGTTGATTTTAAAAAGAAAAGAATCATATTCACACATTATATTACTAATCACCAAATGAATCCTATAATGTAGGTATTACTATTTTTACTTTATAGCTAGGAAAACTCAATGTGGCAAAAACTGCAGGTTCTCTGGAGTCAGACAGCCTGCATTTGAATTCTGACTGTCAAACACAGTATCAGCTACTTAACCTTTGTTAATGGACTAAGATTTTCATGAGCATTAAATAAGATTTTCATGAGCATTAAATAAAATAATACACATAAATCATGTAACACAGTACCTGGAAAATAGTAAGGTTTTGATAAGTATTATCTATAATTATTAGAGCCAAAGACAAGAGAGCTAGAAAAGTGGCAGAGTCAGGATTTGAAGCAGAGTTTGACCCCAAATCTATTACAAATATGCATTGTCAAGGACATATAGAACTAATTTTTTCTTATTAGCAAATATAATTAGTCTTCCTGGTCATATCCTTTGATGCAAATAGAAATAAGATTTTGAGACAAATAAAAGGAAGAATGGAAACAAAGACATAGGCCAGTTAGAGATTTTACAGTGACAACTTAAGGACAAAAACCAGGCTAAGAACTAGGTCACAGGATCAAGATGAGTTACAAGATAGATAAGCGGTAGCTCAAGGCAGGACATTCATGAGGTAGCAACAAATTCCTTTGTTGCTAAGTATTTGAGGGCAATGCTGAATGGCATTTTGACTTTGATGGGTTATATAAACTGTCTGGTCTTTAATACCTCCCTGAACTTCCTGGGCTTTAGATTGCCCCTAAATTTACACTCAGGAGGCTAAATTATTCATTAGCATTACATTTTATTAACAGACACATCAATATTACTAAGGATATAAATCTCAAAAGAAGACACACACATGTTGAACAGATATATTTTTAAAACGTTCAACATCACTAATCATCAGGGAAATGCAAATCAAAATCACAATGAGATATTACCTCTTTGAGATGTTGGTCCAGGAGCACAAAATTTCAGTTATGCAAGATGAATAAGGTCTAGAGATCTAATGTGTAGCATGGTGACTAAAATCAATAATACTGTATTATATATTTGAAATTTTCCAAAAGACTATGTCTTAAATGTTCTCACCACAGAAAAAAGGTAACTATGTGAGAGGATGGATATGTTAATTAGCTTGATTTTAGGAATCATTTCACAATGTTTACATATATCAAATCATCACACTGTACACCTTAAATATAAACAACTTTTGTCAGTTATAAGTCAGTAAAGCTGGGGAGGAAGAATGTAAAGGTACAAAAATACATAATTGTCTACTTTATGCTTGTCTAGTAAAAAAAATCTATCTCCATGTTGTAACAAAATTGAGGAGGATGTATTAAATACATGGTAACTGGGATGAAAGACAACAAAAAATGTACATCTGGAACAAGGTAAGGTAAGACAGAGGGACAGATCACAAATTTTGCTTGTCTTAGTTATCAGATTAAGAAGACAAAGAGAATTAAGGACAGAAACTCTGTTCTTCTGAGAGAACAGAAAAGAGCATTCTTCTATTATCAGGTATCAGTTGGTATAACGTGTATTTAAGCACTAAGCACTCTTTTAAAAATATGTTAAAGAATCAAGAACTCAGAAATAGAGTAAGTCCTTCATAAAACTTACTTTTCAAAGAATAATTCCAAGTTACATATTCTTTCATTTTAAACAAACAATAACATCAATATTCTCCTATAAAATAAAAAGTTTTCTGAATAAAATCAAATTTTAAAATGCTAAAGTTTACTTAAGTCTCTAATATTAGGACTCAATCAGAGGTGTACAATCAGGGCTTCTCTAGACACTGAGATTAATGACAAAAGATAGTGAGTGAAATGTCACAGTTCTGTGTCAGGTGAAAAGCCAGGTAGGATGACACAGACAGATCTTTCCAGAGCATAACAAAGGCAGGAAACTCTTCCACCTGTGGCTTAAACTCAAATGACTGAAGGGTATAGAAAAAGTTATTTATTCTATCTAATTAAGCCCTTCTTTCTCTTGCCTGACAACTAGAATAGTTCTGTGGAAAAGACTAGGTCACATACAGTTCTACTACAAACCATAAGAATCCTTGTTTAATATACCTAAGCTGACAAAACTATGCAAAACTGTCTATTTTAGCTTCTCAGATGTCTCAGTACTCAAGCAAACTTCACTACCTTAAAAATAAGAAAGTCACTAAACTTTGGCATATAAAAATGGGTCATAATCTTGACTTAGAAATAGTCAAAGAAGATCACTTGTAGCTTCCTTTAAATAGCAGGCATCCAAAGAAGTATCTCAGTAAGAATTATACCATCTTGGAAACTAATCCCAAACCAAGGACCCAAGGTTGCCTGAGTAGGCTTGAATGCCAAGCTCTGCAGCAGTAAGCATGTGACAGTCCCAAAGTATATACCATTGCAAAGGGCAGCCAGTCTTGTTTCAGATTTTTCCACTAAATACACTCCAAAGTAGTAATTGGTTTTTAATGTGGAGAGAAAAAAATTGACAACAACAAAACATCATCCTTGAAAGCGTTACATCACTTTACACTGCATGAACACTTTCAAGTCCACCATCTTCATCTCATATGCTCCTCAAAACAGGTCTAAAAGCTATTTTTTCAATCTATAGATATGGAAATTGAAGCTCAAAGACATAAACAGTTTGCCTAAGATCTGACATCTAATAAACAGAGCCAAGACTCAAACTTCCACCATCTTACTGAAAAACTTACATTTGCCCAATTAACTGTCTCCACATCTCCTAAACCAGCAAGGGTTGTCCATTATTCCAATTCCAAAGTCTTGCCCTCTTGGTTCCTCTATGTATGCTTTCCCTTTTTTAAGAAGAGCAAGAAATATATGGAGAAAAATGTAACTTCCCAGACATGTTTATTTATAATAAAAATTATATTTCTCCATGAAGAAAAAAATGCAAGAGAGCCCAGGAAGATTGTCTTAAATCTTGAATCACTACAGAAAATATCTCAAAGCAAATGCCATATTCATGCTCATGGTGATCAAAATGGCCACAGACAACCATTCTTTTGAACTGCTGCAATGAGGAGTACCAGCTGTGGTTATTTGACACATACAGCATTTGAACCTTTGCTGTGCACACATTAACACTATCCCTGATCAAGTAAGCTAAAGCCACACAAAAATCAAAATGAAAAGCTTTTTATGGCTGAGTAATATTCCATTGTATATATGTGCCACATCTTCTTTATCCATTCATCTGTCGATGGACACTTAGGTTGCTTCCATGTCCTAGCTATTGTAAATAGAGCTGCAATGAACATTTTGGTACATGACTCTTTTTGAATTATTGTTTTCTCAGGGTATATGCCCAGTAGTGGGATTGCTGGGTCATACGGTAGTTCTATTTTTAGATTTTTAAGGAACCTCCATACTGTTCTCCATAGCAGCCGTATCAATTTACATTTCCACCAACAGTGCAAGAGAGTTCCCTTTTCCCCACACCCTCTCCAGCAGTTATTGTTTGTAGATTTTTTGATGATGGCCATTCTGACTGGCGTGAGGTGATTCCTCATTGTAGTTTTGATTTGCATTTCTCTAATGATTAATGATGTTCAGCATTCTTTCATGTGTTTGTTGGCAATCTGTACATCTTCTTTGTAGAAATGTCTATTTAGGTCTTCTGTCCATTTTTGGATTGGGTTTTTTGTAATTGAGCTGGATGAGCTGCTTGTAAATTTTGGAGATTAATCCTTTGTCAGTTGCTTCATTTGCAAATATTTTCTCCCATTCTCAGGGTTGTCTTTTTGTCTTGTTTATGGTTTCTTTTGCTGTAAAAAAGCTTTTAAGTTTCATTAGGTCCCATTTGTTTATTTTTGTTTTTATTTCCATTTCTCTAGGAGGTGGGTCTAAAAGGATCTTGCTGTGATTTATGTCATGGAGTGTTCTGCCTATGTTTTCCTCTAAGGGTTTGATAGTTTCTGTCCTTACATTTAGGTCTTTAATCCATTTTGAGTTTATTTTTGTGTATGGTGTTAGGGAGTGTTCTAAATTCATTCTTTTACATGTAGCTATCCAGTTTTCCCAGCACCACTTACTGAAGAGGCTGTCTTTTCTCCATTGTATATTCTTGCTTCCTTTATCAAAGATAAGGTGACCATATGTGCGTGGGTTTATCTCTGGGCTTTCTATCCTGTTCCATTGATCTATATTTCTGTTTTTGTGCCAGTACCATACTGTCTTGATGACTGTAGCTTTGTAGTATAGTCTGAAGTCAGGGAGCCTGATTCCTCCAGGTCCATTTTTCTTTCTCAAGATTTCTTTGGCTATTTGGGGTCTTATGTCTGCAATTTGGCACCTTCACACAGATATCAAGGTACTAATATTAAAAAATCTCTCAATGTTGTAAAAAAGGGTGCATCCACCACTTAACTTAGGGTAAAAATTTTGGTTGTAAAGCAGCTTTATATTTTTGCCTTATCTGCAAACTCCACGTCATGGAGGAATGCTGACAAAATATGATGAATGAGCTGAAAAGTTTTGAAAGGCTCACTGAAGCTAAAGAACTAAATAAGTAAAATGCCAGTAGTAAACACAGTTCTATAGACACAGCAGTCCTAGAAAAATCATTCAAAACACATATCTCATTAACATGTGATCAGCTTATTATTTCTTGATTGGTAATTTAGTGCCATGGTACTATACCATTGACACATGTATAAGACTTTCCTATATGTGTTGGACATTCATTCTCTGGTAGCAATTTAGGCAATTGATAATTATGTTAATTCTTTCAGTTCACTGTAGTATCATTTAAAATGTCACCTTTATAGGCTGCTAAATAATACATCTTTTGGAAAGAAAATCCAATAAGTCCACTCAATCAACGAATATTTATTTAGTATGTGCCAGGTAGACACTGCAGTAGGGGCCGTTAATACTGCAGCAAAGAAAACAGGCAGAAGAACATTGGTCTTAAGTGACACATCAGGTCTGATTGAATTAACAGGTACATACAGAACATTCCATTCTAAAACAGCAGACCACATATTCTTTTCAAGTATACATAGAACATTCTCTAGGATAGATTACAGGCTTGGTCAAAAAAAAGTCTCAATAAATTTAAGAAGATTAAAATCATATCAAGCAACTTTTCTGACCACAATGGTATAAGACTAGAAATCAACTACACGAAAAAACTGCAAAAAAACACAAAAACATGGAGTCTAAACAACATGCTAATAAACAACCAATGGGTCACTCAAGAAATCAAAAAGGAAGTCAAACAATACCTGGAGACAAATGAAAATGAAAACACAACACTCTAAAATCTATGGGACACATTAAAGGCAGTTCTAAGAGGGAAGGTTATAGCAATATAAGCCTACCTCTGAACAAGAAAAATCTTGAATAATCAAACTAAGCTTACATCTAAAGGAACTAGAAAAAGAAGTACAAACAAAACCCAAAGTTAGAAGGAAAGAAACAATAAAGCTCAAAGAGGAAATAAATAAAATAGAGAATATTTTTAAAAAACAGAAGAGATCAATGAAACTAAGAGTTGGTTCTTTGAAGAGACAAACAAAATTTATAAACCTTTAGCCAGAGTTATCAAGAAAACAAGAGAGAGAGCCCAAAGAAATAAAAACAGAAATGAAATAGGAGACATGACAACCAAAACAAGAAAAATACAAAGTATCATAAGAGGTTACTACAAACAATTATACTCCAATAAAATAGACAACTTAGAAAAAATGAGTAGTTTCTAGAAATGTACAATTTTCCAAGACTGAATCAGAAAGAAATAGAAAATATGAACAGACCATTTACCAGTAATGAAATTGAACCAGTAATCAAAAAACTCCCAAAAAATCCAGGACTTTTTTTTTTCCACAGGACAATTCTACAAAACATTTAAAGAAGACTTAACACCTATCTTTCTCAAACAATTCAAAAAAGTTAAAGAGGAAGGACTGCTTCTTAACTCATTCTTCAAGGGTAGCATCAGCCCAATACTAAAGACAAAGACACCACACACACACACACACACACACACACATTTACAAACAATATCACTGATGTAAAAATCTTCAACAAAATATTAGCAAACCAAATCCAACAATACGTTAAAAGGGTCATACACCATAATCAAGTGGGATTTATCCCAGTGATGCAAGGATGGTTCAGTATCTGCAAATCAATCAATATGATACACCAAATTTTAAAATAAAGAATAAATATCAGGCGTCCCTGGTGGCGCAGTGGTTGAGAGTCCGCCTGCCAATGCAGGGGACACGGGTTCGTGCCCCAGTCTGGGAGGATCCCAAATGCCACGGAGCGGCTAGGCCTGTGAGCCATGGCTGCTGAGCCTGTGCATCTGGAGCCTGTGCTCCGCAATGGGAGAGGCCACAACAGTGAGAGGCCCGCGTACCGCAAAAAAAAAAAAAAAAAAAAGGATAAATATCATATGATCATCTCAATGGATGCAGAAAAAGAGCTTGTGATAAAATTAATATTCATTTATTATAAAAATACTCAATAAAGTGGGTATAGTGGGAATATGACATAATAAAGGCTATATATGACAGAGCCAGCTAAAGCATTTATTCTAACAACAGGAACAAGACAAAAGTGCCCACTCTGGCCACTTTGATTCAACACAGTATAGGAAGTCCTAGCCACAGCAATCAGACAAGAAAATGAAATAAAAGAAATCCAAATTGGAAAGGAAGAAGTAAAATTATCACTGCTTGTAGATGACATGATACTATACATAGAAAATCGTAAAGATACCACCAAAACTCTATTAGAACTAACAAATGAATTCAGTAAAATTGCAGAATACAAAATTAATACACAAAAATATGTTTCAGTTCTATACACTCATAAAAAACTATCAGAAAGAGAAAAATAAGAAAACAATCCCATTTACAATTGCTTCAAAAAGAATAAAATACCTAGAAACAAATACAATGAAATAGGTTAAAGATCTGTACTCTGAAAATTATAAGACATTGATGAAAAATACTGAACACATACAAATGGTAAGATATACTGTGCTCATGGATTGGAAGAATTAATTTTGATAAAATGACAATACTACCCAAGGCAATCTACAGATTCAATGCAATCCCTATCATAATACCAGAGACATTTTTCATAGAACTACAACAAAGGATTCTAAAATTTGTATGGAACCACAAAGGATTCCAAATAGCCAAAGCAATCTTGATAAAGAAAAAACAGAAGTATCACACTCCCTGATTTCACCTATACTGTATGGTACTGGCATAAAAACAGATCAATGGGACAGAATAGAGAACCCAGAAATAAACCTACACTTACATCGTCAGTTAATCTACAACAAAGAAGACAGGAATGTATAATGGGAAAAAGACAGCCTCTGAAATAAATGTGCTAGTAAAACTGAACAGCTTTGTGCAAAAAATCAGACTGGACTACTTTCTCACACCATATACAAAGATAAACCCAAAATGGATTAAAGATTTAAATGTAAGACCTACAATCATAAAACTCCCGGAAGAAAACCTATGCAGTAAACTCTTAGTAATATTTTTGGTGATTCATGTCCTCAGGCAAGGGAAACAGAAGAAAAAATAAACAAATGGGACTACACTGAACAAAAAAATTTGCACAGTGAAGGAGACTGTCAGCAAAATCAAAAGACAACATACTGAATGGAAGATGGTATTTCCAAATGATATGTTCAATACGGGATTAATTTCCAAAATATACAAAGAACTCATACAACTCAACATTTTTTTAAAAATCTGATTAAAAATTGGGCAGAGGACTTGAATAGACTCTCTTCCCAAAGAAGACACACAGATGGCCAACAGTCACATGAAAAGATGCTCACTCATGAATCAGTAATCATCTGGGAAATGCAAATCAAAACCACAATGAGATACCACCTCACATGTGTCAGAATGGCTATTATCTAAAAGGCAACAAGTAACAAGTGTTGGTGAAAATGTAGAGAAAAATGGACCTTCATTGATGGGAATGTAAATTGGTGCAGCTGCTATGGAAAACAGTATGGAGGTTCCTCAAAAAATGAAAAATAGAACTTCCATATGATCCAGCAATTTCACTTCTGGGAAGCAACCCAAGTGTCTGTCCAGAGATGAATGGATAAAAACGATATGGTATCTATATACACAATGGAATATTACTCAGCCATAAAAAGATGAAGTATTTCCATTTGTCATAGCATGAATGGATCAAGAGGGTACTATGCTAAGTGAAGTAATTCAGACAGAGAAAGACAAATGCCATATGATCTCTCGTCTATGTGAAATCTAAAAAACAAAACAAACAAACAAAACAAAATGAAAACAGATTCAAACAGTTGGTTGCCAGAGGAGAAGGAGGGGTGGATATAGCTAAAGGGGATCAAGAGGTACAAATCTCTAGTTATAAAATTTTAGGGCTTTCCTGGTGGCGCAGTGGTTGAGAGTCCGCCTGCCGATGCAGGGGACACGGGTTCGTGCCCCAGTCCGGGAGGATCCCACATGCCGCGGAGCGGCTGGGCCCGTGAGCCATGGCCGTTGAGCCTGCGCGTCCGGAGCCTGTGCTCCGCAACGGGAGAGGCCACAACACAACAGTGAGAGGCCCATGTACCGCAAAAAAAAAAAAAAAAAAAAAAAAAAAAAATTTTAAAAGTCATGGGGATGCAATATATAGCATAAGGAATATGATCAATAATATTGTAATAACTTTGTATGGGGACAGATGGTTACTAGACTTATCATGGTGATCATTTCATAATGTACACAAATGTCGACAAAGTGCATTTCAGCCTAAAAACAAAACAAAACAAAAATTAAAAATCTACTGCCTTCATAAAACCCATAATTTGACTGCAAATATGTACAGGTAAAAAGGCAATTAAAACACAGTGTGGGAAATGTTATGATGTGGATGATGCATAAAATTATGGGAATATAAAGAAGGAACATTTTACCTGACTTTAAGTGTTAGGAAGATTTCTCAGAGGAAGTGATGTCTAAGCAGAGATCTGAATAGAGTTAGCCAGAGGTGAGAAAGAGAACGTTCTATTCATAGAACTAAAAGTTCCCTTTGGATGGAACTTAGTCTTTGGGCAAAAGTAACAAAACAGCAAAATAATGAGGTAAGCTGGGGCCATATTATTTTGAGCCTTTAAGCCATGGAAGAACTTGGACTTTATTATGAAAACAATGAAAATCGACTGAAGAGTTGTAAGCAGGGATATCCATGTTTTAGAGGAATCACCATAGTGTGGCGAATGAAAGGGAAGGGGCAGCTGTTGCAGAAATCCAAGGAAGAAACAATAGGGGAGTAGCAGTAAGGACAGACCTAAGTAGATGGATTTGAGAGATATTTAACAGGTAGAATCAAAGACCCTTTGCGATTTATCACATGTAAGAAATAAGCAAAGACAAGAAAGAATGAACAGTACTTAAGTGTCTGGCCTTAGAAACTAGTTAGATAATAGTGCCATTCGCTGTATGGAACAGAGGAGGACATAGAAACCAAGAATATAGAGCATTTCAAGAAGGCAGGAATGATCATAAGTGACAAGTGCGAGAAGGAGAGGTCTAGTAAAATAAAGACTGAGAAGAATACATTAGATGGTTTTACAAGTAGTCGGTAAGCGACCATGTGGAGTTTGGATACACCCAGAACAATGGCAAGGTTTACAGCAAAGAGCAAGACTATGACACAGGTGCTAAAGCCTTTTAGTGGGTGAGAGAATAATCAGCAAGTTGCCAGATGACAGGATGGAAGAATTACAAAGTGAATGCCAGAAGCCTCCAAGGGTTTTTATATGAGAGTAGGGTATAATTTTAAATTGATTCTTGAAGGGATGATAATCAATCTGCAGCACACTAGCAGACATCTATCACAAGGAGTATATTGCTCCTATCTTTTATTAAAACTATTACAGAGAATCTTCTGCTTCATTCGCGAAGTAAAAGGATATTCCCAGGGCTCTGTTGTGCTTTCTTTGATAAGGGAAGCTATGACATTACTCGCTGAAGGTGTTTTATCATATCTTTTTATATTTCTGCTTGTAATATCATTCTTACTTCCTGAAGTGAAATTCAAACTCATTTCCTGCTAAAAGGATATACATATAAATCAGTGTGTCACACAAAGCTCACGAGGAAGTGTTAAGTGATTTTAGTAAGAATGATTTGCTCTTGTGCAGGCTGCAGTAAAAAAGCTGCCAAGTCTGGAAATAGTTTTAAATACAGGTACTTTCTCAGGCCTGACTGAAAGAGCATTGCACAATTATTCCTAAATTAAAGTGGTATATGGCACCTGTAATCTGATGACTCGAAGAATTTGCGCTGCTCTGAAGAGAGAAATAGAAAAATCCTGCAGAGTTTTAGCTACCCCTATAGTCAGAATAGGACGAGAAGTCACCTGGATTTAACCTTCCTTCAGCAGGTTTTCAAGCTGACTATATACCTTTTTTGTAACAATACTAAAAAAGAAAAAAAAATAGGTTTTAGACAACAAATCATGGAATTATATAACTAGAAAAAATGTAAGATGTTACTTGTCAACTACTTTTTCCTTGCTCACAAGTAGAACTTTATGTCTAAAAGAAACCATCCATCTGCAGAAAAAATCTGACAACCGCCTTTGCTGTGACGCTTGATATTGTTGAAAAAGCCCAATATGTAAGATGCTCTCCTGGGAAACTAATGAGTTCCCCTTGGGTGCCACACCTACAATTAGGTTAGTCCTTAAGACTGGAAATAAAGACCATATTGACACACTTGAAAAGAACCAGCTCACTAAAACTCACTAATGTTCTAGTTGCTGTAAGGAAATTGCTAGAAATGTCATTGAGGATGCCATTCTCTATAGTTTTAGAGGGTCTTCTCTATGAAAACTCATTAGAAAATTTTCTCTACCGTTTCCATAAGAAAGATCAATAGTGCTTCCCCTAAGTATCCACCGTATGATACAATATATGGTCTCTGTGCCTGATATTACCTGTTGATTATTTGCTAATATTCTATGGGACTGCTCTAAAGTCTCTCCACCATCAACATGAAAGAAGACAGCCAGAAAAACAGAGGTGAAAATAAAAATTAGTGCAGAGAGTGGAGGAAAACATAGGAAAAACTCCCATCCAGCATACACAGGGATTTTGTGGCCATTCTGGATGTGTGCATGTCTAAATATGTATATATATTGCTCTTCTTTCTGAACATTTTCATCACATAGAACTAACTCACTATTTTAAGCACAGTGTATCTGCTGCTGGAAAACAAATTATCCCAAACTGAAGTAATTTAAAATAGTAAACAATTATTATCTCATAGTTTCTGTGGATCAGGAATATGAACACAGTTTAACTGGGTCCTCTGGCTGATGGCCTCTTACAGGCTATAATCACCATGTACGCTGAGGCTATAGTCTTCTCCAGGCTTGATTTGGGGAGGATCTGGTCGCGAGTTCACTTGGCTTGCTATTGGCTATTGGCAGGCCTCAGGTCCTTGCTGGCTGTTGTTGGCAGATGGTTCTTTGCCAAGTGGGCCTCTCCATAAGACAACTCCCAGTGGGGCAGTGTGCTCCCCAGAGTAAGGGTGGCGGGGGTCGGGTAAGGGGATGGGAGGGAAGGGAAGGGAACAGAAGGGAAAGCAAGACAGCAGTCTAATCTTGGAATTAACATCCCATCACTTTTACCATATTCAGTTCATTAGAAGTGAGTCACTACGTTCAACCTACACTCAAGGGGAGGGGAGCACAAGGGCTTGAACACCAGGAGTGGGGATCATTGGGCCCATCTCAGACACTGCCCACGGTTACAGTCATTTTCTCACATTACAGGGACTCTTCTTCACTCTTATTGGGATCTAAGATGAGAAAATGGTGCTTCATTGCTTTGCCCTAAGCAAAAGGGAACTGATTTTGATTTTCCTAAACTATAGCCATGGGTGCAGGAATCAGCCCTTCACCTTGGCCATTCTTTGGTCAATCACTAAGGCCCTTTCTGAGGCTTCACTATGAATGTGGATCCCTATCACTTCGTTTTTGCCTAATAACTCATTCTTCGTACATTTTAACCTGATACAGGTTATTTCTGGAAAAGGTCCAAGAGATCTTTCATCTTAAAATAAGCTCAAATAGCCCAACATTGTGAACAACCCACATAGCCATCAACAAGCAAATGGATAAACACATTGTGGTATACTCATACAAAGAAATACTACTCAGAAATTCAAAGGAAAGATCCGTCAGTGCATGCAACAGCATGGATGAATCTCAATCTTACTGAGTGAAAGAATCCTGACCCCAAAAAAGCACATATTGTATGATTCAAGTTATAAAATTCTAGTAAAAGAAAGCTAAACTATAATGATAGAAAGACGAGTGGTGCCCAGGGATGAAGGTCAGGGTAGGGAAAGGCAGGAGGGTGGTATCAAATCGAAGGCTTTAAGTATGTGCAATTTATTGTATGTAATTTTTATACCTCAAGCTATTCTAGAAAATACTGAAAAGATAAAACAATGAAAAGTGGGCACCAATCCAAAACAATAAAACACAATGTAGCTAAAAAGAAGAATTTCATGGTCCTTATTAGAATAGAACTTGACTGCAAATTAGTTACAACTGTCCAGGAACTCAAATACTCAGTGTGCATCAAAGCCAAGATTTTCTTCTAGAACATCCCCGAATGATCTTCTTTCCCTCCTGATCTCTCTGTTATCACCTACTGATTTTAGGTAGGGTAACCATACATTTCAATTAGCCTTGAACATGACAGCTTATGCCTTTTCTCTCATGTTACTATTAATAGCCCTCCCCTTCATTTCCAATAGTGTCCTGGTTTGGATAATAAATTATAAAATCATCCTATTTTTAGGTAATACTGTGTGGTTTTTTTTTTTCCTTATTTCTATTCTGTTTTTTATAGGGATTTGTTTAGGGAGCTATAGAGAGTGGAACGGAGGGTATACCCCTTTTCCTCTTCTTTTTCTAGTGAGAAAGGTTCAGAGAAGGAAAAATAGAATTGAAAGAGTGAGGTTCTCATTGTCCCATTGTGGACTCTTCCCAGCCTCTTGGTTCTCCAAGCAGTGGTGCACATATGACATACATTTAATAAAAGTGGAAAAGGCTCAGACCATCGGGCAGATTTTGAAAAGATGTATTTAGCAAGGAAAAATAAAACCTACAGAAAACAACGTAAACTAAATTCACAGAAATATGTGGGCAAGCCTGTTTTGACTGCCTCTTGATCCTTCTGGGCAAATGAGAACTTCCTTGGTAACTGTAAAAGCAGGCAGAGTTACCCACACAGCATAGGGCTCCACTCCAAGCCAATTTACACAGATCACCATTTCTCAGTGCCATTTCTGGGCTATGATGGAAAAGATAATGTAGCTATTCAGCCATGCGATTTACTATCTACCCTGGTTTCAACCAAAATCAGGGAAGAAACATTGCTATGTACAGTGCTATGCCCAGAAGCTTTCAAGCTCAGACTTAATTTAATTCTTTTATTTTTCTTTTTTAATTTAAATTCTTCCCTTCTCATGACCTCATCCTTTGCCTTTAGCAAACTCCTCCCTTTCCCAGAAGTAGGAGTTGACTTGAACACATATTCTTCTACCTCCAGTTATTACTTCACCCATACTATAACATTACTTGCTTGGGAAGGGGGTCCTGTTGCCAGGGAAACCAGAAGGGCTGCATAAGTTCAGCCTCAGTTGGCTCCTTTATTCTAATTGATCAAATTCTGTGTTCTTGACTCATCTCATTTTTGTAGTCATAATAAGGTAAGACACTTCATAATTCCTCTGACTTATTATACATTTTATCCATATCTTCCTAAGATCTCACTGACCTGTGTCTTTTCTCCCGAATTCACTACATTAACTCATTTATTTCTATTAACCAGGGATGCTATTGAAAGTGTTTAGAACAGACTTGGCATGAGAAGTACCTATCAGAATGGATGCATTCACTAAATCAGAGTGTATACTAGCTATAGATAAGAACCAAACCAAGGGCATACTAATCACCAATCTAACTAACTTTGATATCTTTCCTTCCTGCTATCAAACAGATTTCTCCTCTGATCCATCATGGCACACTTAACGTCCTGATCGGCCATCTAATATTATCACCATATACAATTGAATAAGTATTAGATTTTGATGAAAAATTCATCTTTGCCTTTTATGTCAAATCACAGGATGATGATTTTTTTAAAAAAAATAGGTTTATATATCTATTCCCTTCATAGGAAGAAAGACACTGTGTGTTAGAAGGTAGAGAAGGCTATTAAAGTTAATGTACATAGGAAGGAGAAGTACAATATATTTGTTACTGAGAAGTAGAAGTAGAGACAGACACTAACCTCTCCTGACTGATATATCTTAGTTTTAAGATCTTTTCATTGGAGCCTCCTATTTAGTGTCCTAATTCTGAGATACCTACTTCTGTGGCTCTCAACATGAAGTCTATAAACTTCCTCATATTGTACACAAAAATTGGGAGGCTGGGGAAGAGGGTACACAGTGATCATTAGACACTCCAAAACTCTTGATGTTATCTCTACTTTGCTGCTGATTCTTTTTTTTTTAACTGTTGTTGACTCTTAAGTAATCTATACATTTAGTCTATAACCATGACAGATAATCTCTTGTTGTCAACCTTGACTTGGATCTCCTACTCCTACATTCTTACCTTATCTTTGTAATCCATCATCACTCATTGTCTGGCTATGATTAAATGTGTCCGTAACCTGCTTCCTGAACCAGCTCTGGATACTTCTTTGATCTCAGGGAGATGAGTCTCTAAACTATAACTGGTGATTGGTACCCAAAGGAAGTACTCAAAAAGTGTATTTTTTAATCAATGAGGCCAAGCTCAGAGAAATTAACAGTGTCAATAGCCTGACTTTTTCTGAGACCCTGTTCCTAAGAAACAAGGAGAAATGGCTATTGTGAATTTTATTTTATTTACTTAGTTTTCGGCCGTGCCATGCGTCATGTGGGATCTTATTTCCCTGACTAGGAATTGAACCCATGCCCCCTGCAATGGAAGCATGGAGTCTTAACCACTGGACCATCAGGAATTCCCTCTATTGTGAATTTTAATTAAGAACTGTCCCATAGCCTGAGGGTCTAAGTAATAGGTAAATTCCCTGGAAGCAATTCACCAAATGGGTGCACAAATCTAGCTTCTTCACTAGTTTAGGTCAATTTTCATAAACTTACCCTAAACTGACTCCACTGTAGATGGTGTAGTGAAATGATGATTAACACCATCTTCTCCAGACACTTAAATTGTTTAAGAAGCTGACTTAGATTTCTCCTTTTTCTGAACCCTATGTATGTGTTAATTTGACATAATCCCAACATAAATATCACATCTGTTACTCATTTAACACCTACAAAATCTTACTTATTTCTCAGTTTTATGAATATCCACATATTCAATTACGATGACTCTATAAGGTTCAGTACATACATACTGCTGCATACATACATATGTATGTATGCATACTACATACATACATACTTCTCCCTAGGTAGTTACTCATAACTTTATCATCAGTGAATTATTTTGGGTGCTTAGCTTTAAGTTTACACATCAAACTCTCTAATAAAAGTAAATGACTTAATTAATAAATAGATTTGATTACCTAATAATTAACATTTTATACATATATACATATATGTGTATAATAGTATACTGAATAATATATACTATTATATATAATGTATATTTTATAATATATCAAAAAAACAGAATACACATTAAATATAGCATATGGACAGTCTTGAAGCAAACAAATCCATTAATTTTTTTGCTAAAAGAATATAATCGTTTTATATGTGATATATATTTTTTCCTGTTAACTGCACATGATGTTGAATATTTTACACTTTTCAACATACCTGAGAACCATCCTCCTAATCTTTTAACATACATATTTTAAGGAGAGAGAATTAAAATATGTAGGCTACAAAATATAAGTCAAAAGCTAATACCCCTTTACTTTCTTCAAATTTTTTTATATTATTGATCTTTTATTATAAAGGATGTAATATGTTTTTTTTTAATTAGGTAAGAATATTCATTTAATGTTGCTTTAATCAGGATCTGTCTTTGGGCATCCCATTTCTAAGGAATTTCAATATTGCAATTATTATTATGCTTTTCTGTGTCTTTTGACAGTAACTTAATCCAGTGTATTATGCACATTTGCTTCTCTAGAAAAAAAAAAATGTAGCGTGTCAGGGTACCCTCATGATAGCCTGAAACAGAGAGATTTCAATGTGATTCTCTCCTTGAGAAGAGCTCAGGCAGGCTTGCTCTTCTCCACGATGAAAAGGTCATTATCCTCTTGCTCTGGTGCAAAAGAGGTTGTAGACATTCTGAACCAAGCTGCCAGAGCAGTGTATATAATTATTCTGCCATTGACATTACTAGAATAAGGAACTTTTTGAATGATGAAATATTTTATCAATAGAACTCTGTTTACTGCTTTTCATCAATCCCTCAAGAATAACTACGGGGTTAATAGATTACAAATGGGATAACTTGTCACAGAAATGTCACTTCTAAGCTAGTGCTGAGTCATCTCTTATTAATTTATTTAACTATACAACTTTTGGTAAACCTTGAACCTTGGGTTATCATATACATCAGTTTTTCATGTCTGGAAAGTATTTATTTCCTGCATGTTCACCACTGAGGAACAGGAATTGAGAAGGAACCTAAAGATGTTTATTATTATATAGTCTCTAGATAATGGATACACACACAACACACATGCACACACAGAGAGACCACTATGTCATTAATTTACATGATGTCAGCCATAATTCCACCAAATTTTCCCTCTCCTTTCAAAAAGGTCAAAATTAGCAGATAATCATTGAGTAACTTAATATGTGTTTGATTTGCTTTTCTGAATCCTAATGAAATATTTGTTTTCTGTATTTACTTTTCACTGATGAAAAACGAAAGAATAGCTTATGTGCACTCATAAAGATGTGTTCCAATAGCATTTGAGCCAGGTGCTACGTATTCCATGTACTAATTCACTCCTAAATCAAATAAATTTAAGATGATGTATGATGTTTTATGGCACAGGAAATTAATACTTATTGAAGACCTACTGGTGCCAGGCATTGATTTGGGCATTTTTTATGAAATTGATCGTAATTATTATAATTGATTATAATGTAGTAAGATCATTGCCATAAATTATGTCATTTCATTACATTAACCAAAGTACTTGTTACTATAACAACTGATATTTAATGAGAGCTAAAGATTTGAGAAGCTAAAATGTTCTCTTATTATAACAGCAGCTAGCATTTATCAGGAGCTCGTGGCATGGCAGGAACCACATCAACTGCTTTGCATACGTTGTTATCTCTGATTGTCACAACAACAAGAAGGTAGGTACCAATATCCCCATTGTATGCTGGAGGAACTCAGGCTCAGGAAGTAGTTTCCCTAGAGTCACACAGATACAGGGTGTCAGGACAAAAGTCCATGCTGTTTCTACTACACCACATCGCCTTCCATACCAAGCAAAACTAAAGGCAACCAGGATTTTTAGCAATCTTTAATTTAGTTTGTTTCTCCACTTTAGAAGCACGCATTTCCCCCAGATTAATAATAATAATGATGATGCTGATAACACTAATACTAATAAGAACCCTATCACAACGACCAGTTTCTAAAAAAAAAAAAAAAAAGGAAACTGTTTAACTTTTCTGAGTTATTTTTGCCAGTAAGTAGCTAAGATGGGGCTCCAACCCAGGTATCTCATTCCTGGATCAGAATTCTTCCCCAGTAACAAGCTGATAAACTATTTAATAAGAGAGCTGAAATAAGCAACTATGAACAATGATCACAGAATACCTCCTAAGTGTGTCAAATCAATGTCGATTCTGGACAGATGATAATGTATGCCATAGAGTAATAAGGATGCAACATTGGTTGTGTTTTTCATTAATGTTTTAAAATTTCATCAATGCAGACAACACTAACAGTAAACCTGTGACAATTTGGGCACACTGCGCTATTTTACCCTTGTACTATCAAAACCAAGTAACGTGCAACCAATAGTATTAAAAGCAGCCACCGGAGCCCTAGTGCTATACTGCCTTTGGCTAAATAAGTTTGTCTGTCTGTCTCTCTCCCCACCTCCCTTTCTCCCTTCCTTTCTTTCTCACGAGCCTCCCTCCTTCCCCCCCTCTCCCCAGTACCCCCCTGGGTCAGCCGTCTTGACCAGATTCAGCCATTCATTTCCAGCTTTTCTTCTCACGAGCCCATTCTGGGCAACCAGCTCTGCCCCTTCCTCCCAGCCTTAGTAATTAATTGTGCTATTATTGTGAATTAAACGTACAAGCAAGTCAATGTTTAGCCTAATTAAGAGTGAAGCCAACAAATTATTTAAAGCACCACTCTAGCAAAATTTGTATTCAGCCTTGTATTAGCAGCCAATCAAGCTTTTCAGCCATTGACTCAAGTACTTCCAGGCTTCACTAACACTTACAGCTAGGCTTTCTCCCCACCCCAGCTCCTGAACCCTGCCCCAGGCCTCCATCCTTTACCCATCCCTAAATTTGGTGTTTTATTACATACCACTGAAAGTAACATCCGATCCCTTTTTTCATTTACTACAATTTAAATAGATACATTTGTACTTCAGTTATTTTGTCAGTTTAGGTCATACAAAAACTGTATAGTTTAACATTATTAAAGACAATTAAAATTTTTTCTTGTCATTTCACAAAATAAATTTAGCATCTTTCAAAACAAATTCACAAACACTCCTTCCTTAGAATGAAGCTACCAGTATAAACAGTGGTAGCAGGTCAACCAACTTTGTACTGAAGAGCAAAAGCAAAGGAAAATCACAGTTCTTAACAATAAAAACATGTACCAGGGCTCCTATTTCTAGACCAGTGGTGACTAGAAAGAGGAAAAGTTTGATTAAGGAATCTGAAAGCATTAGTGAAGGTTTTAAAAGTAGTGAATTTAGTAAAGAAAAAAGTATGGCCTGGAGTAAAATTTCACCTGATTTTTTTCCATTAAAGAATAATTCAGCTTTGGGCAAAATAACCTGCTGAAACATACATCCCTGACAAGAGAAACTGAAGCTATAAATCAGAGTCTTTTCTGATACAATGTATGGACACATTGTTGGACCAGAGTATGGTCATTCTTTCAAAAAAAAAAAAAAAACGAGGATAAAAGAGCGACAGGCTAAGGCCTAGGTGAGCTGTACACATGGACTTTACAAAGCATTATTAGATCTTGAACAATTCCATGCAACCTATAGACAAGTAGTCTAGGCCAGTCTCTCACTTGTTTTTCTTATTTTTCCTTGCTTGCTTTTGCTGCCACCTCTGTACTTAAAAGCCATGCATTTTAGATGTTAAGAGAGTGTCCATTTCAAATATTCCCTCCTGTCTCCTCTCCTCAACCGAGCACCCTTATCACATCCCACTCACTGTGCTCACGGCGCTCATTCAGTGAGTGCTCCGTACAAGTTCTTACTAAAACTTATCAGAAAGAAAACAGAAGAGATAGAATTTACTCCATTTTCATTACACTCATCACTTAATTCTTACCTCCATTTTTTTCAGGTCCTGAATATGAATACTAATATTTATTTTTGAAATTGCCTGAATCACTTTGTCTTAATTTCTCAAATTCTGTCCCTGCAATACTTAACACATATTGATATATTAATTAATATTTGTAAAACTCCTCTGGAAAAGGCTTTGTATCTGGAAAAAATAAAACTTTTCTTTGTGATTGACACTAGAAAACATCAGCTTCTTCATATCCTACTCTAAAGAGTATGCACTCTTTGGACACTTATTCTAGTTCATAGAGGAATTTTTATCAGTGAGTCGTGTCTAATTTCCTCAGTGAGAAACACGATATTTATCCTTGTAACACTGGAATAAGTCTATAAACATATAGATGTGTATGTGTACATACAGATGTTTATATATGCTATTATTTAAACCTGTTTTAGAACATAAAAGGGGGCCAAGCACATCACGAAAGAGGTGCTTATTAGAGAGCTCACTATGTGGATTTCTTAAAAATTGCCATTAAACACTAAGAGAGCAAATATTTCAACACCAAGTTTCAGAAATTCAGAAGGAGGAAGAGTCTTCTTTTCAAAGGAGAGAAAACCTGCCGGTGATAACAATGAAACAGTGATGAAAACATGCCCTTTGCTGCCATCAAGTGGCTGCTTTCAGAATCTTTTTATAAGCCTCAACCACGGTGCAAATGCTTTTCTTTCCCACCGTTTCATTTCTCACACATTACACACATGTTATCCTTTGGGGGACTGGTATATTTGAAAAGACCAAGCAAGCGTTTCCTAAATTAGGGCGTAATACTATGGATGCTAAAATGTTCCATGACTAAGAAGTTCTTCAGAAAGACAACATCAAAAGGGGTTTGAAGTGTCCAAACACTGAAAACCCTTCCCAGCCCTATGTGCCTCACTCAGTTTCTGTCAGTAAAGTCCTCAATCTGGACTTGGGAGCAGAGCTCTCCATTTCTATCCATAAAGAACTTCTAATAGATTGGCTATAAGGCACCTAGTGAACACAGAGGAAATTTTTTAAATTGGAGAGAGATTCATTTAGAATCAATTTTAATCAAGTCCTGTAACTGTAGGGGAAAATGGTTTCGTGTTTCTTTCCTATTTATGTCTCGCTGCCTTGAAGCTTCAGTCCTGTATGTAAACAAGGCACCGTATTGTTGAACCGTGATTACTACATAACACTAATTTTAACTTGGTTGCTTGCTTTGCCCCCTTTTCTTTGAGAATCTTCATTTTTCTCTCCCAAGAGACAGTTAATTAAATACACAGCTGAATGAAAAGAGAAAGGACAATTGCTATTTTTAAAATATGCAAAATGCCACGGCAGCAGCCCCTTCATATTCTGAGACGTCAACAGCATTCATCTCAGAGTATTGGCCCTTTTGATTGGAACATGCATTAATATGATTTTGGTCATGAAAGGAAAAGCCCCAGATAAATCGAAGTGGACAAAAGTTGGAGGGAACTAAATTGCTCTGTATAGGGAAACAGAGGAATTCTGGAAGTTATTTGAGGGTGGGGAGGTACTCCAGAGAGAAGGAGAAACTTGAAACTGGGAGAAGAGAACAGCCAGGGAGACTTGGGCAGGGGGTGGAGGGTTCTAAAGTCCAAAGGAAAATGTACATGAAAACCATAAAAACCACACCTGTGGCTACGAATTCTTGGAAGATTTTTTGTTCTACCCAAAGCCCAATCTAAGTCAGACAAGCTTCTTCATGTTCCCTGTGCTAGTGATGTTTTCCATTCCATCCTTTCTCAGTAGCAGTTTGCAGGACCATCTAATGTGGAGGCTTCTGTTTCAATTTCTCACTTATACAAGCCCAGATCCTTGTTTCTGATGCAAATGTGAAAGTTAAAACTCAAGTTCCTGAGTCACTGCCTGAGTGTCACTTCACAGGCTCACTGCCTTGGTGTTCAGATCCTTCTTCATTTTTGGCCTCAGGGTTTTTCCTTATCTTTGGGTAAGCTCAGCTATGCATTTATAAAAAGTCTATCAGGGTTTGGGGAAAACTGGACAGCCACAAGCAAAAAAATCAAACTGGACTACTTTCTCACACCACATAGAAAACTAAACTCAAAATGGATCAAAGACTTAAGTGTAAGACCTGAGACCATAAAACCCCCAGGAGAAAACATAGGCAGTATGCTCCTTTCCATAAGTCTTAGCAATATTTTTTTGGATCTGTCTCCTCAGGCAAGGGAAACGAAAGTGAAAATAAACAAATGGGACTAAATCAAACTAAAAAGCTTTTGCACAGCAAGGAAACTATCAACAAAATGAAAAGACCATCTACTAAATAGAAGATATTTGCAAACAATATATTGGATAAGGGGTCAATATTCAAAATATACAAAGAACTCATACAGCTCATCATCAAAAGAACAATCAGATTTAAAAGAGGGCAGAGGACCTGAATACACATTTCTCCAGACATACAGATGACTAACAGGCACATGAAAAGATGCTCAACATCACTAATCATCAGGGAAATGCAAATCAAAATCACAATTAGATGTCACCTCACACCTGTCAGAATGGCTGTCATCAAAAAGAACACAAATAACAAGCATTGGGAGGATGTGGAGAAAAGGGAACCCTCGTGCACTGTTGCTGGGAATGTAAATTGGTGCCACTATAGAAAACAGTATGGAGGCTCCTCAAGAAAAGAAAAATAGGGGCTTCCCTGGTGGCGCAGTGGTTGAGAGTCTGCCTGCCAATGCAGGGGACACGGGTTCGTGCCCCGGTCCGGGAAGATCCCACATGCCACGGAGCTGCTGGGCCCGTGAGCCATGGCCACTGAGCCTGCGCGTCCAGAGCCTGTGCTCCGCAACGGGAGAGGCCACAACGGTGAGAGGCCTGCATACCGCAAAAAAAAAAAAAAAAAGAAAAATAGAACTACCATATGATCTAGCAATTTTACTTCTGGGTATTTACCCCCCCAAAATAAAAACACTAATCTGAAAAGGTATATGCATCCCTATGTTCACTGCAGCATTATTTACAATAGCTAATATATGGAAATAACCTAAGTGTCCATCCATATACGCATGGATAAAGAAGATGTGGTATTACATATACAATTAGTCATTTAAAAAAAAGAAATGAAACGTTGCTATTGCAACAACATGGATGGATCTAGAGGGTATTACACGAAGTGAAATAAGTCAGACAGAGAAAGCCAAACACCATATGATCTCACTTTTATATGCAATCTAAAAAACAAAACAAAGACACAAACAAAACAAAATGAAAAGAGTTATAGATACAGAGAACAAACAGGTTGTTGCCAGAGGGGAGGGAAGTGATGGGGGCGAAATAGGTGAAGGAGATTAAGAGGTATAAACTTCCAGTTATAAAATAAATAAGCCACAGATATGTAATATTAAGCATAAGGAATATGGTCAATAATATTGTAATAACTTTGTATGGGGTCAGATGGTTACTAAACTTATCATAGTGATCATTTCATAATGTGTGCAAATGTCAAATCCCTATACAGTACACCTGAAACTGACATAATATTGTCAATCAACTATATTTCAATCAATCAATCAATGTTAATCACATCTAAAAAATAAAAATAAGCAATATTAAATGAAGAGGGAAAAGAAGTCTAAGTCGCATTGTATTTTTCAGCATTCCTGAAGGTTTTGTGGGAGGAGAGCTTCAGGTTAGCTAGTCTGCCACCTTGTAAAAAGGAAGTTGTTCATAAAATGTCTAGATGTAAAACTCTGCCCAGGATGAGAGCCTTCTCTGCAGCAGAACCTTCATCTACGACCTCACACATTTATGGAAGAGGAATTGAGTTCATCTTGGTGACTTAAAGAATAAAGCAGCACTTTGGTGGCAGGAGGTGTAGAGGGAGAATCAAAGGTGAGAGGAGACTTTCCCGAGTATAGGAAATAGGGATTGTCTTGGTCCCTTCAGCACATCTCTAACTCCTCTCTTTCCCTCTCCATCTCACTGCCTCTCAGCCTGGCTTCCCACAGATGGCTGAAGCCATGAGTGAGTGTACACTTCAGGGCACTCACTGTAATGAGAGCTCCAGGAGCACGCAACTTGACTCTTATCAAGCGAGCTCTGGCTAAAACTATCAGTTCTGATCAGATAAACCTAGGGACTTTGTTCTCCATAACAAGGGATCAAGGGACTCTGGTTGAGACTAAATTTACAAACAATTCTAAAATTGAGGGGAAAAAGGGAGGGAAAAAAGCAAATCATTCTAGGGAAACTTCTTTTTTTCCTTTCTTAAATCCTAAATCCACTCTCTGTAGGCCTCACGGCTTCTGTTTTGGAAAGGAGTTCTAAAATACATAAACACAAGTCTAGCCATCATAGAAAATCCTTGAAATCCTTTTCAGAATGGTTCTAGACCGATATTCCTAGAAAGATCCACAGACCAGCACAGGTTGAGATCCCCAATGCAAATCAGATTCAGTGTAAAGAAGCCAGAATTCCTCTCCACCACCAGCAATCCTCTGATATAAAACCAGCCTGTTGTCCTTTCTGTACCCTCTGGCTCCATCATTCCCTGCCCTGATCAGGATAGGCCAATGCCTCAGGTAACATGGTGCTTCTACCCCAAAGGCACAGTGGTATCCACCTGCTCTAAGAACTGATTTTCCTCCAGGTTTGCATGTCTACATTAAAGCGCTCACTAGGTCAAATGGCATGTGTTGTAACTGTTGATAACACATCTTTTATAAATGGAGATTTAATTTTTAAATGTGTAGAAATAAACCATTTTCCCCTTGCTTTGGATTTTTCTTTAAAAAGTATAGCACCATCAAAGATGTCCTCTCAAGCAAAAATCCTTTTCAACAAAGATGAGGCATATTGGTGAAGAGTTCGAGTTACATAAGACTATGGAATTTATGTAGTCTGAGAATAAAAGACAATCACCTTCAATTTTACTTAAGACAGGTACACATAAATGCTAGACTAACTCTTCTCTTATTTCCTGCACATCTCTCCTACTTCTTTCAGTTTTGAAATTCAGCTTGAATGATAAAAATACAAAGAAAGGCTAATAGGCATATGATGATTGAGCAACAGGATCAACCATCATCAAATGTGTGCTAGCTTAAGAGCAGGCGGCATTACTAGAATTCACTACTTAATAGCTCAACCCCTTCTCTATTACTGCTTAAAACAGAGATTTAATTATAATGTAACTTTGGGCAAGTGAGAAAACCTCTCTGGTCCTCAGTTTCTTGATCTGTAAAATGGAGATAATAAAAATACCTATTGCAGAGGGTCATTGTGAGGTTTGAAACAATTTGTGTCTCTTACTGAGTGGTCCATAACTGTTAGCTCTCACTAAGGTTAGCTTTGTTATTAGCTGTTGATTGTTTTACAATGTGCCATGGGATATCTATTATTGCATTTAATTTATTATTTTTAATTCTGCTTCTTTCCTCAGAGTAAGCACTTCTGGTTAGCACAGACCTCATTAGCTCCATATTAAAAAAAAAAGTAGAATTAGATGAAAAGTCAACTTCAGAGCAAAGGATATATTTTATGTACATATACTATTTAACATTTTATTTCCAGCAACAGCTTAAAAAGAGTAAGTTTTACGTGGATCACTTCCTCTTCTGGTCCCAGGGCTGAGAATGCACAGTTCCTCTCAGAGAGACTTTTGATTGTGTTAGATAAATCCAAGAACACCATTACCTGGGTCCATTATACAGGCACTGTTCCAAGGCTGAGGCTTATTCTGACTAGCTATGGGTTAGAATCTGTAACTCCACCATTGAAAAATAGATCCAGTAGGAATGGCGTCATTTGAAGCCCAAGAAATAATTACAGACAAAGCATTTTAATAACTTCCTAAAGCCTGAATATTTGATCTGCAATCACATTCTTGAATTTGCCACTTGTTAGTATGGACTAAAGTATAAACCTTGTGAAGTACCTGCTTTTCTTTTACTATTCATCTCTTTAATGGTGGGAAGAAAACAATAAAATTTTAATTGAGTTATCCCTCTCAGCACTGAACAGTGGTGGACAAAATCTATACATAACATCAAAATAATTGCACTGTGGAACAGGCCAGCAGTCTTGCCTGGCCTACATTTAGAAGAAAAGGATACGAGCTAGCTTTCCAATCTATTGGAGAGGATAGATCAAAACCTTCTAGAGGAACTACTTCAGTGTACAACAAGTATCTAAAGTGGTTTCTTATTGTCACTAATCTAATTCTTAAAGCTGTCAGTTAAGATATTCTCCTTACATTCTGCCCTTAAAACTTGTAAAGAGCAAACCAAGAACTGGAGAAAGTTAAAAAAAAAATCTACAATCTACTTGTTAGCACACCTTCATGCCATGGTGATTTGATTAGTGATTTGATAAGTATAGATTACAACCTTGGACTTAATACAGGGTGGCCCACTTTTAAAAAGGCCCATTTATAACAAAGCTCTCTCTGTTGGAACTGCCAAGAGAGTTTAAAAAAAAAAAATGCCACCAGTATCAAACACTTTTATTTAGCCACGCATTGTAGAGCAATGTAATTGCAAACCTGGAGAGCTACATCTTAGGACAGTTCTACTGATTGTGTGATTATAAACAAGTCAAGAAGATTTCCTGATTCTCATACTGTCTGTCACTATAATGAAATTACTACCTGCTCTCAAACTACTCCACAGAGAAGACCTAAAGAATAAGGAACACTATATAAGTATTGCAAAGTGCGATAAGCTTCTGGATAAGAGACTCTAAATGTCTTAAGAAAAATGCACAGATTATCCCTATTAGGGTAGAATATTTGTAACGAAGATTTAGGTTACTACAAACTAAAAAATTATTGAATTCTTACAAGTTTCAAATATAACACTCACCACAGTAGAAAGGGGAAAGACAACCTACCCCATGTTCCCATCCATTAGAAGAATCGTGTTGTATATGTGAGAAAATATGAAGAGAAAGAGAATTGTGCTGAAGAACATTGTCATCCACGATCCATGATCCTCTCGAAACATTTTTAACCGAAGCAACTGACCTGCAATATAAATATTATTGGAAATCAGTGTATCCTGTAACTCAAAATCCATACAGCTTTGCTTTATTTTAGTGAATCTCTATTACCTCACAAATACTCTGAAGCCTTTGCCCTAGCACTTGTCTTACAGGTGAAACCACTATCTAATGTCCTTTTTGCTCTTTTGTACATAAATGGTGAAGTCCAAGACAACTCCCATATCATCATCCTAGAGCAAACAATACTAGTATGAGAATCTGGTATACAGAAATCATTCACTAGGCTGGCATGAAAACAAATTAATTAGAACACTATTACCTGCTACTTTTTATGTCACAAATATGTTTTTGGTTCATTTACTGAAACTACTTAAGTAAGGCAAATGGTAACGATGTTGCATAAATTCCATATAATTGCCTTTTGCTTCCATAGACCCATTCCCAATACTGGCCAGATGATAAAACCAAGTCATACTTCACTTATAAGAAGATCCAGTTGTTAAAGGTACATGAAAACATGGACAGTAAAAATAAAGTTTCTGTCGTAAGAGACAGAAGGCTTAGCATTACTCTTAGCTAAAATATCATAACCACATACAGGCTGGTGCCCAAGTCTGTGGGGTGTGTGGGGCCTGGTGGCGTGTGCATGTGTTATGGAGTTGGTATGGCTCCTAGCAAAACATAATTTCTACCCTGATACCTAAAATTCCATTTAGAAAGACAATGGCTAAAATTGGAAAGGATGGCCAATTAATCTATGACAAAGGAGGTAAGAATATACAATGGAGAAAAGACAGTCTCTTCAATAAGTGGTGCTTGGGAAAACTGGACAGCTACATGTAAAAGAATGAAACTAGAACAGTCTCTAACACCATATATAAAAATAAACTCAAAATGGATTAAAGTTCAAAATGTAGGACTGGAAACCCTAAAACTCATAGAGGAAAACACAGGCAGAATACTCTGACATAAAATTGTAGCAATATTGTTTTGGATCTGTCCCCTAAAGCAAAGGAAATAAAAGCAAAAATAAACAAATGGGATCTAATTAAGCTTAAAAGCTTTTGCACAGCAAAGGTAACCATCAACAAAACGAAAAGACAACCTACTGGATGGGAGAAAATATTTGCAAATGATATGACGGACAATGAGTTAACACCCAAAATATATAAACAGCTCATGCAACTCAACACCAAAAAAACACAAACAACCTGATTAAAAAGAGGACAGAAGGCCTGAATAAACATTTTTCCAAAGAGGACATGCAGATGGCCAACAGGAACATGAAAAGATGCTCAACATCACTAATCATCAAAAAAAGGGAAATGCAAATCAAAATCACAATGAGATATCATCTCACACTTGTCACAGTGGCCATCATCAAAAAGAACACAAATAACAAATGTTGGTGAGGATGCAGAGAAAAGGGAACCCCTGTACACTATTGGTGGGAATGTAAATTGGTGCAGCCACTGTGGAAAATAGTATGGAGGTTCCTCAAAAATCTAAAAACAGAACTACCACATGACCCAGCAATTCCACTCTTGGGTATATATCAAAAAAAAACCCCACAAAAACCCTAATTCAAAATGATACATTCACCCCAATATTCATAGCAGCATTACTTACAATTGCCAAGGTACTGAAGCAAGTGTCCATCAACAGATGAATGGATAAAGAAGATGTGGTGTATATACACAATGGAATACTACTCAGCCACAAAAAAGAATGAAATTTTGCCATTTGCAACAACATGGATGGACTCAGAGGGTATTATGCTAAGTGAAATAAGTCAGACAGAAAGAGAAATACTGTATGATGTCACTTATATGTGGAATCTAAAAACTAAAACAACCTAGTGAATATAACAACAAAAAAAAGCAGACTCAGTTATAGAGAACAAACTAGCGGTTACCAATGAGGAGAAGGAAAGAGGAGGGGAAATACAGGGGTATGGGATTAAGAGGTACAAACTATTATGTATAAAATAAGCTACAAGGATATATTGTAAACCACAGGGAATAGGGCCAATATTTTATAATAACTATAAGTGGAGTCTAACCTTTAAACATTGTGAAACAATGTATAATACTGTAACATATAATACTGTACATCAACTATACTTCAATAAAAAAAGAAAAAAAGAATGTTAAAATGCAAATACTTCAAAGAGGAAAATGTATTAAGATGAACACTAAAGTAAAAATTACTAGTATCATAATCAGTCCAGATAAATATTTTGATTTATGATAAAGAGAACTGAGAGCACTAGTATCCTGAAAGGTGCGAAAGATTTAAAAAAAAAAAAACAGGATTAAGAAAAAAATAAACATAGGTCACCCTGGCTTCTCCTAAGAGAAAGTTTATCTAAATAATGATGAAGGAGATGATTCACATATAGGAACTACAATTCAAATAGGGTAGGCCTGAAACCTTAACAATAAAATTTCTCACTAGAGAAAATATTCCCTTTTTTTGATGATATGTTAAAGGTATGGGGAAAATATGTATATTTCCATCTGTAAATGGTCTCTCTCTAGGGACAGATAGTAGCTCTCATGTAGGCTACTGAGCATAGGAAGAAATCATCTTTTAAGATTTAACTACTAATTTTCCCTTGTCCCTTTCTTTCATTAAAATAGCACTTCAGATTTCATTTGGAAACCAGGCTCACAGAAACACTACCCTAGCTAGAACTTTAAATGGAGCAAAAACGGATTTGGTTACATTATCTGGTTTCTTGGCCTGCACAAGAGAAGCAAAGGACAAATCTGAAAGTCAGGGGGAATGTGAATTATAACTGAAAGAAGAATGTGGAAAATGTTCTACTGAAGCAAAGGATACTAACGCTGCAAATTACAGCCTTACAGAACTTGTTGATTAACTGAATCAATAATTATAGAAAGCCAGGGATTTGCACGTCTCCACACAACACATTGACAGCAATATTATAAATAGATATTTAACACAGAATGCTTGAGAGTAAAAAACCCATGCCATGAATATCTTAAAGCAAGCTGTAGAGAATATTATTTATTCTTTGAACAAATATTTAATGTGTGCTTACTGAGCAAATATTAAATGTGTGCTTACATGCCAGCTGTGGTTCTAGGTGCTGGAGATACAGCTGTGAGCAGGGTAGGAAGTGTTCACAGTCAACCATCATTTGGATATTTGATGAAAATGTGATCTTATTTTAGACTGATTTGACTCAATGTTCCCTTTGCTGCAAGTCCTTCAGCCTTGACCTATTTATTTAATTCAGCAGTTGATATTGAAGAACTGCTAAGACCAGCAATTAGAGTTCTTGGAAAATTTAAATGCGAATTTCTTTCTTAACATATGCATATGTCAAAAAATTCACTAATGGATGTACTTTAAAAGTCAGATAATAATGCTGGTGACTTAAGAGTGCTTTGCAAATAAAATACAGTGGGTTAACTGTACATGGCTGAAATAATACAGAGTTAGTAAAATGAGAAATGTGACAGTACCATTTATGCTGTCATTGCCAAACTCATTGCCTGGCACTAATTTCAGTCATTAGAGTCATTAGAACAAAATGGCAGGTTAACACGGCTTGCAATTCACTTGAAACACACAATAAAAGTACTGCAATATATTAAGGCCAGAACTGGTGTGACCCAAATGTTGAGTCAAATCACATTAAAAATTTTTCCCATAAGCTACTTCAACTTAACTCATTGAGTGTCCATCTTAATGACAGAAAGCTGTATACACAGATGGCCATCAGCTGACTCCCCATGCAATCTAATCAAACTAGGAACCTCAGAGTTACCCCAGGATGTCACATGAAAATGCACTATCTCCTCCCCTGCAGTGTGACCATATATTTGGTTTCCCTGGGACATCAGTGGCTTATAACTGTTGTCCTAGAATAATTATTAATAGTGCCCCCTTCCTTTCTGAAGTGCACTGGTTTGGACAATAAGTTATACGCCACTTTTCCTATAGGTCACAGAATTCAGAGGTTTTTTTAACACCTTAGAGGAGTTTCAGGAGATAACTGAGTGAAAACAGTCTTCATAGGTCAACAGAGGTAAAAGACATCACTAGGAGGGGTACATTTCTGACAAGGTGATAACGACTTTTATTTTAATCATAGATATATTTGTAAATCTGAGTGTATGTTTATGTTACTAATAAAATCCGTCTTGCACTGTATGGACTATAATCTTTGATATGGTCAGGGTAATTGGAAAACAAATCTTAAAACAACCCGAAGCGTCAAGGTGGTACACAAGCCTATATCTGTGTTGGAGGTTAGGGATGGAGGGCACAGGGATTAATTGTTACGAATGTTGATTAAAGTAAACTGAAATAGCCTAGAATCTCAGAATCTTTCCTGGAGATACAGTAGGTTTAGAACCACTAAGATGTCATAAGTTTCTAACAAGGATAATGACCTAAAAGCATATTTTAAAATATATGATGAGCTCACATATACTGTGGGAGACAGAGGTAGATGAGTGTAAGAGAATTACGGAGAGACTACTCGGTTTCTTGGCTTTTTTGCTGCTGTGTTCTCATCAGCAAAATAATAGAAAGGAACATTTCCTTTGTACCTCACAGCCAGACTTTTATGCTAAGTTCTGGGTTCCTTTTCTTCAGGCATAATTTTCACAAAGAGGCCTTGAACAAAGAAATAAACGAGACAATCTCAGAGGAGAAGGAGTAGAAGTGTTTGTGCTTCCAGGGAAGAGATTAATGTACTCCTGGGAAGTTGTTAAGGCAAGATTAAATAGGGTGAGGGTGTCTAGGTTCACTGAGGATACAAAGATTTTGGCCTCCAAGGTGACAGAACCTCATTTGGGTTTGATTCCATGGATGCTGGTGAAGGCCAAAGTATCAAGGGTCATGGCCTTGGAATTCAGGTAAGGAGACTGAACTGGCCCCAAAGGAAGGAGCCAATAGAGCAGCCGCCCATCTTCGTTAGGAACACAGTGACCTGGTTAGGATGGTGGAGGTCATCGAGAGGGCGTGACAGCTGGCTGACCCAGGAGTTGGACCCGGGCAATCAGAGGTTCCTCACCCCCACCCCTGGCCTTGGAATGTACATTCTGCCCACTGCACCCCCAGTGGGACCGTTTTCAAGAAGACAGTCTTGAGAGAGCAATGTATTATTGAGACCATCTGCACAGAATATGTGACGAACCCAGTTAAGGCCTCTGTATAAACTTTTGACCCTGGTGGGCAGGTATAGAGATCTACTTGTCTTGCAGCCACTCAAGACAAACCTCATACATAAGTTCATTTGCTTGCTAAACCTACCAATCTGGAGCAGTCTGTCTCATTCTTTGGTCTGTCCTTTCCCTCCAAGAACGGGGCCAGTTTAAGATTTCACCCAGGAAGTTCCTGAGGTTGCAAACCTACACTCTCTTAGGTGGCACCATTGTGCTAAAGAAGAGGCAGAAGACCATCACCCAAGCAGCAATGGGAGAGGGGAAGACAGGTAAATGCAGACTCAAGGATTTGTTTCCAGGACCTCTATAAGCCCTGGGACTGCTTTAAACTTTAGATATAAAAAAGATGATCTAAAATATTACCAATTTTGTACTCTCTGTTCACCTTGATGAGCGGGAAGTCCAAGCAAGATTTATTTAATTTAGAGGGAAATGTATGGCATTTCACATACTACCCTGACCAGGAAATATGAAAGCAGGCATTTTCCTCAAGAGGACGCTAAACTGAAGTTAACACTACTATCCATTAAGTCTTCTGCTGCAAAATATCCTACATATGATGCAGCCCATTATAATGTATACATAATGTGTACATGCAACTACTTAATGTATACATAGATATACATAAGAAACAAATGTAATCTGCAGTTATTTAAAGGAATATATTTAATTTGTTGGGGTCAAAAAGCAGTCAAAATCAGCATAGCAGGCATTTAACATACCAGTAAGAATATTTTCTGTTGCAAATAACAAAAACAATGGTTCCAAATCCTTGCTTTTAATCACTACGGAACACTTGGACTTCAGATGTGCTCCGAAAACAGTGTTACAAAAGATATAAGTAAATATCATTTTTAAATTAAAAAACAAAAATGAAAAATAAAACAAACAAAAAACTAATACCAGCTTAAACTATAAGTCTACAGGCTTCTCATATTTCCTAACAAGGATATTTGTTCCCTGAACAAAAAATAGTTTTCTCCTTACTATAAATGTTTAGAAACTAATGTAGATTTAGTTTAACTAAACAATAATATGACTTCAAGAAAGGCTTTATCCAGCACTCAGACAATATGACCAAGGTTTGATTTATCTGCATTTTCCAGCCCTGTTCCTTCAGGGTGGGGTCCCATCTCAGCCAGCTCCTCCAGCACATTCATACATACTCTTTGTAACCCTAAAATGACTGTAGCAATCCTGACGAATATGTCTTCATTTTTGTCTGGGGAGGAAAGCATACTGCTTCTGCCCTAGCATTTCTTGAGAAGTCATGTGATTAAATCTACTTGGGCTTGTTTGGGTCCTGAACCAATCACCATAGCCAGAGTTATGAAAAGCAATGATTAACTAAGTCTATGTCACATGCTCCACTCCTAGAGCCAGATGAAATTAGTTCCCTAGCGTTACATTGACCCACAAATGCAAGGCAAGTATGGCAAACAAGTTGAAAAATGTAGAGCCCTAAGATGAAAGGTCCCTGGGTCCTTGAATCACTGCTTGGAACAGAGGTGCCTGCCATGTTTTGGGCTTAAGTGAGCGAGAAATTCAATTGAGATGTAGTCAATTCTATGTTTTGTAGGGTTTTATTACTGTAGTTAGCATTGTCTTACCAGATACAAGATGACCAGTGAATAAAAGGCCCTGAGATGGTAAGAAAAAATGGGGTTAGAAATAGCCCAAGTGAAATCTTTACTTCTTTTTTTTTTTTTAATGTCCCTAGTACTCAGCAAAACACATGGTAAACTATTTATATTGGATGAAATACTGATGGGCAGATTCTAGAAGGAAAATTAAGACCTGTCCTCAAGTCCTCCAAAAGAAAAATTCTACAAGTAAAATATGCAGGAAAACACATCTTGTTGGCAGTGATGTAGTCATTACTCAGACCACTCAATCTCAAAGACCTAATGCCCAAGACTGTCTAGTTTGCTGTCTACTGTGCGTGCACCACACCTGTCTACAAGCTGCAACACAGTGAGGCCATATTTGTCTTCCTCCCCTGGTGTCCCCATGGCACTGACACATAGAATGTCTTAAATAAATAAATATTTGCCCAATAGATTAAAAAGGAAGGGACACACAAACAAATCAACAAACAATATTCCACTGTATGACTAAAAGCTCTCTGTCTTTGTAAATCTGGTGCCTACCGCACCCACCCTGTGAGCCCTGCTGTTCTTCAAGCTTCACCTCCTCCTCATTTTCTCCCCATAAATTAACTACCTCCTGAGATCTATTCCCTCCTACTCAGCATGAAGCTCCTGTGTCCTTATCAGACTTCCTTTTCCGCAGCACCCTTGTTTCTTGTGCACCCCAGGTTTATTTTATACTTGCCCTTCAAAACCCCAACTCTGATTCAGAGCTACAATTTGTTTTCTCCAATTTCAGTAAACTTCTGTGGAAAAAGCTACACAAATGGGTTGATAAGCTACTACATAATCACGATCCCCAACTTCAGCTGCTACCACAGCACTGCACATTAATACATCCATTTCAAATTTCATCTCAAAACTCCTACTAAGCCTCTTTCACTCTCAGAATATGACCTTAGTCTCAACCTCAAGAAAACATTGCTACTACTAAATATGATTTCCTTCAATCTTCTTCCCACTCACATTCATCCACTTATCTACTTTCTCTGTTATTCTTACTTTCTTCTTCTGTTTTTCTTTGTGCTCCTCCCGCAAAGACACCATGTATGCCTTTTTAAAAACATACCGTCCTCTCTTTTGGTGCCTTGCTTCATCATCCATTCTTTCTCTCTTTTGTGTTTTCAATCTCTCCCACTCTCCGGGTTCTCTTCCCTCTGCCTCTAAAGCCTCTTAAGTCCATCCTATAAACAAGGCTTTCTTGACCTCATATCCTTGAACTACCATCCATTCAACTTCCCTTCTCATCCAGACTTCAAGAGAGAGTAAGCTTCATCAGCCCCACTCACTGAGATCTTACTTGCAATGCAAACACTCTATTGAAATTGTTCTGGCAAATGTTAATGGCCCCCACCATTGCCAAACGCAATAGAAATATACCGGCCTTTAACTTACAGGACATTTCGGCTGCATCTGACACTGCAGTAGCCACTCTGCCCTTTTTGACACTCTACTTCTTTGGCTTCCCTAACACCAAATACTCCTTGTGCTTTTTCCACTTTGTTTATACTTATCACTTTGGGGGGCATCTCTTCTGCTTGTCACATAAACAATAATGTTCCCCATGGCCTGCCCTCAGTCTTTCTCCTTGTCATACCACTACATGGTCTTGAAATGGAGCAGGACCCTATGGTCCTTGCCACCCCCCCATGTCCTCAGCCTGCCTTTTGTCTGTGGAAAAACTTTAGCCAGAGAATAAGTTTAATCAGAGAGGCTTCCCTGGTGGCGCAGTGGTTAAGAATCTGCCTGCCAGGGCTTCCCCGGTGGCGCAGTGGTTGAGAATCCGTCTGCTGATGCAGGGGACATGGGTTTGTGCCCCAGTCCGGGAAGATCCCACATGCCGTGGAGCGACTAGGCCCGTGAGCCATGGCTGCTGAGCCTGCGCATCTGGAGCCTGTGCTCCGCAGCAGGAGAGGCCACAACAGTGAGAGGCCCGCGTACCTCAAAAAAAAAAAAACAACAATCTGCCTGCCAATACAGGGGACACGGGTTCGAGCACTGGTCCGGGAAGATCCCACATGCCATGGAGCAACTAAGCCCACGTGCCACAACTACTGAGCCTGCGCTCTAGAACCCGCGAGCCACAACTACTGAACCCCTGTGCTGCAACTACTGAAGCCCATGCGCCTAGAGCCCGTGCTCCACAACAAAGAGAAGCCACCGCAATGAGAAGCCTGCACACTGCAACGAGTAGCCCCCACCCGCCACAACTAGAGAAAGTCCACGCGCAGCAATGAAGACCCAACACAGCCAAAAAAAAAAAAAAAGTTAATCAGAGAAGTGAGAAAATGCAGAAACAAAGGAAAACAGTCAAAGGAGACCAAATAATAATAGTTTAATCATTAAGCATAGTCAAGGACCTTTAGTTCCTCCTTAAGGTCTATAGATAGTATTCTGAGCCATATCCTATGAGCTGTTTTGCAGACACTGAAGCCCCCACCAAGTGGAGGAGGATAACTACATGATGACCAAATTGAAGCCATGAAATTGAAGCCATGACATAAGCTGCCACAATTCCGAGAACTGGCCTCAAAGAAATAGGAACAAACCCTGGAACTAAAGATTAACTGTACTTAAAACAACCAAGATGATGCTGGTCAAACCACCGATGACCAATTTCAAGATGACTGTCAGAGCTGACTATATTGTTTCTGCATGTAGCCCCCTCCCTCTGTCTATAAAAGCTCTTGCCCCCTGATTGTCAAGGGGGGAGTCGGCCTTTGGACAGGCATCTGCCCTACCCGCTGGTTGCCACCCTCCGAAATAAAGCAACCTTTCCTTTCCTACCAACACTTGTCTCTCAAGAACTGGTTTTCAAGCTGCGAGCAGCTGGACCTGGGTTCAGTAACAGTCTCACTCACTCTGTGGGTTTAACACCCAATATCTCCAGCATAGACTTTTCCTCCTGATCTTCAGACTGGAAGAGCCACCTACCCACTGTCCTCCTCGATGTCCTACTGCCAATTCAAACTCAGTATACAAAAAAGAATTCAAAATTTCCACCTCTCGTCCCAACACACAGTATACCCACATCTCCAATCTGACCTTTTCCGTCCCTAAATCCACCCCTACTTCTGACTTTGCCATCTTATCATTTTCAAAATAACTAAAGGTTGGATTCATTCTTGATTCTTGATTCCTACACACCTTCCATTTCAATCAACAGTCTTATTATTTTATAAACTTCCATGCATGCTCTTCTCCCATAATTTGGATTCCCATTGTCTCTTAAATGGGACTGTCGCAACAACCGAACTGGTCTTCCTTACTCCAGCCTCTTTTCCCATCTCAATCCACCCCCAATAAATCTAACTAAAATATAAATATGGTCACATCGTCCCTTCACTTTAAATCTTTCAATGATCACTCTTCTCCTACAGTATAAAATTCAAGTTCCTTATCATGGGATACAAGGCTTGACTTGACCCACATTTACCTCTCCTCTCTCACCACTCCCTACCTTTCACTCTAGTTGCATAAACACTAAACAGGTTGCAGTTTCCTATGTTCATGCTGACCCTCTGCCTGGGATACTCTTCTTCTCCCATCACTCAACTAACACCTATATTTCCTGTGGGCCTTAAAATGTAAGTCAGAGATGAGCTCCTCTACGAAATCATCCTCACTGTTAAATATTTCATATATTGGAGTAATCATCAGAAGAGCTTATAGGATCGATTCTCTCAGGAGGTAGTAAGTTCCCTTCAGGGCAAGCAAGGAGGAATGGGTGCTACTGAAGCCAAGTGTAATGGGTTGGATTACATGATTTTTATGATCCAGTCAAATTTGAGGATTGTAGGGTTTGTTGTATTGGTGAGAGACTAGCTCAAAGTCTGCTAACTCAAAAGACTTTTAGTTTTAAAAAAAAGAAATTAGTCTTACCCGTTATGAGAAACAATATTCTTTCTTATGTCTTATCTGTCATCATATGCCTAATATATAAAATGAACCCAAAGTAACACACTGACAAGATTCTTTAAAGTTAATATTTAACATTTTAAATATTAGAATATGTGACAATTGATATGTCCTATTTCTTATATCTAGAATAGTAAAGTATAAAGTGAAATTGGATCAGAGCACTTGAAAATTAATAGAACTTTACTTCCAATCAGACTAAAATAAGTATATGAAGAATTCATGACTGATTTGTATAAATTTATAGTTTATAAGAACATGATATTTTTTAAGATTTACTAATTTTAAAATGTCAATAAAATAAAAGTAACTAAAATAAGAGAATTATTCCACGGATGGGACACCAACAAAGAAAATTATCTAACAAAACACACCAGAATATCATTAGGGATGAAGGATATTCTAGTTAGACAAACATGGCTTTATATAATAAGTATAAAATGATGAAACTTTTGTACCATAAGGGCCCCATTTCATTAATATTCAGATCAAATCTTGTTATTTCAGTGTACAAAGAGAATTTAAAAACATTGAACAGATGGTTATCATCCCTTATTAGAAGTAGGTGCTTACATAGAAAATGTTTGTGATTCACTGAGTTCGACAGAAAATCAAATATGGAGAATTGAAATATAATTGCGTATGATACTAAAAGTATGCATTATAATATGTATTTCAAAAGGTTCTAGAAAGAAAGGAAAATAAGACCACAGTTAGAAACAGCAAAAATTATAGTATTTTCAGATCTAGGGTTTAATGTCAATTTTTAAAAATGTATGTATTACAATAATTTTGAGTAAACTATGTATCCACTAAATAAACAAATATTGACATAAATTATTCTCCACAGGAAAAACAGGAATAAATCTTCCATTTCATTGAGAAAGTCCAAATATTATATTTTACTATTATAATATGGCTCTTTCCACTAGATCATTCTTAGAATTAATTGATTTAAATTGCTTATTATTGCTCAAGAGGAAAAAAACATAACTCCAAAAGGAAATAAAAGGCATTCACTTATTATTATCTGTTACTTTTCCTTTTAAGGAGAAAGGAGCTATTGAATAAAATGAATATTAAATTAACATTACATCTTAGCTTGTAGCCTAAGATAAGATTGTAAGATAAGATTTAGCAGCACACTTAATTCATGCACACATATAATATTATAATAGTCTATAATTTTGATGAAATCAATTTGTTCTTTTTTTCTAGGTATCTTCTAAGTGAAATCATATTAAACAGCATTTTTGGAGTCAAAACCCGTCAAAAAAAAAGTAAAAAATAAAATATTTTTGGAAATGATACAGGTTGTTATTATCACAATTTTGTATTTTGAAATGGGCGATGGGATAGAAAGTAGAGCTTCCTGTTTTTACACATTAATATCATCACTATTATTATGAAATTTTTACATCATCATTATTATATGGATACCAGCTTTGAAAAATAATAATACTTATACTTTTAAAATAGGTTTTTATGTAGTGTTGGGCATTCTACTGATCCAACTGAAAAAGAAAAGTTAAGTTGTCAAAAGTAATCCCTTGAAGGCTGCTCCATGGTTTCAAGCAATCCTGATTGATCACAAGGTTTGGACACTAGCTCCCTGATCACAGGTGGAGATGGGACGGGAGGGACTGGTCCTCCCACAACCGTAAATACTGGGAAGGAAAAACCAGGCCAAAATTCTGTCATGTCACCCACATTTCCAGTATCCTATCATCTGTATCCATGTATACATGACTCCTTCCTGCTATCCTGAACTTCGCTTTCATTCACAGCTTTCCACAAGTCCTCTAACTCAGACTGGCTCCTTGTATTTGCAAACTTGTTGTTTTCTCTACCCATTCCATTTATAGATTTACTAAATAAAGATATTAAAAATTCATAACAGTTTCCAAGTTCTGCATATATATGAACAGACTGAAAAATCAATAACTTTTCTAATAAATCAATAACTTTTCTGTAACAGAGGTGAGGTCAAACCATTGCCCCCACGATTTGAGAGGCAGACAAGTGAACACAGGGAGTCACAGCTGACTGCAGCAGAAACTCACGAAAAAAAACTGCCTTGGGAACCAGTGCTGGCATAGGAAGACTTGAACTGTAATTAACGAATTGCTGGAGGGCTTAGTGTGTACAAGACTTAAACTTAAAAACTCCAGAGAAACCTAGCCATAGGAGGGGTAGGAGGGGGGCTCATTTTAAAATGTGCCAGAACACTCTATTCGTCTTTTTTTTTTTTAATTATTGCTTTACAGTGGTATGTTAGTTTCTGCTGTATAACGAAGTGAATCAGCTATATGTATACATATATCCCCATATCCCCTCCCTCTTACATCTCTCTCCCACCCTCCCTATCCCACCCCTCTAGGGGGACACAAAGTACCGAGCTGATCTCCCTGTGCTATGCAGCTGCTTCCCACTAGCTATCTATTTTACATTTGGTAGTGTATATTACTACTCTCTCACTTTGTCCCAGCTTACCCTTCCCCCTCCCTGTGTCCTCAAGTCCATTCTCTACGTCTGTGTCTTTATTCCTGTCCTGCCCCTATATGGAATCTATTCTTCTTAACAAGGACTGCCCTCAGGAGAAGTTACTTCACCAGACCTAACTTGCTGAATTTCAATCAGAACCTAAGTGATCTGGAGGAAAAGAAATACCCAACTCTAGCCCTCTCTAGCCATCCTCTCCCACCTTAGAGAACCGTGGGGGAACTAAGAAGTACGTGTAAGTCCACAGTCCAGAGGCGTAGGCTCACTAAAACACTGAGGCCTAATCATAGGACTATAGAATGCCTCCTCTTCCCCCACATCTTACCACCATATTACTAAAGGCCTATGTATACCTGGTACATCATGTCCAGTTATCAAGAAAAAAATTACAAGGCATACTCGAAAGCAAAAACAGATTTTGATGTTTATGATAGTAGCTTATATGGAAAATTCTTAATTTTGTTGGTAATAATTTCACAATAAAAATATTCATTTTACACATTTGTTGAACACCTACTATGTGCTTGGCAAGTGTTATATACTATAAATATAATGTAAATATAATATAAATATAATTGTGAAAATACAACAAATGTACATTTTCGTGTATTGCAAAGGAGCAGGAAGCAGGAAGTATAGTAAGCTAAAATTTAAAGGGTACTAGTGAGCAAATTTAAAATTTAGGGTTACTTTAGGGCCAAAGGCCCATAAGAGCACTAAGAAAATGAAATAAAACTAAACCTGGAGATACTGCATATTAGGAACTGAACATGAGTCTCCACAGTAAATCACAATTCTCCAAAGAGTCTAAAGTTGTCCTAAAAGAATAGTGTCTCCTGGATTCCAAACTTGGCAAACTCGAATACATTCTAGAAGAAAACAAGCCTAATTTAAATCCTCAGAATTCCCACAGATTATATTATTAAAGTAGTAGTTCAAAATTAATACTCGCCAAACACAAAAAGAAATGTTACTATGAGTGAGAGTTGACAAAAACAGCAAATAAAATATTTAGACCATACAAGGACTTCAGATATTGGAATTACCAAATATGAAGTATTTAAAATCTGCTGTCTCAACACATGTTAGCATTTCTCTACCTTCTTCAGCATATGAATTACAGTAATAATTTCTGAGATCTTTGTCTACTAATTATGTCAACAGTGTCATTTCTGGCTTTGTTCTATTGATTAATTTTTCTTCCATCATGGGTCATATATTCCTGCATTTTTGCATGCCTGATAAGTTTTTAATGAATTCCAGACATTATCAATTTTCGTCTTCTTGGGTGCTAGATATTTCTGTATTCCTATTAGTACTTTTGAGTTTTGTTCTGAGATGCATGTAAGTTACTTGTAAACAGTTTGATCCTATCGAGTCTTGCTTTTAGACTTTGTTAGGTAGGATCAAAGAAGCCTTTAATCTAGGGCTAATTTTGTCCCACTACCATCGTTCTGAGTACTCTACCTGATGCACCATAAATTCCAGATTTTTCCTCTCTGACTTGTGGAGATGCAAACTATTCCTGGCCCTGTGTGAGAGCCAAGGACTTTACCCCTGCTCCTTTTGAGTGGCACCTTGGGTGGCTTCCTCACATGCATATGCTGATCATGACTCAATTGAAGACTCAAGGGAGATCTGAAAAATCTTTGGAGTTATTTCGCTGTGTTCCTCTCTCCTCTCCAGTATTCCGCCCTGTGAAATCTAGCTGTCTTGGCCTCCCCACACACCAAACTCCTTTTCTTCAATTCAAGGAGACACCAGGCTCTGCCTGATTTCCCTCTTCCTGCATTGAAGCCAGGAAATTCTCTCCAAGAGGTAAACTGGAGTAATTGGAGGGCTCACTTATGTAAAAAGACAAAGAGAAGATTTTAAAATCAGTCAGTAAAGGCAGATTTCTTCAAAGTAACAACAACCATACCCATAGAAGATATCCTAACAGTAACAATGGATGTCATAAAACAGTGTTTCAAAGTGCTAAGAGGAAATAACTGTCAACCTAGCAAAGTGTCTATTGTAACAAAGGCAGCTATTTGAAGGCACCAAAGAGCAAACAAGGCAGCCAAGATTGAAGGCCAAGATCCCTGAAAGAAAAATGCATTTAGATAAGTTCTCATTTATTGCTGCTTTCTCCCCTTGGGAGATTTGCTGATTTTCAGAGACCATATGGAAAACTGTGGCTTATAATTTGAGGCAGTCTCACTGGGTGAGAGAGACAGAAATTGAAATTCTGGGCTACCAATGCCACAAGGACACAAGGGACGAACTACCAGAAAAAGGGAAACTCCGAAAGTAAGCCCAAAATTCTAACACAATTTCCTATAGAGTATTTGCTGACACCTAAACTATGTAGGTGAGAGGTAATACCAAGCAAAGAATAACTAAGAGAAAAACCCTAAGCATAGGTTTTAGCAGTCTCATGATGTTGAGGAAACAAAAATTGGAATTCAGGATACACCAATTCAGGATACACCAGGAACTCTGAATGAAGTCTAGGATTTCAGATGTGGTACGTTAAGGGCTATAACACAACAGTGAGGACAAACCAGAAACAGACTAGCCCAAACAAAGCCTGAAACTCATTTTCTATCTGCATTCCAGAAGAAAATTAAATTTTCCCTGGGAAAGATTATATCATCATGAACCTCTGTAATTCTTCACGTATTATCCTTAATATTCAATTAAAAAAAAATAAGCACACAGGACAAGACAAGAAAAATTACTGAAAACCCAATAGAAAAAAATAGATAATATAAACTCATTAATGATGCACATAGAAGTCAAAATAACTATAATTAATATGTTCAAGAAATAGATTTAAAGATTATGAATTTTATCAAAGAACTGGAATCTATTTTTTGAAATCAACTGGACGGTCTAAACTAAAAAATAATAACTGAAATTAATAACCAATAGATAAATTTAACAGCAGTTACATATGTACATACTATATGATTTCACTTATATAAATTTCTAGAAAATGCAAACTAAGCAGAACAGTGGTTGCCCGGAGGTTTGAAGGGATAAGAGAAAGGGATTACAAAAGCTCATGGAGAAACTTTAATCTTGATTGTGGTGATGGTTTCACAGATGTATACATATGTCAAAACTATACACTTAAATATATGTACTTTATTGTATGCCAATTATACTTAAATATATGTACTTTATTGTATGCCAATTATACCTTGATAAAGTTGTTTTAAAAAAAATATATTATCTTTTTGGTTTAACACATATGTGGAATTTAAGTTATGACAAAAATAGGGAGTAAATGGAGTTAAAAGCTATAAAGGTCTTGTAAACTATTGGCAATATTAATTAAAGGTAGACTCTGATTAAGTCAGTGATGTGTTTTACTCTCCAGGGCAGGGTTCCCCAACCCCCAGGCGATGGACCGGTACTGGTCCGTGACCTGTTAGGAACTGCGCCGCACAGCAGGAGGTGAGAGATGGGCAAGCGAACGAAGCTTCATCTGTATTTACAGCCACTCCCCATCGCTCACATTACTGCCTGAGCTCCGCCTCCTGTCAGATGAGCAGTGGCATTAGATTCTCATAGGAGCTCGAACCCTACCGTGAACTGCGCATGCGAGGGATCTAGGTTGCAAGCTCCTTATGAGAATCTAATGCCTGATGATCTGAGGTGGAGCTGAGGTGGTGATGCTGGCACTAGGGAGCGGCTGCAAAAAGAGATTATCATTAGCAGAGAGGTTTGATTCACAGAGACCATAATAAATCAGTAAGTTGAAGACTCATATCAAAACCCTATCAGTGAGTGGCAAGTGACAATTAAGCTGCATCTTACGGAGTAGACTGGACATAAGCAACACACGTTGGGTGTCACTGTCTCCCATCACCCCCAGATGGGACCATCTAGTTGCAGGAAAACAAGCTCAGGGCTCCCACTGATTCTGCATTATGGTGAGCTGTATAATTATTTCATTATATATTACAATGTAATAATAATAGAAATAAAGTGCACAATAAATGTAATGTGCTTGAATCATCCTGAACCATCCCCCACCCCCCAGTCCATGGAAAAACTGTCTTCCATAAAACCGGTCCCTTGTGCCAAAAAGGTTGGGGAAAACTGCTCTAGGGTGATCACTGAAAGAATAAAAGTATGTATAACCAACAAAGAAATAGGGTGGGAAAAAATAAAATACAAAAACATTTTATTTATCCAAAGGAAAGCAAAGAGGAGGAAAAAAAGAACTTAGAAAATATTAGACAAATCAAAAGCTAGTCTGTAGCAAAATGATAGATTCAAACATGCATACATTCATAATTACATAAGTACAAATGGACTAAAAATTGTAATTGAAAGACAGTTGTCACAAGGATTTAAAAACTGAAGGAAAAATAAAAATTGAGAGAGTATATCTTCTATATACCTTCAAAAAACTTCTAAAGGTTGTACTTCAAGGAAAATGAACCTGACTCCAGAAATGACCTCAAAAGAAATATCTGAGACAAGAAAGAATGGTGAAAAAATAAACTGATCAACACGCATCAAATCTAAACAAACACTGTTTGTATAAAATAATAAAAATGTTATTGTCTACTTTATGGGGTTAAAAAGAGAACCAGAGGACTTCCCTAGTGGTGCAGTGGTTAAGAATCCACCTGCCAACGCAGGGGACACGGGTTTGAGCCCTGGTCCGGGAAGATCCCACATGCCGCGGAGCAACTAAACCTGTGTGCCACAACTACTGAGCCTGCGAGCCACAACTACTGAGCCCGCATGCCACATACTGAAGCCCACGGGCCTACCTAGGGCCCCTGCTCTGCAACAAGAGAAGCCACCGCAGTGAGAAGCCCGTGCACCACAATGAAGAGTAGCCCCTCCTCACCACAACTAGAGAAAGCCCGTGCAGCAATGAAGACCCAACGTAGCCAAAAATAAATAAATTTATAAAAAATAAAAATAAACCAGAATACTCAACAACAATCCCATGTAACTAAGAAAACATTGACCTTAGTTAAAATGTTTTAAGAATTTTTATCATACGGGAGAGGACTAAGACATTGATTAGCTGTACAGTTGCTAGGTTTTTAAATTTTACTTGAAACAGCGATACTTCAAGGATAGCCACTAAAAGAATAGGTATTGAAAGCATAAATTATAAACCAAATGGAGAGGTAGAGGAGGGATAGAAAAGTGAAAGAAACAAACAAATGAACAAAATACAATCACCCTCATCCCCCCTTCCCAAAAAAGTAAAGAAAGAAGAAAAAGGAAAAACTATGTAATAGAAAACACACAAAAAAGTGGGAGAATCAGATCGTAATATAAATGTAATATGTTGATCTTACATAGTACAATAATTGTTAGATAGAAGATAGAAAACTGACAGAAAAATAAAATCAAAGATGTGTGTTTGCAAGAGAAATGTGCAAGAATACAGTAAGGTTGGAAGTAATAGGGTGTAAAAGTATATATCAGACAAAACTAACCAAAAGAAAGCTAGAATGGGTATGAATTCTAGACAAATAGATTTTAAGTGAGAAAATAATATTAGGAACAAAGAGAATAACTACATAATGACAAACATTAAATTCTCCAGGTAGATACAATGATCTTCAAGTTGGCACAATGCATCAAATGAGATAGATTCAAAATATATAAATAAAGTCTGATAGAACTAGAAATTAAGAAACCCACTATCATAGTGTGAGGTTTTAACATCCCTCTGCTATTGATAGGTCATGCAGACAACAAACATTAACAAAGAAATAGAATATTTGAATAATAAAATTAAAACGTGATTTAATGGACTTATATTGAACCCTCCATATAGCAATTAGAGAATACATATTCTCTTCAAACATGCATTGAAAATTTTACACATTAACCATGTATTATGTTATGAAAGAAATCTCAGCAAAATTCAAAGATCAGATATCACACAGACCACATTTCCAGACAAAATACAGTTAGCACTCAATAACAAAAAGTTAGTGACTTTTATATCTCACAGTTCAGAAATTTTAAAACGTATTTCAAAACAATTCATGCATAAAACAAAAATTTTAACAGAAATGAAGAAATATTTAGAATTGAACAATTTTTAAAATATTCCATATCAAATATATAGAATAAAAAAGAAAGCATTACAAAATGGGAAATTTAGGCATCTATTGCTTATGTTAAAAAAGAAAGCCTGGGCTTCCCTGGTGGCGCAGTGGTTGAGAGTCCGCCTGCCGATGCAGGAAACACGGGTTCGTGCCCTGGTCCGGGAAGATCCCACATGCCGCGGAGCGGCTGGGCCCGTGAGCCGTGGCCGCTGAGCCTGCGCATCCGGAGCCTGTGCTCCACAACGGGAGAGGCCACAACAGTGAGAGGCCCTCGTACAGCAAAAAAAAAAAAAAAAAAAAAGAAAGCCTGAACATCTATAAACTAAATATCCAACTTAAGGAAAAAAGAATAAACTTGTAAGGTGATGTTAAAACAAGAAAAATATTAATTAAATTGAAGGTAAAAATAAAATACAAAGAATCAACAAAGCCAAAAAAAATTTAAGTTTAATAAAACACACAGATGTCTTACTAGATTGATGAAGAAAAAAGGGAGAAGGCAATAAAAAGTACTAGAAATGAAAAAGGTACATAACCACAAACACAACAGGGATCCAAAATGAACAAATTTCTTGAAACATATTTAACTTGCCAAAACTGATTAAAGAAGCATAAAACTTGACTTATTCTAAAACTACTAAAAAGTTCTTCAGTAGTTCAAACATCTTTTTATAAACAGAATAGCATGCCTAGACGGTTTGATAATGGAGTTCTTTTAAACATTTAAGTAACACATAATTTCAATCTTTCAAAAACTCTTTCCTCTAGGATTTCATAATTCATTAAAATGTCTATTTAAAAGAGTAGATATTGACTATGATGGCTGTTAATTTAAATGTGAAATTCAGATGTTGTTATTTGTTTTCTCAGACATATTCCACAGCTTATGAAAAATACTTCTCAGAAGAACTTAAGCACTACAGTTCCTGAAATTCTACAGGATAGGAGCTTAGTAGATGCGGCTGGTTGGAAGAGGGAAGAAGAGTGTTGAACCTACAGTTACATAGCACTTTACATAAAATGTAGGAAAATCAATTATCCGTATTTGGGAAGGATATGCCAGGGTGCTTCTCCTGAGTTTCACACTGCCCATTTTGAGTTTAATTATTCCATTAAAGTACCAAAGATACCTTGACAGATGTTTGCAATGAATAATTCCAAGACATACAGAACCAAAGTTGGATTTTTCTCAACATATATTTAATGAGCATATAGGTTAACAATCTTCTAAGTTCAATATTTTTCCAACAAATATTATTTACACAGCTACTAAAAGTACTGGGGATACATATGTTAAACACATGCCATGTTGTGCAGATGGCTGGTTTGAGCCTAAGCTGGGATTCAGACAGGTCTGATGAACTGAAAAGAAAAATTCCTAATAATTTAAATACTTTATTTTCTTGAGGTATTCTAGCTGAGTATAAAATGAAACAGGCAAGACAACACTGTTTCTAAAGCACAGTGGTACATATTATGGTAAAGGTCAGCCTGTGGATCAAGGTCTGAGCCCTGTGAGACATAGAAGCATACTCTTTGGGTACTTAGGAATAAAGTATATAATTCAGAGATGCAAATAGAAACTTTTTTCCACTCTTGGGTGGAAACTGGTACAAATTTAAAATAAGAAGGATTTCATGGAGTTCATCTTTATTTTAGCAGCTTGAGAGCTTATAATTTTGGGAGTGCTTGGAAACCACAGCATAGGCATGGATCTCAAACGGAGTAGGTTAAAACATGAAGCCATAGCAATGGAGGCACCAGCCTCAACCAGCTTCAACCCCACTCCACCTCCTGGTATTAGACATCAACAGAAGGCACTAGAACAGAATATAACTTCATCAGCCCATATGATATACCCCTGGGGACTACAAGAAATAAGTGTTTGAGATTTTAAAGAAGGCTAGAAATTAGAGGCTGCAAAGAGTCAGTGAAATGGTTATGCACATAAATATGATCCTCTAACCCAATTCAATACTTTTTTGTTGTTGTTGTTGTTTTGTTTTTTTTTTTTGTTTTTTTTTTCCAATTCAATACTTTTAACCAAAACACACATTTGTAAATTGTGATAGCCAAACTCCAAGATGGCTCCTACTGAGTTTCACCTCTTGCTAGTCACTCCTTGTGTAGAATCTTCCCACACTGAACTATGACTGGCCTGTGACCAATAAAATATGGTTGAAGTGACAATGAGTGACTTCCAAGGCAAAGTTTGAAAGACACTGCAGTTTCCACCTTGGTTTCTCTCTTGAATTTCTCACTCAAGAGGAATCAGCTGTCATGTCTTGGGGACAATCAAGTCGCCCTATGAAAAAAATCCACGTGGTAAGGAACTGAGGGGTCCAGCCAACAGCTAGCACCAACTCGCCATCCACTTGAGAGAGCCATCTTGGTAGAGAACTCTCCAGTCAAGGCTTCACATGCCTGTAGCCCTGGCTGATATATTCATAGCAACTTCATGAGAGATTCCCAAGGCAGAACCAACCAAACTGTTCCCAAATTCCTCCCCCAGAGAAACTGTGTGAGATCACAAATATTTATTGTTGTTTAAGCCTCTAAAATTTGGGATAATTTGTTACACAGCAATACATAACTCTGCGCTCTGTAATTATTCCTAAAGCTAATAGGAGCCACTTCAGAATGTGAAGCATGGAAGTACCAAAACCTAATATGATATATGATTTTTATGATGAAAGACCTGAGATCACAAAATAGAAAATAAAAGTACACTATTCATAGTGTAAATGCTTACTTTACCTTAATAAAGTGTGACATTATGGTGACAGAGCAAAAGAACCTCTGTGGAAATAACTGTCATAGCATAAAAGCCTTGAAATAATTGAGTAATTTCAAAGGGCAACCTTTGTGGAGAAAATGTCACTAATGATATTTTCTTTGGATCTCTTCTATAATGCACATAATGTGTCATATTTCTTACTATATTTTATACACTATTAGCCAGAGTTTTGATGCATATATTACCAATAAAATAAAAAATATAGGAGTTACTTTAGATGATCAGTGTCTATGCAAACTGAATGAGTAACGAGGCATTATAATTTAGATGTTAGGGTTACTTTTTCGTCTTTGAGCATGCAGGCAATATTACTTCCAAGTTTTAATCTACTAATATTTATAATGTATCTCAGATATAAAAGGAATAAACAAGCAAAACAAAGAATCACACCACATTCTGCATTTACAAATTGTATTTACGGAAAAGAGATAAATGTATACAACCCATTAGAATCTACTGTACCACTTTTTTTGAAATCCTACTCCTACAGAATCCATTATTTGATTTAGTTCTTATATAATAGACACTTATGTAGTGTTATGGTCTTCTAGGCTGTGTTATAGGTATTTTATTAAAGGGTTACTTATGTAGCTTTATTCTAAGCTTTGATGGCTATAATTTAATATTTAATATTTGTATAGTGTAAATTGCTTTCCCATCCTGAACATCACAATTGTTTCTCTTCTATGACTTAATCACTGTTGAATATTACTGACGTTTATTTTCTGTATGAGAGGGCATGAAAAATCTGTGGTTAGAATATTGGTATATTTCAATACTTTCAATTCAAAGAAGTATTTGTCCCCAATGCAGTTCCATGACTATACAAAATGGAATTGACTATTTCTGAAGTACACCAACTTGAAATTATGACAGAAAAATTTTGTTTTTATTCAATCAAGTATGCAAACCAGCAGCTTCAGAGAGATCAGTAGGAAAATCTTTCCAAATATAATCTCATTTGAATTAGTCTCTTGTACAGTCTTAGAAATAGTTATTTGTCGGTGCCTCGGGGAAGTAATAACTTATGATGTGTTGGTGGTGATGAATATTGATATTGTAACAGGCTAGATGCTACAGTGGTTTATCATTAAGACATAAGATAAAACAGTGATACCTATTGTAGGACCACATTGGGAATCATTTGTGTAATTGCCAATGTGTGACCAGATGTTACCGTAATTTGCACATCAAATACATAAAAAAAAATTTTTAGGTAGCTTTTAAATGCAAAGTATTACCTGAAATCTCGGCTATTTCTTTTATTAAATATGTCAAGATAAATCCATTATAACTGTTCATACCATTTTTTCTAACCACCAAATTATCACAAGATGATTAACACTATTGGGGAATATCTATTCCCTACCCCAGGTTGTTTCCTTCCAGGTAGAAAATACTCCACCAGGTACATTACTTCTCACCTCTCTTCACTTCAGAGGGGAAGTGAGTTATCTGACTGATCATTCTGGAAGAAGAAAACTGGCATGTATAGCTTAGCATCTTTTCTCTAGAGACCCAGTTTCTCCAGGAGAGCCTGACAAATTCTGCTGTGCTCCTCCAGGGGAGGTGTGTCCATGCAGTGTTGCCTGGGACTGGGAAGCCTACTTAATTCTGGAGGTGAGTGTTAAGAAGTCCTCTTGTCTGCAGATACAAGCTACATTCTCCAGTACATGGTCAGAATAGAGGTAATATCTTGGTCACCATAATATTTATTTCTGTCTTACTTCTTAATTTATTTAGAACTTGGGCAGAGAAGAGGGGTGCTTCTACTAGGGTCTCCTAAAGGACTTAAAAACATCAGTGATTAGAACAACCAAATACTCTACAAAAAGACAAAATGCAACCACCCAGACAATAACCAGCATTTTCATGAATTCCAACTTTTATACTTATATAAACTACCTAAGTTGTCTGAAGTCACAATAAGGAGATTCAAAGAATTTAGGCAAAGGTAAGGTTAATAAATTAACATGGCTTAACCAAGAAAACCTCAAAGCAAAGATGATTTTCAGACCAACTGAAACATAATATTAAGGTGATGTCATGCTAACATAAATTCACCAAATTCATCACCTTAGTGTAATGACTTTGCTTTAAAAAAAATAAAAAACGCAGACATTTAAATCACTAAGTATAATTAAACCAGAAGCACAAATAAGGCTAGATTTGCCTGCTTGTTAATTTCAGTAGCATTCTCTGTTTTCCATCACTATCAGGATGTCATCAAGGATGTCTTATTTTCTAAAATGTCCTTAAGTGCAAACAAAAAAATAGAAATAATTAGATTCATAATCAACCTTTACAGACAACGAAGTTACTGCTCCAATCCCTAAATGTACTGCTCTTCTTATTAAGAGAATCCATTGCAAGCATGCTGTCTTCTAACATGAAAGAAAAGGAATGACTAGGAAGTGTTGAGAGAAACCAGTTTGTGAGATATATTTGACTCAGTGTTAAATCCAACGAAAAGACTCCCTATTGTGCTTTTTTCTGGTCCTGCTGACAAGAGGTGCTCTAGTGCAGGCAATTTGGAGAAAGAAAGATTTAAGACTATGTACAGTAGAGTTCACGAAGAAAGGTCACCTTAAGAGCAGAAGAGCGGGCATTTGGAAGATGTGTGAAGAACAAGAGGAAAGCAACCAAACAGGAAAAGATGGAAAAGCAGCCAATATAAGAAAGTCATTGAATGGAAAGAATGTCAACTGAGTAAAGAGGTGAAACTCATTTATTCAATGAATATGTGTTGAGCGACTCTCTATGTAGAGCCTAATGTTAACTTCTGTCATGAATGTGAAAACTGTTACTTCCCTCAAGGAACTTGACATTTAGTTGGGGAGATGAGACACACAGTAACAAAATGTAAATAACAAAATATGATTAGATAACACTTGCATTGTTATTTAATATATGATGATAGAGGAAAAAGGGAGAAAGAATGGAAGAAAGAGAGAGTAGAAAAAATAAAACTTTTACTCACTCTTCCTCTTTTCCAAGGTCTTTCACATAATACCTCATTCAAATGTCACAGTAAGCACTAGGTATGACTGCCCCCAATTTACAGATGAGAAAGTAAAGGCTCAGTGAAATTACATAATTTGTCCAAGATTATATAACTAGTAAGTCTAGGATCTAAATGTAGCTCTATCAGATTCCAAATCTTTTTCTCTTTCCACCAAACAATAATTTTTTTAATATAAGAAACTGTATGTAAGGGAAACCAAGCGCTGGAAAAGGAGCAAAACACATTGATTCATCTGCATCCACCAAATATTTATTGAATATGTTCTCTGAGTACATGCATGTGCTGGAGGGAAATGATCAGAAAGAAAATCATGTGTCTACATTTTTCAAGCTTCTAGGCTAGAGATACGTAGTTAGGCAGAGATAGATAGATAGATGGCAGACCAACAAATGCAAATAATACAGAGCTAAGTAGGAAAAGCACAACAGAAAAACCAGAAAAGGCTATAGGGTTCAAATGAGGATAGATCACCTTATTGTAAGAGAATCAATAAAAGCATAATAAAAGATGGAAAGGTGGGCAGGTTTATTATAACTGGAGCCAAAGACTCCAGTTATGGAGGACAGTATGAGTAAAAGACATACAAAGCAAATATAGATCAAGGACTAACAAAAAGCAATAGTGTAAATGAAGTATAAGATACAGGAAGCAGACTGCAGGAGGGAAAGCAAAAAGGTAAATTGGGGTCAGATTGTGGAAGACTTCAAATATCTGGCTAAGTATTATGTTTAATTGTGAACACAATGAATAATTAGGTTTCCAAGCAGAGAAGAGGTATTCTCTGAGTTATGCTTCAGAAGATAAATTTATACAAAGTTATCCACATTGTAAAGAACAGACTTTAAAATGCTATTGAAATAGTACAGGTTTGAAGTGGTATGATGGCAAAAAGAATGAAAAAAGGAGAGGGGTAGGAAGAGGTACAAAGACATTTAAGGGATAAAATCCATAAAATTTGGTAACTGATATCCTCTTGAGTATAAAGGAAAGAGAGGTCAGAGAATGGCTTCAGTGTTTCAAACTCAGGAAACTGGGAAATAGTAATGGCGGTAACAGAGAAGGGAAAGATACAGAGAAGGACAGCAGGGGTAGGGGTGCTGTGGAGGGAAGGAATCAGAGGTCAAATCTGAATCTGGAGTTCTAGTAAAATCTCAAAATGGAGAGGTCCTAAAAGAGATGGAAATATCATGAGTGATGTTGGACCTAGAGATATGAACTCGGCCTGCACGAACCCAGAGCTAATCAGTGAGTTCTTTAGAGTAAATAAAGTCACCAAAAGAGACAGCAACCATTAAGAAAAGAATGGAGAGGAAGACTAGAGATACAACACTAGTGTCTGAATCATAGAAGTTTGAGCTTTTGAATCACAGAAGCAGCTATGTCATGTGGTTCACTTAGTACTTTGTAGGAAACTGGAAGTTAAGAAACCAAAAAAGGAGACCAAAAAAAAAAAAAAAGCAGAGTAATATAGTAGATAATGTTTACTATGGAAATCAAATAAGAAAACCTCAAGGAGAGTACGGTTAAGACTATCAAATTTTACAGAGATTAAAAGAATGAAGACAGGTCACTTGAGACTGAAGAAAGCATTTCCAGAAGTATGGTGAGAATGTTAAAGTGGTGTTGAGTGGTGGCTAAGGCAGACAGCTGTGGAACTCAGTAGAACACAGGGTAATTCCCAGTGTTAAGGAGGCAATCATAGAGGGAATTCTCTGGTGGTCCAGTGGTTAGGACTCCGTGCTTTCACTGCTGAGGGCATGGGTTTAATCCTTGGCTGGGGAACTAAGACCCCGCAAGCCATGAGGCACAGCCAAAAAAAAAAAAACAAAAATTGTGTACAGGAGGCAGGCATAGAGCCAAGAGCAACCCAGACCCACTTCAAGCATTGTACCAAGCAAGTACCAAATTAGTTAAAAAAAAAAAAAAAAGAAAGAAAGAAAAGGAGAGGGGGGAAAAGTTCAAAGAAAAGGCCTAGAGTCCAGAAAGCATTTATCTTGAAATATAGAATCAGAAGTAGCTTCTAATTAACTACTCAGTTATACAAAGCCATCCAAAAGGGTTAGTATGGTGAAATAACCTTTTGTTTAGGCAGTGATTAATTCTCAGGTGAGGTTGGCACTGAAAAACTTTGCTGGAATTTGGTGACAAGTTAAAAAAGAGAAATTCTTTAAAAAAGGTATTCAAAATTCCTGCAAGAGATGTTCTAAAAATGGAACCAAAAAATATGATTGCTGATGACATAAAAATAACCATCAACTTTCATCAGACTACACCAGATGGAGCCTGCATACACAAAAAGTGCACAGTCACTAACTATAAAAATAAAAAAGAAATGTTTGGGCGAGGACAGACTGAGGTCTCTGGTGAAAGCCGTGATCACAGCACTCTGCCGGGAGTCCTACAGCACCATGTATGCAATATTTTTGTCAAATAATGTGACTGTGTCTGGCAGTTATGTTCTATCACAGGCTGTGTCCTTGAGGATAAGTGTATTCTGATGCAGTGGAAATAGAAACTGAAGGATTCCCCTACCCACTAGAGAAGAACACTAAGATATCAATCTAACAAACCAGTAAGGATGATTCAATGTCACAGATCGAGAGACTGGAATAGAGATCAGAACAGAAATCTAAATCAACCTCAACCAGCCAAGGTCTAAAATCACAACCTAAGTCTATACAACCAGACCATAAGAAAAGGGCATCGCTGAGATCCCTCACTCCAGCTGCAACATTCTGTGAGTTTATAAATCCTTATAAAATTTCTTGCTTTTTGCCTGATAAAAGTCTAAAAGAAACCTAATGTTAGAAATAAATAAAATAATTGGTTTGAAAATTCATGTAAGAATTATGAACCTTCCTGGTTTTATTTTAGCCCAGGAACTTAAAAAAAAATAAATTAAGCTAAACATTATACACCTACGTTTACGCTATACATAATGAGTAAGGGTGAGGGGTTGGGAAACAGACCACCAAGGCTCGAATTGTGGTTTAGCCACTGCCCACTGGGATGACCTAGAGCCAGCTATGTAACCCTCCCCACCTCTGGTTCTTCATATGCCAAGTGAGGGTACTAATATTAACCACATCTTACGATTTTTCTTAGGGTTGTATTGCAATTCATACATCACTTACCCAAGAGCCTGACACAAAGCATGCCCTCAAGGTGAGTTGTTACTACTGTTTTATCTCTGCATCAGTAAGTCACATTTGATCTCTGCATGCAACTCATCACATCTACAACTGGGCATAGAAGGGTCTTACCTAAGTGGTGTCAGATAATCTGAATATGCTCTAGGAGGTTGCAACCCTAACCTGGATCTAACTGTAGCAGGAAAGAAGGATGGACCACGGAGGAATAGCAGAGGGGAGTGTAGGCATTGAATGTAAAACTGAAACTGTATCAGCCAGAAGAAGTTTACATCTACTTCAGGACAACAAGAAATCAGAAGGAAGCAGAGGCTCTGCCCAGTATATCTACCTGGCTTATGGTTTAGCCCCTTCAACCCTGGGAAACAGATGAGTCCTGTGATGGAGTAGGAAAGCTGCAATAGATAATCTTTGATTTTTCAGTCCCAGGAGCTGCAGAGAGAGCCCCATCAGGACCTAGCAGTTACATATTCCAGCAGCAGTAATGTAACAGCACTTCATTGTGTTTGTCTTTCTGACAATGTAGAAAAATTTATGGACTAAGGTGTTCACATTGGAGTGTTTTAACTAGTAAAAAAGGCAGCATCCTATGAACATCCTAAATGTTCAACCAAATATCAGGGTGCAATAAAGTGATAAAATCATGCAGCCATTAAGATGCATTTATAAATGATAGTTAATGACCTGGAAGGGATGGAATTATAATAAATATTGAATACACAGTCTAAGTTCATATTTTATAAATACATATTCCCAAGAACACACATCAAAATATTAAGAGTGGTGGTCTCTAGATGAAAGGATTACAAGAGAATTTTTCTTCTTTGAACCTTCCTACATTTTCTAAATTCAATGCAATATTCTTATTTTAGCTGAATAATATAAGCGATATTTTTTTAAGAAAAAAAAATGGTTAACATGGTTTGCATTAAGTCACTGAAAATGTTTGGCAGTGAAGAGCAAACAGCTGGGACAGGGAATCCCTCCCCTCTCTCCATTCCATTTCCCCTTGCACCTGTCTCCCTCCATGCTTTCCCTCTTCTGCTGGCCAAAGAGACCAGTACAATCAGGTGGCCCGAAAACAGAGCTGGGGAGAGGAGAATGAGTTAGTAGTTGCTAGGACTCTACCCTCCCCTTTTTCTTTACCCAGTCCTCACCCTTTCCCTGCCACTATTCACCATCATGGACATGGCAGTTCTTTTTCTAGATCAAATAGGAGAATTGTTAGTGTTAGGGGCAGGAAGTGGCAATGTCTATAGCAGCAACAGAGAAATGTGGTCATATCCTCTCATTAAAAAAAAAAGTCTTTCCTTACCCTCACCTCCTCCTCTACGTGAGGATAATATATACTCAATAAACATTACTGAATTTTTCCCTCCTTCTTTCTTTCTTTCTTTCTTTTTCTTTCTTTCAATAATGGAAGCAAACATTCTCTATCCTCCTTTACCTGAGCAGTCATCTAAATTAGGCAATTCTAGGGTTAGTAGACAGCCATTATCCCGGGACTAAGGTGCTATAATCTCTTTTGTGATCAAGCAAGAGTGTTTGGCTATGCAAAGTTATCACTGAAGGGGATGTAGATCAATTAGCATAAGGAGCCACTAAGGTTTGAAGTTAGGGAGATTTATTGGTCCGGGGCAAAGAAGAGTAATAAACGTCTAGAAACAAAATTACCTTAAGGCAAGGAGAGCTATGGCTAATGAACCAGACTCAAAACAAGATGTCCAGGGTCCACAGTAGAGGGATGAATTTGGTCTGTCCTCCATTTCCAGCCACCTGTCACAGTGCCTGGACCCTAGGGGGCAATGGCTGATCACAGGAATATTAACTGAAGGGGAAACCTAAGTGTGACGCTCCTTTGGTAAATGTCACTGAAGGGTGGGCCAAACCTCCTTCATAGAACAATGGGTAGGACCTGTGCCTTGAGGGCAGTGCAGAACAGGGATACCTGTAGGCCTGAGAGGACCATCACTTAATGCTGACAAGGTGTAGAAGCAGAAAAAGAAATGGCAATAATACGGTTCAAACATTGGTGCTTTGCTTTGGGGATGAAGGCACCCAGACCGTCCCTTTAGAGTATAAGCTGCTGGGGTTCTTGGGCAAATCAAAAGGAGAAGGAAATCCCCAAGGAGATACTGCGTACTTTCTGATATGCAGATCTATAATTGGTTTTAATTCAAATTTGCGGGCTTGGGGAGGTGGTGGTGGTGAATTTACACCACTGAGTATTATCGAGTGATCCATAACTGTTACACTATGAACAAAGTCAAATATGATCAAATCTCTACCCTCTGAAGCTCCCTGCTTCCTCTCCCTTTGATCCCAAAGTTTCCATATACTCAAATGCATTTTAGACAGAGCCTCGATTTAGAATTGAATTGATTTCATCAATGAGAGAGAGAAGAAGAAAGATGAGCCACTGCTACTGCCCAATTTCATCAATCCTGGCACCCTTCCATATAGAGATTTATCAGTCCGGGACTGTAAGAGTAACCCACTGTTCCCCATATCTTTCTCTATCGTGCATTTCACCAGAGGCTGAGAGTTCTAATGGCCGGAACTGTGTCTCTTCTGTCTACTGAATACTTAGCACAGTGCTTGGAACATAGTAGGAGCTCCACAATCACTTGAGAAATGAATGAATTAGTTCATTCAATCACCATATCAGACTTGTAGCAAAGATTAAGGAAGAATAAGAAGTGCTCACAATCTCGAGGAAGAATGAGGAGTGTGTTCATTCTTAAGACACCTTCAGGTATGAGGAGGGGAATAAGGACTGACAGTGAGGAAGAGGAGTAAAAACTAAAGCAGAATCAGAACAAGTTTACTAACTCCATTATTTTCTCCATAGACAAGTGTTGCTAGCACCAAGCCCTCCACACCTATCCTTTCCCTACCCCGCTTCCTGTCCCCCGCTCTCCACACATCGATTATACATCAGGCTGCAGGATCTGGGCTTGCACTTAATTGAATTTATCCCAAGCCTTCTCCTGTGATCCTTTGTCTACCTCAGGATGCACCAGAGAAACAGTGGAAAGGATAAAGCATTTCTACCTTTCACATCTGGATATTTATACCTAACATCCCAAAAACATATGGGAGAATTAAGTCTATTGAAATGCATCAATATAAATGGAAGTCCCCATGATACCTTTTATTGTATTTGACAAGATATATTTAACATTCTCTCACTTGTAATATTGCTGCTCTCAACTGTATTTCCATAAACAAATAAAAAATTATTTTTCTTTTTACCAAGATGGAAGTGAACAAAGTGCTTAATGAAAAGGAGACATCAAGTTCTCCTTTATTCTCGTATTAAAGTATATTGTGTGACACTGTGCCTTGCCTAAATCCAATTTATATTGATTTTCTGGAGATAATACAGCCTAGCAGTAATGGCAACTTGTCACACAGTGGCAAAAATGGAAATGACTCATAAACTTAAGAGAACTGGGTGTTAGGATTAAATAGAGTGACAGTTGCACACAGTCAAATATACCTCTAATAGCTTCCTCTGTGTCCAGTTCCTGTGCAAATGCCATTCAAATAGCCCCAGCCTTCTATAAAGAAAAGTCCTTCTCAGTTAGCTCCCTTCCCCTTGGATATAATTAGGTCCTTTATATCACAACATGACAGGACAGACACCTAAGACAAATTTTATTAACCTATGTGAATATGTGGGCAGTAAAAAGTTTAAAATATGATGATAAAACTATGACTTTTTTATTACTAGACAGCATTTCATTTAATATTTATTAAGCGTAAGGCACTTTCCCGTGGTGGAGGATGAATCAGAATCAGACACCCAGCTCAATGATTTAAAGTTTGGTACTTATGTCCTTAAAGTCAGGTTATCTAACCGGAGTCCAAGAACAGAAGCTTATAAACCTTATAAACCGGAGTCCAAGCTTTCAGAAGCTTATAAACCTCTTAAAGCAACTGCACTGAGTTATACGTTGGTAAGTCCATTTGGCAGGGTCAGATGTTTGACAGATGCTAAATTTTCCAAAGGATTGGTGGCCCCAATGAGGTTAAGAACCACTGACTTGGGGCTTATAAAAAGTATTGCATCTCTCAAAATATTTCCAGTTGCTCAAAACAGTTTTTGAACTTTTCCTTTGGAATGTTTCAAAGCCTAGGACATCTTTTGTGAAAAATCTCAATGATGCCAAGTCTTCCTTCGAGTGGGCTCTGGTTTTTAAAGTCATCCAAAATCACAGTGTAAAAATATGATAGGTAAATGCTTAAACTGTGAAGTTTATTTCTGGTTGAAATGAAAATATAAAGTAATGAGACTAATTTTCTTGAAGGACATAAAAGGGATTAAAGGCTTCATGTTAATTGAAAATCACATGGAAAAGCACCAATAAAAACATCAGCACCTTAAGGACAATATTAACCAAGGTGGGGGGGGAATCACATTTTCTTCATTCGTTGAACAAATATTTATTGAGTGTCTACCATATACTGGGCATTCTTATAAGTGTTGAAAATACAGACAAAAATCCCTGCCTTCATGGAGCTTCCATTCTACCATCTTTGTTTAATAATTCATCTAACATACATTGGTCAACTATGAATAAGTATGAATAGAAATAAAATAGAAAAAGTAAAATAGAAATAAAAAGAAAATATATTATAGAGAAGATAATGTTTGGGTAGAAAACTATTAGTGGCAACATACAACGTAATGCTTAACATGCTGGTAAAGATATTTGGTAAAAATGAACAGAATCATGGTAACCACAACATATTGTATAGAAATAAAGAAATAAAGGATATTATGTGCTTGATAATTCCAAGAAAATATATCTTCTTGACTATATTCAGTCACCTGATCTAAACAAAAGCAACAGAAAAATTTTAGGTATTTGGGAGTATAGGATCATAAGATAACATGTAGGGAATGAAAAATAGGGTTGTCAACAGAATAGGCTGGGGGCAGAGTTTACTCCCTTCTCTATAGAGTATAAAGAGATGTCAGAGCCAGATCCAGGAGTTCATGGAAAAAGAAAGTTCTTGCTCCAAGACTAAATAACTGTCCTAAATTAAATGAACAAGTTAGTCTTCATCCTTCTCTAATCTGAACACTTCAGGTTATTTCTAACACACTTAAACTACAGATAAAAAGCCCAGACATGATATTTTTCTGGCATTATTCTTTCACACACACACAAATAAAATAGAATAAAAAATTACAAATGGTTTAAATAGTATATGTGAATTGATATAACAGTTGATGAGAGAAATGTAATGGGAGAAAAGTCTGGATCCATGGGGTCGGTCAGGAAGAGAAGCAAAATTATCCTCTGCTCCCCACTCCCCATCAGCATTGCCCACCAACCCTCCCATTGTGTGCCTCAAAAACTCAATTGGGTACATGTTGAGGATAAGAGAAAGAACAAGGAATCTTCAAGTGTTCTAGCTTAAGTACTAAGAAACTCATCTGATGCCTTTCAACCGAAGCCACCATTTCAAAGCTTTCTCTGCAAAATGTAGGGAACTAGAAATCTTGAGACTGGACACACACAAACACACACCCTTGTGCTCAAAAAACAGACCTTTTGATACGCAAATATTGAAGCAAATGCTATTTGGAATGAAGAAACTGGAACAATAAGGGACTAAACTGCTTGGTATAATGACATAGAGGAGCTGTTTTTCTTGGATACAGAGAGTATTAGCTGTATGATTGTTTTTCCTTCTTCAGATGGGTAGAGGACCACAGAGATGGAAGCCAAGTTGTTCACCTGGGGGTGATAAATGGTCAACTGGTACAAAAGAGCTGGCCAGGACCTCGGGAGGAAGACTCCCCTGTGAAAGGGCATGGTGAGGACTCTAGCGCTGGTAGTATCAAAATCAGTTTTAACATTTATGCTATAGGCCAACTAATGCACTCATGTAATTTTAGGCCTGAAGTTAAATGTATTTTAATATATGCATGTTGAACTGAAATGTAAACATTTCCCTGGACTGGGTGAAGATTTTTCTTCAGGCCATGGAGATTCAGTGGTAACTCAAAAATCAAATCATTGTCAACAGATCTCTCTGATTCAAACACATTCTGCTATTTGGATTTAAAAACAGAAAAATGCCTTATCTGTCTAGCCATGAATTTTTCCACCAATTTCAATGCTTGTTTCACGCACAAATGAAAGGAATAGTTTCTGAATCTTTTAAAAACCAACTGTCTACATTATAAAATGGTTGCCAGCAATTCCGGGTATACTGAGAAATTTCCATTTAAAAGATGAAGCTATCATTTAAAACACTAATATCATAAAGGATTTTAAAAGTAAATGGTTGTTTTTAAGTAAATAAAATTTCTTTTAGTGAATTATTTAAAGAATCTGGTTTATCCTATGATTTTGAAAAGATTTTTTTTAATCATCCTTTTTAATCTGTGACAGTGCTAAGATTTCTCAGGCAAACCAATTTTAGAAAAATCAAAATGTTTCTTTTCTTAAATTATACCACCTGACAAGATGATCATGCTTTGACTTAGATAAAACACAATACTCTGTGAATGCACGATCTTTAAATATGATAGTGATAAAGTTAAAGAGTTGAGCTTTGTTTCATTTTGTGGAAGAAAAAGTTAAGACATCAGAAGAATGGTACTTGAGTACATAAAGGAGACATTGAGGCAGAAGTAAACACTCACTCACCCACTTTTGGTGGTAGGAAGATTATAAAGGACAGGATTCCTATTCCAAAAGGTCAGATAATCAGATAACCATGGCTAGGCATATAAATGGCCCAGGCAGAGCTGAGCCGCCAGATAGAGTGTTACTTGGGTTGAATCATCTCCAAGAAAAAGAGCCCACTGGCAGAAACTTTTTTAAAAAAGTGCAGTTATGTCAGACATTTTTACATTTTCTCTAATGTCAGAGCTCCTGAAAAGCTCACATCTTAGGCTATAAATGTTCCCTTATCACTAACCTCTTCATCTTGTCTTTATCTAAAAATCCACTTCAATGGGTTATATTTTTTCAAGTATTGTAACAATTAAATGAAATTGAAGGCAGATTATTAGTGCAACACATGAAAATCATTCAAATAAAATTTTCTGCTGCACTGATATTTCCATTTAAGAAAAGTGGGATGACTCATTCCGATGTCTTCTCAGCTAATTTGTATTTTTCTCTGTTCTATATTCAATAGTTCCCTTTTGTATTCAATTGGCCTCATGTCCTCAAAACTCAATACCTTATAAAAGTTCTTATTAAAATACCAGAAGAAGCAGTAATCAGTAGTGCTTAGTGACCTTTTCCCAACCAGCACTAGAGAAACCAGATTTTCCTTTTCATAATTTCATGGTATCCACTTTCTTTAACTTGGAGCCAAAAAAACATAATACTTATTCTGAAAAGCACCTGCCAAGTAGCACCAAGAGAGGTCTGATATATATTTTACTCTTGTTCTAAATGTAACTGGACACTACAAAATCAAGTAAATTTCAAGAGATATTAAAACTGGTAAGAATAAAATTATGAATGTCACAATTTAAAAATTCCATTAATAGCTCATTAGTTTTCCAGAAAAGGTCAACCATAAAATAAAGGTCTTCAATCCTTTAGTCTGTAATTTAGTAGAAATACGTGATTGGTAGCACTTGTTTTTCTATTTAAATTACTGTTGGGCATTTGTCCTCGCTTATCTACTGTTGGGTTTTAATCATTTATCCAGTTTTTCAAGATAATATTGAAATCTTATTTCCCAAATTACAAGCTACTATTTTTATTTAATGTCATTTGAGTAATTAATGGCTTGTTCTCTAATTTATCAATTTAATGTGAGTGTTAAATAGCACTAAATCGAGGCCTGTCTCCTCTAGGTCACCATATATCCATCTAACTTCTTCTAAAACATTGATAGTCACTTTTCAGTGATACTATTGTGGTCTGTCTGGTTCCAATACCCTCTTACCCCCATGTCTCCTTTCTCCACAGTGGGAGCCATTTAATCTCTCCTGGATGTTCAGTCTTATCTCAGGCTTTGGATCAATAGCATCCTCATGAGACGGGAACTTTGGCTCAATACAGGGCACTAGATATCAGGTCAAACTTACTTAGTCCAACTCTGATAACTGATCCTTTGGCAAAGTTTTAACAACTAGGCTTCTGGCTTGTTCCTGAAACCAAGTCCCAATTGATCCTCTTGCTGCGGTAACTGGGTCTCTTGCTCACTTCCCTCTGTGCCTGGTTCTCTGTCTTGATAAAACCATTACATCTGTTCTCTGTGTACCCCAAAGTACTTTCCTGAATGGATTCCCCCCCGGTGTCTGTAGTTATGTCCTGGTCCCACATCCTATCCCATCCCATCCTCCACTCAAGGGCATGTCTAGTTCCAACTTCCAGATCCCCTAAACTTCCTCTGTTCCAATGGAGTGAACACTGTCTCGCCTGACTCTGTCTCAAGATATACAACAACCCACTGGAAATTCACCAATACCAACGGAATGCATAATTGATCAAAAAGGATTTTTGATAGATTTCTAAACTTATGTAGGTTGAATAATCAATAGTCTTACCAAAGCCATGAAATGTTAACATTATCATTTTCTCTATATATGACATCATTATAACCACATAACAGAAAAAGAAGTACAAATTTTAGACAATGACATAAGAAATGGTACAATATTTGCTGAAAATTGAATCCCGTTCTCTCCTAGGCTACCCCCAAAAAATGATTAGGCAAAAGGATTAATAATAATTTCATGGAATATATACACTTTTTTCTTTTTGAAACAAATCTTAAGTATGCCTTCAGATGCTTCACTTATTCCTCATAAATCCTTCTAAAAAGTTAGTAGTTCTGAAATTCCTTTGCTCTCTTATTTTGTACACTAACACAAATTTAACTTTAATTTTCTTGGTGAGGAAAATGGTAAATGCAAATAAGTTAAAGAAGGCCAAATGAATGCTCTACTGTTGAAAGAGAAGGCATCTGGGAAAAAAGGAACTCTTATATGCTACTGGTGGAAATGTAACTTGTTCCATTCTTTTCAGAAAGCTATTGCACAATTTGTTTCCAGATTTTTAAAAAAATTCAATTTATTTTGACCCAATAATTCCCTTTCTAGTGGTCTTCCCTTAAAAAATTCAGACATTGAGACAAAGATTTATACACAAAAATGTTTCATTTATATTAACAGAAAAAAAAATGACCTAAGTAATCAATGAGATTCGCTTTAATAAATTACAGGATAGATATATGTTGGGAAACCATATAGTCTTTTTAAATTATGTTACCTTATAATACTTAATAAAATGGGCAAAATCCAGAATCAAAACTGTAATCTGGTTAGTCAAGAGTGGTGGAATGGCAGATGATTTTAATCTTCTTTCCTCTCTCTCTCTTGCATGAGCATTTGGTTCTATAGTTTTCAAATGCTCTATACTAAGTATGCATTGCTCTTAACTTGGAAAAAAATATAAAGAATATAAAATACTTTAAAAGCATGAGAGTATCTTCAAGTATAATAAAGGATCGAATTGATTTCCCTTTTTAAATAGTTAATAAATAATTAACAGGGATGGTTCCCAAAAGAGTTGCACTCAGTGCTACAATTTCTTAATCTGCCTCTGTGTGGTGGCTGCTCCTATCCTCAGAACATGGTCCCAGCAGATCTCTAAGGCTGATCTTAAGAAAAACGCATGCAAGCAAATACACCAAAAACACTGTATGTAAATATCTTATTCAAATGCAATACAAGGTAGCAAGCTCCAGCTGTCTAATCCCACCAGTAGATTTTTACTGCTGTTAGGAGAATCAGACAGTTTGAGAACAGATTGAGAAAACTGTAGGCGGGCTCCAAGTTTCAAAATAAAAACTCACTTTCAATTCTCATCCAAGGGATTAGTGTAAACTCTTACTGAGTGCTACTGATTTTGACCAGCTTTATATTAATATACATATGAGGATAAAACAAATACACATGAATCCTTATGACAAACCTCTTCAGAGATAAGAAAAGTAGTTTGTACAGGTTGCAGATCTACGTGGTGGCAAATCCAGATCTGATGGCCTCTGAAGCTCATTTTCTTTCTAATACACTACTTAGGGCTAATGATCCTGCTAACTCAAGACAGGACAACTAAAAAGAATTATGTATATAAAGTACCTTGCTAGGCACTGAGCAAGTGCTCAATAATGACAGTTATTTTTACAATTGCTGAAAGTTAGTGATTTTTGTACATTCTCTCTTCAAAAAGAATTAAAATGTGGGGAAAATGCACCTAAAATTAATTTCAAAGGCTTTCCGTTCATTGAATTTGCTCATTAAGAAAACAAAGCACAATTTCCTATGTGAGTCCAATATGCTGAATTTACTATGTAGTACATTTCTGTTTATTCAGAATGATCAAGAAATAAGGCTGGGGCTTCCCTGGTGGCGCAGTGGTTGAGAATCTGCCTGCCAATGCAGCGGACATGGGTTCGAGCCCTGGTCTGGGAAGATCCCACATGCCGCGGAGCAACGGGGCCCGTGAGCCACAACTACTGAGCCTGCGCGTCTGGAGCCTGTGCTCCACAACAAGAACCCGCGACAGTGAGAGGCCCGCGCACCGCGATGAAGAGTGTCCCCCGCTCGCCGCAACTAGAGAAAGCCCTCGCACAGAAACGAAGACCCAACACAGCCAAAAATAAATAAATAAATAAATAAATAAAATTTTAAAAAAAAGAGATAAGGCTGTTTAGCATTGCTACTTCAAAATGCATATATGGACTACTAGTGTTTTATACAACAAAATCCTCTAACATATACTGAAAATAAGCTGGTCTTTTGATAGTCCAGGAGACGGTTTGGAATCTTTCACAAATCATGGATATAAATTGCCACTGTGCTCTAGACGGAGGACCCATCAGTAAGATATTCAGGAAACTGTGCTCTAGATAATCCGATGTTTACTTCATGCCTTACAAAGCTCTTTGCTATTACGATGCCTTCAATTGGAGCCAAAGGAAATATTTTAGGTTTCTTTATTAAACATGTTCAGGACCAGATTTCAAGCAATATGAGTTTAAACAAAACAGCATAATAATCAGCTGCTCTCACATGGTTGAATTAGGCCTTGTATTGAATTCTCATTAGTCTGAAAAGTACCTGTATGGGGGCAGAGGCTTCATTCTCAAGATCTTTTTGATCTTGCCATAATGCTTGGTTATCACGTATACTTGATATATACCCATTGACTGGCAGCTGCTCCACGCCAAGTGGAAGATGATTACTGTCTTCTTTAGCTGGACTAAGAGTCTGAAAGTTCTTGAATTAGTCAGATAGGTTGCTCTTCCAACTACCTGTAAGGCCACTTGCATCTTAAAGCCAATCCTACCTTCTGTAGGTCTCAGACTCTCTGGTTCTATTGCAAATGTTAACAAATCAGTTCAGGAGTTGAATTTCAAGAGAAGTGTTTTATAAGAGAAGCAGTCTGTTAGAGCACAAATAACTACTGTGCTGGACATTGTGAACTAAGTTATTCAATACCAACATCACAAGGTGCTCTCACCCATACAGAACTGTTTAGGGGATAGCGTATTAGGTCAGGATCAACACACCGCTTGGACTCTGGAGTCAATATTTTCCTACACCCTAGATATCTAAAATGAATCACAGATAAGATGAAAAGAACCTCCTACCCCATAGTCAGATCTAGGCCAGGTCTAGAAATGTGTACTTCAAGTAGGGTTCACTATTATTAATCATGACTTAAGTAGGGTCTATTATCAATCATTATTAATCATAATATATCCTGAAAGTCTAGATTGACACTGAAAGTACCCAGGAGGGTATAAATAAAATTCTAACTATTTTACTAAGAGAAAAATAACACTATTAAAAGAAAATAAGAAAGTCATGAGGACTCAGACTCATAGGATTAATTTTAAAAGTATACAGTAGCTATATGAACTCATCTGGAGGGAAAGATAAAGAATTCCACTTTGACTTGTTGAGTTTCAGATGTCAATAAGCAAACAGTGGAATTTAGGAGAGAAGTCAAGGCTATGAAGTGTGTGTGCGCGTGTGTGCGTGTGTGTGCGTGTGAAGTATATTTAATAGTCACCTTCATAGAGATGACAGCTAATACCACGGGAATAGATAAGAACAAGAGAGAAGTATGTGCAAAGGAAACAAAAGCCAAGAGAAAAACCACAGGGAATTCCTATATTTTGTAGAATAAAAAGAAAGGCAAGTACAGAAGGAGATGTCAGGTGAGGGAGGAATTAGAATAATCAATACCTTAAAAGCCAAGGAAAACATACATTTCGAGAACGTGGTCCAGCAGTTTAAAAATGTGGTCAGAGACTGAGGAAGATATGGACTGAGAAAAGATTGAATCTGGTAATGTTTTGGTCAAAGCATTCTGGATTGCAAAAAACACTCAAGCAAAGGAGGATTTATTTAATCATCTGAGAGGCAATCTCATAAAGAAAGAAACTAAAGTGAAGTTCAAACGTAGAGGAAGTTGAACTGGGGAACAACTACAGCCAAAGCCACCCTCTCAAGAGTCTCTAATTTTTGTCTTCCCTCTTTGTGTACAGATCAATACGGTCGTTTGACTCAAAAGCAGATTAAATTATAGGGCGAATGTCTACCACAAACTGAAACTTCCCAGTCTTAGTGCAAACTCATTAGAGAATCTGACAAGCTTCAGCTGATAAGCTATGGTTCAGCTAATGAGTTCATTGCATTGGGTCATGTGCACACTCCTAGCCCAGTCAACAGCAGCAAGGGGAAGTCACATGGGATAATCATGGTCACCAAGGCCATTAGCAGAGGCCATGGACTGAGGCAGAATTCCAAAAGGGTCTTTAGGAGGGGGGAACCACAAAAGATGTGTTTGTTTCAGGCAACCTGGGAGTAGCTGATATAATTTAATCAGTGTTCCAAGTTGTTGGGGTACATAAGGCAACCTGGGAGTAGCTGTTATAATTCAGGGGTACATAAGGCAACCTGGGAGTAGCTGTTATAATTCAATCAGTGTTCCAAGTTGTGGGGGTACATATATCATACTAGGTCCTATAAACTGAACCCAAATTTTGCTTCTTCCTCCATGTCAGCAGAGTCGGAGACTCAAAGAAATTGAAGACAACCATACAATTACAAACTGTGAACAATACAAAAACTACTACATAAAAGTGATAAGATGACCAGAGAAATGAAAGTGACTTCATAGAGGAGGTGACATTTTTTCTGACATCTGAAAATGAGTAGGATTTCAACAAGAGATGAGAAAAGGAAGCGGAAGAGAGATGAGGCCCTATCTAGGAGACACTGTCTCTAACACTGGCTGAGAACCCCTTGAGGGTAAGGAACATTTCCCTCTCACCTTTGTATCTCTAGTGCCCAGTACAGTATCTCACCAAGTAGCATCTCAATCAATATTAATATTTTAATATTAAATGTTAATAAGTATAAATAAGTAAGGGGAAACTAGATGGAAACATCAGCAAAATTATGAGAATGTTTTGGGTCTGTTCACAGGACAAGAATACCCAGTACTTAAAGAGTAGTGACTGGTATAAATGGAAGGGTAGGTTTATGGCCATATTATGCAGGGCCTCTAATGCCTGAGCATTAGATCTCCACATGGTGTAGGAAATATCATTGCCCTGGAAATAAAGAGAATAACTTAAATTATAGGTCCAGATCTGCCAAAAGTTCCCTTGACTGTTCCTTATCTGTAATACGAGGCTGGCAAATTCTTTCCACACACCTCAAACATGGTTGTGAGAATCAAATTTAAAAATGGATGTTAAATAAGGTGTTATTAATCTTCATATCCCCCATAGCACACATCACAGAAGTTTACCCAGTAAATGTTTAAAGACTTTAATTCACCTGTAAACTGTAAAACTATTCAAATGTAAGAAATGTTCAAACCCTATAATTAATCTACCTACTGAATTTAGTAGATATTCAATAATTATTTGTTGAACTGAATTATGTTTTCATTTCAGTATGCATTTTCTAAGAATATTGCCATGTAAGTTCTGTTCAAGAAATGAGCATTGAAAATCAGACAACAGATTAGACACTAGCAATACAAAGATGAACCAGACATTATTTCCTCCCTCAAAGTTTTCAATCTAATAAGAGATATGAGACATCTATACAAATACATATAATACCAGGGAACACTATGAAAATAGATATTTGAGTAAAGTACTATGGTGTGATAGGTTCTCCAAAATGGCTGCTATTAATTCCTTTCCTCCCTGTATACACATGTAATTCTCTTGACAAGGAATAAAGCCTTTCCCCCGTTCCCTTGAATCTGGGCTGGCCCGTGACTGCAGTGAGTACAGTATGATAAAAGTGATGGTATGTCAGTTCCACACCTAACCTTTAGGAAAACTGGCAGCTTCCATTCTTGGTCTCTTAGAGGACTCAGGCTCCATGTGAGAGGCTGCCATGCTGTGAGAAACCAAAGCCCTGAAGGGTGAGGCACCAGGTGGGGCGGGAGAAATGCCAAGAAGCACTGAGGTGAGTGAAGTAGCCATCTTGGAAATGGATCCTCCAGTCTCAGCTACTCTAGCTGACGACACATCAGGTGAACCATGTAGCTGCGCCCTTCCTGCATTTCTGACCCACAAATCATGAGCAAAGTAAAACTGGTATTTGAAGCCACAAAGTTTAAGTTAGAGTTGTAGGTGGCAGTAGAGAAGTGAAATGCATGGGAAGAGAAATTAATTCCAAAGTGGAAAATCAGGAAGGATGCATAGAAAAGGAGTTTTGAAGAATAAGTAACATCTGGATGTAAAAGACTAGCTAAAGGGGATCATAATTTTTCACAAGAAGACTTGAGTATAAAATGAATTATGGAGGTGAGGAAAATATATCATATTTAATTAATGGCTAGAAACTTAGGTTGATTTAAATATTGAGTATATAAGAGGAAATTTTGAGAAATTTTGGGTGGTTAGGAGATTGGTTCAAGATCAAACATGCACTGAAGTTCAGAGTAAGGTATCATAACTACATACTGTAGCCATTGGGTGACTGGAGTTCTTAAGCAGTAAAGTGTCATAATACCTTCTCATTATTCCACTGCTCCCACTCTAGTCCAACCCTCCATGACATTTTAAGACTTCTAGAACAGAGTGTTCTTCCACGCTTGCCCTAGTTTTTGACAGCAACTAATACGAACATTTAAAAATATGTTAGATTATGTCACTCACTGTTCCAAAAGCTTTGAGAAATAGTGCAGTTTCTGACAATTTCTCCAAACTTATCTCCTTCCACTCTCTTAGCTGTAGTAATCTTCCACATTCCACTTCAGCTGTAGTAATCTTCTTGCTGTTTTCATCTCTGGGCATTTCACTTGCTATTCCCTCTGCAAAAATCCTCTTTTTAGTCTCTACTAAAATTTCACCTCTTCAGACAGGCCTTCCCTTGTGACTCCATCTAAAAGAGTGTCCACCCCATCTCATTAAACTGCTTTATCTCATTAAACTACTTTATTTTATTTCATAACCTTGATTACCACCTGAAATTGTATTATCCAAGATAGGGATTTTATCTATTTTGCTCACTACTGCATCTCTAGTACCTAACACTGTATTCAATACACTGCAGATATTTAATAAATATTTAGTGAATGAATGAATATCAGAGCTACTCTTCAAGAGGAGTGTGCAGACCAGAGTTAACATAGAGGGCCTAAACTGCCATCCTTAGAAAGGCCTACTTGCAAAGTTGGCCCTTGGCTGGCATGTGGGAATTTGGATTTGGAAATTCTCACCATTCTATAACTAATAAGGCTGTCTCGTTGTACCTAAACTGTTTGTGTAAATAATACGACCATGCTAAAAACATTTCAACTGTATGCCACGTATAAGTGTGATTTCCAAATTTGCATTGTCTCTTAAGTGTGAAATTAAGCCAAATGAGTCAAATTGATATAATTTAAACTCTAGTGCTATGGTAAAGGAAACTAAATACAAAAGACAGTAAAATAAAATTTGCTTTCATTGTGAATTAAAAAAAATTAAAATAAAAAAATGAAAACATGCTTCCCTTTTGGGAGTCTGGAATTTGGATATGTGCCAGAGGCAGAGGGTGCCTGTGTGACCAGCCCTCAATAAAAACTCTGTGCACTGAGTCTGTAATGTGTTTCCTGGGCTGGCAACATTTCACACATGGTGTTACAACTCCTTTCTGGAAGAATTGCATGTGTTCTGTGTGCCTTCACTGGGAAAGGACTCTGGAAACTTGTGCCTGGTTTCCCCAGGGTTCTGCCTCATGTAGCTTTGCCCCTCATGGATTTTGCTTTGTATTCTTTTGACATAATCACAGCCGTTGAGTACTAATATTTACTGTGGCCTGTGAGTCCTGGTGAGTCATCAAAACTGGGGTTGGTGTTGGGGACTTCCCATCACAAAGCATATTCTGCCAGCAGCTTATAAGGTAGACTTGAAGACCGAAGTAATTACTGCTAAAGAGGCCCGTTAGGAAAGAGTCTGTTGCAATGGTCCGAGAGAGGCAGGATGGCAGCAGTGGAAGCTAAAAGAGGTAAATGTGTGAGTATAGTTTCCCAGAAAAAATTTTGCAAACTTTCAAGGTAAGACATTGGATTACAAGGAATGAAGGAGAACTAGAGAAGATGAGACACTAGATGCAGACTACTCAGACAATGGAGGAGAAAAATAAGAGAGTGTGGTGGTTTTAGGGTAGCCTGATTATAAAAATATATATATATTAAAGTAAGTGAATATGAGTATACTTTTAGAAAGTTTATAGATTCAAGAGCAATTTCCCAAAGAAAACATTTAAGAGATGGACCTAAGAATGGAAATAAGGACCTATTTAATATAAATGTACGTTATTCTGTGAGCTCAGTGAGGGCAGGGACTTCAGTGTGTTTTGTTCTTTGGCATATTCTAAGCACCTAGAAGAGAACCTAACACATCGTATGTACTTGACAAATGGTAAGGAAAGAAGAAAGGTCATATAAAAAACACACAGAGCTTGCAGTATGGAAGAAGGAAATGGAGAGATGTCAAATATGATTATCTCATACCTCTCAGTAAAGTAAGAGGCTACGAGGGGCAGAGGAGGAGGTTCTGGAAGAGAAGAGGCAAGGTCCATGATCACCTCTCTGGAAAAAATCATTAAGGAACCAATAAGAGTAACAAAAAGCACTATCTTTCTACCCAGATTTCTTCTTTAGATAAAAAAGTAATAGGAATTTCTAAAATACTTTTAGAATATATATAACATGATACCTAATTGAATTGAACTGAATCAGTGCCTTCTTTAATAATATTCATATGAAAATAATCCTTAGATAAAGTCCTTATCTCTAGGCCTAAAACCTGATGAAAAAAGAAAAAGACACTAGTTTTATCTTAAACCCATCCAGAATGGCTGTACGTACAAATGCTCTTCATGTGAACTGGAGAGAAAAAGTACTTTTACACTATTTTACACTGCTTGGAGTGAGATTTATTGACAGATTTTCAATAGCGGTCTTAGAGGCAAAACCAACGTGTGGAAACAGTTAACCTAGTATAGAAGTTGCAAAGGGAATTGTTAACATTTGAAAGGAAAACACAGAAAATTAAGCTTCAAACAGTTTATAACTGCTTCGAAAACAGAACACTGAAAATAAATCTGTATTCCTATATTAAATGTGACTTTCCTCCTTTTTCTAAATTACGTATCACCAAAGGTGTCATGGATGCTGGGCTACACCTACCAAGTCCCCCTTCAAAACTGCTTTCTTGGGCTTCCCTGGTGGCGCAGTGGTTGAGAGTCCACCTGCCAGTGCAGGGGACACGGGTTCATTCCCCGGTCTGGGAAGATCCCACATGCCGCGGAGCGGCTGGGCCCGTGAGCCATGGCTTCTGAGCCTGCGCGTTCGGAGCCTGTGTTCCGCAACGGGAGGGGCCACAACGGTGAGAGGCCCGCGTACCGCAAAATGCTTTCTCTTCAGGTGGGAATGCTGTCAGCTGACAGCTCTCAGCTTTCAGCCCTCTCCAAGAATGACCCTTTGCTGAAGAGAGCTGCCTCACCCATCACCAGGGTCATGCTCCCTTCCCAGCTGGCATCCAACGGTTGCCTGGGAGGTGAATGATTCACCCACTGTCCTAAGAATGAAATGTAAATAGAAGCTATGCATTACTTTTTTTTTTTTTTTACAATTTCAGCAAAGTGGTTATTACAGTATATTCCCCCCAAAATTTATTTTATTTAATAAAAGTGAAATGTGATAAAAGTGAAAAAGCATACATCCTGCTTTCAAAAAAACTGTTCCAGTTCCACCATTAATCCATGTGAGCTTGGACAGCTTAAACTCTTTGATTCCCAGTTTCTTCTTATTAACAAAAAGATAATAGCACCTATCTCATAAAGCTGTGGTAAAGGTAAACTAAGGTGACGTACACAAAAGCATACAGTAACAGCCCAACAAATATCCCTTCTCTTCTCTCCACTCATTAACAATGGGGCAGGAGTTTAGAGTTGCTTTCCCATAACAGCCATGCATTTGCACTGATGATGCAAACTCCTAATAATGAAGAGCATGCGATATGAAACATGTGTGTGGTAAATGGATGATATATCTGATCAATAGGTATGAGAAAGTCTTACTCATAGTATATAGAATCTGATAAATAATAGTAACTTAGCACTTACTGAGCATTTACAACATGCCAGGTACAATGTGGAGTGTTTTATATACTATATTATATTTAATCCTCAAAAAACCACTATGAGGTAGGTATTATGCCCTTTTGCAGATATGAAACTGGTGATACTCAGAGAAAGCAATTTGTTCAAAGCTACCCATCTGTTAAGTGGTAGAACAAATATTTAACTTAGTTTTTCTGCATATAGATATTTTGTATTGTTCTATAAGATCTCTTTTGCTTCACCCCTCTTCTACAGGTGTGCCCCATACAGAGGCTACCTCTGGCATACCAGCAATACAAAGACACACAGAGCCATCTAAGAGACCACCGCCTGCAGAGCATAGCAGAAAGAAGGAATCTTTAATCCCTGATTTGATCTTCAATCTACTCTTCAATACCACATTCCCTTTGCTTCCACGCCTAGTCCACGGAATCTGTCTTCTCACCCCTGTCATCCTTGAGTAGACTGACTTTTTCCTGGGTATTGAGGCTACACCAGCCCTCACTGATTCCAAATGAATGTAATTTCTGCTACCCCTTCCTGTCCTCCAGGCCTGGCAGTGAGAAGCAGCACATTAGATCTGCTGGAGTCTGAGTGTTTGTCTCTCCTGCAGTTGGGCCCCCTGTTCTGAGCTCTCATGTGTCTCACACTGGCTCAAAGTCCTGGTCACAAAGCAGACTGAACCCTAAGCAGACTCCAGCTGCACCTTTTTAAAAAGCCTATTTAGTTTAGCTTCTTGTAAAAGCCCCTATATTTGCCACCAAAGGTTGCCTTCCAACTATTTAATTTTGCATGATGCTGTTTCAACAACCTGCAACGACTTGTTTCAAGCAGTTTTGTGTACATTGCAGGAAATAGCAGGAAGAAAAGTACATTCTTTATTCTTAGCCTGCATTAATCATTACTGTCCCTAGAGAAAAGCTACTTACAAGATACCAAATAACATTTTCTCCTAGGAAATCTCCTCCTGAGAACTGGATTCTAGCTTTGTTCCAAGCAGTAGTCCTGATTCCTACTTTGGGAAAGAATGACAGCTGGTGCGACCATTGAACACCTCATTGAAAATAGGTGAGGCCCTTCCATCTCTATCAAGAGCAAGAGAACAGCAAAGGGGGAAGCTGCATCCTGTTCTCTTTGAAGCACTCACGTGTTGACAACAAGCCTACCTGGCCATGGGGCACCTTGTTCTCAAACAGTGTCCTTACAGAGCCCGCCCTGACTAGGACCAATAGACACAGAGCTGAATTGTTCACACCAAAAAAGAGGCCAGGTGGCCACCCTGCTCTCAAGTGACTGTGGTTGCTACTAATCCATGAGGTGTTTTTTGGCTCACTGCCTTGCTTTCACAAATGGGATGGGACAGAAAAACGAAAACAGTAGGAGTGGAGCAAGAACAAAGAGAGACGGTGGAGACAGTTGCTTGGAAGACTCCACTTAAATGGATAATCACTACAAAAAAAATGTTGTCCTCTTGAAAGGACATGGGTCAAGGTCTCTCATCAACAGAAGCCTTTACTGGAGGCGGTGAAACAAGCATATATTTCTGGAAATAGAACTGAACAATAGCTATGACTAAAACTAATATTGTAAATTTAAAAATTGACTTTTTGGGAAAGTGAGTTTGAATGAATTTTTTATTTCGAGAATTTATTTATCTAATAAATAAATTAAATACTATGTAATATTAAATAGTGACTTTAAAGTCTGTTCCCACATTGAAATGCATGAAAGCTTTTTAACTAAAAAGCAATAGAGAGCAATAATATTTTCATAAGAATGAAACAATTATTTCACCTCCTCGCTGTCAATATGGGTAACTTTTGGCTCCTTTCTCTAATGCAGTAGGCCAATCTCATGTTTCCTTCTTAGGACAGATTTGGTTGGCTAGTTCCTTGGTTCTCTCTTGTCCTGGTATCTGTGTTATGTTTTCATAGTTTTTAATATTATTGTTGGATTCTGAAGAAGGTAATATGCATAAAACAACCACAATTTTAGAAATGGGCTGCCAGGGACTCCAAATGAAAGGAAAATCCAACTGACCCATTCCCTCATAGCCATTCTTTTTATTTAGTCTCTCTTATATCAGCTTAAAAAGGCAACAAATGCTTTGGAGAATTTTGGTTAACTGATTGGCTGGATGTTGCCTCATATCCTAATTGTTTTGCTGGACTTGTTTGTAATTCCAAATCATGAGAAATCTATTCTGTTCTCAGTATTAAGATCTCAGTGGTTTGGCAGTTACTTTTGACAAGCTTTGAATATGAAATGTGATGATGAAAAGATATAAATTGAATACTTCGTCTTTATATGTACACATAATACATCAAGAAGAAACATAAAAAAAAAACAAGAAATACATGACCCAGACTCTTTCAACAGTTTCCCTTTTTAAAATTTGTGTCTACAAAATAACTAAAATTATTTCTTGAGAATTTAATGACTTGTTTGTTTATCTTTTCTCCCTCATTTATCCAATGAAGCTTACTTGTTTGGATCAAATAATTTCAACACCCTCATGTTTTGCAAAGAAAAAAGACAAAAATACAGAACTCTTTTTATAATGAAATACAGAAGTCTCAGTTGGAAATTTGGGGAGGGAAAAAAATAGGTCAAGCACTTGAATGGGAGCTTCATTATTTTTAAAAAGCATACCAAATCAGCATGTTATTACACTGTCTCAAACTAAGCATTGCATAACTAGGAAAAATAAGTCCCAGAACTGAAATGATACCTAGTTGTGAAAGAAGATGCTACAGAAAAGTGGATATCTTTATCATTAATCTTAGTTTCTTTCTCCAAATATCTGAAATAAATTACTTGCCTATTCCAGGATCTTAAAAACTACAACTGATCGTTGAAATAAACTGCTATAGTCAGTACATTCCACAAGACGGTGCCCTCTCCCTAAGAAGAGCCTCCTTTATACACACAGCTAAACTGCATAATGTTCATACTCACTGACCCAAAGTGAGTTTAAAATCGACTTTCTATAAATGAAACCTCTAAGAAATGAGCAAACTTTTGAAATAATTCTAATGAAATTTTTGATGTGAAACAATGAAAATTAATGCTTCCAGAAAGTGCACATCTCCCTAAATTGCCCTCAAAATCAGGGGTTAAATGAGGGAACTCGATGAAGGGAAGGATCTAAACAATACATCTATATACCAAGACTGTTTAGAGCACTACTGTGTAATAGAAATATAATGAGATTCATATGTAATTTTAAATATTCTAGGAACCACAGTCAAAAATCAAAGCAAGAGTGAAATTGATTTTAATAATATATCTTAATCAATATATCCAAAATATCATTTCAACATGTAATCAATATAAAAATTATTAGTAAAATATTTTACATCTTTTTTTGTACTCATCCTGGTGTGCATTTTACTTGTCCAACACATGTCAATTTGTACCAGCCTCACATCAAGTGCTCAATAGTCACATGTGGCCAATGGCTACTAAGGCCCTCACCCAGGTGAAGGATGGTAACTGCAGGCTGAGCACAAGATTCCTGTAGCACCGCCCTGTTACCTCCCCACCAACCAATCTGAAGAAAGTCACATATCCTGTAGCCCTCACCCCAAATCTTTTCTATAAAAACTACTCCCTGGAAACCATCAGGGAGTTCAGGTTTCTTGACACGAGCCATGAGCTGCCCATTCTCCTCGCTTGGCCCTGCAATAAAACTTTCTCTGCTCCAAAAAAAAAAAAAAGAGAGAGAGAGAGAGAGAGAGAGAGTCTAGAGAATCTAACCTACTTCATTTAGCACCACACTTAATTTCTGATTAAAAAACTAAACATTCAGCCTATATTTATTTGGTCAAATAATATATATAAGCAAAAATGCAAACAGATTTCTTACCCTCCCTACTGACACAAAAGAATTCACAGCTTTTTTGTTATAAATCATATGAAAATAATTGGTCTAAATTCCCTTCATCTCTATAAACTTTGAACTGGAGCATAACCTATAGATGGAGAATAAAATAAATCCTGGCCTTATTTAATAATATCTGTGTTACTGACATAGCCAGGCATAAAATATATAGGAAGGTATAGCAGACCAAAAAGTTGCAGGCTGTCACGTACACAAGATGGGTATTGCATGTCATGATTATAATAATAACAAAAACAAAAAACAAGCATTAAAAAGTGGATTTAACAAGCATCTGCTCATTATGCGTTTTAGAATTCTCTATTTAACCAGCCCTGCTAGTTAGAATTTTCTAGTCCCAGACAGAAAAAGCATAAATGGCCTATTTATCAATACCGATTCTCTTTCTTCATAATATGCTGTACTTCTACATGAAAAATGGGAAGTTGATACAAAAGCATTCTTAACATAAATGGAGAGGATTGACTTCTCATTAGGACATAAGAGAAGTCAATCGTTTTCATTTTTGTTAAGAATCCTTTTCAGGACTTAAGGTCCTGAAAGTAGACTGGGTTTTATTTTTCTTGTCAACAGGAGCACAAGTTTAAAAGACAACCTTGTTTCTTTTACAAGATGTGTTCATGAGAGCAGTGAAACACAATCACTTTGAGAACCTGCAGCAGAAAGAGGTCACACACTCTGGCTCAATGGAAAAGTGGCTAAAGGAAAGCACTGCCTCTGGGACTGCAGGTGCGTCTTCAGGGACCCCTGCACCCGGTTCCAAGGCACAACTAACTGGAAGTGGGCGATATAACTTTTTCCTTAGGAATTGCACATCCAGAAGGAATGGGGACTCACCTGCCATTCCTCATGTTCCCCAGCCTTCTGCAAAGCCTCAACTACTTAATTCTACAAGATAATTTTGAAACTGGACATGAGTGACTGCAGGCTGATTTCCTTTCTGCACAGAAAAAAATAAAAGATAAAAGATAAAAATTTTTTAAAAGTCCTCTAACTATGTAACATAGTTAGGTATATGTTGTATTCAAGTAGTAGTATTTAGTTCAGGAAGTTATCAAAGTAATAAAAAGGTAAAAAAAAAAAACACCAAGAAAGAAAATAATGCCTTAGAATGGTGTGCAAATTTATAGGAGCTTTTGCATCCCCCTAACTACTTGATCTTCACGAAACTGTAGACTTGAAGGCAGTTATTGCTACTTCATTTTATAAATGAGAAAACTAAGACTCAGAAAGCCTCCTACTGAAAGTTGATAAACTAAGGAACGTTAAAAAATAAAATGATACTTGAAAAATATTTCCCTTCCTTACATATGAATCATTATTCTGTCTTGGTGAAACAGATTTCCTTTCTCAAGGTCTATTACAGCCTTCATGGACACTTTTTCTAGCCAGCCAGAATCACTCTCAATCTTCCTCCAGTAAAGGGAGCCTCCTGGAAGCTCAGCAGCAGCTTCTATAGCACTGTGGCTCTGTGTACCAGCAGGCTCTCAATTATTCAAGATAACACAGAAAGGCCTACGGATAGATTATCCCAAATGCAGCAGAAACAAATTAGCAGTTATCTGTGTTAGATAAACTTGAATAAGTGAATGTTTTAAACTGTGCATTCTGATAAAGTATACATTGATGAAATCTGCAGAGAGAAGGCAGGCTCTCCTTAAAATACAGCAAGTAGGTAAAAGATCATTTAAAATCCAAAGTCTCTGTGGAAAAGCCACAGCCCACATCAAACCCACAATGAGGAGCAGGCAGGAACTGCACTTCTCTGCATGTTAACTAATGATACACTTGCCTCACCCAATAGCAGAACTATATTTATTTATAGCTTTGGGTGCTGCACCAGGACAGCTTGTAAAAGTTTGCTTCAGGAGCCAGACCTTCAAGATGGCGGAAGAGTAAGACGTGGAGATCGCCTTCCTCCCCACAAATACATCAGAAATACATCTACATGTGGAACAACGCCTAGAAAACACCTACTGAACACTGGCAGGAGACCTCAGACCTCCCAAAAGGCAAGAAACTCCCCACGTACCTGGATAGAGCAAAAGAAAAAACAGAGACAAAAGAATAGGGACGGACCTGCACCAGTGGAAGGGAGCTGTGAAGGAGGAAAGGTTTCCACACACTGGGAAGCACCTTAACTGGTGGACACGGTGGGGTGGGCAGAAGGGAAGCTTTAGAGCCATGGAGGAGAGCGCAGCAACAGGGGAGTGGAGGGCAAAGCGGAGAGATTCCCTCATGGAGGATCACTGCCGACTGGCACTCACCAGCCACAGAGGCTTGTCTGCTCACCCGCCGGAGCGGGCGGGGCTGGGAGCTAAGGCTCGGGCTTCGGTCGGAGCGCAGGGAGAGGACTGGGGTTGGCGGCGTGAACACAGCCTGAAGGGGCTAGAGCGCCACGGCTAGCCGGGAGGGACTCCAGGAAAAACTCTGGACCTGTGGAAGAGGCAAGAGAACACTGTTTCGGGGTGCACGAGGAGAGGGGATTCAGAGTACCGCCTAAACGAGCTCCAGAGACGGGCATGAGCCGCGGCTATAAGCGCAGACCCCAGAGACAGGCATGAGACGCTAAGGCTGCTGCTGCCGCCACCAAGAAGCCTGTGTGTGAGCACAGGTCATATCCCCACCTCCCCTCCCGCGAACCTGTGCAGCCCGCCACTGCCAGGGTCCCGTGATCCAGGGACAACTTCAACGGGAGAACACTCGGCGCGCCTCAGGCTGTTGCAACGTTATGCTGCCCTCTTCCGCCGCAGGCTCGCCCCACACTCCGTATGGCCTGAGTGAGCCAGAGCCCCCCAAGCAGCTGCTCCTTTAACCCTGTCCTGTCTGAGCAGACGCCCTCAGGTGACCTACACGCAGAGGCAGGGCCAAATCCAGAGCTGAATCCGGACAGCTGTGCAAACAAAGAAGAGAAAGGGAAATCTCTCCCAGCAGCCTCAGGAGCAGCGGATTAAATCTGCACAATCAACTTGATGTGCCCTGCATCTGTGGAATACCTGAATAGACAACGAACCATCCCAAATTGAGGAGGTGGACATTGGGAGCAACAATATATATATTATTTTCTTTTTTCTCTTTTTGTGAGTGTGTATGCTTCTTTGTGTGATTTCTTTCTGTATAGCTTTGCTTTTACCATTTATCTTAGGGTTCTGTCTTTTTTTTTTTTTTCTTTATTTTAGTATAGTTTTTAGCGCTTGTTATCATTGTTGGATTTGTTTTTTGGTTTGGTTGCTCTCTTCTTTCTCTTCTTTATTACTTTTTAATTTTTAATAATTATTTTTTTATTTTAATAACTTTATTTTCTTTCTTTCTTTCTTTCTTTCTTTCTTTCTTTCTTTCTTTCTTTCTTTCTTTCTTTTTTTCTCCCTTTTCTTCTGAGCCATGTGGCAGACAGCATCTTGGTTCTCCAGCCGGGTGTCAGGCCTGTGCCTCTGAGGTGGGAGAGCCAAGTTCAGGACATTGGTCCACCAGAGACCTCCCAGCTCCACATAATATCAAACAACGAAAGCTCTCCCAGAAAACTCCATCTCAACCCTAAGACCCAGCTCCACTCAACGAGCAGCAAGCTACAGTGCTGGACACCCTATGCCAAACAACTAGCAAGACAGGAACACAGCCCCATCCATTAGCAGAGAGCCTGCCTAAAATCATGACAAGGTCACAGACACCCCAAAACACACCACAGGATGTGGTCCTGCCCACCAGAAAGACATGATCCAGCCTCATCCACCAGAACACAGGCACCAGTTCCCTCCACCAGGAAGCCTACACAACCCACTGAACTGACCTTAGCCACTGGGGGCAGACACCAAAAACAGTGGGAACTACGAACCTGCAGCCTGTGAAAAGGAGACCCCAAACATAGTAAGTGAAGCAAAATGAGAAGATAGAGAAACACACAGCAGATGAAGGAGCAAGGTAAAAACCCACCAGACCAAACAAATGGAGAGGAAATAGGCAGCCTACCTGAAAAAAGAATTTAGAGTAATGATAGTAAAAATGATCCAAAATCTTGGTAATAGAATGGAGAAAATACAAGGAACATTTAACAAGGACCAAGAAGAACTAAAGAGCAAACAAACAATGATTAACAACACAATAAATGAAATTAAAAATTCTCTAGAAGGAATCAATAGCAGATTAACTGAGGCAGGAGAACGGATAAGTGACCTGAAAGATAAAATAGTGGAAATAACTACCGCAGAGCAGAATAAAGAAAAAAGAATGAAAAGAATTGAGGACCGTCTCAGAGACCTCTGGGACAATATTAAACACACCAACATTTGAATTATAGGGGTCCCAGAAGAAGAAGAGAAAAATAAAGGGACTGAGAAAATATCTGAAGAGATTATAATTGAAAACTTCCCTAATATGGGAAAGGAAATAATTAATCAAGTCCAGGAAGTGCAGAGAGTCCCATACACGATAAATCCAAGGAGAAATGTGCCAAGACACATATTAATCAAACTATCAAAAATTAAATACAAAGAAAAAATATTAAAAGCAGCAAGGGAAAAACAACAAATAACATACAAGGGAATCCCCATAAGGTTAACAGCTGATCTTTCAGCAGAAACTCTGCAAGCCAGAAGGGAGTGGTAGGACATATTTAAAGTGATGAAAGGGAAAAACCTACAACCAAGATTACTCTACTCAGCAAGGATCTCATTCAGATTTGACAGAAAAATTTAAAACTTTACAGACAAACAAAAGCTAACAGAATTCAGCACCACCAAACCAGCTTTACAACAAATGCTAAAGGAACTTCTCTAGGCAGGGAACACAAAAGAGGGAAAAGACCTACAATAACAAACCCAAAACAATTAAGAAAATGGTAATAGGTACATACCTATCAATAACTACCTTAAATGTAAATGGATTAAATGCTCCAACCACAAGACACAGACTGGCTGAATGGATACAAAAACAAAACCCATGTATATGCTATCTACAAGAGACCCACTTCAGACCTAGGGACATATACAGACTGAAAGTGAGGGGATGGAAAAAGATATTCCATGCCAATGGAAATCAAAAGAAAGCTGGAGTAGCACTTCTCATATCAGACAAAATAGACTTTAAAATAATGACTATTACAAGAGACAAAGAAGGACACTACATAATGATCAAGGGATCAATCCAAGAAGAAGATATAATAATTGTAAATATGCACCCAACAGAGGAGCACCTCAATACATAAGGCAAATGCTAACAGCCATAAAAGGGGAAGTCAACAGTAACACAATCATAGTAGGGGACTTTAACACCACACTTTCACCAATGGACAGATCATCCAAAATGAAAATAAATGAGGAAACACAAGCTTTAAATGATACATTAAACAAGATGGACTTAACTGATATTTATATGACATTCCATCCAAAAACAACAGAAGACACATTTTTCTCAAGTGCTCATGGAACATTCTCCAGGATAGATCATATCTTGGGTCACACCTTGGTAAATTTAAGAAAACTGAAATTGTATCAAGCATCTTTTCTGACCACAACGCTATGAGATTAGAAAGCAATTACAGGAAAAATACTGTAAAAAACACAAAAACATGAAGGCTAAACAATATGCTACTAAATAACCAAGAGATCACTAAAGAAATCGAAGATGAAATACAGAAACACATAGAAAAAAATGACAACGAGAACACATGACCCAAAACCTATGGGATGCACCAAAAGCAGTCCTAAGAAAGAAGTTGATAGCAAATTAATCCTACTATATATACTACCAAAAGCAATCTACAGATTCAATGTAATCCTTATCAAACTACCACTGGTATTTTTCACAGAACTAGAACAAAAAATTTCACAATTTTTATGGAAACACAAAAGACCCCGAATAGCCAAAGCAATCTTGAGAAAAAAAAACGGAGCTGGAGGAATCAGGCTCCCTGACTTCAGACTATACTACCAAGCTACAGTCATCAAGACAGTATGGTACTGGCACAAAAACAGAAATATAGATCAATGCAACAGGATAGAGAGCCCAGAGATAAACCCACACACATATGGTCACCTTATTTTTGATAAAGGAGGCAAGAATGTACAATGGGGAAAAGACAGCCTCTTCAATAAGTGGTGCTGGGAAAACTGGACAGCTACATGTAAAAGAATGAAATTAGAACACTCCCTAATACCATACACAAAAATAAACTCAAAATGGATTAAAGACCTAAATGTAAGGCCAGACCCTATCAAACTCTTAAAGGAAAACATAGGCAGAACACTCCATGACATAAATCACAGCAAGATCCTTTTTGACCCACCTCCTAGAGAAATGGAAATACAAACAAAAATAAACAAATGGGACCTAATGAAACTTAAAGTCTTTTGCACCATAAAACCATAAACATGATGAAAAAACAACCCTAGAATGGGAGAAAATATTTGCAAATGAAGCAACTGACAAAGGATTAATCTACAATATTTAAAAGCAGCTCGTGCAGCTCAATATCAAAAAACAAACAACCCAATCCAGAAATGGACAGAAGACTTAAATAGACATTTCTCCAAAGAAGATATACAGATTGCCAACAAACACATGAAAGAATGCTCAACATCACTAATCATTAGAGAAATGCGAATCAAAACTACAGTCAGGTATCACCTCACACCAGTCAGAATGGCCATCATCAAAAAATCTACAAACAACAAATGCTGGAGAGGGTGTGGAGAAAAGGGAACCCTCTTGCACTGTTGGTGGGAATGTAAATTGATACAGCCACTATGGAGAACAGTATGGAGGTTCCTTAAAAAAATAAAAATAGAACTACCATACGACCCAGCAATCACACTACTGGACATATACCCTGAGAAAACCATAATTCAAAAAGAGTCATGTACCACAATATTCATTGCAGCTCTATTTACAATAGCCAGGACATGGAAACAACCTAAGTGTCCATCGCATGATGAACGGATAAAGAAGATGTGTCACATATATATAGTGGAATATTACTCAGCCATAAAAAGAAACAAAATTGAGTTATTTGTAGTGAGGTAGATGGACCTAGAGTCTGTCATACAGAATGAAGTAAGTCAGAAAGTGAAAAACAAATACCGTATGCTAACACATGTATATGGAATGTAAAAAAAATGTTTATGAAGAACCTAGGGGCAGGACAGGAATAAAGGCACAGACATAGATAATGGACTTGAGGACAAGGGGAGGGGGAAGGGTAAGCTAGGATGAAGTGAGAGAGTGGCATGGACATATATACACTACCAAATGTGAAACAGATAGTTAGTGGGAAGCAGCCGCATAGCACAGGGAGATTAACTCGGTGCTTTGTGACCACCTAGAGGGGTGGGATAGGGAGGGTGGGAGGGAGATGCAAGAGGGAGGAGATATGGGGATATATGTATATGTATAGCTGATTCACTTTTTGTTATAAAGCAGAAACTAACACACCATTGTAAAGCAATCATACTCCAATAAAGATGTTAAAAAAAAAAAGTTTGCTTCAGAGAGATGTGGTACTCCCACTGACTTTACCAATGGGGAGCAATGGGATATAGAAAGAATTATATACTGATGCATATGGTGGTCACCAATAACCACCATAGAAGCTTTTCATTTCTATTTCACCATCCAATTTCACTGAGTACTTTAAAGTTCTTTGCTTATGAAGTTGTATAAATGCTTTAAAGTTTTTGAATAAAAAATGCTTTAAATTTTATTGATTTTAAAGTTTTAGAAAATATAAGATAAAATCTGCCTTATTCATTAACTTACGTTACCCTAATTTATGACCTATGTTGAATTTATAGCAGAGTTTAAATTCTGAAACTCTTACAGGAGTAGAATAATTTCAACATATGCCATGGATAAAACTATTTATATGTGCAGCTGAAATATAACCATTTAAAAATAATATTAACATTGTAGTGTTCAGACCCCTAGTCTAGTAATATTTAACAAACTTATTCACAAATCAGCATGTATACTAGCATTTATGATTATCATTTATAATTTAACTCAAATATATTTTGTATATTGGCCAATCAAGTATAAGTACAGCTTTCCAGGAACTCACTTCAATAGATATTTTCAAAATATCCTTGGTACACATTTATAAACTGATCAACTATTATATTTAAGTTACTGTGTTGTCTGTTCAGAGGCTTTCAATTATCCAACTCTTATCCATGAGAAATAACCAATTTTACTTTCTAAATAAGGTACTCATTTTATGTTTGTTCTTTACATTACTAAAATGTCTCATTTTAAAATGATTTTTCTATAGTACCACACTTTAAAATTTCTAAAACATACATAAGTTTTTTCCTTTTAACACTTACTGCTCTCTCTTACAAAGATGAAATTTCAATCAAAATCTTCATAAATCTGATGAGTTCCCAAAAGCAAAATTTAGTATACCTTATTGTTTCACCCTATTTGATTCTATATTTTTAGCTGCTGCAAAATTTGTTCCTTCCTCTTATTTACTGAAAGTTATAGATAAGTTCTAAAAATAATTTCCTAAATTGATACACTTTTGCTATTTCATTCACTATTTCCTCTTCTGAAAAATTGGTTGTCTGACATGAACCAGCCCAGGATGTAAGCCCATTATTTTCAGCGGTCTTTCTGAGGATGAGCACCTCTGAGAACATCAATAACTGGAGAAATCCCAGTAGTTTAGCTGTTACCTTGCATAAAATAATATACCAATTAAGTTAACTATAAAAGTCATCCCAACTTCAGGGCACATGCATCAAAGCTCTGAAATTCCTCTGGGGACTGTAGGAAGCTCTCTAGTCCAGAAAGCAGTTTGCAGAAAAGTTAGAGTGGATTGTTAGGGCTGTGATGTTTTTCTTGATTTTTGTTTTTAACTTTTTATTACAAAAGTAAAACTTCCCTATTGTAACATGTGAAACAATAAAAAGATGTATTCACACACACTGCCTAAGATATAGTTTTAAAAACCTGAGTGAAAGGATTTTCACAACTTTCTCTGTGTTCAAACAAATTTAAAAAGTATATACACATATAAAGTGTGATTATATGTATATATGTGTGCATGTGTTTTGCTTTTTGGTTTTACAAATACAAAATTATACCAGGCACATTACTCTGGAACTTGTACTTCTCCCTTAGCATCATGGACATCACCATGGGTCAATAGACATAGAAAATTTTAATGGCTACATAATACTATGTAGCATGGATGGTCCACATTTCATTCAGCCTTTTTCTTGTTTGTGGTCATTCACATTGATTCCAGCTATTCGCTGCTACAAGTCCCATAAATATTTACACATACGTTTACATAAAACCACTTTTATTTCTATAGGATAGATTCTCCCAATTAATGGGTCAAAGATTATAGCTGCTTTTTAATAAACAGATATTTCTTCAAGTTGAAAAATCAAAGTTCATAGGACAAATTAGCAATAAATAACAACTCAAAAATTTGTGTGTGTGTGTATATACATATATATATATATATATATGTATATACACATATACTTTTTTTTTTTTTTTCGGTATGCGGGCCTCTCATTGTTGTGGCCTCTCCCGTTGCGGAGCACAGGCTCGGGACGCGCAGGCTCAGCGGCCATCGCTCACGGGTCCAGCCGCTCCGCAGCACGTGGGATCTTCCCGGACCGGGGCACGAACCTGTGTCCCCTGCATCGGCAGGCGGACTCTCAACCACTGCGCCACCAGGGAAACCAAAAAAATTTGCATATTTTTTAACTCACAAATTCTGATTCTAGGAAAGAAATAATTGAGCAAAGGAGCATAGATTTTTTTCAAAATGCATGTACATGAATATCATTTGGAACTTTATGAAAGAGGAAAATGGGAAATATCCCAAAATTTAAGGAAACTATTGAATTATGTTGGGCACACCCAATGGAACACTAAGCATACACTAAAATTGAGTGTATACTATGCATTAAAATTTTTGAAAATACATGTTTCTTGACAAGGATAGATGTTTATAAAAATACTGCTCAATAAGAAAGAAAATACTTAACTGAATTTCACTTTTGTAAAATAATTTCAAAGAGAGGGATACTGAGGAAAAAGATACGCCAAAAATAGTTATTTCTCTGGGGTAAGATTAAGTATAATTTTTCACTTCATATTTTTGTTTGTCTAACATCTATCCAAAAAATAGTTATTGTGTATCTATATATCAGGCATTATGCTAAGCACAGTGTTGATAAAAGCAGTAACTTAATGAAAATTACTGTGTGTCTGTGAAAGCAGAAAGAGAACAGACGCACTCAGAAAGGGTAAAGAGAGAGTCTTTAGGAGGTGGAGACGGCAGGTCAAAAGTTCAAAAAAACACTTGAAATTGTACAATTTAATCTATTACCATGGCCAGTGAGGGTTACTGAGCAAGTAAGCAGTAGAATATTAAGACTCAGATCTTAAGATTCCAACATTCTCACCAATAGAATATAACCAGAAATAATGTGTGCTACTTCCAAGCAGAGGTAGTTAGAAGCAAGTATGCCTTGTCCATCCTCTTGTCCTCTGTCTGGCAGCTGGATATTAATGAGAGGGGTGCCCTTGAAAACCACATCTTGAAGACCAGCCTAAGTTCCTGAATGACCCTAGAGATGAGAGAACACCACCGAAGGAAACTGAGTGGAGAGCCCACACCTGGCTGAGGCCAGCCATGGCAAAGAAGAGGTGGAACACCTAGGGTGGGAGCCAACAGATGAACCGGTCAAGACCCAGAGAGCCCAATCAGCCAGGGATTACTACCACACCTGAACAATCTAAGAGAAACCAAATCAGGAGTTTTATCAGCGGCCAATCTTTACCATAAATGCCAGTAAGACAAACAAGAGCCAGAATGAAAGGGACAAAGCCATGGAGACAGGATGAGCCATTGGACACCATGCAGATCATGAAAGGCACACTCTTCTACCATACCTCAAGATGACATTTTGGAGAGGAAATCTGAAATAATGAGTAATTTACCCAAAGGGAGTAAGTCAATCAAAACTACCCCAGCAAGGTATTGGTGTTTGAACAGACTAAAATTTTAAGCTGTTCAAATTATTCCACATGAGTACATTTACCAAATGGAACTAAAGGCAGAGGCTCCAGCTACACAGTGGATTGGGCCTGTGGACCCATATCATTCTGAAAAAATAATACATAATAGGAAAGGGAAAAGGGTGAGATATAAAGACAAGGCAAAATGGCCTCACATTTTTTTCCCTTGCTCGTTGGTCGCCAAACTCAATAACGGTGTGATAATGTCACTCTTCCTTTCAACAATAAGTAAAGCAGCCCAACATGTTTTTGTTCTAGGTTCTGTCCCAAATTAGATTTTTTGAATTTTAAGCAGATCCAGGCTCAATCCAGCCAAAGTCATAGTCAGGGGGAAAAGGAAATAAAGAGATTGAGAAATGAATTTATGAAAGAAACTCCGTTAGACATGATCTTGCATGACTTTTAGAATGGAAATGAGAAACACAGAAGCCAAATTGAATTGCTTGAGCTACTGAAGCATAAAGCAGTAACATATCTCAGAAGCTCAGATGTGGAAGGGAGGTCCAAGAGGGAGGGGATATAGGTATGCATATAGCTGATTCACTTCATTGTACAGCAGAAACTAACACAACATTGTAAAGAAATTTTAATCCAATTTAAAAAAAAAACAAAACTCAGTCACATCTGGTCCAGGGGTCTGAGCACCCAGGACTATGGATAGAAGGAGACATGCAGCTACTGGACCTCCTGTAAAACTCAGCTTAGGCTTAGCCCTTTCTGCTTATCCTTTTGACCTACCAGACTCTGACTCTGTTTATACACACCTCATTACCACACCACACACACACACATATATACACGCACATACATATACCCCCCCCACACACACATACACACATCGTTCCCCACCGTTCTTTTCAACCCCTTGTCCTGGGTTTTAGCAAATCTTAATGATACAAAGAAACTATTCGTATTTCACTTTTTAAAAATGCATCATTTATAAAATACTTTGGGGTAACTTGTATCTATTAAACGATTGAGGCTAACTTGTATTTCACAGAGGAGAATTAATACAGTCTGTATTGACGAGTTCAGTTCCCTTGGGGATCTCCTATTACTTGAGAAACTAGGAGAGAAAACTTATTAAATATCAAATGTTATTTACTAGCGAGAAAACATAATTCCCACCTGCACCCCCAGAGGGTTTTAGGCTACCCTGGCTTTACTCCATCCCACAAGATCCAATTTGGTATCACCATTACCCTTCCAGAAATTAGAGGTTTGGGTGTGTATTTAGATGGTGATGAAGCCGGTACATTAGATAGTAGCTCAAATTAACTCAACTGATATGTACGGCGTGTTATGAGTGCCAAGTACTAACAAAGGACTTTAACTGAAGAACAAGACAAATTAAAAAGAACACTAAGAATGCAGGATCAACTATCCAAGAACCTGTTTAGATTAAAACAAAAAGAGGGAATAGAAATTGGGGAAAACAGACAGACTAGATGATGCTATCTTCCAGGATTTAATACTGCTTATACATCTTTTTGAAGCTCTCACCCTGAAAAGAAGAGACAAATTGAAGTTCCATAATACCTTCCTATTTATTGTGATAGAAAAGCAGAATTTTCTCTTCTTTTCACTATTTTCATTCCCTCCTATAAAGTTATAAAGTAAGGAAGTTTAGTTCTACTAGTCCAAAGAAAAAAAACACCAACAATTACAAAGAGGGAGAAACTAGGATAGGAAGAGTAAGAAGTAACAATTATAACTTGGGGGCTCTAACGATAAATAAGTAAAAGATGATTGAAAGAATAAAAAGAAATAAAAAAGGAAACAAGTATATGAAGATAACTTTCAGCTAGAATAAAGAGAATGCAAGAAACAAAATAGCAAAAATTCAAGTACTGATGTTGGGAAAAGGCAAGAGACAAACTCTCAGAATGAAACAGGAAATGACAACAAAAGGTAAGACATAAAAGCTAACAAAAAAAGATACAGTAAAAATGGGTAGAAACAGTAAAGAAAGAAAAAAACTTTAAAAGATTAAAATGAAAGTGAGCAGCTTATTTCTTTTTTAATGAGATAAAATTAACAAACATGTTTTCCTGCTTCAGTATAAGTCGCAGATTTTGATTAATATCCATGACAAGCAAAAGCAATAGCAAATTCAATCTTTTTATTACATTTGATACAAAAAATAACTGATAAATTAGAGCTTCATCAGAGCTGTGAACATGTGAACGTGCTGGATGAGCTTGATTCATTTATATCATACATTAGAGTTAAAAGGTTTCAGATATATGTAAATATACTCTCATATACTAAAGGTTTTGATTAAAGTAGATTCTTAAACAGATAATTAATTTTGTAAATAATTCCTGTGCTGCACAGCACTTGTTAAACGAGCCATCTTATACTGTACTAAACTTTTTTAAAAGAAAGAAAAGTCAGATTTTCATTCCTTTTCAAACTGAGGGATAACACTCTGAGAATTTAAATCTATAAAGCATTATCATTCCATAAAAAAGGATAAAATGGAAGCAGTTTTCTATCATAAACTGTTGTTGCTATTTTAACTATCACCACATTTAATGACTCTTTCTCTATTTGCAACATCTTTCTGCCTTTCTTAAAGCACTCATTTCTACTGAGCACCCACTTCTTAAAATTTTGTTTCCCATGGCATCTTTGAAGAATTCACTTCTGGTCTTCCTCCATCCTCTTTGACTACTGCCCCTACATTTCAGACTCTGACTTTATAATATTCTATTTCAATATATTTTCCATTGCAGTAAAATACGTCATTTGTATCATCATTTTTCTTTCTCTCTTTGCCAGAAAAGAATCACAAGAAGAAAAGTAGGCTATAATCTATGGATATTATAGAAATTGCATAATGCTTGTAAGGGTATTAAGAATTCAAAGATGGCTAAATTTTACTTCATGACATTATTTCTTTGCACCATGGAGCAAGTCATATACTACTTGACGGTAGAGTGGGGAGGCACATTATTATCTTAAATGCCATTATTTAAAGATGGAAAGATTCAAAATTACCTTTGCAACCGGGGGATTGTCAACAAATCACGCTCAACCTCTTCAAGTAGGTCATATAATGATTTGTAATTTTTCATTCTTGAGTAAGCTAGTTCCCTGGTAACACTTAAACACACACACAGGGACTTCCCTGGTGGTCCAGTGGTAAAGAATCCTCCTTCCAATGCAGGGGACATGGGTTCGATCCCTGGTTGTAGATCCCTGGAACTAAGATCCCACATGCCACAGGGCAACTAAGCCCATGTGCCACAACTACTGAGCCCACGAGCCTCAACTAGAGAGAACTACAGAGCCCACATGCTCTGGAGCTTGGGCACCACAACTAGAGAGAGAAAACCCACACGCCACAGCTAGAGAGAAGCCCACGTACCTCAACAAAAAGATCCCGCATGCCACAACAAAGATCCTGCATGCCACAACGAAGACCCAACACAGCCAAAATAAATAAATAAATAAATGAACAAATGAATGGATAAATAAATATAAATATTAAAGAAAGTCAGGATCATTGTTAAAAAAAAAAGCATTTAAAACACACACACGGGGCTTCCCTGGTGGCGCAGTGGTTGAGAATCCACCTGCCGATGCAGGGGACACGGGTTCGTGCCCCGGTCCGGGAGGATCCCACATGCCGCGGAGCGGCTGGGCCCGTGAGCCATGGCCGCTGAGCCTGCGCGTCCCGAGCCTGTGCTCCGCAACGGGAGAGGTCACAACAGTGAGAGGCCCACATACCACAGAAAAAAAACCACAAAAAACAAAAACACACACACAAGGTAGATAATCAGAAATTCTCAACTAAAAGTTAGCAAATTAGATGCCTAAAATAAAGTATCTTGCCAAAAAAAATTTTCCTGCTTCTTAATACCTGCTGTGTCACTGCATTCTACATTGGCCAAATAGATACAATGCCTTAGTCATAGGTTTTCTACGACAATTTTTTCATTTATTTTTAGAATAGTATCTGTGCTCATAATCATGGTCTGTGCCTGTACTGTTTCCAAGCCAATCCTTGATTACTACAGGATATAAGTCAAAAATGGAAAATGATGAGCCTGCAGTTTGTATATGTAGCAGGTGGTTCTGAAGATAGGGGACTTTGAAAAGCCTTACTCACAACTCACCCCATGAAACAGCAGGGACTACTGCATTCATTTACATCAATAGCCTTTGAGCAATTACCATTTATGATTTAGCACAATTACATATTTAATAATTAACAAATATGTTGTCTAAGGAATGAAGGAATTAAGATAGGACCCAGAAAGCTTATCAACTGCTAGCATGCTTTTTTTCTATCAGAACAATATCTGGATGAACTGCTGAAGACCCAGTAAGGCCTCATACTGTGTTCCAAACATAAATAAATGCTTAGAAAAATACCTCCAATTAATCTTTTACGAAACATTAACTTCTTGTTGGCATACATCAATTACAAAATCAAATCAATAAGGCAATCCACTCTCAAGTGCTGCAAAATTGCTCTGTAATAGCAATTGTATTAAATGCTAGTCATTGTTGTGCAGCCAAACTAGACATTTTATTCAGAGTTAATTTCTAGTCATAAAAGCACGACACCAGTGAGGATGAAGCTGCAAAGAGGAGGTTGCTTCTTTGCATCATCTAACATAATAGACACCTGCCTTCATTCATTCATCTATTCATGCAATTCATAAAATGCTTATTAAACCCCTACAATATGCAATATGAAAAGGGTTTATACAAAGACAAATCAGGGGGCAATATTTGGAACAAATTGTAATGAAGAGATAAGATTTGACATGTAGAGATGCAAGGGAACAGACGGCATGAATTTGAAAGGCAGAAAATGATGAGGCAAGAACAGGGAACAGAAAGCAACACAACTAGGCCTCATATTCCGGATTTTAACAATTGCATTCTACTCTGCATGCAGAAAGAAAATGAGAATACGACTCCGATTGATTGATCACAACTTCAGAGTACACATTTGAAAGCATGTTCCAGTTTGCCCACAAATTTCTGACATCTGTGGGCAGAAAACAGCCAGAAGCATTCAGTTCTGTTAAGTATATAGCATATATTGTAGGAGGTAATCATTCCTGAAATTTTTCTTCATCTCTCCATGTCCTTACCACCGTAAACATCTGACAAATACGTTATCATTTCTAAAGTGCTTAGAACAATGCCAGGCACATAACTACTATACAAGTATTAAATAAATTAAACGAATGAATCTTTGATTCTCTCTTTTGCTTAGAGGATAACACCTATAAGTCCTCAAGGCCAGAAGAAATGGAGTCATTTAAGCCAGGAAATTTCTTTGTGGATAGATTTTTGATAATGAATTCAATTTATTATATACATATAAAGCTATCCAGATTATTTCTTCTTATGTCGGTTTTCTTAAACTATGTCTATCAAGAAATTTATTTCTCTTGTGGGGTTTGAGGGAATTTATTGGCATAAATAAATTGGCATTCCCTACACTTTTGATCTGTTTAGAATCTGCAGTGACACTCCCTCTTTAATTCTTGGTATTGGTAATTTGTTTTCTATCTTTGCTTCTTGGTCAATCTTAGTATAATTTCTAGTCTTATTAATTTTTTCAAAATAATCAACCTTTGGCTTTGTGAATTTTCTCCATTGTTTGTCCTTTTTCTCTTTCCTTTCTGCTCTTCATTATTTTTTCTCCTTTCTACTTACTTTTGGTTCAATTTGCTTTTCTTCTCCTAACCTCTGAAGATGGAAACTTAGAGCAATGATTTAAAACCTTTCTTCTTTTCTAATACAAGCATTTAAATATAAATTTACCTCTAAGCATTGCTTTTGTTACATCCCATAAATTTTGATGTTATATCTTCATCATCATTCAGTTAGAAATATTTGCTTATTTCTCTTGTAAATTCTTCCTTGACCATAGGTATTTAGAACTGTGTTTTTAAATTTCCAAATATTTGGGGATTTCCTCTCTGTGTGTATATGTGTTCTGTGTTGTGTGTATTTGTTTTTTATTTCTAATTTAATTCCTCTGTGATCAGAAAACATACTCTGTATGAGTATCTTCTGAAATTCATCTAGACTTGTTGTATGTTCCATAGTAAGTAAATTAAATAAATATATAAATCCTTGATTCTCCCTTTTGCTTAGAGAAGAATAAACCTTGGGGAATATTCCATTCCACTTGAAAAGAATGTGTATTATGATGTTTTCTGTTTGATATTAGTTTTAAAATAACCTATATTTTTATTAATTTTTCTGTCTAATTTAATTCTATCAATTACTAAAAGGAAAACAGTAAAATTATACAACAATGTTTATGGATTTGATTTTCCTCTCTTTAATTCTATCAGTTTTACTTTCAGATGTTTTGAACCTCTGTAATCAGGTACATATATATTTATGACTGCTATATATTCTGGATGAACTGAGCCATTCATCATTTTGATATGTCTACCTTGGTTTACTCTGTCTGACATTAACATATTCACACCAGTTGTCTTATACTGTTTATGTGATATATTCATTTTCAATCCTGTCAACTTCAATCGCTCTGTCTTCGTAAAGTTTATGTCTTACAAACAGTAAGCATATGCTTGGATCAAGCTTTTTAAATTCAGTCTGACAATCTCTGCCTCTTAATTGTAATGTTTAGGTTTTTTGCATACAATCTAATTACAGATATGTTTGGGTTTAGGTCTACCACTCTGCTGTTTGATTTATCCTTATCCCATCTGTATACTGCTACTCTGCTACTTCTTTCCTGTCTTCTTTTGGCATAATCAAATATTTTTTTAGTTAATTTTAATTTCCTTCCTATTAGATTTCTGATCTATCCTCTTTGTATTATTTTTCAGTGATTGTTCTAAAGATTGCAACATGACTCCTTAACTTATCATAGTTCAAGATTAACATTGTGCCACTTCATAAAAATGAGAATTTTGCCACAGTATAATTCCATTTACCTCCATCCTTTGTGTTATTATTGTCATATATTTTATATCATCATATTTTATAAAGCTCCACAATACAATATTATAAATTTTCCTTTATACATCCAGTTGTCTTTTAAAGAAATTAAGAAAAGGAAAAAATAGTCTTCTAACTTATCCCCATATTTATGATTTCTATTTGCAACAAGAAGTTAGCCATCATTCATACCATTATTCCCCTATATAAAATGTGACTTTATTCTCTAGCTGCTTTCAACATTACCATTTTATCTTTGATTTTCAGCAGTTTGATTATGAAATTGTTAGTGGTCTTCTTCGTATTATCCTACTTGCCTAAGAACAATGTATAAACACTACTTTAAAGTCTTTGTCTGCTAATTGACTTCTGCATAATCTAGGTGTCTGTTTCTATTAACTACTTTTTCTTTGGACTATGGGTCAAATTGTCCAGGGGTTTTGTTTTTGTTTTGTTTTTGCAAATATAATCAATTTTTATTTTATGCTGGACATTATGAATGATACATTGTAGAGACTCTGCATTCTGTTATCTTCCTCTAAAGAGTGTTGATTTCTTGTTCTATCATGCACTTAAATTATTGGCTAATCACCTGGAACTTGTGTAGGCTTGATTTTATACTTGGTTAGGTTGGGTCTGTGCTGGTTTCCTCCTCAGGCCTGGGGCAAATCCCATAGCCCTAGGATATAGCCTTTACTTCTAAGGGACAGCCCTTCTGGAGGTTCAGTGGAAAGCCCAAGGTGTTTACCAATCCTTCTAACTTAGTTTGAGTCAAACTCCAAACTGTCTCTCCTGTGGTAGACAGCCAGTAAAATCTCTGTTCAGCTCCTTCAACCTTCTAGCTAGTGCTTTTGTTGGGATTCTTGAAGATTCCACCAAGAATGTACAGCCCAGGGCCAGTCAAGAATTCAAGCAGAGTTTATACATAAAATTTGGAGCACTCTACTCTGTGGATATGACTTTTCCAGGATTTCCCTCATTACTTTCCAACTGCTCCATCAGCCCTGAACTGCATATTCTGAGTCCTCAAATCAAAAGAACTGTGGCTTTCTACTGGAGTTCTAGCTGTTACCATGCTTAATGGGCTGGGAAGTACCTTCAGGGTTAAAGCTATATGGATCTCACAAGTATGGCACCCTTTTAACAAGATTGAATCCCCTCCTGTTTCTGCCTTATTTTGGTCACTCTCCAATGTCTTAAAATAGTAGTACTGGGGGAGGAGGAAGGATAAAAAGTTAGAATTTCTATCTTCAGGAAGGTTAGTCTGATATAAGCTACTTCATATTACTAGAACTGGAATCCCAAACATACCCAACATGTATTGAATAATGAATATAGATAGGCATTTCAAACTCAATGTGTCCAAAACAGAAACTTGATTTTTCATACCTAAATCTTTTATTCCCCCAATCTCTCTATTGAATAGCAACACAATCCACCCAGTTGCTCAAACACACACACACACACACACACACACACGATCCATCCTTAAATCTTATGTGTATCACCCACAACCAATCCATCATCAAATCCTATAGGATCAACCTCCAAAATGCATCCTAATTCCATCCACTTCTCCCCATCTCCATACTACCATCCTGAATCAAACCATCATACTCTTTGATAAGGACCAATACAGCAATCTCCTAACTACCAGTTAGAAGTTAGTCTCCCTGTTTTCACTATTTCCCCCATACAGCCATTGTTTTCAGAGCAATCCAAATAATTACTATAAAAATCAGATCATGTCATTTCTCTGCTCAAAGCCCTATGATAGCTTAGTCTTAAAATGAGACAACATTTATTGACCATGACCTGCCAACTCCTACAACATTAGCTCTTACCTACTTCTTCTTCCTCCTCCCTCTCTAGTCTCCATGAACATCCTTGATGTTTCTCAATCATACCAAAAAGGTTTTCTTTTTGATTTGCTCTTCCTTCAATTTTCAGTGCACTTCTTCCAGATTTTCCCACAGCTAGCTCCCTCTCATCATTCAAGTCTTAGTTCCAATCTAACCTCCTCACCCTATTTAGAGGAGCCTGTATACCGTACTCCAGGCACTTTCGGCCACATTTCCCTGTCTTGTTTTCTTTATAGAATATAGCATTATTTGAAGTTATCTCTTTTTAAAATTGTGTTTATTTTTAACTTACTATATCAGTCAGGATAAGCCAGGTTATGCCACGACAACAAACAACTCCAAAATCTCAATGACTTTAAAGCACAAAAGTTTATTCCCCTCTCCTACTACACATCCATTAAGGGTCAGCTAAGAGCTCTACTCCACACTGCCTTCACTCTGGGTCTCAGGTCAATAGAGCAACAACCATCTGGAGCATTGCTGGTTGCTGAGGAAATGAGGAAACAAGACCGGAGGGTCTTGCATGTACAATCAAATGCTCTAGCTCAGAAGTGCTACACACCACTCCTGCTCACAACTAACCAATCAGACTTAATTACAAGACCACAAAGTACAATCCCACCATGTTCCAGAGATGTGTGAGACAGAAATATTTGATGAAATGCATGAATGACCACTATTGTTTATATATCCCCACCAGAGCATACAACATATGAGAAAAAGAATCCTGAGTGTCTTCTTGTTTTTATTATTATTCACTGTTGTATCCCCAGTGCCTGGAATTGGGTCTCCCATAAAACAGGCACTCTAGAAATACCTCTTGAATGAATCTCTTTCATTAATTCTTCTTGTATATCTAGGGCTAGAAAATCTAGACTTGCTCAAAGTATTTTGTCTGAAAATCTTCCTCCACCCACTGCTGATAGTTTTCTGAGAAAGAGTAAGAATACTCTTCTTTCATTTTCAACTTGATCTGCCATCTAAAATTCAGCTGTTAAATAAATTCTCTGTCCTGGTTTAAACAAGGATTGTCAAGTGCTTGTGTTTCCAAAATTTAATAAAGGGGACAGTCTAGCAATCTATTTAGGCTCTAAATAGAAGCAGGAAAGCAACCTAGAAATAAATGAATAGGGTCATTTTTCCTGGGGCTAAACTAACAGACTCATGGCTGGGGTTATAATGGGGGAAAAACCTAGGAAGGGCTGTGAACCTCCATCTCTACAACACCCCACCCCCTTATATGGACAGAACATCTATTCATCCCTAGAGAAAGAAAAGATGCTTAAAACTCTATGTGGGAAATGTGAGAGTCAGGACAGACAATTGGGGCTGCCGCCAGGAACGTCTTCCCCACCTCCACTGCTGAAAATACCACTACAGAGTGAATACTGCTAGCGGCAGGGATGGGAACAGGCACAGAGTGGAGTGCCTTTAAAATTCGTTAAAATCACTTAAAAACCCACCATTAAAAAAGCAGCTTTCTTCCCTTCTATATCCCACTAGAGGGAGGGAGGTGAGGTGACAACCCCCATAAAAGAGCCATAATGGGGAGTTCAGAAGAGTAAAGAAATTGCCAGAATAAAAATCATTGATTGTGCACTATTTCAGAGTAAACCAAGAAGCAGGGCTCAAGGGCTTCACTAAAAACACCGATTTTAAATACAGTATATCTATCTTAGAAACTACATTCTTAAGGTCACGCTGATGTGTTTGTTCATTGGTGTTCCCCTTTTTGCACTTAAGGGAAAAGGACTGTTTACAATGAGATGCCTGTGATCTTGCCAGCACATCTCAACCCCACTTCCATTTTCCTTTCTGCTCACTCTGCTCAGCCACTGGCCTCTTTGCTGTTCATCAAACACTCAAAATACACGAGTGCCTTGGGGCTTGCCCTGCTCTCTTCTGTAGTTTTCCCCCCAAAAAAGCTACTTGGATTGCTCCTTCATCTCCTTCAGGCCTTTGCTCAAATGTCATCTTTTCAGAGAGGGAATTCCAGCAACTTCCCAGACCCCTCCCTAGAGTTTTCCTGCTTTATTGTCATGACAGAATGTATTGCCCTCTGACATAACATGTGATGACTTATTTGTTTATTGTCCATCTTTTCCCACTAAAACATAAGCTCCATCAGGGTGGGAGCTTTGTATTGTTCAATGCTGGATCCCCAGGGCCTAGAAAATGCTCAGTAAATATTTACAGAATGAACAAAATAAAGCCCTATATAATCAAGGTTCCTATACTTTGCAAGTGAATTGAGACAAATCAAAGAGCATGATTCAAAGGAGTGGGCAAGGGCAAACAGACACGAAGCTTCAAAACAGAAATTCAGTGCCATTAGTGTCTTCACAGCTTTATTTATATCTGTGAGCATAAATCTTCTTTTCCCTAAAGTGTCTTCTAGTGTTACAAGTAACCAGAATAATATATTCATTTCTTTCAGCAAACTTAGAAAAGAAGGTAGGATGATCTAATGATAATTTAAGTTCCAATCTTAGAAATGTATTGATATATCTTATGTTTGGTAAATGATAGGCATGGACTCAGGAAACTGCAGTACTTGAAATCAAATCTTATTTTTATCAATAAAAGGAGAAGAATAGTGAGTGTGCCTGAACTTCCTTCACACCCTCTCTTCCTTCCTTCCCTGCTACCCCATCCTCATTGCCTCTGCTAAATCGAGCCTTGATCACCTGAGGGCAGGTGCACCCCAGCCAGGGAAGCACACCTCCTGCCTCAAGGTCAACTCATCCTGCGTTCATCTTCCTACAACAGTACCTTGATCTTGTCATCCTGTGGTCAAAGCTTTAGATTTTCTTCTTTGATTTCACATATTTTAGAGTTTGGGTTTTTTCCCACAACAAGATTGTACTACTTTTGTAATTTAAAATTTGAAAGGGACAGACATGCTCCATGGCTTGCTATCGTTTCCAAAATAAATTTTAAGCTCCTGAACCTGAAACTCAATACTCTCCACAATTTGCCTTGCAGCTTCCCTTTCCCGCCTCAAATTTGCTGATGCAGATTCACACTATACCCCAGAACTATTTGTCCTTTTCCTCCCCACAACTTTGTGCTTGCCATTTCTCCAGCTTAGAATGCCCTCCTTCTCTCTCCAACAGAATCCTACTGGGAGTGCAAGGCAAGGCTCAGATTCAGACTCAGGAACTGTTGTAGAAACAGTGGTCAGATACACAGTACTCGGGAGATGGTGAGTTCACCGTTATTAGAGGTGCTCAAATACTGGCTGAAAATATAGCAAGGATGCTCTCACCAACTCCATTCACACTGAGATGCTATGGTTCCCATGAATTCTTGCTCCTATTAAGGAGACTTATTGAACCACTTCTATTGGGAATGACCTCTTGCCCCTTCAGAATAGACTGCCCATCCTGCTTACATGGCAACTATCATATGCTGGCATTGCAGTTATAGTACAGCTGTATTTTCATGTTTGTGTCTAATCTCTTAGCTCACTGCAACCTCCTGAAAGACAGTGTCTCATGGCACCTAGCACTGTCCCTTGCAAATGAGAGGTACTTGATGTTTGTCAGTGATGATGCTGAAAAATGGTACAGTTCAAACAGGAATCAATTGGGAAGGACATAAAAGAAAGAGGGAGATAGGTCATGAAGCAGCAAGGAACTGTTTTATATTCTCTCATGAGATGGTCAGTCAGGTACAGTCACAAGAGGAAACACAAAGAGAGACAAAGGAAAATATTTATTGTACTCACAGATCCTAGAGAGACATGCCACAGGGAGGCCACAGAGGGTCAGAGGCTTGGAGGGCCAAGGGAGCAATCTCAATCAGCCAGGCGGGGTGCAAGAAAGTAAGGACCCGCAGGCCACTACCTTTACAGGGGGTCAGGGCCACATAATCAAAAGGTGTGATGGATTTGACTGGTGTGTTTGAATGTCACTAGGTCACAGTCAGGGGAGGACAAGAAGGGGAACTTGTGGCAAAGGCCAGTCTCCTCACACTGGTGCACCTGGTCACCTGGGTCAGGTGCTCACAGCCTGTTCATAGGGATGTGGAAGCAGCAGGAAAATATGGAGTTTAAAATTTACAGTACAAACGTTAACTTCCCCGGGCTGCTGGAAGGTAAGTTCAAACTCGCTCTCCCAGGTTTCCGTGTGTACACACTCACCTAACTCTTAGCGGGTCTATCCATTTCGATAGGCGTGTCCTCAAGGACACACAAAGAATCATCATGAGCACAGACAAGCCTAGGGAAATCCTGAAGCGTGATCACATTCCTCTGGAATCCAGGGAAGAAGTAAAGTCCAGCACAGGCTGTGAGATTACTGATGGCTGCCAGGGCAGAGAGCACCATGCTGAGATCTTCTGGGTCAGCACCAATGACAGGCTCTGTCCGGGAACTGTACAACTTCTCGCGGGGTCAACTAAATGACTTTCTCTGTCCAAAACAGAGGGCTGGTCAGGCAGGAGGTGGTGCCAGAAAAGATCCCTGCACGCAGGCAAAGTGGAGCGAAGCCGTGGGGAGTGGCCTTGCACAACCCAGTCCTGAGGCTCACCGGCTGCCTGTTCCCCATCTGGGATGCCTGAAACGGCACCTGTCTGGGAACCAGGAGGCTTCAGTTTATGTTCCAATTTTACTGCTGGCTATTGTTGTGACCTTGGAGCCAGGCAAATCAACCCTGTACATTTCTATCTACCCATCACTAATAAGTCTGAGTCACAGCCACAATAAAAATACAAATCAAAAACAACAGAACTGCTTCGACTACCACTGATACTCAGAATCAAATATGCAGCTTCAAGTCCACCACCAGAAAGCAACTAGACTTTGTCTTTGGCAAGGCTGTGCACCCCGTATTCCAGCCTGACCCCCTGTGCACCCCCAGGTCTTCTAATGGCCTTTCTTCCCCCTTCTATCTGGAATCCTGCAAAGCAACACAGCTACCACATCAGAATGTTCTCCTGCGTTCTCCCATAAACCAACACTCACCCTTCGAAATAGATCTCCCGATGATGCTGACTGTTAACACCCTTGTTAGTTCATCACCCTCCCAAGTAGCGCAGACTTCAAGCCAGTGAAAATACCTGATTCAAGAAATGATTCTAGGTATGAGCATTAATAAAAGAGAAAAGAAAACAAACCATGGAAAACTTTTGTCAGTGTCCTTTCAAATCACACTCCTCTCCCACCCAAGACTATTTACCCTATTATTTGAAAAACAAACAAAACTTCTATCAATGTGGTTTTAAATGAACAAGTGATCAAGCACTCTTCGCTTCCAATTTTACTATGTATTGTTTAACCAGCTGGCTAGTTCCACCCTGGCAAGTTATATTTCACTCATCAGTGAAGCAGTTTCTCTTAGCACCGTGTGTGAGGGTCTAGTTGCGGCAATTCCATTTGATAGCTGCTTTCGTAAGAAATTTATGCCATTACCCCCCATAGGTGGGAAATGAGGAGAAGAAGTGGAGGCCAGGATTGGACCTGGAAAGGAAAGAGTACCTTGGCCCCTGAATTGCTCATCTCTACCAAGTACAGTAAAACGTACCGAGAAAGGTACTTGGTTAATAATTGCTTAATTACAATGCTCTAACCTGAGTTAGTTTTATTAAGTCCTCGAGGTATCTTTTTACAGCGTTTGTATCCTCTGTCCTATGAGAACTAGAGCAGCCAGACAATCCCAGCACACTGGAAGCTGCAGCAGGTGGCCCTTTAGTGTTAATGGCTGCACTGCAAACTAATGAAGGCACCTAATAAACAGGTATGGGAGGAAGCGGCTGTACAGTTGGGGTTTCCAGCTTCACCTTCCTTTCCTGCTCAATGAGAGAGAACATTTAAGTAACAGGAGAAGTTTTTTGTAAAGGGCTACCAAGTTCAGTAACTATTAGACATCAAATTCCCCTTTGAAGAGGGGTGTTCCTTGGGGATTATTTTAATGCTAACTATCATTTTCCTAGCTTACCTTTCCTAACCTCTCATATCAAAAACCTTGCTTTTTTTCTCCCATGTTAAAGGCCACTCCAAGCAATGGTATAACATTTTCTCTAACATGAATTCTGTGGTCACTCTGAGCTCAAAATTATTTTACTCCACAAAAAGGAATTATGTGTTGACAATGCAAGCATGTAGAAAAATGAAGATTCTGGCACTGTGTATACATTGGTTGAGAATGAAGATGGTAATAAACATTTAAATAATATCGATCATGAGTATCAAACACTGTATCTTGAGAAGACAAAGCTTAAAACTGTAGATATTCTATCTAAGTATCATTTGACCACATACATAGCATTTGTTCAAGTAATTCCTGCAAAAGGAAGTATTTATCATCTTGAGAATGCAATACTTAAAATAATCAGTTGTTGACAATCACCCTGGGTAATAATAAATATACTATTTTTAATGTACTATAAACTATCAGGATAGTTACTATCAACTAGCAGAGTCATTTACACTACTCGGGTATTCAGATCTTAAATTAACACAAAAGAGGTCAGATCGTACCCACATCATTGCATTAAAATAATAGTTTTTCCTTCCTAAATATCTGATGAAATCTGTTTCTTCATGTGTTGATCTTCCTGTATCCCCAAGACTATCTTACCCACACTTTCTGGAATGTCTGAAACTTTTCTATTCTAAAATGATAAAATCACATGTGTAGCTCAAACACAAAGAAAAAAAATTCAAACTAGACTTAAAGCTAAGACAATAGAAAACAAACAAGCATTTACCTTTATTAAATCCATTAAATGACAAAACATTGTTGAGTTACTTGGTATTTTATGGGCAACAGCTTTTTGTTTAAATAAAATGAAAGAAAAAAACCCTAGAATTTGTTTCCTCAGATTTCTAGATGTATTGACAATGCTTTATTTAGAATTTCCTGTTTAAAACTAAAACAGACATAGGTACACAGAAAATAGCAAACTCTTTAATATTTTGCATAATATAAACAAAGAAAAAACCTTCAACATGTATTTTTCTTTTGTAGATGTCTAGTTATCAGTCAAACCATAATTTTTTAAATCACAGCCTTCTAAAAAAGAATTGTGATTTCTATGCAGGTGGATATCTTGGGGGGACCAAAGATTTATACGAAATGTTGCTTATAGTCAAGTACAGGTCCATTATCCAATTACTGTAATTCTGAAATCCGAAAGACTCTATATTTGTAACTGATGTGTTGGTAAGACCTGACCAAACCTGAATTCATTTAGCAGCAAGACCTAACCTGAACTGATTTGAGGCTGTTTATAGCCTTTATACCACTTCATGTGAATACTTATACATATACACATACACATACACATACACATACATATACATTCAGCTACAGATATATCGATGTGTTTGATGATGGAGTATTTCCTCAGTCCCATAGGGCAAGCTACTAAATGTAAGCACATGCATTGATGTCTGAAACATGTCTGGTCTCGAGGTTTGGATAAGAAATGGTGGGCTTGGATTAAGGTACATAAATCCATACTGTGCTGTACTGAGTACTATTCAAGGTAAATGGGCCATTGCCTATGTTCTCATTACCTCAACCCATCATTTACTGAACTCATTATCTTCTCTAACTGGATTCCCCTAATGAGTCTTTCTTTTTTTAATGAGACAATCACTTCCTTAGTCATTCATCCCAATATTCCTAGTCACCCATAATTTCACCTTTACTCTCACCTCCTCACATCTCATCAGCTGTTGAGGCTTCACAAGGTTCCGAGAGTCCCCACCCTGATGCCCACTGTACCACCCCTATTCCAGATTGGCCTGAACTATCTCAAGCCTGCATGACTGCACAAGGCTCCAAAAATACTTTCCTACTCTTTTCTACTCCCTTAACCTCTCCCTCTCCAATTCCCTCTAGATTCTGCTTCAAGATTAATCCTGCCATCATCTCCCATCTTGTTCAAATACTTTCCTTGATCCAAATACTGCAGTAGAAGGGAGAAAGACCAAAGTACAAGACTGGCATAAAAAGACAAAGAATTCAGACTCAGCCTACCTTGCTGTTGCAACTCCTGCTCTTTCCTAACACAAACCTTTCACTCCAGTCAAAATGAGCATGACCTCCTCAGTTTTCCCCCACTCTAAAAAAAATCTAAACTGTTCTCCTCCTTTGCTCACACCATCTACCTCATGACCTAAAATTTGTAATGAATTCTTTGCACCATATTTGACTATTCTAATCCCACTCATGCTTCAGACTCCCTTACATCCCACGTTGGCAGCAAAGTTTTCTTTCCCCTTCCTGGCCCACCGTGACCTCCCTTCTTGAATTCCCACAACTCTCACAGTCTGTACATTTGATACTTGATGTGCATTTCCTTGTATTGTCAGAGTAATTAATTTTTCATGCATATGCATCTTATCTCTTTAACCAGATTTTAAATTCCTTGAGAGCAGAGACCATGTCTGGTATTTTGTAAATGAATAAATGAATACTCTTCTATAGCTTACAATAAAAAGGCAACACTGGCAAAGATAACATGTAAAAGACAAAGGAATATTAATTTATTTATTCATTCAAATTTATCAAATAATACTACATTCCGGGCATTGTTTTAGGCACTGAGGATTAAATGATAAGCAACACAGCACAATCTCTGCCCTTGTGCGGCTTATGGTATGGCTAAGACATGAAACATTAATGAAATAATTAGGCAAATAACTATATACATGAATATATATGTTTCCAAAAAGGAACTATGCAATATTAACAGGTCCAGCATCATTACTATACACTATACCTGTCAGAGCAGTCTAAGTCGGCCTGCCCTTCATCCATGTAAAAAAGGAAAGTGCAACTAATAGAGGCTTTCTGCACATGTTAGAAAACAAAAAGAAATGAAGGGATACAAATAGCAAGAGCAGTCTGTTTGAGAAATACATTGGTCATAATCTTGATGTTCTAATATCCATCCCTAGATAAAGCTATTCAATCAGAAGGCATTATTTAGACCCTGATCACTTTGCCCTTCATAGAATTACTTTCAGTGAATACAATATCACAAATTTCTTTTATGCTTAAAAGTTATACTCTAAACTTTTATGAAAGTTTGCTTTAAAACACAAGAATACGAAATCCATTTCTGCACTTGCCGCCTCACCATTTAGTGTGTCTTACACCAAAAAAAAAAAAAAAAAAATTCCTTACCAGAGTTTAGGGCAAGAAATTCTAGAATTTAGTGCAAAGAAAAATTCCCCCGTGAAACTTGCAATTTTCATCATTTCTGATATCCAAAGATATGTAATGTATCACATTTCCCCTTTTGCCCAGCCTCCAAGGAAGCTCAAAACCAACACGGTAGCAAAACTCATGAAATCAAAACATATTTGATTCTGTGGTACTCATTTACTATTCCTATTGTATTAAACATAAATGTTTTTGTAAGTCATTTCAATTCTTTTTTTTGAATAAAAATGATTTCTTCAATAAGCTCAAAAAATTAAGTTCCCCTTTCTATGTAAGCCTTATCAGCATAATAATTTTAGATTTCTCTATTCATGGATATCCCAAATGTATAATCCTCCAAAAGGGTAGAATGCATTATTTGAACACACACTTATTTTTTTAAACAATGGAATCATCGAAAAAAATTGAAAAGAGAGGCACTGGAAAAGTATAAACTGATATTCCAATGGAATCTAATTTTCATAAATCCTGATATAATACTTACCTCAACAAGATTCAGTGTTGAACCTAAAGAAATTTTTTAAAAATGTATTAATTCTCATTTCACATGTGCTCTTAAATTATATTCTGCATTTGGGAAATTTGTGACCAGCCTGAAGTCTTACAAGTTTAGTGCTACTATGAAGGAAAACCAACTCTCTCATTTTATTCCAATCATACAGCACAGGTGAGAGGGGAATAGTTCTAAATGCATTTAATCATTTCTGTCTCTGATAGACAGGCATGGACATATATACACTACCAAAAGTAAGGTAGATAGCTAGTGGGAAGCAGCTGCATAGCACAGGGAGATCAGCTCGGTGCTTTGTGACCGCCTGGAAGGGTGGGATAGGGAGGGTGGGAGGGAGGGAGACGCAAGAGGGAAGAGATATAGGAACATATGTATGTGTATAACTGATTCACTTTGTTATAAAGCAGAAACTAACACACCATTGTAAAGCAATTATACCCCAATAAAGATGCTAAAAAATTAAAAAAAAGCAATTTCCAATTTGCAAGAGTCAGCATTTTTATTTGGGACAAATCCCACTACAAATTATAAATCATGAGAGGGTTTCATGTTGTTAACTAAATAGCCACAGCATTGTAATATTCATGTCTCATAAAAAATAAAATTTATAACCAATGAACTGGATTAAATCAAGTGATCACAGAATCATTCACTCTTCCTCACGCATGCTTTAAAATGGCAATATTGTGTCGTCTTTTTGGAATCTACAAAGAAGAGACTTTCCATAATAAAATAAGTGAGGGAAGACTCAAGTTAATGAAATGAAAGCGGTAGTGGCACTCTAGTTAATATTTTTATTTGGCATTTCATTGGAGAATTACAAAAATAAAAAGAAACTGTTTACTTGATCACACAAAATGATTCTGATTATTTTGTAAACCATTCCAATTTCTGTAACAAAAATTTCTGTACTTGTAGTGAACAATCCCACTCCTCTCAACATACATACACCATCATTACCATTACCACCACCTACCACAAACTTGCACCTACAAATTGTTAAAGGTTTAAATAAGGCCTTTTAAAAAAGTGAATTATGGGGCTTCCCTGGTGGCACAGTGGTTGAGAGTCCGCCTGCCGATGCAGGGGACACGGGTTTGTGCCCCGGTCTGGGAGGATCCCACATGCCGCGGAGTGGCTGGGCCCGTGAGCCATGGCCGCTGGGCCTGCGGGTCCGGAGCCTGTGCTCCACAGCGGGAGAGGCCACAACAGTGCGAGGCCCGCATACCGCAAAAAAAAAAAAAAAAAAAAAGTAAGCCATGACTAAATGTGATTTTAGTATAAGAGATAGGATGGCAATAGAATAACTTAGTGAAATGCAGTAATTACAAAACCAAATGATCTGCCCTTATTATTAATATCATTACCTCCACCATATGATTTTCATTCAGTCTTTTATAATACAGGCTGATAACTTTTCTCCAAACTGTATATTTTGGTCTAAGCTTGCCTTAGCTTTCTACCCTGAGCAAGTTTATGGAATGGATTACAGATGCATCCAGCCATTGCTTGTAATGGATATCTATTGTTTTGCCTGCTCAGCACCCTTCGCCCACTTTTGAAAACTGACCGTCTCTCGCTTACCCCCTCCCCTTGACCTCTTCCATCCATATGATTACTATAAACAACACCATGCTTGTTCAATGTTCAGTGGATGGCCCAGCTCACACCCAGTTCCCAGTTATCCTCTGTGTCAATGACCTCCAACTCTCCATTTAACTTTAGCGCCCACTCTCTAAAGAACACACCCTAGTTGGGAATCACCACTAAAGAATGCCTATACTTCTGTTCCAACATGCCATCTAACCACACCCATCAGTCCGTTCCCTCCTCTTACTCCCGTTTCACCTGTTCCGTTTCATCCAAATCTTCAGGCCCTTGCCCACTCCTCCGAAACCACTGTTTTCCTCACCTCCTTTCCACACCCAGCCAGAACCCCCTACTAATCAAATCAATACCTCTTTTACTAGAACTCTCCATTGATTTTCCATCCTTTGTTTCCAGTACAGCAAGCCTGAGTGTTCCCCGACCAGGTGAATCACTCCAATTCTGTTCCAGGTGACTGAGCTCTCACAGAGAAAGCTGCTCCACTATTCAGATTGGTATCGTTCAAATTTATAGCGACTAACCACCTCAGCCCTCGGTGATCATCAGTAACCCTTTCATTTGTCCTAGTCAGTTCACATCTATATTCCCTAGAGTAGCTCTTCCGAAGTTGGACCACTTTCTTAAGCCCCTTGCTCATCGATCCCTCCATCTTTATCTTTAGCTCTTCCTTCCTCGTAGTGAAATAGAAATCACCAGGTGGGAGCACACTCACCTCTCTACTCCTCCAACTCAAATGTACTAGAGTACCAACCTTGATCTCACTCATGACTATTTCTGAGGAACCGGGGTGTCTCCTCCTGTCCTCTCTAAGGCCACTGTTTGTGGCCTGTGTCCTAAGTCACAGACCAAAGCAACCTTCAGAGATGCTGTCTTCCTTCTATATCTGTACCTGCACTTCAGTCTAGCTTCTTCCCCATGACAAGCAGATCAATTAATCTCACTCCTCAAATAAAATCACCATCATCAAAAATAACAAGAGGGGCTTCCCTGGTGGTGCAGTGGTTGAGAGTCCGCCTGCCGATACAGGGAACACGGGTTCGTGCCCCGGTCCGGGAGAATCCCACATGCCACGGAGCGGCTGGGCCCGTGAGCCATGGCCGCTGAGCCTGCGCATCCGGAGCCTGTGCTCCGCAATGGGAGAGGCCACAACAGTGAGAGGCCCGCGTACCGCAAAAAATAAAAATAAAAAAATAACAAGAAAAACAAAATCTCCCCTTAGCCTTTTTTCCATGTATAGCTACTTCCCATTTCCTTCTTCCATTTCCTCATCAAATTTCTTGAAACTACATATTTTATAATATAAAATATGTACATTTTATGTTTATGCAATAGAAACAGATGGCAACAGTTAGAGGAGTAGAGATTGAGAAGAATATATATATAATGTTATGTGTATGTATGCATATATATTTGTTGTTTATTCCCTAAACCATTGCCATCTGTTTCTCACCAAACTTCTAGACTGAAAATACCCACACTAGGTCACCTATGATCTTATAATTGCTAAATTCAAAGTTTCATTGCTAAGTTCTCTCCCTAATTGACCCAGTAGCATTTAAAACTTTCCTTCTCCCCATAGCATTTATCACCTCTTTGCATTTTATACATTTACTTGTTTAGAACCTTTCTTCCTCCTGTAGGATGTGTTTATGAGGGCAGATACCCTGCTTTTTTGATTCGATGTCTAGAATAGTGCCTGGCATAATAAGTAACCAATGAATTTGTTGAATAAATTGCACCCACCTCCTGGCCAAAATCGATTGGGCCAGAGGTAGGAACCACACCCAACCTGGGTCAACTTCGTTTAAATCTAAGAGTTTAAGCTTGGGACCAAGAGTCAAGCCAGTCTGTCTAAGTGGATGTAAACTGATCTTCAGTGTGAAAGGAGAATAAAGCAGATATGAGAGAGAAGTTGAGACAAAAACATCCTGGTAGAATTCAAGCCCCTGGTCCCATTATCCCATTTATCAAAACAAATTCTACTCTTGGTCTCTGTGAAATACCCCAATACCCGTATAGTAAGTTACCTTTTAAACTTAACCAAACTTAGTCTCTTTTTCTGTTGCTTACTACCAAGAGATTCCTTACTATAATAGTGTTCTGTGGTTGATCAGGCTCAAAGTAAACATTCTAAAGCCAATGTTCAAAAACAAAAAAAAAAAGGAAAGAGAAATGAGGGGAAAAAGTTAAGAGTTCCTGTTCTAATTCCCTGAATGAACAATATGTGTAAATATATGGGCAATGGTTAACTTACTTTAATGAGAATGTGGTGTGATATGGAAGCATTCTCTTTATGATTTACAAACCTTGTATGATACCATACTTAGGTACTACTTATGGGAAAAGAGCTATTTACATGTCTTCTTTAAATAAGATTACAGATACAATCATTTTAGATGTAACACCATTTTATAAAATTAAGTTTAGAACTAATTTTACCTCATGCTAATATTCCTAAGGCCATAGAAAAGTACACCATTAAACACAGAACAGTTGAAGAACCAGAGCTACAACAGCACATAACTAATTAAGGCTGGAAGGCAAACTGAAATGCATTCTAAACTGGCAGTTAGAAATAACAAAGCTCTATCCTGGAGTATAGAATTAAATAATTATCTGCATTACATTTCATGGGTACTTACCAAACAAACGCTGATGGAACAGAAATTTGCCAGCTATTAGTCCTATGAGAATGGCAAGGAGCCATAGAAGCACCTTCAAAAGCCTCCAGCCAACTTCTCTAGGGTATTTATTTGTTACAAATGAAAAACAGTTTCCAACAACAATAACGTTGGCTTCTGTTTGGCTATGAGAAACTGGGTCCTCCGCAAATATTAAGAAGTTAAAGAAGATCACCAAGTAAGCCACAATCAACCGAGACCAGGGATGCTGGAAATAATAACGGAAGTCTTTACCCATCCTTCAAAACTTCAATTCCGTAGTTTACCTGCATAAGAAAAGATACACAGGGTTAGAGCAGAAGAACAAGTAGTCTCTGTCTTCCTGTTATCTGTTCAGATTTATAACAGCTCAATAGAGAGGTATTTGGAAAAGACCTATTCCTATTTGTGGCACCAAGACAAGCCTGAGATTGAGGATTGTCCCTTCCCCATCATCTCGTCATACCTCTGATCTATGGGGATTTAGGAAAGAAGGAGAGTATTGGAAAGAGTAGGGGGAGAGGGAGGGACATGAGAGGGCAGATCATGGTCCAAAATTGGCATGATGACTGAAATCATAGGTAAAAATCATCTCAGGAGGCAATATACAGCAAAAAAAAAAAAAAAAAAAAAAAAAAAGCAACACTCTTCCTCTTTTAGATTATCATTTTTATGTTACAATCATAATACATATCATTTAAAAATTAAAGCAATGTAGAGGTAAACTGAGGACATATTAACAAAATATAAACATCCTCCTGGGCTTCCCTGATGGCGCAATGGTTAAGAATCCGCCTGCCAATTCTGGAGACACGGGTTTGAGCCCTGGTCCGGGAAGAACCCATGTGCCGTGGAGCAACTAAGCCCTGAGCCCTAGAGCCCGTACTCTGCAACAAGAGAAGCCACTGCAATGAGAAGCCCGCGCACCGCGCCCGCAACAAGAGAAAGCCCGCGGGCAGCAATGAAGATCCAACGCAGCCAAAAATAAATAAATGTATTGATTTATTTATTAAAAACAAAAAATCCTCCTCTGACCAAACCCCTCTCCTCAGAGTTAAGGTCCCTTAATAATTTGATGGATATACTTTCAGACCTTTTTTTTTTTTTTCACATTGACAAAAATGTGTGTGTGTGTGTGGGCTTTTACAAAAACGTTCACAGTCTGGGGCTTCCCTGGTGGCGCAGTGGTTGAGAGTCCGCCTGCCGATGCAGGGGACGCGGGTTCGTGCCCCGGTCCGGGAGGATCCCACATGCCGCGGAGCGGCTGGGCCCGTGAGCCGTGGCCGCTGAGCCTGCGCGTCCGGAGCTTGTGCTCCGCAACGGGAGGGGCCACAGCAGTGAGAGGCCCGCGTACCGCAAAAAAAAAAAAAAAAAAAAAAAAGTTCACAGTCTACTTGCCAAATAATTTCAACACAGAATAAGGTTCATGAAATAGCTAAGTCTATGGCAGAATAGTTGCATGTAGGAGAGCTTTTAGGCAACTCTGCTTGTGGGAAGTGAAGAGGAAGGGGAAGATTTCACAGAGGAGGACATACCCAAATTGGAGGTTGGGGGATCAGTAGGATTTTTTTCCCCAGTGAAGGAGGCAAGGATGCTCAATCTAGGCATGTGCAAAGGCACAGAGGCATTGCAAAATATGTGATATGCCTAAAGGGCTAGGCCCTAACGTGGATGTACACTTTGAGTACAGAAGCTTTCCTAAAATGCTGATGTCCAGGCCCCACCCCCTAAGTCTTGCTCAGCTCCTCTCTCTTTCCTCTTTGGGAGCCAGCCTGCCCATAGGAACACAAGCCTGTCTAGGTCCATCAGGTGTGGGACTGGGTGATTCAGTCTATCTAATTCTGGGGTTCAGTTTTGGTGAGCCCATTTGGTGCTCAGACTAAGCTATAGTTCTTTTTTTTCCCCCCGCAAGAAAGCTGATTAAATCTGGGGTAATAATAATAATAATAAAATTCTCATTTTACACGTGGCCAAAAATACAGAGAGCAAGTCAAAAACCTGAAGTAACTGGAAGTCAATGGAAGATCTGAGGATAGGCTCCAAGGCTGGCTCCCAAGTTCCAGTCCAGCATTCTGGGCTGATGAATGTCAAGTAAACCCACTATCTAAGCTAATGAAGACCTGGCTTAGCTATCTTAGAAAAGCTATGTAAACATACAAAACAACTGGCAGTAAAATTTAGCACAACAAATAGTTACTGTGCCTTGGATTCTAAACCTTCTAAGCAATTACAAGTCCTTTGTGATCTTCATGAATACTCCAAAATATCTGTTCCCAGCATGTGTAGCCCAGATCGCTAAGGAATGGTGATTTTTTTTTTTTATGTGAGGTTCATCACCCAAAGACCTGTGTGGTTCTCACACCAAAGAGAGCAGAGAAAGTGATGAAGAAGAAAACACATCATGCATTTTCACAGTATTCAATAGGCTAGAAGGCCAGAATGGGTCAGCTGTCAACTTGATTTTATGCAACATCTTTGGAAATGTCGAAAGACCACTATTAGAAGAGAATACATAGAAATACCTCAAGGCCAATGAGTCTTGAAGCAGGAATAGTTCCTACATGCCCATCAGAACTGGACAGGGGTGGCAGTTAACAAGTTAACAGGTTTCTACATTGCTTCTCCTACCAGTGAGGAATTCTGGTGTAATTGTCCCACCACCTCCCTTCCCCACCCACACACAAGCAAGGCAGCAGGATTTAGAACACTGACTACATATAACCTTGATTGTTTTTTAAATAAATGCTTTGTGGAGAGTTGGCATACACTTATTTTATCGTTGCTGTTGTTAACTTCAGAACCTTGCTTTGTGGGCTATGTAATGTCCACATGTCCAAACTGAATTACAACATTCAAACAATTTGGAGACAGCTGTTCCTCTCCAATATTTATATTGTTTCAAGAGAGAGAGCTATAGGACTGAACAACAATTCTGCCCTAGTAGAGATCCTAATTCCCACAGCATGCTATGAATGCTACTATCATTCCTATGTTACAGGTAGGAAAACAAAGGAGCAGAGCAGGTGCTGCCTACGTAATTTGCATATCTAGCGAGTGGAAGAGCCAGCACTTCAATCAAAATCCATTCCTAGCCCTTGATCTAATATACCACAACAAAGCCGGAAGTGTTTGTTGCAATAAATAGTTCCCATCGTGTTTACAGCTTAGTCTTCATCTCCCCTAACTAGATTCAGTGACTTAGACACTAGCTTAGTGAACAGGATCATTTGGTCTTTTTATTTTATGCTAAACGTGGTTATTTATTCTTGCCTCATACACTAAAGGGAAGCGATGTCTTCTAGAGGGTCCCAAATTTCCAAACCTACATCATAACTTAAACAACACCTGTGCTTATCTCCACTTCCTGACTTCGTACACAAGGTTGCCAAAAGTTTACCAAGTGATCTCGGCCTGTTATCCAGAGCACCAAAACTGCCTTCCTCTCTGGAGTTCCCATAAGGCATCCTGATGATCAGTACAACCATGTGGTGACTCTAATGTTAACAATCCAGGACTGAGGTGGTTCAAATTGACAATGCTCCACTGTATACACAGTCTAAAAATGTTTTTTAATTTTGTAAAATTCAATTCTGCTACCACAGTTGAGCTTTTATCATAAACAAATGTGCTTTTGTCGTAGCTCTTAGCAGATCACAGTGAAATGATCTGTTTTTTATGTGTTTGTCTCCCTCACTAGAACACAAAGTTCCCAGAGAAGGGGCTGTTTACTTTCAGAGCAAGCAAAGTGCTGAGCTCAGAGTGGGTAATCAGTAAGCACCTAGTGGATAAGCTGAGCGGAGATCAGTCCCCTCATTTAGGTGAGACGAGAAGGCAGAGCAACCTGCCATTCCTTCCACTAAGGGAAGAGAAGAACAGCTGAGTCCAAAGACTGCAAGGATGACTCAGCCAGGAACAAGCACTGACACACCCCATGCCCACCCCTACAGTTCCTATCTCATTTCAGCCCCAGGTTCTGCACTGTTATCATTATTACTAAGGCTAACATTTATTCAGGACTTAGCATATAGCCCACACCATGCTAATGAGCTTTACAGACATCTCATTTAAATTTCATAGCAGTCCAATGAAGAGATAATCTATTGTAAGCAACGTTGAAGCTGAGTTTAGTAACTTGCATGACAGAACAAAACAAGCCTATGCCACAGCCAGCATTCACATCCCAGCTACGTGGCTTCAACATTCTATGCTACACCTTCCCCAGGCGAAGACAGACATTCCAAAACCTTGCCCTTTTCATGTTGTGTATAAAGTTCCTAATAATAAAGCCCACTGATATAAAAGATTCAAAGTACTTGTAGGATAAATGAGTCTACTTTTACTATTCAAACTGACTCGGTAGCATGATCAGAAAGAACTGGGATTCCTCGAATTTTTTCCTTCTCCTTTGAGCATCAGTATAAGTAGTTGAGTCGATCTGATTGTCCTTTTGCGACGCATCACTGATATTCATTCTGTGATTTTCCAACTCTGCTTAGGGAGAACACTGCACCTCTGAGAACTAGACTAATTCACACCATTCAATTCTCTCTCCTGATAATATCATCATTAGGTAGATGCCCCCAGCAATACCTTGGAAGCCTCTGCTTTTTCACCTAATAGCAATGACAAAGATGATGGTTAACTACAGGCTTAAACTTTATATACTGTCTGATAATCCACAGGCCTTCAGTCATGGTTTCCAACTCTAGAGGGACTATTATTTAGAGTAGATATTAGAAATGTCATGCATTTTACTACAAGCCAGTATTTCACCTGGTACTAAAGGCTAAGAATGGAAAAATGGAAGGTAGGGTAATTACACTCAAGTTGGGAAGATCAGCTGAGCAAAGGCACAGGAAAGGCTATCTGGGACAGGCACAGAGATGTATCAGTAGTTCTGTGGGGCTGGAACATAGAGCACTTGGGAGTATCCTGGGAGAGTTAAGGATAATTTGGGGCCAGTTCAAGGAAGATTATACAAAAGTACTGTTCTGTATTTTACTGAGTAGACACTATGGATTCAAAGTTTTCAGATCCGAAACTGTTTGGAGCAGGGTTTTAAAAAGATTTCTCTGCCAGCTTGGAAAATGATCCACTGGTATGAGGCGTGATGAAAATGGCGAGACTAGTTTGGAGGCACCTCCAACAGTTTACGTAAAAGATAAGCACGTCCTGGACCTGGACAACATCGATACCTTAATAATTGTTGTAATAATTTGTTTGATTACACCAAGAGTACCCTGCCTTCCTTACTTATTAGGATTTTTACAAATAAGTGAAAATACTCAAGGACTTCAGGAGTATGAATTTCATGTTTCCTCAGCAGGAACCCTGGCTCAGGGGATACTTTTTGCATAATGACAAGTATCCTCAAGATAGAGCGTATCACTTCTATTTTAAAAAATTTATGAATGCATATGGCAAAGTCCTTGAAGAACTAATAAAATATGCTATACAAAATACACTGTTACTAGCCAAGTAAAACTCCCTCAGAGCCCAGCTCTGCTAACGTAGGTCTTAGCATCTAGTGATACCTAACGAGGTAATAACATCGTTTTCATTGTGGAGCACTGTTCTAGGATAAAAAAAGAATTTCTCCAAAGTTTTTGAAGCTCCCTGGTATTTATGTCTGAAAATTCACCTGTAACCCTTCTTAGCTCTTGTCAAAGGGCTTATTAAAGATGACTGCGCCTGTCTCTGCCAAGAGTGTGAACTTTATTCCAGCACCTTGAGTCTAATTTCCTAAAGCATAATGTTTAAAAAGACTTCTTGTGCTTTACTTTTTGCAGTATGCACTTTGTGCAGCAGACAGCTGTGTGTTGGACACTTCTTGGCTGTATTAGTACAAGACAAAGTTAAAGGGTATTTTCTTCAGTTACCTAGCTATAGTATTATGCTAATGTATGTAAAGTTCCTTGCAGTTAACAGAACACTTTTTACAATCATTTCATTTAATCCCTAGGAAATCATCGCTTTTAAAATTGCCTATCAAAAGGGCAGACAGAACTTTAAATTATTGAATACTGTTTCCTTAAAAGATAAATAACGATAGCCTATGTTTATGTCACATTTTACCTCTTAGTGTTCTTAATGGGTGAAATCACACCTTTAGAATGACTTTATAGAAATGATCAAAGGAATCAGGAAGGCAAAACAAATGGCAGTGGGAGGAATATGGTCCAGTTCTACCTGATCCTGCTACTCACTAGCTCCGTGACCTTGAGGGAATCCCTAACCGCCCTGAGATTCCATTTCTTCACCAGCAGAATCCTAATGCAAGTACTTTCCTCATAGGGTTGTAGTGAAGACTAAAGGAGATTTCATTTGTAAAGTGCCTGGTCACTTTCAGGAACTTCCTACCCTGAGGACCACTATTAAAATACAAGTGTCTCTTGGTCATTCCCATTAAACATGAGCATGAAAATAATATCAACTCTATATTACATTTACTGAGTGCTTTTCACATGTTACTCTCAGTGTCAAAGGATTTTAATATAACAACATAAAGGATGAATATCTTCCTTAATTTACAAATATTGAAAATGAGGCTCAGAGAGGTCAAGCTACTTGTCTAAAATCATACACAGAAAGTGGTAAAGTCCACTTTTTGTTAATTCCATGCTAATTCCATAATCTCTTCATTCATTTGTTCACGATTTACCAATTGCCTATTTGTGCCAGGCACTGGCCTATGTGGGAAGGTTACTAACAGACCACACCCCTGTTGCCCTGCATCTTAGAGTCTCAACTGAGGGAAACAGACATTAAACAGAGAAAAATGAAACACACAGTATTTTAGAAAGTTATAAGTTGCTGGAGAAAATTAAAACAGGAGAAAGTTAATAGGGGGTGTCAGGAGTGAGGGAAGTTGAAGAAGCCCTCACTATAAGGTGACAATTGCCCAGGCGTGAAAGAAGGAAGCGAGGCAAGCAGATGTCTGGGGAAAGAGTGATCCAGACAGAGGGAACTCCCAATTGTAAAGGCCTGTGCTGGGTGCATGATTAGTGCATTTAAGGAACAGCCAGGAGTCTAGTGTGACTGGACAGGGTGTGGGTGCAGAGGAGTATGAAAGGACTCGAGGTCTGGGAGGCAGCATCACCATCAGGCCTTGAGGCCATCCTACCATGTGGGCTTCACCCTGTGGGAGATGGGCAGCAGAGAGTCAGGCAATCTGACCACTCTGCCTGATGCTTGGAAATTTATCAGATTCTGGGTACATTTAAAAAGAAGAGATGACAAGATGTACTGATAGACTGGATGTGGACACGGCCTGGCAAACCCCAGAATGGATTTGCCATTTCCTGAGATGGGAATGCATTTCTTGAGATGAACACTGTTGGAGCAGACAGGCAACATAATAACAACTAACATTTTGTAGTGCTTTTTATGTGCTGGGCTCTTGGCAAGCATTTTTCATGCATTATTTCAATTAACATTTAGACCAAACCTTTGGATTCACCAGTGAAGAAATAGAGATTTTAAAAGGTTATAATTTGCCCAAGGTCATACACCTACCAATTGGCAGAAGCAGAGAGAACTACCTCTTTATTACCCCAAAGTCAATACTCTTAATTACTGTGTATTCCCTACCCTGAAAAGTATAACACCTAATAAATTTCCAATGGGGAGGGAGCAAGGGTAAGAATTAGGTGATGATGTGCGCCTAGTAGGCACTCAATAAATCTTTGCTGATGGATGAGTAAATGAAAAACTGTGTGATGACGGTTGGATAACAGACCAGTCCTGGGTGAGAAAAAAGCACTGAATATTCCATTCCAGACAGAACAGACTCTGGATAATGGAATATCCAAGTCTGTAAAATGAGAAATGTCAGAAGGTGAGAAAACCTCAGGACCAGTCCTGAGGTAAGGATAGGTCTTAGTTTACTATCTTGAATTGTTAGACGAAAAGGCAGGCAGGCATGAGGGGATGACACACAGTATTTTTATGTAATGCAAATGCTTAATACAGGTTTTAAAAATACAAACAGCGGTAATAACAGAAGTAAAATTGGAACTTCTTACTTTTAGTGCAATGCAAGAGACCACACAGCCTTTTAAATAAGAATCAACCTTTTAAGTCAATCAATGAAACCACCATAAGTGGCTCTGTACAAATACCAGGATTGTATTTGTGGTACCCTAGCTAATTCAGAGGATCGCATCCATAAACCACTTCCTAGACTTTCTCTTCACATAGTTTCAACCTTTAAATTATGTTCTTCCCTTGTTATTGTCCTTCAGTCTTTGGCATAACAAAGCACTGAACCCATGCAAGTGTTTAAAATAGAAAACATGAAAGCAAAGCAGTTCAGGGGTTCTCTCTGAACTAACACATTAGCCAACTTTCCATCAAAATGGCAAGATTTTGATCAAAATGTCCTTTTCATGTCCTAAAGTTGAAAAATAATCACCAATGAATTCTTTAAAAATATTTAGACTTCCTTTTCATTACATGTGTTGATGATAAAAAATTAATTGCCATGCTCATATTCTAAACACAACACCAAATAAAGTAACAGTTAATGAATAAAATAAAATTCATTCATATCTGAAATTGCTTTTAATTGACTGACAGTTTTAAGAAGCAAATTAAGTACAACAAACAAGTACTGGTTTCTGATCACAAGGATCAGGTGAAGGTGGGATGGGGTGGGAATAAATATGAGTCAAAATGTCAAAATCCATAATTACCTTTAAAGTACAAAGATTGGGGGAGAAGGAATAGAGCTGGAAAGTATAAGCATGGCAAAAATTCAATACTTTACAACAAAAATTGCTTTTACAGGGATTCTACTACACTTTACATTCAATAAATTGGAAGAACTTTTTTTCTGAAGACAAAACAAAACCCTGAAATCTTCCTGGAAGTCCTTCTCTGGATTTCAAACAACATATCATTTATAACTAGGGGGAAAATACATTTATTCAAATACATTTATTCAACATACTTTTACTCGAAAAAAAAATGTTGCTCATGAGACTTCTACCTACACATAAATACTAAAATAAGCATGTGATGTTTACGAGCATCTCTCTCTCATACACGCACACTCGTTTATTGTTCCACAGCGAGTAGAATGAATAAGGGCAGCCAGAGTGGACCCACATGAGTCAAACACACTTGTGGGCCTCTGGCATTTTCAAAAATAGGACTCGACAAATAGCTTTATTAATCACGATGAAGACAGTAAACACCCAAACACTGAAGTTTTGTGGGGTTTGGAGGGGTTTGTTTTTTTAAGGCGAACACTCCTGAACTACAACCTGTTAATTTAATTAACGAACAATACTGGGGCTTTTACTCTGTTCGCATCCTAGGAACCCCTGAAGCGAGGAAAGTTCACCGTCCGTCCTGGCGACGACCCTCACCCTCGGATCCCGGTAGTTTGAGGGCCCCCCGCCCCCGCGCCGCCCCGAGCCCCGAGCCCTCCCCTAGCCCTCCTCCTCCTCCTTTTGCTGGAGGGCAGGTGCGCGCCCCCCTCCCGGGCACTGCACTGCCCCTCGGCGCGCCGACCCCGGGAAGGGAGGAGAGGAGTCGCTGGGCAGCGGGCCGGGGGACGCGGCCGGGGCCGCAGTCGCGGGCAGGACGAGGAGGCGGCGCGGCTGCGGGCGGCCGGACCGCGAGGGTTCCGCCGCAGCGGGACCGAGCGGCGGGGGAGGCGCGCGCGGCCGCCCGGGCCGCGTACTCACCAAGGGGGCCGCGCGGGCTCGGGGTGTCCGCACTCGGGAGACCCGGTGGAGCGCAGCCCTCCGCCGCGCCCGCGGCCTCGCTGGGAAGCGCGGCGAGACGGGCCGGCGGCGTCGCTGCCACCGCAGCTGTCACCGAGCTATAAATACCGGCTCGGCCCACACCCGTCGCCGCCTACGCCGGGGGCCCTCCGCAAAGTCCGCCGGCCGCGGGCCGGGCAGCGGGAGCGCGAGGGCGACACCGCCGCGCAGACTGCGCCGGCTCCAGCTGTGCGGCAGCTTCCGCAGCTGGAGGCATGGCCTCCCGCCGCCCCCGCCTCTGCCTTCCCGCTCCCTCCTCTCGGGCCCGCGCCGCGGCCCGACTCCAGCCCGCGGGTCTTGCGCCGCAGCCGAGCTGCCCGGGCCGGGCCCTCCTCTGCAGAGCCGGTGGCGGCGGCGACGGGCGGGGACCGACTTCGGTACCCGGAGGGGTAGGGGGTGGCGGCCGGGGGCGGCGGCCGGGGGCGGCAGGGCTTCAGCCTAGCCTGTCAACAGCAGCCCCTTCTTCCCGGGGGGAATCGGCCGACTTCTTATAAAACCCACCATCCTGCGGGCAACCAATGAGGTTCCCAGGTGGAATGTCCTCTAAGAGCTGCAAACTTTCTAACGCGGTCGGGTCACAGGGCATCCTTCCTGCTTTTGTCTGTTGGTGGCGTGGAGGGCTAGGGGTGGGAAGAGACAGAGCCCGCGACGATCTGAGAAGTCTGAAACTTACTTTCCAGCCTGTCTAACTTACACAAAACATATGCTCATATATTCACACATGTACACACTTTTATAAGCACAAACACATTCATACACACTTAGAAGTGAGCTGCATATGTATACACACATATATAAATGCATACATGCATTTATGCACACATATATACGGAAGCACACAGGAGCACAATTTTTAACCTTTTTGCAGCCTGAAGCTCTCAATAAACTATAATTCTATAGTGCTCAAGTGATTCCTTGGCAGCATGCAGGAGGAAGACCCTCTGACCACGTTTAACAGGTTCCTTTCTTCCTGTTGTAGCGTCTTTTCCATTATATATGTGTGTGGCCTTGTTTCCATCCACACCCAATAACAACTGCTACCTCAATTTACAGGTTGCTTATAATGTATTAAAAACTGCTATCCGGCATACTGATATTCCATGCTAACAGAAGTGACCACTAGTTTGTATAGTCAAATGGAAAATGGGATAATTCATATCTACTTAACAGTAGCAAATTTAGGAGGAGAACAGTCTCTCTCCCGGACTGGCAGCATGATTCAGGAATAAATTGGGTAGCAACGGGGAGAGCTGAGATGTCAGCAGATTTTGAGATGGTACAGAGAGAGCCATTCCCAAGTCCTGCAGTGTAGCTAGTGTACACAGGGATCGTTGGGAGTCCACTGCCATACTTCTCACTAGTTTGACATTTGTTCTACTTCTAAGAATGACCGCATATATCTACATTGTAGTCACAGTTTGTGATCATCTTATGGAACTCTCAGCATAGTGAAGCTTTCACAAGTTTTCCCAGAAAGTTATTTCCTATGCTAGGACTTTGTACATTTTACTGTGACATTTCTTACATTTGCTGTACTTTTTTACAACTTCTTTTTCTCCCCCACTAAACAATAAACTCTTTGAGGGCAGAGACTAAATCTTACTCACCATTGCATCCTCAATACCTACCGTAATGAGTTATAGTAATGGCTCAATAAATAGCAGATTAATTCCACAGTTTAACTATTAGAGTCTACTGTGGTTTTGTAACTGTAATCAGGATTATTTTACAAAAAATTATTAAACCATGTAACTAATTAACATAAGTTCCATATGCTATATATATATATTTTTTTTAACTGTAGATTTACAATATTATATTACTTTCAGATGTGCAGCATAGTGATTCAGTATTTTTATAGATTATATTCCAGTCAAAGTTATTATAAGATAATGGCTATATTTCCCTGTGGTGTACAATATATATTTGTAGCTTATTTATTTTATACATAGTAGTTTGTAGCTCTTAATTCCCTACCCAATGTTGCCCCTCCCCCCACCCCTCTCCCCACTGGTAACCAGTAGTTTTTTCTGTATATCCGTGAGTCTTTGTTATATTCATCCATTTGCTTTATTTTTTAAATTCCATGTGTAAGTGATAACATACAATATTTGTCTTTGTCTGACTTATTTCACTAAACATAATACCCTTCCAGATCCACCCATGTTGTTGCAAATGGCAGAACTTTATCCTTTTTTATAGCTGAGTAGTATTCCATTATATATATATATATATATATATATATATATGTACACATACTACATCTTCTTTACCTGTTGATGGACACTTAGGTTGCTTCCATATCTTGGCTATTGTAAATAATTCTGCAATGAACATTGAGGTGCATGTATCTTTTCAAATTTGTGTTTTTGTTTTCTTCAGATGTATACCCAGGAGTGGGATTACTGGATCATATGGTAGTTTTATTTTTTGTTTTCTGAGGAATCTCCATAATGTTTACCATAGTGGCTGCACCGATTTACATTCCCACTGACAGTGTACTAGGGTTCCCTTTTCTCCACCTCTTCACCATATGCTATATTTTCCTTATGTCATCATTTAAAGCAAAGAATCTTCAATCAGTTAAAACTGGAAAATATTAAAGCTTCAAAAATTGTACAGCATAATACTGAGGACTGTGGGTTCTTAACTATCACCCCCTCCCCCAAAAAAACAAAACAAAGCAAAACAAAAGACACTTTTGCTGTTCCTGAAAGACAGTGTGTACAACACATTGTATTTCAAAGGATATTGGGGTAAAAATCATTGAGCAGCTTCTCTTCTGTCTACTTGAAAAATAGAACTCACTCCACTCCATGATTGTTTGAATTACTCTGGTATCTACTAGAGTGAATTTCAGTTAATCAGAACTGAAATGTCTGGCCTCAGTTACATGGTACTCATTACCCTACCTTTAGATCCCTGCCTTCTTAACTTATGGTCAGGCTTCCTTTAATAATAATTTTAAGAATAAACTTAACCAATGCTTACTATTTGTTCTTAATTGAGAGATCTCAAGTTTTAAAGAATACAGTTCTCCAGGACCACTTCAAGGCAAAATATTGAAATGAGCAGGATTTTCTTCAATATCAATGCTCCCTTTTTACCACTGACCAAGAAGCTTGTGCTCTTTGCTTCAATAGCCATCCATGATCTCCAGTTCACCCCTGTCTAAGAGCCAGACAGGAGAATAGCCTTTACACTTGATCTTTGTCACAATAACATGTAGTGATAAAAACTTGATTTACGGAAGGCTTATTGTGCACCAGGCCCATTTCATGTATTAAAATGTTTAATCTCTGCAACAGACCTGTGAGATGCTGCAGTTAGTTTCACTTCTATGTTTGCCTTTGAGGAAAGAGACAAGCAGAGACTGAGCAGTTCATGCAGGATCTCTCGACTAGCCAGAGTGGTGGAGTAAGGATCAGAAACCAGGCAGTGTGTCTCGCCAGCCCACATTTTAACCTCTCATCTTATATGTCCTCCCTGTGTACCTCAAAAAGGATGTGGGTATTACAGTTAGGAGGCCTGGAATAAGGAATATGGGTGTGAATTCTGGTTCCATCACAACCCTAGCTGCAACTCTGAGCAAATTGCTACTATAAGATTACCGTAAGAATCCCTAGGTCTTCTTTTCTTCACCATCAAAGTGGTGAGATGTTACATCTGGACATGGACTTATGGGCCCAAGGTAGGTCTTTTGGCCTGTTCAAGGACAGATCCTATTCAGGATTTAGGCTACTGTTCTCCCTATTCTCCAGTCTCTTTCCATCCCAGTTGCCACCTACCACACAGAACTACTGGGAGTTTCAAGTGCCTTAATGTGTGTAAGACACCTATAGAATGCCAGGTACATGATAGGCTCTCAATAAAGGCCATTCTTCCTTCCCATCAAACCTTATGTTCTATGAAAACTTTCCTCCAGACCAAAATCTTTTGGTCCAGTGCACAGATGGTGACTGTTTACTCACAGAAATTAACCATTTCTCTAGTGTTGGTCAGCAGTGTTTGAAAATGGTATTATAGATAGGAGCCCCAAGAAGAAACCAAGATGGCAGAGCTGCATATCTTGCACTCATCCCATCCATATTTTAACCCAGACAGCTCCATTTCTTTTCTTTATAGGCAGTAAACTGACCACAGTTTCAGACAATGTCAGGGCAATGATATAAATAGTTTAAGTAGGAAACTCTCAAATGCCACTATCCAGTCTTCTACCTACTCTACTTCCACATACAGAGTCAACCCTGCAGACAGACAGGCTTAAAATATGTCTTGTTTATATATAATTCCTTTGTACATTCTGACCCAAGAGGGCAGAAACTAGAAGTAACCACCTGAGATGATGTTCTTCTGTTTGCTTCATCTATCCCAGTAGATTAATAATACAGTTATACTCTGTATTTTAAAAAAAGGAAAAGACAGGCTCAATATACACTTCAAAATTTGGTGAAAACTTTGATCATGACCAAACTGTATGCTCTCTAAATGGCCCTTTGAAAGCAAGAGGAAACTATAGGCGGAAGTATCAGTAGTCTGTATCAAGTCTATCAGGAAACCCTTTCATCAGTGATTTGATGTACTCCAAGCAAAATCATTTTTAACTTCCAACAGGTCAACCAAGATGATGCTTATTGCACACTCCAAATATAAACAGCATAATTCCCTTGTTTCCAAAGAGGCAAGAATAGAAATTTGAAACTGATCCATAATTATCTTCTGGTATTTAAAGGTCAATGACTCTATTGCCAGGATTTTCCTCAGCAGACGTAATTGTAAATGTCTAGCCCCACTGTACCCAGAATACACTGATATATTTTATAAATTTATTTATTTTTGGCTGTGTTGGGTCTTCGTTGCTGTGCACGGGCTTTCTCTAGCTGCGTTGCTGTGCGTGGGCTTCTCATTGCGGTGGCTTCTTTGTTGCGGAGCGCGGGCTCTAGGCTCGCGGGCTCCAGTAGTTGTGGCTCGCGGGCTCTACAGTGCAGGCTCAGTAGTTGTGGCGCACGGGCTTAGTTGCTCCGCGGCATGTGGGATCTTCCCGGACCAGGGCTTGAACCCGTGTCCCCTGCATTGGCATGCAGATTCTTAACCATTGCGCCACCAGGCAAGTCCCTGATATATTTTAGTTAGTCCACATGTCCTGAATTTTGCTTGGGAGAAGATCATTACATGTCTACTGCTTGGAATATTAGAGCCTGTGCTCTGAAATCCTGGTTCTGCACAGATAGTGGCAATGTGATATTAAGCAAATTACTTAGTACTTGCCTCACAGGTTGTTAGAGGGATTAAATAATGTGTGTTTTACTTTGAACATTTGGCCTCGTTCATATTAAATTCTCCATAAATATTCTTTTTATTATCATAATTATTTATCTCATCCCTGCCCTGCTTATATTTCCACAGAGTTTCTTTTACCAAATGACTGATTCGCCTAGCCTCCATTTCAACCTATAAATGGCCGGGCAAAGGGATTTTTCTGTACAGTTTTTAAAACAAAGGAGTCATGCAAACAAAGCCTGGACTAGCAGTCATAGCAAAAGTAGAGCTGCCACATACTTGGTGGCCAGCATCAGCCCTGACTCACCCCTGTCCTGAAGAATCTGCATAAATGCAACAGTTCCTTCAAAGAACCATTTCTGTTATGATGACAGAGAGGGGCAATTGTTTCACTGGCCACTCCCTTCAGTTCTTTTTACTGCCTCTACTTGCTCTGTGCTCTGCCTCTCACCCACTCTTGCAAATACAAGAGACCCTAAGAACTGACCAGTGCCTCACTCCCAAGAAGCAGCACTTGACTGAGATTGGGGATGACTTCATCCACAGGAATGCAACTGCTGGCTTTAAATGGCAAATTTGCCTTTGGGCAGTTTTGAGCTGACCTTCGCTTTCTTCCTGCTTGATTCTCCTAAAACAAATGGTCTTTTTTTTTCTTCTTCAGACTGTTTGCAACAGACCCGCTTTGACAGGTTTCATAGACCTAGCCCAAGGGGGAGAAGCTTGATTTGAGAGCCTTCAAAAGTCTTGATTTCATATAAAGTACCAAATATACCACCCAATCTATAAACATATCCAAAGCAGCTAGCCCATCAAAGCACTGCAAGGTGCTGAGGTTTCAAAGACAAACACAGCATGTCTGTTTCCTCAGGAAACTCCATGATCTAAATGAGCAGACAAGAGATAGATTATAATCACCATAAACAGTAATAAAAGGTGACATGTGATCAAGGCCAAATGCATTTTACTGACCATAAGAGCTATAGAAATCTGAAATGGAGAAAAAAAACTATCCTTAGTAATTGCTGTATTAACCAAATGGAAGACGGTGCTTGAAGCAAACTTTAAAGGATAAGGAGAATTTAGATAAGCAGCAAAGGGAGAAAGAAGAAATTCCAGGCAAAGGGGAGCAGCACAGAAACAATGCTCATTCCCCATAAGGTTTTCAATCAATACATGCTGAAGCAGGGGAGAAAGAGAGGGAAGACCAGTAGGAGAGAAAGTGGGAGGAGGGGATGAAGAGAAGAAGCTCAAAGGATCAGGAATGTTATGGTCCATTCACAGGAGCAGATTGTAGGGGATAGTGAATTATGTCTTTGGAGAAGTAAGGAAAGCCAGATTATTGAAAATGTACTTTTCAGTTTTACCTATTTTAGCACTAAGGGACTCAGGGCAGGCGGATAATAAGAGAAATAATTAGCACCAGGAATTTTTTAAAAAAATAAGAAATGAAAATGATTTGTATTTGACGACAATGGCCCTGTTTTTATGTAGCCATGAAATAAAAAACAGTAGCCTGACTCTACCCATAGACCAGAAGGGCTGTTCTCCCTGCCTCCCCTAAGGGTTAGGAGGAGCCATCTTCCCCATCCTCCACTTTTTCAATTTATGAAAAAATAAAAAGGGGCTTCAAAAGCCTTTTTCTCAGTGCCTGGGGCCCCCTCCTCCATCAGAACTGCTTAACCCAGAAGCCTGGCTCACTCACTCTTCCAAATTTTAGAAAGTAATTAAAATGATGTCTCTGGGCTTCGCTGGTGGCGCAGTGGTTGAGAGTCCACATGCCGATGCAGGGGACGCGGGTTCGTGCCCCGGTCCGGGAAGATCCCACATGCCGCGGAGCGGCTGGGCCCGTGAGCCGTGGCCACAGAGCCTGCGCGTCCGGACCCTGTGCTCCACAACGGGAGAGGCCACAACAGTGAAAGGTCCGCGTACCGCAAAAAAAAAAAAAGATGTCTCTGCAAATAGTGACAGGGAAAAGTGTCACTGTTTTAAGATGATATGATCGTCATTTAACCCTGGTCAATTCACTCATCTTTGTGTTTCTGTTTACTCATTTGTAAAATGAAGATAATAATGGTATCTAGGATATAGATTTGTTGGGAATAAATGAGTCAAAATGTGTTAAGTGGCATAGAATATTACCTGTGAAATAGCAGATACAACATCCAATATTATGTTACATGCTATTAATATTACTGAAGACAAGTGAAACTCTAAATAATACGCCTAAACCTTTGTTAAAAGGAATAAGTGGTTTTTTTAAGTTTTACCATGTGGGATTTTTACGTAGCCTTCTATTCTGTTTTCTTAAATATTTAACTAAATTCCATTTCTAGTTAATATAAATAAATAAATAAAATAAAGATGACATGATACTTTATATAGAGAACCCTAAAGTCTCCACCCAAAAACTATTAGAGTAAATGAATTCAGTAAGGTTGCAAGATATGAGATTAATATACAGTAACCTGTTGAAAATCTATACACCAATAATGAAATATCAGAAAGAGAAAGTAAAAAAAAAATCATAATAAATTTAACCAAGGATATGAAAGATCTATACTCTGAAAACTACAAACATTGATGAAAGATAATGAAGATGATACAAAGAAATCTAAAGATATCCTATGCTCTTGGATTGGAAGAATTAATATTGCTGAAATGGCCATATTGCCCAAAGCAATCCATAGATTTAACGCAATCCCTATCAAAATACCCATGATGTTTGTCACAGAACTAGAACAAATAATCCTAAAATTCATATGGAACCACAAAAGACCTCAAATTGCCAAAGCAATCTTGAGAAAAAAGAGCAAAGCTGGAGGCATAACCCTCCCAGACATCAGAATATACTACAAAGTTACAGTAGCAAAACAGTGTAGTATTGGCACAAAAACAGATACGTAGATCAAGCAAACAGAATAGAGAGCCCAGAAATAAACCCACACACCTCTGTCAATTTATCTATGACAAAGTAGGTGAGAATATACAATGGAAAAAAGACAGTCTCTTCAAGTGGTGCTGGAAAAACTGGAGAGGCACATAATGAGATTAGAACATTCCCTCACACCATATACAAAAATAAACTCAAAATGGTTTAAAGACCTAAATGTAAGAATGAAAACCATGAAACTCCTAAGAGAAAACACAGACAGAACATTATTTGTCATAGATTGTAGCAACATTTTTTGAATCAGTCTCCTAAGGCAAGGGAAACAAAAGCAAAAATCAACAAATGGGACGTAATTAAACTTAAAAGCTTTCACACAGCAAAGGAAACCATTAACAAAATGAAAAGACAACCTACAGAATGGGAGAAAATATTTGCAAATGATGTGACTGACAAGGGGTTAATATCTAAAATATATAGACAGCTCACACAATTCAATATCAAAAAAATAAACCACCTGAGCAAACAATGAGCAGAAGACCTGAATAGACATTTTCTAAAGAAGACATAGAGATTACTAACAGGCACATGAAAAGATGTTCAACATCGCTAATTGTTAGAGAAATGCAAATCAAAACCACAAAGAGACATCACCTCACACCTGTAAGAATGGCTATTACCAAAAAGTCTACAAATAACACCTGTTGGAGAGGATGCAAAGAAAAAATAACCCTTGTACACCGTTGGTGCAGCCGCTATGGAAAACAGTATGGATGTTCCTCAAAAAACTGAAAATAGAACTACTACCACATGATCCAGTAATTCCACTCCTGGGTATATATCTGAAGAAAATGAAGACATTAACTCAAAAAGATACATGCACCCCAATGTTCATAGCAGCATTATTTATAATAGCCAAGACTTGGATACAAACTTAGTGTTCATCAACAGATGATTGGACTAAGAAGATGTAGTGTACATACACAGTGGAATATTAGCCATAAAAAAAGAATGAAATTCTGCAATTCGCAGCAATATGGATGGACCTAGAAGATATTATACTTAGTGAAATAAGTCAGACAGAGAAAGACAAATACTGTATGATATCACTTATATGTGGAATCAAAAAAAAAATACAAATGAATATATATACAAAACAGAAACAGACTCACAGACATAGAAAACAAACTTGTGGCTACCAAAGGGGAGAGGGAAGGGGAAAGGACAAATTAAGGGTATGGGATTAACACACAAACTACTATACATAAAATAGATAAGCAACAAGGATATTCTTTATAGCACAGGGAATTATAATCTTGTAATAACCTTTAATTGAGTATAATCTGCAAAAATACTGAATCACTATGTAGTGCACGTGAAACTAATATAATACTGTAAATCAACTATACTTCAATAAAAATTAATTAATTTAAAAAAAAGGGTGAGTCTCACAGAGAGCATTATCTTCTTATAGTGAGTTAGGTATTATAATACTTAACTTCAAAATATGTGGACCACATCCTCCTGTCCACAAGTAAGCAAATATCTCCTGTCTTCACTGTGTTCGTTTCCTAGGCTGCTATGACAAATCACCACAAATGGTGGCTTAAAACAGACACTGACAGTTCTGGGGGTCAGAAGTCTGAAGTCAAGGTGACATCGGGGCCTTCTCCCCGCAAAGAGTATAGGAGAGAGCCCTCTCCTGCCCCTTCCAGCTTCTGGAGGCTCCTGGTGTCCCTCAGCTTGATATGTGCATCACCCCAGTCTTCATGTCACCTTCTCTTCTGTCTCTGTGTCCAAATCTCCCCCTCCTTTTTCTTATAAAGATACAGTCATTGGATTTAGGACCCACCGCAAATCCAGCACGATTTCATCTCAAGATCCTTACTTAACTAATTACATCTATAAAGAACTTATTTTCAAATACAATCATGTTCTGAGTTACCAAGGGAAGATGAATCTTGGGGGGACACTATTCAACTTATTACATTTGCATTCACCAATAAGCAAGTATCCCCCGTCCAAATGTCATGATTTTACTTACAGTACTGGGTTACTCCTCCAATACAGGGTAAAAAACACATGGGAGAAGTCATTTACTTAATGATAAAGTGTTTTTTTGTAAATATTCCTCTGAGTAATGTTATCCAAATCTCTCACATTACGACTCCAGCACTGTACAGCCCCGGGTCTTTATTTTGCTTCTATTTGCAGAGGTATATTAGCCCTCTGAATGCCGAAGTGTTGCATGTTATTTAAGCTTCCATTCCAAAACTTAAAACCATCATTTTCAGGAAGCTCTACTGTGTCAGACACTTCCAGCGATGCGGTGTTGATAATAAACAAAGCCCATGCTCTCATATAGTTTATTTTAGTGATTGCGTAGATAGTAAACACAAAATGCATAATGATATAATTTCTGGTAGTGAGACATGCTATTAAGAAAAGTAAGTAGAGGTGGGAGGGGCAAATTAGGGGTATGGAATTAAGAGATACAAACTACTATGTATAAAATAGATAAGCAACAAGAATATATTGTATAGCACAGGGAATTATCTTATAATAACTTTTAATGGAGTATAATCAGAAAAACACTGAATCACTATGCTGTACACCTGAAACTAATATAATATTGTAAGTCCACTATACTTCAATAAAAAAAAAAGGATAAATAAATAAATAAAAGTAGGTAGAATCAGAGCATGGAGAAAGATATGGAAATTTTAGAAAGGGTGGCCAGGGCAGGTTTCTCTTGAGGGACACTTGTGCAGAATAATTAAGCTAGCTCCTTGCTGCCACAATCTTATATCTATTTCCTTCATTGCATTTTTACTAGAGGTGCTAAATAGTCCACATACTACATTAAACATAATAAAATTCCTGCAATGTAATCACAGTTCTTCATGTCAGAGGGGTTTTCTGGTCATTGTATTGACAGTCAAGCATAGATCGATGCATCTGTGGTGTATATATTCACAATCACTGCACTATTCCAGGCACTATTCTATATGCAGGCAGATACAGAAAATACACAACAAAAATCCCCAGTATCAGGTAGCTCCCCTAGAATAGGGTTTGCATCCCAGCATTAGACATGAAAACAGAAAACTGAGGTTTGATCCCCAGCTCTCTTACTTCTCTCTTACTCTTAGAAAATCACTTTGTGGTTCGAAGCCTCGGTTTCCAAGTGTGTAACGTAAAGAAATTGGACTAGACAATCTCTGAATGCCCTTCTGACTCTAGCACTCCATTGTTTTAGAGTAGGTGGCAACCTGATTTATCATACCATAGTTAAATATGATTTCATTCAGGAAGCCATCCATATCCCTGGAATCATGAGTAGAAAATAATAGCAGGGATCCTAGATCCCAAGGTCTGTAGTTAGGTGGGTGGTATGATTGTGGGGAAAAGATGACATTATCTATTTTGAAGCAGAGGTCGCAGTCAGCAGATGGAAAGACGGGAAGCAGATTTAGCTTCAGGGGGTATGGAGCTGGCAAAGCCACAGAGAATTCAGTGGCTTCAAGAAAAGATTGAATCAATACATGTGAAACACTTAGAAGAGTGCCTGGAACAGAGTAAACCTCAATAAATAAAGCTGTTATTATTGTTGTCTTGTCCCAGAAGAACTGGATTACACTTAGAAAGCCAAGGTAGGATAACTGAGCAGACGCGGCAAAGCTTGGATAGGAAAGCAGCTGCTTGGTGGGCATGCTGGTGCCCACCATATACCCCTTACACCCTGAATGTTAGTCCCCACCCATCAAAGGTGCAAATGCAGATTTCTGGCTTGGGAAACTAAGTTGATGATGATGCATTTCAATGAAATAAAAAATATGTCTGTATGCAGGCTTTGGAAGAAAATAATACACTTGGACTCAGACAGTAAGTCTGAGATATCCAGGTAAAGATGGTGGAGATTTCCAGCAGGTAGTTGTGTATACAGATCTATAACTTAGGCAAGAAACTAGGGCTGAAATAACAGATGTGCCAGCCATCAGTATCCATCATGAGTCAGTGTTTCTAAAGTGTGGTCTCCAGACCATCTGTGTTACAGTAAACTAAGGTGGATGTTAAGAGCAAATTCTAGAACCCATCTACTGAATCAGAATCTCCTGCAGTGTGTTTAGTGATTTCTATTTTAATAAGCTTCTGAGTTATTCTTGTGCACATTTAAGTTGGAGAAACACAGGTAGAGGGAATTATTGAAGTTATGGCTCTGTTGATGAAGTTGCATAAGAGAATGTAGGAGAAAAGGCAGCCAGGGAAGCCTTGTTGATACGGCCCTGCAGCACTTGGAATTCCATCACTTCATGCCACCTATTAAGTGAGTAGGGCTCAACATCAACTTTACATTAGGGTAATCTGATGCTTGGGACGCATCCCAGACCAATGAAATCCATCTCTCTTAGAGGGAATGAGGCAGGTCCTTTCCCTCCAGAGTCCCAGATAGATGCCTTATACCAAAGCTTACAAAGTGGTGGCAATTTGGCCTGTGGAATTATTTTCTTTGACCTCACACTACTTCAAAGCTCTAACTTGGGGACTTCCCTGGAGGTCCAGTGGTTAGGACTCCGAGCTTCCACTATAGGGAGTGCGGGTTCATCCCTGGTGGGGGAACTAAAATCTCACGTGCCGCGCGGCGAGGCCAAAAAAGCAAAGCAAAACAAACAAACAAAAAACTCTAACTTAGTTGCAAATATTTAAAAACCAACAGATTTCACATTAAAAAAAAATGAATTTCTAGCTTCTCATGAAAACCTGAAGAACTGGCTTTGCTGGACTTACATTCTTGATTGGCAAAACAGCTGCCCCAAAATGGCCTACTGCAGTCATTTGAGTTACATACCTGGACCCCTGACGGCTGAAGATATTTGAGGCCTGTAATGCACTCTATCAAGGGGCTTTATCCTCTCAGCTTCCCCCACCCCCTGCATCCCAATCTCCCTAGCCTCTTGTCACAGATTTCAAAGTCCCCCTGAGCACGGCACATAGATGGGGAAATCATGTGAAACGGGCCCTACCTCACCTGCTGGTTTTATCCTCTGATTCAAAGCGCACTTCTTGGAGACGTAGTTGCCAGCATCTCAGGTCACATGGCGAGAACTGGGGCAGTTGCCCTGGAAGCAGCACTCACCTCAGGCCAAGGTGAAGTCCGACACCGATATGGATACTATTGCATTCTACCAGCAGGGCTAGGCTCCCTGCTACCACAAATCAGCTGGACACCTGGGTTCCCTGGAATGAACCCTGGCAAGCCTCTTCCTGCAGTGAAATCACTCTTCTTTGGGAGGGAGCAGCGCTGGTTTGTTTAACCAGAGAGCTTCCTTAGGTCTGTGGAGGGCTCGGTTTGGTGAGAGGAATTTGAGAAGCATGTTCCTCCCTGTAATAATGAACTTTCTAGAGCCTCTTGTTTCCCTTATATCCACAGATATTAGCTAATGGATTGGTCGTTATTTTTGAAAATAGCAATGCTAGACCTTTGCATGTAATTTTTAGTGTTTTAGTGCTGGGAGAATATATATATTAATGTAAGCAATTTGTCACTTAAAACTGCTAAGCTGGCACAAAGTGTTTTCTCTCTACAATAACAGGGGAAAACTTGAAAATCAGCATTTGAACTGATGCGGAAAGTGTTTCAGTTAATTTATTGTTAGCACACAAAAATTAAAAATAAACTCACTCATACAATTTTGTCTGAGACAGTTTTCAGCCTTACTCAAAAGAATATTCTTGACCATCTCATCTCTTACCTTGAGTGAATGTGTAGTATAAGGAAAACATAGTAGATGTTTTGGAGTTGGATAGACAGGCCTGGGTTCAAATAGTATTTTGCTACATACTCTATCTAAAACAGATGTCCTTGTCTAAAATATCTGGCTAATAATATGTAAGTTATGGAACACAGGAAGGATTAAACAAAATAGTAAAACATCTGGTACATCCTTGTACATTTTCTATTCCTTCTTTTTAAGTTTCGTTTCCATGGGTAACAGGTTTAGTGAAAGGCCTCACATTTTTACCAAAAAATTCCTATATGAATGTTTCACCAAAATTTTAATGGAGAAACTCATGAACCCCTTTGGGTCCATGACTTTTACTCAGTACCTCTTATGTATGTTATATGTTTCAATTTGTACAATAGAATTCTCTGTAGAGAAAAAGATTTTCAAATTTCAATGGATCACCACTTCAAACAATATTTAATTCATTCTTTTAGCAACAATTTACTGTGTACTGTACTGTAGGAACAACTAAGATAGCATTATCCTGCTTATCTTATAGAGAAAAAGACCAGATACATATCATTCTATCACAACATAGAAACTGAGGAACTAGTATCCTATGAACCACTAGATTTGCCTAGAGACATAGAAGGAGCCACAGAAGTAGTAACAGGCGATAGTATAAGATTACTAGGAAAAGAATTTTATCATTACAAATAGAGCATGTTTTAATGGCATTTTACTTGTATATTATTTTATGTTAATTTGTGTTCTTCTCTGTGAATGCATAGGTTGCTCTGTGTATGAATGCCTTGTCCCCAAATAGATTTACTGCATTTAAGAGAGAGAAATCCAGGGAACTTATAAAAAAGATTCCCTCATTTCCAAAGTACCATTATATCATATAACTTTTTTATAAAATATTTGTAAAACATAATAAAAACGTTAAAGAGCTCTTTAGACCTTTAATGATGTTATAAATACTAAGTTATAGCCATTTTTAAAATTATTAAAGTTAGTTTTGTCATGTAACTGACCTATGTTACAATATTATCATTACTGAACAAGCAGTAATCATGAATTTACTTGAATCTGCAAAACCAAAGTTTCTAATACTTCATATGAGTTCGTCTGTGGGATTTAACAGCAAGAAAATAAACATCTTGTTTTAATGTGGGTGTGGTTATCAGGGTTCACACAATAGCTAAGTGACTATCTTTCTGAAACTGGTCTCTCACAGAAGTCAACTCACATTTGCGCCTTAGTAAAGATACACATAAGCCCGTAGGTTGAACCTTGGGTGCCCATAGAGAAGTCTTGAAATCTTGAATATCAGTTCCATATCCACAAATGCCCAGAGCTCCTAAAGTTTATGGAAAGACATTGAGACCCATCATCTTTTACTTCTTTGTAGTCGTCCCCATGAAAGACACAAACAGAATCATGGTAGGCCCACACCCACATGGGCACACCTATAGCTTGTTCACCCTGAGTGGTCTTCTTCTATACTCTCATGGCTGACACTCAAGAAATACACAAAATAAAATAAATTACTATAAAAATGTATCTTCCTTGAGGAGGTCCAAATCCCTGCCCTTCCCCACTAAAGAAACACAATGATTTAATAATTCAGTACTCTTGCAAATAATCACATTTGAAATACAACAAAAGGAGAATTAAAAGGGGAGTCAGGAAAGGTGGGTTTTAGTCAGCTCTGCCACTGCCAATCTGTTTTTGTTTTTGTTTTTGTTTTTGCGGTACGCGGGCCTCTCACTGTTGTGGCCTCTCCCGTTGCGGAGCACAGGCTCCGGACGTGCAGACTCAGCGGCCATGGCTCACGGGCCCAGCCGCTCCGCGGCATGTGGGATCTTCGCGGACCGGGGCACGAACCCGTGTCCCCTATATCGGCAGGCGGACTCTCAACCACTGCGCCACCAGGAAAGCCCTGCCACTACCCATCTGTATCACCTTGGATAATTCATTAATCTCTGTGCCTTCAGGGCCTAATGCACCCAAGGTTTATACTCCATGTACTTACATGTAATTTTATGAATACACACACACAAGATTTCTTCACGTGAACAATAACGGTACTGGACACAGATAATTAAGCCTATTTAATCCCTAAGATTCTAGTTATAAATAATTTATACCGAGTGGTAATAAACGCAAATTTTATTCATTTTGTGTCTTAAAACTGCTCATAGATAAATTGACAGGTTTGGTAAAGATTTAAATCACTTATTTGTCTCTGTATGTTTGAGACTAATTGTCTTATACCTATGAGAGAACAGTGCTCTTCCTCCCGATGTCTTTTGATTATGAGGACAATAACATGGGCAAGATGCAGATTCTGCACATCTGCAGAATAACGAATGCTTGTTGCTTATTTTTCTACAGCAATGCATTGGCTCTGCATTGATTCCTTTAATTACATACTGGTAAGGACTAGAGAGCTGGAATATCTGAAAAACATAGGCTTTTTTTTTTCTTTTTCTAATTTTATCTTACCATATTTATGCAACTGCTTTTATCTGGGAAATATAAGCTTAGATCTTTTCCATACAGAAAAGGACCACAAAATGATTAGAATGGCAATACAACTCTTTCTAGAATTCAGCATCAGCCTACAGAGTTATGTGCTGTAACGAGGCATATTGCAATTTAACCACCCCATCACAACTAGGATGATAGAGAAAATCAATGCTGTTGGGTCAAACATCCCTTCTGAAATATCATAAGGGGAAATGCAATACTACTCCGAGAAACAAGATAGGGAAGTTCAGCTTACAGTGGAGTCTGCCACCAATCAAGCTTTAGAATTGAAAATCAGAAGAACCTGCAATAAATAGAAAGACTCCGAGACAGGTAGAGGCCCCTATTCTTTTCTTCCTTGACCATAGTTAAGAAGCAAGAAAACAAGTAAAAGCTTGGCATAGACTGTGTCTACACCACATCATAGGAAGTGAATGATTAGGTCAACAAACAACTGGTTCAACAAGGCCTCCTCCCTCCCATTTATTTAGTGACTTAATCAGTAGCTGTGAACTAGTGCTGCCTCTCCCTCTGCAATTCAGAATCTTTGGCTTCATGTTAACCCCGTGTTCTCAATTTATGCAGTCCATCGTGGAGAATTATGAAAACCCCATCAGTTTCACTAGAGTGATGTGATACTGAGAGGTATTTCAAGTTGAAAGAACAAGGAAGGAAAAGGAAAGTGATGAAAAGAAATCAAGAGTGGAGAGGTATTATGAAGATATGTAGTTCTTTAACATATTATGGACATATACATCCCTCTAATCGCTTTTTCTCACTCCGTCAAAAAATATATCAAAATCTGACCTGAGCCCATAAGGGTGATATTAAAGTGTTAAGATTAAGAGAACTGATACAAAATTAAAAAGTAAGAGAAGGCTAAGATGGCGATGGGGGAGTGCAGATTCCTTATAAATTAGAAAAACATTTGTTGAAAAGTTCATTTTATTTTCCAGTAAATGGAATGTTAAAAAAATGTCAGCAGTTACTTTTATGTACTTTCTATTCTCCACAAGAAACTTGATTCACTCAGACACCTAGAACTAATCATACATAAATGGGTAGATGTGAGAATCTATTTGTATAAACTTACTTGCAAGTTTTAAAGTGCATATAGGAAAAGAACCAAAGTCCTTTTTAAAAATAACACCCTGAAGGTGTGCTTAAGATTCTACAAACTCATGAGAGAGGCATCTTTGAAAAGCGAGACCTTATTCCCCCAGTTTTTTGAGCTGCTAAGTAAGTGCAAGCATATAACTGTTCTACCACTAAGAACACATTTTCAAGAAGATAAATCAAAAGTGGCCATAACATTTCTTTGCTTCTACTATTTTTTTAAAAAATAGCATAATCACTCATGAGGTAAACTGAGAAGCAGCTCTAAATTTAGATCATGAAACTAACCTCTCTGAAGAATAAAGCTCTTATGTTTGCATTAATATAGCTGATACAAGTAAATTTTATGCTAGTGGGAAATAAAGAAATAATTCAGTGTAAGCCTGAGCTTAGAAAAAAAACATGCTTTTATATATTCTGCATCGATGCTAAGTGGAATCAACCCATTTAATGACTGTTCCATCCAAAATACTCCAGGACAATGATGTTCATATACTAACATAATTTATAGTCTGAAAAATAAAAGTTCTTTCTTTAAAAAGCTCCAAAGAATGGTGTAGGTCCTTGTCAGTTGGCTCTAACATATTTAAATAGTTTCCACTGCCTTTAGGAAGAGTGGAAGCGTTCCTTAGTTGCTGTCTAGATTTATGAAAATCCTAAACCCTTTCCAGTCATTTAAAGCCATAAATTCAAATTTTGCTCTTGTCAAGTCAGGACTCCAAAAACAATAAAAAATAAACAAATGTACGTATTCTTCCCAATCATACAATAAAGGAAATATCTCCTAAATCACCCTCAATTCTGCCCCCAAGAGGAATTTTTATTCAACAATTAAGTTTTAAACATAACTCTTACTAACAGGAATATATTTCCCTTATCAGCCTGTTACCCTTTCAGGTAAGGCCAATGCCTTTGACAGAGATCCATAAAAATTACTTTCTGAGAGTAGATTAACAGTCACACTTCCTACACAAATTGCTTTTCCTAGCAATTTAAATTATATGAAGTTTTATTCAATTCCGTCATTTATTCTTATTTTTAAAGAGCATATTTGAACCAATATTTGTGTTCATTTACTTGCTGACTTTTCAAAGGCCCTTTATCTGCTCAAATGCTCCAGAATCCAGTGTGCTCCTTGACAACTGAAAGGGTTAGGGAAGCTAGGATATTTCTGTATTCTTACACAGCTCCTAGTGTCCAAGTAACTTCAATTTATTTTAAACTCTTCATGGACTTCAGGTTGTGTGAAATTTTAGTTACACCCTTTTGCAATAAAATTAATATGTATCAGATGTCAGAGAAAATAATGTTAGCATCACATCATAGTTTGGGTCTCAAGCAGTTTATTTTCAGTAACTTCAACAATATTAATATATCACTGTAAAGAACTCTTTAGTTCATGATAGATAAGTCATTTTTAAAAAGTAATAATTATAATGCAGTTAATATCAGGAGGCTAAGAAATGTGGAGGATTCTGCTTGAATCAAATGGCCAAAATGACTCACTGGTGTATGATAGCTAAGTCTTTTCTTTCTTTGCATCGAGTTCCTAAATTCGGGGTTCACCAAAATCCCTGTTCCCTCAGATACTCTTTTATCTCAATCATCTCTCCAGAGTTTTAGACTGTCGTGGGTAGTGCGCAGGAGGCAAATGTAAGAAGAGAGAACTGTGGGATGACAATGCGTGTAATGGAGCAGAACATACGGCCCACTAGTGTGCCTCACCATCCAAACAGCATTTTGTCTCCCTCCTCCCTTTCCCCCAAGATGACAGTCCCAGATGACTGCTCAAATGCCATTTGAAGTGGTAGCCCCAGGCTTTGAGTTTAAAATTCTTTATAACCTGCACACAAAACCAGTATTTTTAAAAAAATTTTCACAACACAGAAACATCCTACAATAGTAGGAGGCCTACTCAACGTACAAGAATATGCAAACAAGCAGGTGTTTCATTTAGGCACTCTGAAATTTGACACCCTAAAATCTGAAGCCATAAACAGTTGAAAAGTACAACACACATTTAGGTGGCAAACTAAATAAATGGAGAGCTTTATTCCCACTTTCTCTTGAGTTGCCCTCCTGGCCATGTGCATAACCAGCTATCTGGTCTCTTGATTTATCATTGTCCTCTACATTCAAAATGATACTGCTGATGGCTGGCTGTTGTTTTGCATGTGTGAAAGTGTGGCAAAAAGACGGCTGCAGTGACCAGCAGTTCTATCCATCAGGCATATGCAGGAAGGCAGCCATTTGGTTTACGGCTGTTGCAGCAATCTCCACAGCGTGTTACTGTTTATGGCTTTGGGCTCTTCACCTTGCATGCTACTTGACACCTTAACTCCAAACAAGTGACCTACTTTTCACTTCATGATCTGCTGTTGCTGTTTCCTGGCATTTTAGAGCCAGGCTGCCTCATTTGAAAACATACCTCTGTGTATCCTTTTAACACCTCTCCTGTGTCTTCAGCAATTCGCTCTGCTTCAGTTCCTCAGACAGCTGATACTTGCGTATTCCAGTGTCAGAACTGAGACAACTGGTGTGGGTGAGAGGTGGGGAAAGACTTCTGACTCACTAAATGTCTCTCACAACCCGTCATATGCCTTGTAATTCTTATTATTGCTAAGGCACTGTCAATTTACATCTACATTTAAAATGTGAAAGGTCCCCATAAATGATATACGGAAAGGATAACCAATAATACCATAATAGTCACTATGTCTTTTTTTTTTTTTTTTTTGCGGTACGCGGGCCTCTCACTGCTGTGGCCTCTCCTGTTGCGGAGCACAGGCGCCGGACGCGCAGGCTCAGCAGCCATGGCTCACAGGCCCAGCCGCTCCGCGGCATATGGGATCTTCCCGGACCGGGGCACGAACCCGTGTCCCCTGCATCAGCAGGCGGACTCTCAACCACCGCGCCACCAGGGAAGCCCAGTCGCTATATCTTTAACATCTACTCTGATCTAGCCACTGTGTGTCATTGTCCTTAAAACCCAAAAACTCCTGCAAGGAGTTATTACTGTCTTGTATCCATTATACAGATGAAGAAAGTGAGATTAGGTAACTTTTTCAGGATGGAAGATTTTCTAGCAAGTGACAGGGTGAGATTCAAACCCAGGACTGTCTGACCCCAAAGCTCAAGGCTGCCACAGTGTATGTTGATAATGCAGAGGGATGGCCTTGGTCAGTCATTCACACTGAGCACAGGAGCTGGGATGCTCCGTAAATGTTTGATGAATCCGTGAATGAGCACCTTGCTGTGAATTAGTTTACCAGACTGGCTTCCGGTTACCTGGCAGGTATTCTTAACAACTGAGAGCCTGGACAAGTTTGCTGTGGTAGGAGGAATGAAAGGTACAGTCTAGAGCAGAGGGCCCAGCACCGGCAGGCTGGGGTGAGACACCACCCAGAGAAACCAGGGAAGAATCACAAAATTACTGTAATGTTAGAAGGACAGCAGTGAGGAGAATGGAAAGAAAAAACCCAGCAAGATAAGAAAGTACCAAAACAACTCGGGGATCTATTGTTGCTCAAAGATGACTATGCTGCTCTCACCCCTTCTTTACCCGCTTTAACGCCTCACATACAACATCACACAGCTAGGCGGTCATGGATGTGAGAGTAGAACCCAGAGCTTCTCCCACTGGGAAATACAGCCTGCCATCTGCACATTCAGACTTTAAATTCTTAGAAGTGCAATTTACCTCACTTTGAGCTGTATTTTTCTCAGGCTCATTACCCATTCTCTCAAATGTATTTCTATCCAGACTTGAACTGTAGAACAGAAAGATCTACATCCTTTCGAACACTGTATGATCAGGCCACCCAAGATGGCTGTTCTCTTGCTCTCTGTACATCCCTGCTCCACCAGTTCCTGCCTCACCTACACCCTACTCACATGACTGACCTTCTCTCTTAATCATAGAGCCTCATCAGTAAATGCCTACATACTTGCCCTCGCCCCAGCTAGTGATAGTTCTAATCTTTAGATCAGAACAATTCCTCTATGATAGCTTATCAAAGGGGAGGTGAGGGGCCCGCTCCCCTGCTGGTTTCCCTGGTAACAGAAGAGCCAACTTGACGTCAGTTCCCCCTATAACTTCGCCCCCTCCCCAGTAGCGAAGACGGCTGCCATGTCCTGCCTGCCATCTGTGGTGCGGTGTTGCTCCAGGACCTCGCCTCAGACACGTAAGCCCCCCTCCCCACCATCCGTTAAACCATAGATGGTTCTGTCGCTGACTCTAGGCTCTTCAGTCTTGAGGCTGGGCAAGTACAGGGCTTGCAGTGCTGTGGGGTGCAGCCCACAACACTTATCCTAGCGCCATTATAAACATCTAAGATGAGCCGCAACAATAAGAATATACCTGAGGATCCCCTGGGGAGTCTCTCCCTCTGTTCCACTTCACTGTTAATGAGCTAGGATAGTGACATGGAAAACACCAGGGCACTGACAATGGCTGTGGGGCGGAGGAAGGAAGGAGGGAGGAAAGACGGGATGGGAGGGAGGGAAGAAAAACAATCTTTAAAAACAAACAGGATCAAAGTTAAAGTGGATTGGAGGTTTTCCTGTCTAGAGCCAGGGAAAGTGAACTGTGATTTAACTGGACCTGTGTGTTGTCCTGTGAAAGAATGGTTCAGGAAGAAACAACAGCCAATGAGTAAGGGCTGTGAAATGAGTTTCTTTGAGAGGGAGCCTAATGAACCCTGGCAAAAGAAATGGACTGATGTGGGCAGATGTGGGCTGCCACAGCAGAGAGCTACTGCATAAAAAAATAAGCTGTGCTTTATTTCTGAGGAAGGAAAAAAAAGAAGAGTTCAGGATGTGAAAGGTGAAAAGGAAAAACAGTTCAGAAAACTTGAATGAAACCCAGCACCCAGCATCATCGGGAAGACTGGTAAAAGTATTATTATGAGTATTAGGTAGGTGTATGGACCCACTGAGCCAGTGAGTTACATGACTCCAAGCAGCACAGTTCTAATAGTGAGGCCAGATGGAACTGGACCTGGGAGGTGAGTGGCAGATTCAGCTTGCTCTTAATGAGAGAGACCAGCCTAGTCCTAGGATCAAAGTAAACTGGTTTAATAAGATTGATCAGGGAACTCCCTGGCAGTCCAGTGGTTAGGACACGGCACTCTCACTGCCGAGGGCCCGGGTTCAATCCCTGGTTGGGGAACTAAGATCCCACAAGCCGTGCAGTGTGGCCAGGAAAAAAAAAAAAAAAAAGGATTGATCAGAATTGCCAAGTGAAAAGGCTAGTGATGAACTGGGAGGTAGAAATGAGAAGTACATGGAAGAATCCATTAACTAGTGAAAACTTTGCCAACCTGATAACTGAATAGCAAGCACAAAAGTAAGAATTTGCCATTTCTTTCTCTGGTATATCAATATATCCTTCACTTTCCTTTTACTGTAGTAAATCCAAGGAGCACATGATTTGTATTAAAATGTGCTGCATTGCAGTGAGTAAAGAGAAAGAAAAGGTGAGACGAGTCTCCATGCTCCTGAGGAGTCCTTGGTCACATTCCGCTCAATTCTCCAACAAGCTTGACTCTCTACTGACAACAGGTCAGACATAACTGACATGACACACCAGAGAGAAATTGTTCCTAAGAGTTTTCTCTTTTAGGAGCTGTCTCTGAGAACTCATTTAAGAGAGAACAGATAAAATAATGTCCAGTCTAAGGCAGTAGGTAACAAAGAAGGAGGTACAAACCAGGATTGTAAGATGACATCATAAATTCAGAGAGGGAATATTGATACCTGTTTACAATGCTATTTGTCAAAGCTAGGCAACAAACAGACTCCTAAATATTTTTTCAAGACAGTGAAACTCTTTGAGTTCCTAAATAACATTGAGTCAATATTTAGGAAAATGTTGAAATTCAAAAAATATATACCAAATGTTGCAGTTATTATAGAAGTGAGTCTTGCTAAAGTTTAAAAATGGTTTTTTAAAGAATAGAGAAACATTTATATATTTTGTAAGATCTACAGTATTTCTAAATCTGATAAAGAATGCATATTTATCTGCTTTTGTACAAAGGAATATTTTTAGGTCTAGGAGGATTTGCTTCTCTTATTTAGCAAAGTTAAAGGAAAACTTTGACGCTTTCTATCTTGTGATTACAGGGAATGTAGAATACCAACTAGCTGTGATTTCACCTTTAAAACTACATGTAACCCTTGCTAACCAAATTCTCACTCATTGTTATCCAAAATTCAGAAACCAAAGGGATTTGGATAACAACACCTCTCATTTTACAAACCTGCTATCCTGGGTCTCTATGAACTAAACGGAACAGTTTTGGTGAAACAAAATCTCTCACTTATGAAATATATGTGGCTGCTAATAATGGAGACTGGAAATGATAGTGGCTTAAATAGGATGGAAGATGTTTTTCTTTTTTTCTTAATATTTAAATATTTATTTATTTTTTTGGTTGCACCGGATCTTAGTTGCGGCTCCAGGATTCCTTAGTTGCGGCTCACGGCCTCCTTAGTTGCAGCACATGGGCTCCTTAGTTGTGGCATGCGAACTCTTAGTTGTGACATGAATGTGGGATCCAGTTCCCTGACCAGGGATTGAACCCAGGCCACCTGCATTGGGAGCGCGGAATCTTATCCACTGCGCTACCACAGAAGTCCCAGAAGATGTTTTGCTTATATGTAAAGGAAGTCTGAAGGTAGGCATGCCAGGTCTGATATGAGAGAGAGATTCCCCTCTGTCTTTCTTTTCCACTCTCCAGATTTGTGGCTTTTCTCATCAAGGTTGCCTCAGGTCTAAGACAGCAGCTAAAACTTCAGCCCTCACATCCTCATTCTAGTAGGAAACAGGAGAAGTGGGAAATTAAAAAGGGTCCTCACCAGCTATTTAGCCTTTTTTTAAGGAGCCTTCAAGACTCACCCAACAGCTTTTCCATCTCATTGGCCAGCATTTAATCACAAGGTCACATCAAGCTGCAAGTGGGGTAGAATTGCAAACTTTTATCTGGGTACCTTGCCATACCAAATAAAATCTGAGCTTTCTTATTAAGAAAGAAGAATATTGTGTAGTACCCACCAGTCTCACCGAAAGCTATTAAAAATACATATGATTCAATATAATTATTCAATGACTTTTGAACATTCCCTTTCCTGGAATTCATTGTACTACTGTGCCCATCATTAACATATAAAGAGTAAGTTAACTCCTTTACTGGCACATCCCTAAATAAAAGTCACCACATGAATCTAGTCTACCCCTAAAAAGCAGAATAAGATACACTGAAGCTTTGTTAAGGAGCTTGTTAAGGAGCTGTACTTAGTAAAATGTTAATCCGTTTTGGATCCCAACAATGAAATTATGGTTTTCAGACACCTCCAAAGGGTAGTTTAGGATGAGCGTGAAGGGGCCTTAACCCTCCCATAATCTTGCTCAGCTGTAACTCCACCCCCCCCTCAATTATTTGATATGAATCGTTTTCTCAAGTTTATCTCACACACAGATGCACATACACAAGCACAAAACCCCCTGCTAGGTTAGCTCAGCTTCACAACCCCTTGCAATGCTTTCAAACTAGACTGCAGATTCCAGCCCTAAATTCCTCTAATATGGAAATGCTGAAGTTGCCTCTGTTGTGACTACAAAAATACTTAAAGGACATAGAAGGTTGTCCCCCATTTTGGACTTAGTATTAGAGAGGCTTTCTCATGCGTGCTCTTAAAATGTTAGGTGAGCTTTTAGTTGTGAATTAGAATCCCTAGAAAAGACAAAGAAACAGGGAAGGAAAGAGCAGTGTATTTTCAAAGTAGTTTGCAAATACCCCCATTAGCCATTTAAACCATCCTACTCACATGAAGACATTAGAGATAATGAGAATGAGGTTCAAGATCCTGTTGCCAAGGCACTTCTCCAAAGCAGGGTGAAAAAATCCCACTTTAAATAATGCATGAAAAAGCTGGTTGCCTTGTGCTTTCCTGCACTTTGATTCCAATATGCATCCTTGTCATTATAAACAGCTCTTTTGAACCAAAGCATTCACTGTTTCATTAGAAAGTACATATCACTTAAGATTACTTCAGCCCAGATTTCACTCAGGTAGAGTAACAAAGCGATATTATTTGCTGGAACTGATCTTTAACCCAAACTGCTCTGTTTCCTTGGTGATTCACTCAAACACACAGAGCCTCACTGAAATGGAAGAATCTTCTGTGGTATACTCTATTGTGTTAAAAGTTACAGCAATATTGCCAGGTGTTTATTACAGATTGTTGGGGGTTATAATTACATGCATATAAAAAGTTGCTTAATGCTTGATCCATTTTTTTTTTATGACCAAGAGTTATTTTTCTTATTTGATGCTTTATAACTCTAATGTAAATGAGACAAAGCAGTTAACAGTGATATTGTGGTTTTATGAACCTACATAAGAAACCAACATTGGATCATTGATTTTGATGTTTGGAAATTCAATCTAACTTTACTTGCTCTGTTTTTAATGACATTATTTTGAAACATACTGTATGTTTCATACTGTATGCTTCAAAAATACAGTATTGTGTTGAACTTAATTCCAACTAGCAGATATGAAGCCTAACATACACTGAGCACCTAATACATGTCAAAAGCTTTATAAAATCGTATCTCACTTGATGTCCATGACAATCATGAGACATCATATTGACATAAGAGAAAACTGAGACTTAGGTTAAAAATTTTTGTTCAGGGACATATAGCTTCTACACGGCTTTTTATCCTGTAACAGGGTTTGTTCTTTATGAAAGCCTAAAGCAAATAATGCAGCTCTTTAAAATAAATTATCTCACAAAGTAAAGAAGAAATGATTGCTTCCATCAAGTTTCTCATTCAGACACAAGGTGGATGAATGATTCTTTATGTTTTATGTGTATACCCATTATATACAAATGTGTACTACTTACATTAATGCTGTACACACTGTATTCTCTTCCATTGTATAAAAACTTTATGGAGGATGTGAGTTTTTATTTTTCATTATTTTTTAACATTTTTATTGGAGTATAATTGCTCCACAATGGTGTGTTAGTTTCTGCTTTATAACAAAGTGAATCAGCTATACATATACATATATCCCCATATCTCCTCCCTTTTGCCTCTCCCTCCCACCCTCCCTATCCCGTCCCTCTAGGTGGTCACAAAGCACCGAGCTGATCTCCCTGTGCTATGCGGCTGCTTCCCACTAGCTATCTATTTTACACTTGTCCATGCCACTCTCTCACTTCATCCTAGCTTACCCTTCCCCTTCCCCGTGTCCTCAAGTCCATTCTCTAGTAGGTCTGCGTCTTTATTCCTGTCCTGTCTCTAGATTCTTTAGAACCATATTTTTTTCTTTTTTTAGATTCCATATATATGTGTTAGCATGGGGTATTTGTTTTTCTCTTTCTGACTTACTTCACTCTGTATGACAGACTCTAGGTCCATCCACCTCATTACAAATAACTCAATTTCGTTTCTTTTTATGGCTGAGTAATATTCCACTATATATATGTGCCACATCTTCTTTACCCATTCATCTGTCGATGGACACTTAACGTTGCATCCATGTCCTGGCTATTGTAAATAGAGCTGCAATGAACATTGTGGTACATGACTCTTTTGGAATTATGGTTACCTCAGGGTATATGCCCAGTAGCAGGATTACTCATAGTTCTATTTTTAGCTTTTTAAGGAACCTCCTTACTGTTCTCCATAAAGGCTGTATCAATTTACATTCCCACTAACAGTGCAAGAGTGTTCCCTTTTCTCCACACGCTCTCCAGCATTTATTGTTTGTAGATTTTTTTGATGATGGCCATTCTACTGGTGTGAGGTGATACCTCACTGTAGTTTTGATTTGCATTTCTCTAATGATTAGTGATGTTGAGCATTCTTTCATGTGTTTGTTGGCAGTCTGTATATCTTCTTTGGAGAAATGTCTATTTAGGTGTTCTGCCATTTTTGGATTGGTTTTTTCTTTTTTGATATTGAGCTGCTTGAGCTACTTGTAAATTTTGGGGATTAATCCTTTGTCAGTTGCTTCATTTGCAAATATTTTCTCCCATTCTGAGGGTTGTCCTTTCATCTTGTTTATGTTTTCCTTTGCTATGCAAAAGCTTTTATGTTTCATTAGGTCTCATTTGCTTATTTTTGTTTTTATTTCCATTTCTCTAGGAGGTCGGTCAAAAATTAATCAGCCATAAAATGAAACGAAATTGAGCTATTTGTAATAAGGTAGATGGACCTAGAGTCTGTCATAGAGTGAAGTAAGTCAGAAAGAGAAAGACAAATACCGTATGCTAACACATATATATGGAATTTAAGAAAAAATAAATGTCATGCAGAACCTAGGGGTAAGACAGGAATAAAGACACAGACCTACTAGAGAATGGACTTGAGGATATGGGGAAGGGTAAGGGTAAGCTGTGACAAAGTGAGAGAGTGGCATGGACATATATACACTACCAAACGTAAAATAGATAGCTAGTGGGAAGCAGCCGCACAGTGCAGGGAGATCAGCTTCGTGCTTTGTGACCACCTAGAGGGGTGGGATAGGGAGGGTGGGAGGGAGGGAGACGCAAGAGGGAAAACATATGCGAACATATGTATATGTATAGCTGATTCACTTTGTTATAAAGCAGAAACTAGAACACCACTGTAAAGCAATTATACTCCAATAAAGATGTAAAAAAAAAAAAAAAAGGATCTTGCGGTGATTTATGTCATAGAGAGTTCTGCCTATGTTTTCCTCGAAGAGTTTGATACTGTCTGGCTTCACATTTAGGTCTTTAATCCATTTTAAGTTTATTTTTGTGTATGGTGTTAGGGAGTGTTCTAATTTCATTCTTTTACATGTAGCTGTCCAGTTTTCCCACCACCAATTATTGAAGAGGCTGTCTTTTCTCCATTGTATATTCTTGCCTCCTTTATCAAAAATGTGACCATATGAGAGTGGGTTTATCTCTGAGCTTTCTATCCTGTTCCATTGATCTATATTTCTGTTTTTGTGCCAGAACCATACTGTCCTGATTACTGTAGCTTTGTAGTATAGTCTGAACTCAGGGAGCCTGATTCCTCCAGCTCCGTTTTTCTTTCTCAAGATTGTTTTGGCTATTCGGGGTCTTTTGTGTTTCCATACAAATTGTGAAAGTTTTTGTTCTACTTCTGTGAAAAATGCCAGTGGTAGTTTGATAGGGATTGCATTGAATCTGTAGATTGCTTTGGGTAGTATAGTCATTTTCACAATGTTGAGTCTTCCAAACCAAGAACATGTTATATCTCTCCTTCTGTTTGTATCATCTTTAATTTCTTTCATTGGTGTCTTACAGTTTTCTGCATACTTTTGTTTTTTGTCTCCTTAGGTAGGTTTATTCCTAGATATTTTATTCTTTTTGTTGCAATGGTAAATGGGAGTGATTCCTTTCAGATTTTTCATCATTAGTGTATAGGAATGCAAGAGATTTCTGTGCATTAATTTTGTATCCTGCTACTTTACCAAATTCATTGATTAGCTCTAGTAGTATTCTGGTAGCATCCATAAGATTCTCTATGTATAGTATCATGTCATCTGCAAACAGTGACAACTTTAATTCTTCTTTTCTGATTTGGATTCCTTTTATTTCTTTTTCTTCTCTGATTGCTGTGGCTAAAACTTCCAAAACTATGTTGAATAAGAGTGGTGAGAGTGGGCAACCTTGTCTTGTTCCTGATCTCAGTGGAAATGCTTTCAGTTTTTCACCATTGAGAACGATGTTGGCTGTGGGTTTGTCATATATGGTCTTTATTATGTTGAGGTAAGTTTCCTCTTTGCCTACTTTCTGGAGGGTTTTTTTCATAAATCAGGGTTGAATTTTGTCGAAAGCCTTCTCTGCATCTACTGAGATGATCATATGGTTTTCTCTTTCAATTTGTTAACATGGTGTATCACATTGATTGATTTGCGTATATGGAATAATCCTTGCATTCCTGGGATAAACCCCTTTGATCATGGTGTATGATCCTTTTAATGTGCTGTTGGATTCTGTTTGCTAGTATTTTGTTGAGGACTTTTGCAGCTATGTTCATCAGTGATATTGACCTGTAGATTTCTTTCTTTGTGACATCCTTTTCTGGGTTTAGTATCAGGGCAATGGTAACCTCGTACAATGAATTTGGGAGTGTTCCTCCTTCTGCTATATTTTGGATGAGTTTGAGAAGGATAAGTGTTAGCTCTTCTCTAAATATTTGATAGAATTTGCCTGTGAAGCCGTCTGGTCCTAGGCTTTTGTTTGTTGGAAAATTTTTAATCACAGTTTCAATTTCAGTGCTTATGATTGGTCTATTTATATTTTCTATTTCTTCCTGGTTCAGTCTTGGAAGGTTGTGCTTTTCTAAGAATTTGTCCACTTCTTCCAGGTTGTCCATTTTATTGGCATATAGTTGCTTGTAGTAATCTCTCATGAGCCTTTGTATCTATGCAGTGTCAGTTGTTACTTCTCCTTTTTCATTTCTAATTCTATTGATTTGAGTCTTGTTCCTTTCTTTCCTGATGAGTATGGCTAATGGTTTATCAATTTTGTTTATCTTCTTAAATAACCATCTTTTAGTTTTATTGGTCTTTGCTACTGTTTCCTTTATCTCCTTTTCATTTATTTGTGATCTGATCTTTATGATTTCTTTCCTTCTGTTAACATTGGGTTATTTTTGTTCTTTGTTCTTTAATTGCCTTAGGTATAAGGTTAGGTTGTTTATTTGAGGTGTTTCTTCTTTCTTGAGGTAGGATTGTATTGCTATAAACTTCCCTTTTAGAACTGCTTTTGCTGCATCCCATAGGTTTTGGGTCACTGTGTTTTGTCATTTGTTTCTAGGTATTTTTTGATTTCCTCTTTGATTTCTGCAGTGATCCCTTTGTTATTAAGTAGTGTATTGTTTAGCCTCCATGTATTGTATTTCTTACAGATTTTTTCCTGTAATTGATATTTAGAACTATAGCGTTGTGGTCGGAAAAGATACTTGATATGATTTCAATTTTCTTAAATTTACCAAGGCTTGATTTGTGACCGAAGATATGATCTATCCTGGAGAAGGTTCCATGAGCACTTGAGAAGAAAGTGTATTCTGTTGTTTTTGGATGGAATGTCCTATAAATATCAATTAAGTCCATCTTGTTTAATGCTTCATTTAAAGCTTGTGTTTCCTTTTTTTATTTTCATTTTGGATGATCTGTCCATTGGTGAAAGTGGGGTGTTAAAGTCCCCACTATGATTGTGTTACTGTCGATTTCCCCTTTTATGGCTGTTAGTATTTGCCTTATGTATTGAGGTGCTCCTATGTTGGGTGCATAAATATTTACAATTGTTATATCTTCTTCTTGGATTGATCCCTTGATCATTATGCAGTGTCCTTCTTTGTCTCCTGTAATAGTCTTTATTTTAAAGTCTACCTTGTTTGATATGAGAATTGCTACTCCAGCTTTCTTTTGATTTCCATTTGCATACAATTTCTTTTTCCATCCCCTCGCTTTCAGTCTATATGTGTCCCTAGGTCTGAAGTGGGTCTCTTGTAGACAGCATATATACAGGTCTTGCTTTTGTATCCATTCAGCCAGTCTATGCCTTTTGGTTGGAGCATTTAATCCATTTACATTTAAGGTAATTATCGATATGTATGTTCCTAATACTATTTTCTTAATTGTTTGGGGTTTGTTATTGTAGGTCTTTTCTTTCTCTTGTGTTTTCTCCCTAGAGAAGTTCCTTTAGGATTTGTTGTATAGCTGGTTTGGTGGTGCTGAATTCTCTTAGCTCTTGCTTGTCTGCAAAAGTTTTAATTTCTCTGTTGAATCTGAATGAGATCCTTGCTGGGTAGAGTAATCTTGGTTGTAGGTTTTTCCCTTTCATCACTTTAAATATGTCCTACCACTCCCTTCTGGCTTGCAGAGTTTCTGCTGAAAGATCAGCTGTTAACCTTATGGGGATTCTCTTATGTGTTATTTGTTGTCTTTCCTTTGCTGTTTTTAATATTTCTTCTTCGTATTTAATTTTTGATAGTTTGATTAATATGTGTCTTGGTGTGTTTCTCCTTTGATTTATCCTGTGTGGGACTCTCTGCGCTTCCTAGACTTGTTAACTATTTCCTTTCCCATATTAGGGAAGTTTTCAACTATAATCTCTTCAAATATTTTCTCAGTCCCTTTCTTTTTCTGCTTTTTCTGGGACCCTTATAATTCGAATGTTGGTGCATTTAATGTTGTCCCAGAGGTCTCTGAGACTGTCCTCAATTCTTTTCATTCTTTTTTCTTTATTCTGCTCTGCGGTAGTTATTTCCACTATTTTATCTTCCAGGTCACTTATCTATTCTTCTGCCTCAGTTATTCTGCTATTGATTACTTCTACAGAATTTTTAATTTCATTTATTGTGTTGTTCATCATTGTTTGTTTGTTCTTTAGTTTTTCTAGGTCCTTGTTAAACGTTTTTTGTATTTTCTCCATTCTATTATCAAGATTTTGGATCATCTTTACTATCATTACTCTGAATTCTTTTTCAGGTAGACTGCCTATTTCCTCTTCACTTGTTTGGCCTGGTGGGTTTTTACCTTGCTCCTTCATCTGCTGTGTGTTTCTCTATCTTCTCATTTTGCTTAACTTACTGTGTTTGGGGCCTCCTTTACGCAGACTGCAGGTTCATAGTTCCTATTGTTTTTGGTGTCTGCCCCCAGTGGCTAAGGTCGGTTCAGTGGGTTGTGTAGGCTTCCTGGTGGAGGGAACTGGTGCCTGTGTTCTGGTGGATGAGGCTGGATCTTGTCTTTCTGGTGGGCAGGACCATGTCTGGTTGTGTGTTTTGGGGTTTCTGTGACCTTATTATGGTTTTAGGCAGGCTCTCAGCTAATGGATGGGACTGTGTTCCTGTCTTGCTTGTTGTTTGGCATAGGGTGTCCAGCACTGTATCTTGCTGCTCGTTGAGTGGAGCTGGGTCTTAGCGTTGAGATCAAGACCTCTGGGAGAGCTTTTGCCATTTGATATTACGTGGAGCCAGGAGGTCTCTAGTGGACCAATGTGCTGAACTTGGCTCTCCCACCTCAGAGGCACAGGCCTGATATCCGGCCGGAACACCAAGACCCTGTCAGCCACATGGCTCAGAAGAAGAGGGAGAAAATCAGAAAGAAAGTAAATAAATAAACAAAATAAAGTTATTAAAATAACAAATAATTATTAAAAATTTAAAAAAATAAATATTAATAAATAAAGAAAGAAGAGAAAAACCAAACCAAAAACTAAGTCCATCAATGATAACAAGTGCTAAAAAGTATACTAAAAAAAAAAAAAAACAAAAAAAAAACAACGGACAGACAGAACCCTAGGACAAATGGTAAAGCAAAGCTATACAGACAAAATCACACAAAGAAGCATACACATTCACACTCACAAAAAGAGCAAAAGGAAAAAAATATATGTATCGTTGTTCCCAAAGTCCCCCACCTCAATTTTGGGATAATTTGTTGTCTATTCACGTATTCCACAGATACAGGATACATTAAATTGATTGTGAAGATTTAATCCGCTGCTTCTGAGGCTGCTGGGAGAAATTTCCCTTTCTCTTCTTTGTTCACACAGCTTCTGGGTTCAGCTTTGGATTTGGCCCTGCCTCTGTGTGTAGGTCACCTGAGGGCATCCTTTCCGGCCCAGACAGGATGGGGTTAAAGGAGCAGCTGATTCGGGGGCTCTGGCTCGCTCAGGCCGGGGGTGAGGGAGGGGTACGGAGGCGGGGCGAGCCTGCGGCGGCACAGGCCGCCGTGACGTTGCACCAGCCTGAGGCGCGCTGTGCGTTCTCCCGGGGAAGTTGGCCCTGGATCACAGGACCCTGGCAATGGCCGGCTGCACAGGTTCCCGGGAAGGGAGGTGTGGCTCGTGACCTGTGCTTGCTCACAGGCTTCTTGGCGTCAGCAGCAGCCTTAGCGTCTCAAGCCTGTCTCTGGGGTCCGTGCTGATAGCCGTGGCTCGCGCCCGTCTCTGGAGCTCGTTTAGGCGGTGCTCTGAATCCCCTGTCCTCGTGCACCCCGAAACAATGGTCTCTTGCCTCTTAGGCAGGTCCAGACTTTTTCCCAGACTCCCTCCTGGCTAGCTGTGGCGCACTAGCCCCCTTCAGGCTGTGTTCCTGCCGCCAACCCCAGTCCTCTCCCTGGGATCTGACCTCTGAAGCCCGAGCCTCAGCTCCCAGCCCCCGCCCACTCCGGCGGGTGAGCAGACAAGCTTCTCGGAATGGGGAGTGCTGGTCGGCAGTGATTCTCTGTGCAGGAATCTCTGCTTTGCCCTTGCACCCCTGTTGCTGCACTCTCTTCCATGGCTCTAAAGCTTCTCCCCCACCACCCCCCGTCTCCATCAGTGAAGGGGCTTCCTAGTGTGTGAAAACTTTTCCTCCTTCACAGCTCCCTCCCACTGGTGCAGGTCCCATCCCTATTCTTTTGTCTCTGTTTTTTCTTTTTTCTTTTGCACTACCCGGGTACATGGGGAGTTTCTTACCTTTTGGGAAGTCTGAGGTCTTCTACCAGCGTTCAGTAGGTGTTTTGTAGGAGTTGTTCCACAGGTAGATGTATTTCTGATGTATCTGTGGAGAGGAAGGTGATATCCACGTCTCACTCCTCCGCCATCTTGAAGCTGCCTTGGTTGTGAGTTTTTCAATGTCATTACTTGACAATTGACCAGACAGATCTAGGTCAGAAGTACTAAACTACAAGTTGACAGTTCAGATATGACCTGCAGTCATGGCTTTTTTTTTTCTTTTCTTTTCTCACTCATTGGGATTTTAAAAAATTTAAACAGAGATTTTACATAAAATCCCAATTTCTGAGTTTATTTGAAAATCAGAAGATTGGCTGCCCAGGCCCAGACTCCCATGGAGTTGGAGTTGAGTAGCAGCAGCTCCCTTTAGATTGAGCCTGTGGCCCATCCGGGTACTGCAGCCTCCATCTGTCACCTTTATTCATTTATGTTATTTAACTGCCCTTGGGATGCATTTGATTTGTGACTTCTGAGGTTCTAAGCACCAGCTCCACCAAATTGTGAAACGTATAAATTCTAAGACTATTTTTCAGATCCAAGATCCATCTCCCCTCCTACAGTAATTGCCTTTCATTCATGGAGCAGTGTGCACTGGGTAAACCAGCCAACTTGGCCAAAGATGATTTGATACCTGAGCCAAGCAGGGTCAATCATATGCTTTCCTAGGAATTTGGAACTTAGAAACAACTATTCAGTCTCTGCATATGGCTAGAACTGTGGCTGTCAATTGGGAAGGTAAGGTGGCCATGTTCTGTCATTTTGAGTGCACAAGCAGAGAGATCCTGTTAGGAGAGAGAGAGAAAAAGAGAGAAGCAGAAATGAAGTCAGGCTCTTGGGATACATGAGATTCTCCTGTTATTTGCATACATTGGCTTAAAATGGTTTCCGTCTCTTGTAAACACCTGCCCTAGCCTTAAAAGCTGCTGACTTCCTCTCTCTATCCCTCAGATTTTCAAATCTCTGAAAGTTAAAAAAATAAAACCTGATAATACATCATTCAGCCTGTCAGATGGGATTATATTGGTGCTCAAATAAGTCTACCTGTGTTCTTTCAAAATTTTAAACTGTTATACAAATCAAAGGTACTATTATTATGACAGTTCTGACAAATGTTTAACATCTGGAGACATAATAGATGAGGAAAAGTGGGAAAATATTCATGCTTAGAGCAGAGGATTCATACATATAAATTATAGGAATAAGAATACATAATTTGATAGGGCCGACAATAAGGTGCCACTGTTTTACATCAGTTTTTAAAGAAAGAGGTAGGGTGAAGGGAGGCAATTTTTATAACTGTCTGAGTAGTCACTGCTAAAAACATAAAAATAGTTACCATAAAAATAAAGGTTTTTTAAAGAAAAATCTTACAATGCAGATTTTTCAAAAGAAATTTGGTTGAATTGCATAAACTAATTGGAACTGTTTCCAAACAGTTGTTTTACTGAGTGGATATACAATCATTTAAATTACCAAAGAATCATACAGTTTGATAACTTAAAAAAGCATTCTTGGAAAACTGTTCAGCATCCTTATTTTGCAGTTCCACTGAGGATAAGCGACTTATCAACATTCATTTCCACATGTAAAATAAAAGTCATCAAGATGTTTTAAATTCCACAAATGTTTACAGAGCACTGTGATCATGATTATATCCCCAATTTGAGAAACAGTGTATTGAATGGAAGAACAAATGAATAAATAAGTAATAAATACATGTGAGATGCAAAAAGGAGCAAGATAAAGTCCTTGATATCAAGGATTACACAGTCTAATAGGAAGACTGCAGTAAGTTCAAGTACATCTATGACTGCAGAAAAGAGTAAGAGAGGTGCTAGAACAGACACACAAAATGCTAAAGGCATTTAAAGAAACAAGACTTCTTACATATTTGACACTGAAAAAAGGTTTCATGGAAGTTGATATGGCTCCAAAGGATGGGTTAACTATTAAAAGGCAGAGACAGCAGAAAAGTGCTGGGTGTATAGTTAGGGAGTAAGGAGTTGTCTTCCAGATCAGTAAAACAGCATAAGACAGTGCAGTGTAGTTTGACTGGGGCATAGGGCACAGTTAGGAAAGACATGGCAGAGGGCCTTGGGTGCCAGGCTGACGAGCTTGGACCATATTCTGTAGGTAGGGGGAGGCATTGAGAGTCAGCATGTGGGGGATTGACCAGTCAAAGAGCATTTCAGGAAATGAACTTGACAGCTGAGCATGGATTTGTTCATATGGGGTCAATATAGAAAATAATATAAGGTAAGGTAAGAAGAGTAGAGCAACAAGACACAAAAAAGGGAACCCGAAGATGTTTTGCTTCTGAAAGTAAAATGGTTGAATCTATAAGATTTGGAAAATAATCAGATGTGAGGATTTGAAAGAGGTATAAGTGAGGGACTGGGTAAATGGGATATTTTATTCTTTTTTAACATTAATTGCCTATTCTGTCTTCTTTTTCTTTTTTTTAAACATTAATTGCCTACTTCATTGAACTTTGCTAGGTAATTGACAAGAGTGGTTCACTGAATATAGATTGGATATGGAAGAGTTCAGCCTCAAAGTTCCAAATTTGAGCAATTTAATTACGATCTATGTTAATTTTGTATCTGATACATGCGATGTGGTTAATATAAGCAAGGCCTCCCAGGTCTGGAGTCAGCTGTGTAGCAGGTTAGAAGGACCTGTTTTTAAGTGATGATATCACATTGAGAAACACTGAAGTCTAGAGTAGGTCTAGTTGGATGAAGATATAATGAATTCATTTTTCACGTATGTCGACGAATGAGGTAAAGAAGACAGAGAAGGAGTTAAAGGGTATTAGTCAGGGTTCTCCAGAGAAACAGAATCAACGGGATGTGTGTATATTCAGAAAGAGAGACTTATTTTAAGCAAATGGCTTAGGCAACTGTGGAGACTTGACGAGTCCAAAATCTGATGGGGTAATCCCGCAGACTGGAGACTCAGGGAAGAGTTTCAATTCAATTCAAAAGGCAGTCTTCTGGCAGAATTTGTTCTTGCTCTAGAGAGTTCAGTCTTTGTTCTAGTAAGGTCTTCAACTAATTAGAAGAGGCCCATCCACATTGTGGAGGACAATCAGCTTTACTCAAAGTCTACCATCTTAAACTTTAATCTCATCCCCAAAACACCCTCACAGTAACATCCAGAGTAATGTACAACAATAATACTCTGGACACTGTGAGCCAAGTTAAGAGGGGGATCAGTTTAGTGCAGTGTCAAAGAAGAGAAAAAGGAGTATGTCAAGAAGAAGCAACGATCAAGAGTATCAAAAGCCTCAAACATCTGTAGCAGGTTGATGGTTGAATGGTGACACTCCAGAAGATATGTCCACATCCTAATTTTGGAACCTGTGAATGTTACTTTATTTGGAAAAAGGTTCTTTGCAGATGCAATTAAGTTAAGGATATTGAAATGAAGAGATCATCCTGGATTATCTGATTGGGTCTTAAATCCAATGACAAGCATCCTTATGAAAGTAAGGCAGGGGAAGATTTGAGACCCCCAGACGAGGAAGAAGCAATGTGACCGTAGAGGCAGAGATTGGAGTGGTGTGGCCACAAATCAAGAAATGCCAACAGCCACTAGAAGCTGGAAGAAGTAAGGAAAGATTCTCCCTTAGAGCCTTCAGAGGGATGGCAGCTATGATTTTGGACTTCTGGCCTTTAGAACTGTGAGAGAATAAATTTCTGTTGTTTTAGGCCACCCACTTTGTGCTAATTTGTTAATTAGCAGCTACAGGAAACTAATAAAAACATCTGAGAATAACAGAATCGATTTTGCTATCAAGAAGGAAGACATTGGTCATATTCAAGAAAATGCTTTCAACAGAGCGGTATGGAGAAAGCCATATACAAAGGTTCTAAGACAGAGGTTCACAAACTTTCTCAGTTCATGGAGTCTTTCATAACTCAGTGATTTTTTCATAGTATTCCTAAGTCAAAAGAAACACTTAATAGTTCAGTTTATTAAGTAGTCAGTTCCAAGCAACTTAATCAGTATTTATGTACTAGCAACTTAGATACTGTTTGAAAAGTAATACATAAAAATTGAAAGAAAAATATTTGATTTTATTTTTAAATAATCAGTTACTTACTAACGGGATGCATGCACCTGTTACACACCACAGAACTTCCTAAATTATGGAATTAGATAAGATGCTAGCCACTGTCATTTCCTGTTCAACACTGATTTTTGCCCTGTAATTGCTTTTATCACAGCAACCACTGAATATCCAGCTTTTCAAAGATATGACATTATGAAAAGCAACGTAGAGCGATCTAATGTTGAAACTATAAACTATCCCGAGCTAATATTTTGTGTGGTATCAGAAAGACATCAAGTACTACTGTGTTTCCCTCAGAATTGTGTAATATACCCCAGGCGCTCCTATGAGTCCACTGTGCCTGGGGCATCTCTGCACACAGTTTGGAAACCATGGATTGAAGGAGTAAGAGGTGAGAAACTGTAGATGATATTTATAAGACATTTAGCAGAAACTTAGGGAAGGAAAGCTAGAAGATATTCAAAAGATTAGGAAAGATATTCTAAAGTTAAGGGGAGAAACAACAAAAATAAAATATATTGGACAAAATCAAAATTAAATATTTCTGTGCATCAAAAGACACAACAGAATGAAAGGGAAAACTACAAAATGGGAGAAAATACTTGCAAATCATATATCTGGTCAATATCCAGAATATATAAAGTACTCCTACAACTTAACGTCAAAACAAACAAACAACCCAATTTAAAAATGACTTGAATAGACATTTCTCCAAAGAAGATATACAAAAGGCCAACAAATATATAAAAAGATGGTCAACATCACTTATCATTAGGGAAATGTAAATAAAACCCACAATGAGATACCACCTCACGTCCATTAGGATGACCACTATAAAAACAAATCAAAAAGAAAATAACAAGTGTTGGCAAGGATGTGGAGAAACTAGAACCTTGTGCACTGTTGGTGGGATTGTAAAATGGTGAAGCTACTATGGAAAACAGTATGGAGTTTCCTCAAAAACATTAAAACAGAATTACCATACGATCTAGCAATTCCACTTCCAGGCATATGCCCAAAAGAATTGAAAGCAGTGACTCAGTTAATTGTACACCCATGTTCATAGCAGTATTATTCAGAATACTGAGGTTGGAAGCAACCTGAGTGCCCATGATGGATGAATGGATAAATAAAATGTGGTATATACATACACTGGAATATTATCTAGCCTTTAAAAGGAAGGAAATTCTACATGCTACAGATGGATGAAACTTGAGGACATTATGCCAAGTGAAATGAGCCAGTCAGAAAAAGACAAATACTGTATGATTCCACTTACGTGAGGTACTAAGAGTAGTCAAATTCATAGAAACAGATATAGAATGTTGTTTGCCAGGACCTGGAGGTTGGGTTGGAATGGAAAGTTATTTAATGTTAATATAAAGTTTTAATTTTGCAAGAGGCAAAGAGTCTTGGAGAGTGGTTGCATGTATTTAACACTACTGAATTGAACACTTAAAAATGGTTGAGATGGTAAATTTTTTGTTATGTGTATTTTAACACAATATTTTAAAAAGATAAGGTGAGCAGTCATATGATTGGGATCAAATTAAAGATGTAAGTGCAAGAGATTAACCAAATAAACAGGATTTCTATCATAATCTGTTCTCTTAAATAGGTAAAATATATGCACCACTAGCACTATTTATACTCAATAAACCATTTCTCTAAAGTTAGTACAATGATCTAATCTGAAATGAACATCAGGCATAATAAATTAGTGAGATTTAAGTGTATGGTCAATATCAACCAGAAACATTTGCATAAAACAATATCCTATGAAAGCATCAAGAACCCATTTGTTGCACATACGAAAATACAGTAAAATAGAGGAAATTATTTAACTATATGTAGAAATGTTGATGGACAGTAAAAAAGATCATTTTGGCCATGCTGTTCACATCTTAGCAAACATTTTCCCTTCTCAGATTTCCTGTTTTGCTAGAGGAAGTTTGCTGTTTCATAAACAATGCACCCAAGCCCCTTGCAGTTTTAAGTCAAACTACTGTACTGGCAGAAAATAAGCATTTTCTGGTGGATGCCGTGGTGGTCTTATCCAACCTACCTGGACTTTCCTCCTCTCCAGGGCTGAACATACCGGGGTCTTTTCTAAGCATGAATATGGGAGAATTATTTTTTTCTCATCAGTACTTTTGAGTAGTGCCAACCTCCTTAAGCAATTTTCCCTAGTCACAATAACATCAATCAGTCAAAAAATTGCAGATGAACTCTCTGTGCTCAACAATGCTATCAAAACCGGTAAATTAGGGTGAACTGTTGTGTCAGGAAAAATTTGGTTAGCATGAAACACCTCCCTACATTTCTTAAATCCAAACAAGTTATAAAACTCAGATTACATTTTGCTTATTCCAGAATATGAGGAAGTGTTTGAGAAATAAGGCTGAAGTAACAAGAAACAGGGCATAGCAACGTTGTTTGCTGTGACCCTCGTAAAGAAATCAATTACCCAGCGGCTAGTTAACTAATTAAAAATACATTGCATTTGAAGAGTGATTTTGTTAACTTGCATTTATATTATTGGCCTGTTCAGAGTATTTGTTGATAATCAGATTGTACTTTTGTATACTTGTCAGTTCAAGGCCCTAAAAACAAAAGACCCAGCTTTCCACCTAGGAAACTATAATCTAAGAGTCCTAGAAAAGTAGTACAAAAATAACTACTAAAATTATCCTTAGAAAGGGAAATACATGCTCATAAAAGCAGAAAATGAAAAATAATTTTTAATAATATCTGCTGTTACCTTACAAATTCATCCTTACGAATGAATCTTGAGTAATTACCTGATTAAAGAATAAACCGCCAACCTGAAGCAGAGCAGTATTATAGTTTGCAATGATAGAACTGACCACAGAGGAGTACTCAAGTCAGTTAATCTCACTCTCAGTGGCTGTCTCTTTCTGGAATGAAGAGAAAGGAAAACCTGGTGTCTAAATGTGCCCAACTAAAGAAAGGATAGTTAACAGTCTGAGATAAACTTAATTTAAAAGCGTGGGGGATTTTCATGGGAGACTGCCTATCTATTAATTCTTTTTATAAAAAAGGGGCGGGGAGTGACCGTTTACATTAAATTGTATAGACTGCAGGAAGAGTAAACCAAAAAGGATATCATGCACATCTTTTTAAAGCTGAAAACGTGTGTTCAGTAAAACGTTCATTTCTGTTTTTGAGCAACGTTTTTGCTGAACCAGTGAAAGGCGGTGTCGGCAGGGTCACTGGAGGGCAGACCCCAGAGGGCAAAGCCATCCTGCCGGGCAGCAGTGTTTCACCGTGGTGGAGGGGGAGAAACGGCGGCAAAAAACGTGAACTGTGACCCCCGGCAGAGAGCTGAAGCTGCGGGCCGGGGGTCTGGACCTGCAGTCCGGCTGCGCCAAGACTGCACGGGTGTCAGGAGGCAGGCAGCGAGAGCTACGGGGCCGCGCGAGGACGCCGCTGGCCTCGCGGGGCGGGGGCGGGGCGGGGCGGGTCGCAGGCTGATGACGCGACGGGGCTGGTGGAGTAGCCGCCACTTCCTGGAGCCGCCGGCCGGGGCCGCTCGCAGCACTCAGCGCCGGAGCCGGGAGCCCGCGGCCGCCGCCATGTCCCATCAGACCGGCATCCAAGGTAACGGCGCCGGCGCTGCCTGCGGGGAAGGGACTCTTGGGAGGCCCCCGGCGAGCCGGGCGGGCGGCGGGATGGGCAGGGCCGGAGTCGGTCCCGGAGCACAGGGAGTCGGTCTCGGGGACGAGCCGGGCCTCTGCGCCTCTCCGCGCTCTCGTGTCCCGGGCGCTCCCGGCCTGCCACCCTCCCAGCCCGGGCCGGCCGCCGCCACGTTGCCGATGGACCCGAAATTCGCCGGAGCGAAGGAAATGGCTTTCCGCGGCGGCCGGGGTGAAGGGGGCGTGCCTGCCGCCGCCGCCGCCGCCGCCGTTAGCCCAACTTTCCCCTTTTTTATCGGACTGGGAAGACCTGGAACCGTGGAGGCGACTGGGGCTCTTTTTGCTGTCGAGAGACGGGCGAATTTTCTTTTTCACGGTCCAACTTTAGAGTTGTTACAAGATTTGGATTATGAAAAGAAAGATGCGGGAATCTTTTTCATTTCCAGTAAGGGTGCTTCCCAAACTCTTCCGCATTTTCTTCCAAAATTGGAACATCAACACCGTTGTCTGTATCTTGAGTATGAGGCGTCTTGGTTGTTCTTAGATACTACCCAGGGAACTGAAAAGTTTGATCTCTATGGTTGCGTTTAATCGTCCCGGGCAGGCAGTTGAATGTGCAATTATAATTCACCTGTATTATTTCCTGGTTTGAAAATGGGCGGTCTGAAAGCGCTCACCTCATCAGAATCGAATATGTCCCGGGTTACTCGCGTTCACTTAACGAGTTGTAATGTAAACACAAGCTCCTCCTGTTAATGGACAAAGAATCTTTTCCCCAGATAAACGTCTAATTGTGTTTTGTTCTTAAGGGCCTTTGACACCACCCCACACCTCCTCCTGCACGCACAAACACAAGCAAAACAGTCGCAAATCTAAAAGCATTGTTTTGTCTGCGTTAGTTTTGATATATATAATTATTGACTTTCATGCTTGAGCGTTATAGCAAGCACTACTAAACAGTGGTTCTTGTTCTCAATATACAACTCAAGAATAAAATTAGAACGAAATTGAAGCTTTAATAGCACAAGGGATAGGTTATTAAATATATATTTGCTCAGTGAGATTACTCCAGGTTTTTAAGAAATATGAATTAGAGAAGTATGACCAGAAGTACGAGCTTGAATGAATTGTTGTCTTTTTCTTTAATCAGGATAGGGTGTTTGACACTAATTGTTGTTTTTAAAGGTGAAAATGTAAAAATGAATTGATGAAGGAGGTGTGTTTGTTTATTATAAGCTTGAAATTGGACCAGAAGAGAGTGAAAGCAGGTTTTCAGCATTTTTCAAACAAGCAATAAAGGTGTTTTTCAAAATTGTGATTTGTGATTATTGGGTTTGAGAAACTTTAATATATTCATTCCCAGTGTAAATTTCTGCTATGGAATTATCTAGGTAAAACAGGTTAGAATTAATATACTTTTAAAATATGTTTATGTTTCTTAGCTGTATACAATGTCTACTGTTACACCTTTTAATTTTTGTAATTTAAATTACTGATAAGAGAATACTGCATCTTCAAGATGTTTTCTTTGTATTACATTTCATTTTTTCCCTATTCAAGTAGCATCAGAAAGTATTAATACGTAAGTATTAAAAATAGGTTTACTTTTCTGTATCTTTTTCCACAGCAAGTGAGGATGTTAAAGATATTTTTGCCAGAGCAAGAAATGGAAAATACAGACTTCTGAAGATATCGATTGAAAATGGTTAGTTAAGCATTTTTAAATGTTGTTTGTCCTTGGATTATTGGCTGTTGTATTTTTAAACTTCTAAATCATTGTCAGTGATTTGGACTATTAATAAATGTGAAGCAGGTTCAGAGCTCGCCTTTAGTTAACTTGGCTCCTCTACATTTTGGACATGTCCTACGGGCCCCTGCTTACTTTACCTTCTGCATTCTGTAGTTGACTCTCACGGAAACAAAAAGATGTTGTTTTTGGTGTGACATCTTCCTCTTACACTTTTTGTGTCTCAGTTTCTGTACCACAGTTTGTATCTAATATCAGTGCTTGCATCTCTGGAATGAAAATCAGTAACAGGTGATTATCCCACACAAAAGAAAAGTTACTTGTGAATTGTTATTCAGTAAAGTTAGTTTTGAGGTAGAAAGGAAGGATTTTAAACTCTCCCGTTTTCTCAACCTGATTGCAGTGTATGCTGCAGAAATGATTCCCCTTTCTTGTTATGGGAAAAAGTTCTGAGTGTAACAGACTATAAATCGATACCTTCAAAATAAAGCTGTACGTAGGGAAATTCACTGGGTGGGAGAGTCTTTTAATTCAGCTGGTTTGAGTGTGAATAATTAATATTATAACTAATTAATCTCAAATGAATATATTAAAATATTCCATTGACCTAATTTCTTAAATACCTTAAATATTTTGCTTTGGAAAAATACCTTGTTCTTTCATAAACTGGAAGTAAATCTAATTTGCATTCCATTTTCTCTTATATATTAAAAATACCAAAATAGTTTGAAAAATAGGCAGTTGTTCTACATACGTTAACACACTCAACAAGAATAAACATATACTGGAAAGCAGCATATTTTAGAATATCACTATTTTCTGGTTTTATTTTTGTTTTGAGAAAATTTTTTAAATAAGGAAATTATGAATAAATAACAATACCTCCATCTCTTCTTAAATTATTAACTGCTAACATTTTTATCATATTTGCTTCAAGCCTTTTGTAATTTAATGTTGTTGTAATATAATATAAGAACATTAGCTTTAAACAGTTTTACTTCCTGACCTTCTCCTGAGACAACTATGTTAGGAACCTTATTTTTGTTCAATCTGTTTTTTATATGTATCCCTAAATAACATATAGTGCTGTTTAGAGTTTTTAAGTTCACATAAACTGACATCTTTTTCTGCATCATTCCTTTTCCTGTAAACATTGCTTTTATAATTAGTTTTGATAGAGGCTCACTAATTCTTTTTAAATATGAATAGAATTGTATAATATGATTATGCCACATATTATATGTCCATTCTCTTATTGATGAATATTTAGGCTATTTTCAGTTTCCACTGTTATTTTATAGTGCTGCAGTGAACACCTTGGTATATATGTGCAAGAGATTCTCTATGCAGACAGAGTACATTAGCAGTTTCACTTGATTCGCCCAATAATGCCTCAAAGTGGCTGTACCAATTTGTTTCTGGACAAATATTAAAATTTGTAGCATTATGGCCAAATAGGAGCTAAACCTGTTTTTATTTAGTATTTCTTAACTGTACAATTCAGTGTTTAATTTCAGAAATTATACCTTTGAGCGGTAGGACACTTAGTTAAATATATTTTGTTGATAATTTATAGCATAAATATTTGGACAATAGAATATAATCACCCTCTCTTCAGCCATCCAACTCAACTATTTATATCATTTTTGTACGTTCCTTTCTTGTGTTTATAACATTATTTTAACTATGCTAGTTATAATTTTTATATCTGTTTTTAATATTGCTTTATATTATATTTATTTTCTGTGTTACAACCTTTGCCCTTTCTATATTTTGATGTGAATAATAGCAATTAAGAACTAACTATTAATTTGTTCTTCTATTCTTCATTATTCTACCATTTGGCATTTTAAACCATTTATATATCTTTTAAAAATTGTTCTTCATAGAGAAACTTGTGGTTGGAGCGTGTAGGCAGCCTTTAGATTCCTGGGATAAGGATTATGATTCCTTTGTTTTACCCCTGTTGGAGGACAAACAACCGTGCTACGTATTATTCAGGTTAGATTCTCAGAATGCCCAGGGATATGAATGGATATTCATTGCGTGGTCTCCAGACCATTCTCATGTAAGTAATTTTTTGGTTACTTATTTAACATTAAAAGCTAGAAAATTTTTTTCTGAAATATTCCTAGGCCAAGAGAAAGTTAAGAAGCAACAGTCATATCTCATAGATGGGAATGATCATGGAAAAAATCCTTGTGATTGGTAATGTAGAATCAGGGGTAATGTACTTAGATTCAGAAATCTTGACCTTGATTGAAATCAGTAGAATTATTATTGATTTTAAATTGAAAACTTTGTGGCAATTATAAATGACTCTGTGGACCTCTGAAGAATGAAGGTTACTATTTTGAGAGTAATAATTGAAATAATTCTTATAGAACTAACTGAACATTTTATTAAATATTCTCAATAGCTACCATTCAAGTGATGGGCATGCACACAAACAAGTATTTCTCTTAGGAGAGTTAGTAGACTGATTAATAGAATAAAATAAAAAGCTAGTATATGGATACTGCTCAATATTTTAAAAATTAATTCTCTTGTTTATTGTAGAAAAATAATTTTAAAAGTTATGTAGATATCATTCTCAAAAGTCATCACTTCCTATTTAATTCTGTATATGCTGTCTGAAAGAAATACTGGATTTGCCAGTACAAAATTATGAAATGATTTCTATTGGTTGGCAGTTATCTTTAGTAGTTTTCCATAGATGCTATCATACTCTTTAATAATAGTATATACTGTAGTTCTTTTCTACTTTGTCCCTCATAGAATGGTTTATGCCATAGTTATGCCACGAATATTTGATTCTTAAACAACTAAATAAGTAGCGTCTGACCTAGACTTGTTTTGAGTAAAATGTCATTATCAAGTTTACTTCATTTCAGTGATTTTAAAATAGTGTTTTAAGTAGTTTTTTTAATTCCTGAATTCATTTTATACTTTGACAAAAATGAATGATTTTCTAAAATTTAGTTTTTTTCTACTTTTCAAAAAATGTGACTTATAAATTGAAGTCTTCCTTAGTAGCTGTTGATATTTTAGATGCTGATGTTATGATGGTTATTTGTATATACATATTTTAACATGTTATAGTCAACGGACTTCAGCTTTGTCACAGTTTAATTTCTTTTTAATGTGCTTGAAGATTTTCATACATTTATAAAGTGCTTTCTTTTGTAATGATAGTTTTCATCTATAAACTTATAAGTAAACTTTCACAATTACTAGGTTCGTCAAAAAATGTTGTATGCAGCAACAAGAGCAACTCTGAAAAAGGAGTTTGGAGGTGGCCACATTAAAGATGAAGTGTTTGGAACAGTAAAGGTACAAAACTTATACTTTTATGTAGATTCTGCATGTTGCACCGAGGTAATGGGATAGTTAATGTGAATTATGACTGGTGAATCGGTAAACATAAAGAATAAGAGAAAATATTACGTTTCATATGATATGCAAGTTAACTGAAACATCATACTTACACTTTTAAAATATGTTGGAATCTCCTCTGTTAGTCTTCAAACACTAGAATATCCCTTGGAGATCATTTAGTTCAATCTCTCATTTAGTTCAACCTTTTCATTTTAACGATGTGGAGATAGGCTCAGAAAAATGAGAGACTACTTAAAAGAGATAGTAGGTTTTAGATATTTTGGATGTTTACACTTATGCTGTGGAAGCAATAGCTGTGTTAATTGAACTAGAACATTGAGGCAGGTAAATTGATTGATAATTAATTGGGGTAATTGTTGATTAATAAATTTAGTTAAGTTATGATTAAGAATTTACTCCATTATAAAATTTGTATGGTAAATACATGTATATAGATATACCCCCAAATTAAGAAAATTACAGTGTATTTTTTCAACAGGTTTTTTGTTTTTTAGAGCTTTTACTGTGATTCAGGGAGTAATGTATTCTGGTGGATAGAGCACGAGACTAGATGGGTATCCTTTGCTTATTCACATCAGTTGTGAAGTGGCCTGGTTTCTCAATTCTATTCTCAGTCTTCCAAACCACAAAATTTTGATGAGAAGTAAACTTCTTTGGAATATTTTTTATTTTAAATAAGAACTGTAATTATTTTCTATGAATAATTGTAGAGAAATTATATAATTCATTACAGTACAGAATTCAGAATCTGAATATGTTGATTATTGAATAACTATGGGGCAGGCTTCCCCAGGTTAATTATAATTGTCCTATAGACTTGAAGCATGATCAGGTTCGTCATGTGGCTGGCGTTACCACCATCACACTCACAAAAGATCTAATAATTGTAAAGCTTTAGGAAATGAAGTGTAGCTAATCCCCTTAAAACTTTTGAAACCTGTAGAATAGAATATTTTTTTAAAAAAAAGAAGTAATAAAATTATTGTTACTGTTTATTTTTAGTTAAAATATTTTCTGTTAAATTAATGATTTTGTTTTCCTAAAGTAGCCTCACAACTAGTAACAGTCAGTTTCTGTGCTCACAGGAAGATGTGTCATTACATGGATATAAGAAATATTTGCTGTCACAGTCTTCTCCTGCCCCACTGACTGCAGCTGAAGAAGAATTACGACAGATTAAAATTAATGAGGTATTATTACCATTTTGAAACCTTGCAAGATTCTAAGTGATTAAAAATATTGTATTTTTAATTAATCGATGAAGAGGTAACTAGAGAATAAATAAGTTAGATAGCTTACATTTATTCTGTTCAGTTTAGAGACAAGACTGACAAGACTGTGCTCAATGTGTCTTCAGGAAAAAGTTAAAAAGTGAATATTAAACTTCATGTCAGTTTCATAAATAGCTTTCTCCTGTCTTTATAATGTAGGTTATAGATTAGTAATCTTCCTGTGAGAAGTACAACTGTTTTTAACTTTGTACTTTGAATACTAAATATCGATAAATGGGAAAAGTATGTGTTACCCATGTAGTGTGAGGGATATTATATCTAATGAGGTTGCCTGAAGGTTTGTTTTGTTATTTCAGAGAATACGACTAAAGAGAGTAAAACATAAATGCTGTAGTGTGTTTAGGATTTCTAGAGGCTCTATAAATTAACTTCTATGGACATTACTTGGATGGGTGTGTGCATATATATAGATATATATGGGAGATGGTTATTTGAGTACTTGTTTAGCATATTAGAGTCAATAAATTTCATCCATATTATAGTTTATCATATTTCTAATGTGTTTACTGCAGCAATTCTAAGTTAGAATAGCTACTGTATTTCTAACGGAATTTTATAGAAAAGAACAAGTAGCAGAAACTACTATTCACTTGTCTGAGTAACAGACTAATAAGAATCAGTCTGAAAAGTGATTGAATATTATTTAATATTGACCTGATAGCAAGGATCTATCTTTATATTATTTTAACTCAAGTTATTTGAGTATGGATTTTTACATGGTTTTTTTTTTTTTACAAGTTTGATAGTTTGTTTTATTCCTTGCAATCAGAACCCAGAGGATCTTATTGGGGTATGCATTTGCATATGTTCTATGATGTTTTCATTATACAATACCATTTATGCTGTAGAATCTCCATTCATTTTTTTTTAAAGTAAAATTTCTATTTGACTTTGTTGCAACACTGCAAATGAGACCCTATACTATGCTGTCATTTACTGAGTATAAAAGTCTTAAATATGTGCTTTGAAAGCTTTCTTGACGTACTCTTCTCTTCTTCCGATACGTGCACACCCATGTTCTTAGTAATGAAAGCTCTAAGTGTGGAACTTCTGCAGTAGTATAATTTGTTGAGCTGTGTTGTGTCTTTGTATATTGTTTGTACTCCTTTCAACTCAGTGCATGGTGTTTGTGTTGCATTTTATGTCTAGCAGAACAAAGTAAAGTTCTATGCATATTATATTTATATCACACTGTTCATAAATTTTATCAAGTAAAACTTTGTAATTAAAAGTGTAATCTGAAGACACTTCTGAGAGCTTACGTAGCTCATGGCAATTGTGCCAAACCAAACATATAAGCAAAGCCCCACTAACATTGCACACTCAACTCAGATGTTCACTTCCGGCATTTTCATCAAAATGTGGCATACACTCTGCATGTTGACAAAGTGCTAGCAGAACCTGAAACAAATGTGAAAATTATTTGCTTTTTAAGTTCATAGTGTTTTAATTGTTAATTTTAATTATATTAAAATGGGCAAGGGTGGAATGACCCTCACTCTGTAGAGGTTGGGTTTTCTTCTCTTTGCCATCTGACACTGCTAAATGCTAAACTTCATCGGTAAATTGAATCTGTCATACTAGGTACAAACTGACGTGAGTGTGGACACTAAGCATCAAACACTACAAGGAGTAGCATTTCCTATTTCTCGAGAAGCTTTTCAGGCTTTGGAAAAATTGAATAACAGACAGCTCAACTATGTGCAGTTGGTAAGAGATATAATGATTGTTATGAAATGGCTTCACTTTTTGGTGTCTATGGCTTGTATAAGGTTTGTTTTTAATGGATTTTAAATCTTTTTATTTGCTTCCTTTTTATTTTTTATTCATTTTTTTTAAACTACAAAAGCAATATATATTCACTGTGGAAAAAGTGAAATTGTGTAAGTTTCCCCTTGTCTCCTTGTTTTTTAATTTATAAATTTTAAATTTCTGTGTATCTGTCTTAATAAATGCATTTTGTTTCTTATTGACAGGAAATAGATATAAAAAATGAAATTATAATTCTGGCCAACACAATAAATACAGAACTAAAAGATTTGCCAAAGAGGATTCCCAGAGATTCAGCACGTTATCATTTCTTTCTGTATAAACATTCCCATGAAGGAGACTATTTGGAGTCTATAGGTATATGATACTTTTTTTTTTTTAACGTAATACTTTGTTTGCTGATTGATATTTCATCAGTATATTCTTTCTTATTTCTTGGCCAGAGGGCTTAGTTGTAGCTTTATGAGGTTTAGTGTGTGCTTTAATTGATATGCTGCTAATTGGATTTATTATTATTTTAATTTAGTTTTTATTTATTCAATGCCTGGATACACATGCAGTATAAGAGAACGGATGCTGTATTCTAGCTGCAAGAGCCCTCTGCTAGAGATTGTAGAAAGACAACTACAAATGGATGTCATTAGAAAGGTAATTACCTATCTATTTATTTATCTAATTTATTTTATCTAATTTATCTTATTAATATATTTAATACCTACCTATTTATTTTTAATTTTTCAGTTTTTGTTACATTTTTATTGTCTTTCGTGTAGTTCGTGATGTATTGTGGTTTATAAATGAAAGTTTTTTTTTCTTATTCTCATCATAAATCCTTAGGAACTCCTCTAAGTGCTTGAGGACGGCCTATCATGACCCCAGTCTCCCTGTAGATCTGTATTCTCTAATATGTAGCCACAAGCTACATGTGGCTATTTAAATTTAAATATATATAAAAATTAAACGAAATTTAAAATTCAGTTCCTTAAAAGCACCAGCCACATTTCAAGTGCTCATTTTAGCCACATGTGGCCAATGGCACTGTGTTGGATGGTGCAGAATTTAGAGAACATTTCCGTATTGCAGGAAGTTTTGCTGGATGGTGCTACTAAAGCTGCATACCTGTGATTGTCTCAAGACTTTATTAATAAGGAACTACAGTCTCTATTTATAACTGAACCATGGGGAGGTTGAGAATCTTTCCAGTTGTTGGGAAAGGAGAGAATGGGCATAAACATGAATTTTGGGAGCTACGTTTCCTTAAATTTATTTTCTTAAATGCAGGTGAGGCATGGGAAAAGATATGGTTTATTCTTGAGCCCTTCAACTCTTAAAACACAGGTCCTTACAAATTACCAGTGTTTTAGGTACTGAGCCCTTTAAGAGCTTTTTAAGTTCTTAAGAATCACTTTCTATAGCAGGGGCTGGCTGACTTTTTCTACCAGAAGACCAGATAGTAAATATTTTAGGCTTTGCCAGGCCACATATGGTCTTTGTCACATATTCTTCTTTGTTTTATTATTTTGTTTGTTTTTACAATCCTTTAAAAATGTAAAACACTCTCTTAACTTGAGCAGATTTGGCCTGCAGGCCATCGTTCGCCAGCCCGTGTTATAGAGTGATTTCAAGTGACCCAAGTGATGAAAGGACCATGAGTAATGTTTCTTGAAAATATGTAGTGTACCAAAGCAGAACAACTTAAGAATATAGTGGTGATTCCTACTGTACTACTTTTAAACATTAGTTAAATTGGAGAAGAAAGAGAGAACCAAATAGAAAATGAGTATAGCTAATTATATATTCAAGCAACTCATTTAGCTCCCTCCTCCTCCCCCCAAATAAGATGAAAGTGAACTATTTTCACATGGTCCTTGGTTCTCTCTTGCTGGAATGAGTATTATGCACTTATTGGTGAGCGTTCACACCTGAAAACTGGCTCATTGCTTGTATTAGGTTTTTTTTTTTAACATCTTTATTGGAGTATAATTGCTTTACAATGGTGTGTTAGTTTCTGCTTCACAACAAAACGAATCAGTTATATATATACATATGTTGCCATATCTCTTCCCGCTTGCGTCTCCCTCCCTCCCACCCTCCCTATCCCACCCCTCCAGGCTGTCACAAAGCACCGAGCTGATCTCCCTGTGCTATGCGGCTGCTTCCCACTAGCTATCTACCTTATGTTTGGTAGTGTATATATGTCCATGCCTCTCTCGCGCTTTGTCACAGTTTACCCTTCCCCCTCCCCATATCCTCAAGTCCATTCTCTAGTAAGTGTGTGTCTTTATTCCTGTTTTACCCCTAGGTTCTTCATGACATTTTTTTTTTCTTAATTTCCATATATATGTGTTAGCATACAGTATTTGTCTCTCTCTTTCTAACTTCACTCTGTATGACAGACTCTAGGTCTATGCACCTCATTACAAATAGCTCAATTTCGTTTCTTTTTATGGCTGAGTAATATTCCATTGTATATATGTGCCACATCCTCTTTATCCAAATCTGTATTAGGTTTTGAATGTTGTGTTTTCTCACATTGCATCACACTTTGCTAATTTTATCTCTTACAGATCGAGATAGACAATGGGGATGAGTTGACTGCAGACTTCCTTTATGAAGAAGTACACCCCAAGCAGCATGCACATAAACAAAGTTTTGCAAAACCAAAAGGTCCTTCAGGAAAAAGAGGAATTCGAAGACTAATTAGGGGTCCAGCTGAAACTGAAGCCACTACTGATTAAAATTATTACAATACTAGTTTTTTTAAAAGTCCAGCTTTTAGTACAGGAGAACTGAAATCATTCCACGTTGATGTATAGTAGGGGAAAAAATTGTACTTTTTGAAAATCAGCACTTTTCACTTCTGTGTGTTTTTAAATTAATGTTATAGAAGACTCATGATTTCTATTTTTGAGTTAAAGCTAGAAAAGGGTTTGACATAATGATGTTTAATTTCATCACAGTTTTCATAGAGTGATGATTCCACACTTTCACATAGTTCTTAAAATTTTATAGAGTTGGGCCAGTTCCAGAAAATCTAAAGTAAGATACAATTCTTATTACTCTTCGGTGATACATCACTTTTTTTTCTTCAAGGGAGAGAGGAAGACCTTAAAATATTCATTCCACTTAATGAATATGTTAAGGACCAGATTAGATTATTTTCTAAGCTGAAAACTTCATGTGCCTAGGAAAAGGTGCTCTGAAGAGCAGTGCTCACTCAGACTGTGAGATCATGTCTACAACTTTTAGAAACAGTGCTTTATTGCAGCAGTCTTTTCTATTTGACTTTTTCATTTTTTAAATGGCATTAAAATTTCAGAAAATCAACTCACTCTGAAACATTAAGGGTACCAGATATATACTTCAGGATTTCTGATGATGTTGAAAGACACATTGAAACTGCTTCAGTAAATGCTCTTTCTAGTGCTTTAAAAATTTTCCATTTCAAAAGTAAGTCATTTCATTATAGGTAGTGTGAGACCAAATATTTATGTCCAGTTGAATATTAAATTAATATCATTCAAAAGCAAACAAAACTAAAGTCAACAATATTGAAAAAGTTTTAAACCGATTGATTTCTCTCTAAAACCATATATTTATAGGCAAATATTCAGATTTAACAAAATTATTTTAAAGTCCTAGTACTCATCAGCCTAACACAGATAAACAAATCTTGTTTCAATTTATATCTTATTTCAAAACACAGTTAACTGTTTTCTACAGCTTTGCATTTTCAATTACAACCTACAGAGATTTTGAGCCTCCTTTTCTCTGATACTTGAAATAGAGGGAGCTAGAAAACTTCACCATGTTTAATCTGATAAACCTGCTGCAAGAGCCATAATTTAGAGGACTTTTCTAAACGAACTGTGGGGATCCGGGATTTAGAATTTCTTGATCTAAACTTTATGCTGCATAGAACAGATACCAGAAATGTACATTTCATAGTATAAAATATGAAACACTCATTTTTACACTTTATTATCTAAGGTAATCTATGCACCTTTCAGAAATTCAATGTGTGTTCAACTAAAAGCATGTTAGAATAATTATGAGTTGACAGATTTTTTTGTTTTCTAGAATTAAGAGTGTGTGGGGTTTTGTTTGTTTACAAATAATCAGACTATAATGCAAAATAATTGACGGTAATGTTGCACTTGTTTATGAAAGATGTAGTTTAAGTTTTTCCGTGGGTGCACACATAGACACACATACACACAAACTACTGCATTGAGAATCCTGGAGCTGTGTTGTCGACCATAGGCCAAGCTGCTGAAGCTGTTATTTTCGGTCAGGAAGAAAGTTAACCTGTCATGAAGGTATAAAATAATTTAGTAGTGAATGTTTTTCTCTACCATCCATGTGCAATTATGCTCTTAAACTCTATTACACTACATGAAAGTAAGTGGACATTCCAGAATATAGATGTGATTATATAATCTTAAACTAATTATTATTAAACCAATGATTGTTGAAAATCAATGATGCATTTGTTATAGAGTATAACTCATCGTTTATGTTTTAGGTGATGTCATCATAACAATAGAAGGTGAATAAAGTATTCCCAGTGAATTTATATAGCAGTGAAGAATTACATGCCTTCTGTGGACATTTTATAAGTGCGTTTTATATTGCAATAAAATTTTTTTCTCTAAATTGTGTACTAAGTTGGTTTTCTAGTATAACCTTGTTTTTTTTTTTTTTTTTGGATAAGTCTGCATAATGCAATACCTGGTGATAGGTTAGATAGCCCATTCATCTATTTGTTAATTAACCTATCTAAATCAAAAAGGATTTTAAATAGTGTGAAACCTAAGCAAGTTGTGTCAATAGAGTGCTTTCGTAGATTAGAACTTTTCCACTACTGCAGCAGTAATGGAAACGTCATGAGTTAGTTCCTACTGTGATAGCAGCAACCCAGTACAATAGGGTGACCGACATACTTGACAGTAAGCTGTTAAAAGACATTCACCCAGCAAATACTGAGTGCATTCCAGTTTGCAATTCAGTATCAAATTGATCCTTTTTATTAGAGCTATATTACAAGATGGATGTCTTTGGTAGCAGTTTCACCAAGACAGAACTGTCCTTAAAAGGTCTGATTTTGAGAACTATTTTAAAAAGTTAAATTCTTTATGGCATTTCTACTCAGAACTAAAATCATGTGCCTGAGGTTCATATTGTAGTTTGGTATAAATCCTTTCACACGTTTTCTTTGCATATACAACCATATGTTATGAGGATTGGAGTTTTTTTTTAAGTACTGATTCTGGGGCTTCATCTCCAGAGATTTTGATGAGTAAGTGGGCCCAGGAGTCACATAGTAACACAGATGATTCATGTGTAGCCATGACTGGGTACAGTTTGTCTTAAATGATATAAAGTGAGGGTTTCCCCCCGTTCAGTCAACAAACTTTCTAAGTATTCCTGTATATTGGTCTATAGTGGTTACGATGAAAGGTAACATCTCATAGAAAAAAATGTAGCCCTCACTCTTGCCCACTAACTTCTGCATGACTTGGCCCATGGCTATCTCCACCTCCCTTGATCAGTCTGCTGCAGCTCAGCTGCTGGCTGGACCTCTGAAGGACCAGGCACACTGCTGCCTCAGGAACGCTGAGTGTACTGTTCCTCACACTGGCTTCCTCTACCCCAATATCTACGTGTCTTCCTCCCTCAATGCAGGTCTCTGCTCAAGTGTACTCCCTGTCCTCTCACCTTAATCTGCTTTATTTTTCCTCAAAGCACTTAGGAATTATATATCTATGTATATATATTGGTTGTCTCCTCCACTAAAATACAAGTTTGATGGAGGAAAGAGACTTGGTTTTATTCACTGATGCATCCTCAGCACCTGGAACAGTGTCTCGGACATAGTGGATATTTTATTTGTTGAATAAATAAAAGAATGAGATTTTACCTTTCCTTGGACAGTGGGGAAGGGAGCACATTGAAGCAGTGGTAGGTTCAGCACAGAGGCTCTGGCCTCTGCTGCTGTATTTCTGGGCAGAGCAAACATCACTAGCACTGACACAACCTCTTGCCCTCGGAAGATTATAGGTTCTACCCCAGGAGACTCCAGTACTGACTCATTCCTGAGCAGCAAGTGTCTTCCCGTGGGGATCCTCATTCAGCTGACTCTGTTCTGGAAAGACCAAAGGCTAAGTTCTACTCAATGGCTAATGCTGATCCACTACCATCTGCATTTGCTAGAATCCAGTCTGGCGGTAGTGCCTTATAAACCTCCGGACGCTTAACAGGAAGAGGTGCTTTTCTGAGGTGTGGGGGGGAGTATATTTTACTTACATTTTAAAAATCTGATAACTAATATCTTTTCCTCCTTTTCAGCCCCAGAGACTTGGGAACGGAAAGAACAGGAACTTCAAAAACCTACTTCTCACACAGAAGCACACACCACCATGGCTTACACCAGCAAAGGAAGAGAAAGAGGTCTGAACCTCCCTCTGAAGGATCCTCCAGGTCTGGGGGAGGGGGAGGGAAGAGGGAGGGGTCCAGGGATGGGTCTCTTAAGAAAAGGACAGGGCTTCCTTGGTGGCGCAGTTGTTGAGAGTCCGCCTGCCGATGCAGGGGACGCGGGTTCGTGACCCGGTCCGGGAAGAGCCCACATGCCGCGGAGCGGCTGGGCCCGTGAGCCATGGCCACTGGGCCTGCGCGTCCGAAGCCTGTGCTCCGTAACGGGAGAGGCCACAACAGTGAGAGGCCCGCGTACCGCAAAAAAAAAAAAAAAGGAAAGGGACAGAGAGAGGGCAAGTCAGTTTGAAGGGGTTGGAAAGTTCTTCGTGGCCCCTCCCCTCCTCTTCCTTCCTATGTTACCTCCTGTGCTGGTTTCCCTGTGCCCCCTCCACATTCATGCCTTCATGAATGGGGGTTAAATTAATTTCTTATTCTCCTATTATCAAGCTGTATGGATAAGAGCACATGGATCATATTTTTGCACACGTGTGTGTGTGTGTGGGTGTGAGAGAGAGAGAGAGAGAGATGCTGTCACTTCCTGGCTATATGACTGAATCAGTTATGTATTGCTACCATACTAATGCATGACCAATTACCCCCAGATGTAGGGGTTTAAAACAGCAATTATTTTCTACATGTCTCCGGTTGGCTGACTTCTCTCACATCTGTGGTCTGCTGGCAGGTTGGCTGGTCTGGGATGACCTCATCTGAGATGACTTTTCTCTGCTGAGCATGGTTTCAGCAGCAGCATGTTAGCCCTGGCTTGTTCTCATGGCAGTGGCAGCGTCCCATGACAGAGAAAGTGAAAAGTGGTGCACAGGGGCTCTGGAGGCCCAGGCTTGGAACTGAAACGTCACTTTTCCTGCAGTCTGTTGACCACAGCAAATTACAAGGCCATTCTGGATATAAGGACTAGGAAAATGAAATTTACCTCTTGATGGGAAGAATTACAAAACCATATTGTAAAGGGCATGGATCTAGGGAAGAGTGGAGAATTGCAATCTAACACAATGAACATAAGGGAGAAGTTACTTAAATTTGGGGGCATCAATTTCCTCAATAAGAAAAAAATGGGACCTACATTATAGAGCTCTAAAATGTGATCATGCCCTTTAACATAATGCTTGGCATTAACAGTTAGCCCAGCAAATGACAGAGAAGATGATTATGATCAATATGATGACAGAGAGCATAGTAAAGGTTTACAGGCTGATGTCAGATGCCTGAGTTAAAATTCCAGCTCTGCAATTTAATAGCTGCATAATCTTGGGCAAGTTACTTCACTTCAATTTCCTCATTTATAAAATGTGAATAATAATGTCATCAGATTCATAGGATTGTTATGAGAGATAAGTTAATATAGGGGAAGCATTTTTAATAGTCCTTAAATTATTTAATAAAAACAGTGCAACATATAATTTTTTAAAATTATAAGTTTATAAATTAATGTACATAACATTATTATTATTAATTATTCTTGGGATACTGTGGGAACACAGAGGAGAGGCACCTACTTCTGCATGGGGAATCAGAAAAGACTGTGGAGTGGATACCAGCATTGAATTTTAAAAAACTGTTATGAGTTTGCCGGGTGAACAGCAGAGGGAAGAGCATTCAAAGCGGAATAGAAAGATGGACGACCATATGCCCAGATACACAGATGTCATGTTCAAGAAATTCCAGGAAGTGCAGTTGTTTGGGAGAAAGGTATATATTTCAGACTGGTTGGCTAAAGATGAGAACTACAAGAATCTATCCATATGCCTATGGATGATATTTGAAACTCCATAAGTAGATAAGATACAAAGGTCTAGAAAGAAGAGTATCCAGGATAGAATCAATATTATTCTACTTAAACTAGGAAAATATCGGGTAATTCAGATCAAACCTTTCCCTGAGGAAAACTAGGGGAAAAATTCTGCTCAAAGGCATCAGTGTGCTACTAAGGTAGTGATGAAATATAGAACCAAGATATGGGAGAAAACATAAATCCAAAGCGATGAACCCAGTATGTAGGGCTACTACTTCCTTGGGACCATTTGCCAGTTCTGGGAGAAGCTATGAACAGATGTGTACACGTATTTTTTTAGTACCTGTGTTCAGTTCTTTTGGATACACACCCAGGAGTGGAATTGCTGTGTCATTGGTAATTCTATGTTTAACTTTGTGAAGAGCTACCAATCTATTTTCCACAATGGCTGCACCATTTATATTCCCATCAGCAATGTACAAAGTTCCCAATTTCCCCACATCCTCACCAATATTTGTAATAGCTATAGGGGTATCTCATTGTGGTTTTGATTTGTATTTCCCTAATGACTAATGCTGCTGAGCACCTTTTCATGTGCTTATTGGCCATTTGTATATCTTCCTTGGAGAAATTTCTATTCAAATCCTTTGCCTATTTTGAAATTATTTTTATTATTGCCTGTAAGAGTGTTTTGTATATTCTGGATAGTAGATTCTAATCACATATTATTTTCACATATGCCATTCTATTGATTGTCTTTTCACTTTCTTGGGTGACGTCCTTTGATACACAAAAGTTTAGAATTTTGGTGAAGTCCAATTTATCCTTTTTTTTCTTTCTGTTTTTTCTGTACTCTTGGTGTCAGATTTAAGAAACAGTTGCCTAATCCAGGGTCACAAATATTTACACCTGTTTTCTTTTAAGAGTTTTGTAATTTTAGCTCTTACCTTTAGGTATTTCACCCATTTTGAGTTAATTTTTGTATATGATGTGAGGTAAGGGTCCTACTCATTCTTTTCCAGGTAGATATCCAATTGTCCCAGCACCATCTATTGAAAAAACCATTCTTTCCTCCATGGAATGGTCTTGGCAAACGATTGACCATATATGTAAGAGTTTAGTTCTGGACTTTCAATTCTATGTCATTGATCTATATGTCTGTCCTTATGCCAGCATCACACTGTTTTGATTACTGTATTTTCATAACTGGGAAATGTGAGTCCTCAACTTTGTACTTCTTTTTTAAATAATATTTTGGCTATTCTTGGCTATTCTATATGATACTAATGGGGGGGAGGGGGTGTTTGTTTTATTTTGTTTTAGATGGCCTTTATCAGATTGAGGAAGTTAAGTTACCTTCTATTCTTAATTGGTGAGTGTTGGATTTTGTCAAATGCTTTCTCTATTGATGTAATCATGTGGGTTTTGTCTTTTATTCTATTTAAATGGTGTTTTATAGTCACTGATTTTTGTATGCTGAACCAACTTTGCATTTCTGGGATACATTCTACTTGGTTTTGGTATGTAATCCTATTTATATGTTGCTGGATTCAGCTTGCTAGAATTCTGGGGGGAAATTTTTGTGTCTACTTTGGGCACTGCTTTTGCTGCATGAGTTTTGTTGTGTGTTTTTCATTCCTCTCAAAGTATTTTATAATTTGCCTCATGATTCCTTCTTTACTCATTGGCTATTTAAGAGTGTTTTGTTTAATTTACACATATTGGTGAATTCCCCAAATTTCCTTCTGTTATTAATTTCTAATTTCATTCTCCTGTGGTTGGAATACATGCTTTGTACGATTTAAATATTTTGAAATTCATTGAGATTTGTCCTATTTTCTGGAACCTGTAAATGCTCTGGATGTGCAGGCTCAGCGGCCATGGCTCATGGGCCCAGCCACTCCATGGCATGTGGAATCTTCCCGGACCGGGGCATGAACCCGTGTCCCCTGCATCGGCAGGCGGACTCTCAACCACTGCGCCACCAGGGAAGCCCGTTTTGGAAGATTTTTAATCGCAGTTTCAATTGCATTACTTGTGATTAGTCTGTTCATATTTTCTATTTCTTCCTGGTTCAGTCTTGGAAGGTTGCACCTTTCTTAAAATTTTTCCATTTCTTCCAGGTTGTCCATTTTATTGGCATAGAGTTGCTTGTAGTAGTCTCTTATGATTTTTTGTATTTCTGTGGTGTCAGTTGTAACTTCTCCTTTTTAATTTCTAATTTTACTGATTTGAGTCCTCTCCCTCTTTTTCTTGATGAGTCTGGCTAAAGGTTTACCTATTTTGTTTATCTTTTCAAAGAACCAGCTTTTAGTTTCATTAATTTTTGCTACTGTTTTCTTCACTTCTATTTCATTTATTTCTGCTCTGATTTTTGTGATTTCTTTACTTCTACTAGCTTTGGGTTTTGTTTGTTCTTTCTCCAGTCGCTTTAGGTGTAAGGTTAGGTTGTTTGAGATTTTTCTTTTTTCTTGAGGTAGGATTAATTTGCTGTCAAGTTTCTTAGGACTGCTTTTGGTGCATCCCATAGGTTTTGGGTCATGTGTTCTCATTGTCATTTGTTTCTATGTGTTTTTGATTTCCTCTTTGATTTCTTGAGTGATCTCTTTGTTATTTAGTAGCATATTGTTTAGTCTCCATATGTTTGTGTTTTTTATTGTTTGCTTTTTTTTTTTTTTTTTTGCGGTACGCAGGCCTCTCACTGTTGTGGCCTCTCCTGTTGTGGAGCACAGGCTCTGGACGTGCAGGCTCAGTGGCCATGGCTCATGGGCCCAGCCGCTCCGTGGCATGTGGGATCTTCCCAGACCGGGGCATGAACCTGTGTCCCTTCCATCAGCAGGCAGACTCTCAACCACTGCACCACCAGGGAAGCCCACTGTTTGTGTTTTTTACACTATTTTTCCTGTAATTGCTTTCTAATTTCATACGGTTGTGGTCAGAAAATATGCTTGATACAATTTAAATTTTCTTAAGTTTACCGAGGCTTGATTTGTGACCCAAGATGTGATCTATCCTGGAGAATGTTCCATGAGCACTTGAGAAGAAAGTGTATTCTGTTGTTTTTGCATGGAATGTCCTACAAATATCAATTAAGTGCATCTTGTTTAATGTCATTTAAAGCTTCTGTTTTCTTACATATTTTCAGTTTGGATGATCTGTCCATTGGTGAAAATGGGGTGTTAAAGTCCCCTACTATGATTGTGTTACGGTCGATTTCCCCTTTTATGGCTGTTAGCATTTGCCTTATGTATTGAGGTGCTCCTATGTTGGGTGCATAAATATTTACAATTGTTATATCTTCTGTTTGGATTGATCCCTTGATCATTACATAGTGTCCTTCCTTATCTCTTGTAACAGTCTTTATTTTAAAGTCTATTTTGTCTGATATAAGTATTGCTACTCCAGCTTACTTTTCATTTCCATTTGCATGGAATATATTCTTCCATCCCCTCACTTTCAGTCTATATGTGTCTCTAGGTCTGAAGTGGGTCTCTTGGAGATAGCATATATATGAGTCTTGTTTTTCTTTCTATTCAATCAGTCCGTGTCTGTTGGTTGGAACATCTATGCCATTTGCATTTAAGGTAATTATCGATATGTATGTTCCTATTACCATTTTCTTTATTGTTTTGGGTTTGTTTTTGTAGGTCTTTTTTTTTTCTCTTGTGTTTCCTACCTAGAGAAGTTCCTTTAGCATTTGTTGTAAGGCTGATTTGGTGGTGCTGAATTCTCTTAGCTTTTGCTTGCTTGTAAAGCTTTTGATTTCTCTGTCAGATCTGAATGAGATCCTTGCTGGGTGGAGTAATCTTGGTTATAGGTTTTTCCCTTTCATTCCTTTAATTATATCCTGCCACTCCCTTCTGGCCTGCAGAGTTTCTGCTGAAAGATCAGCTGATAACTTTATGGGGATTCCCTTGTATGTTATTTTTTCCTTTTTCCTTGCTGCTTTCAATGTTTTTCTTTGAATTTAATTTTTGTTAGTTTAATTAATATGTGCTTTGGTGTGTTTCTCCTTGCATTTATCCTGTATGGGACTCTCTGTGCTTCCTGAGCTTGGATGGCTATTTCCTTTCCCATGTTATGGGGTTTTTGACTGTAATCTCATCAGATATTTTCTCAGACCCTTTCTCTTTGTCTTCTTCTTCTGGGACACATAATTCAAATGTTGGTTCATTTAATGTTGTCTCAGAGGCCTCTGAGACTGTCCTCATTTCTTTTCATTCTTTTTTTTTTTTTTTTGCTGTACGCGGGCCTCTCACTGTTGTGGCCTCTCCCGTTGTGGAGCACAGGCTCCGGACGTGCAGGCTCAGTGGCCATGGCTCACGGGCCCAGCCGCTCCGTGGCATTTGGGATCCTCCCAGACTGGGGCACGAACCCGTGTCCCCTACATCGGCAGGCGGACTCTCAACCACTGTGCCACCAGGGAAGCCCTGTTTTCATTCTTTTTTAATTATTCTGCTCCTTGGCAGTCATTTCCACCATTCTGTCTTCCAGCTCACTTATTAATTCTTCTGTCTCAGTTATTTTGCTATTGATTCCTTCTAGTGTATTTTTCATTTCATTCATTGTGTTGTCCATCACTGTTTGTTTTTTAGTTCTTCTAGGTCCTTGTTAATCATTTCTCATATTTTCTCGATCCATGCCACAGGCCATTAAATTCTGCCTTGAGGAAACAGTGAAAAGAGCCTGTACATTATTGTCCTCAGAACTTTAGTCAAGTCCTGCTCAGCTGCAAGCTGAGGGCAACCCCCCTGCTGTTCATTCCTAGAGTTAAGTGAGTCACACAAGTTCAAGGGTCCACAATGCATCACACACCATCAGGCATGAAACCGTGTGGAATCTTGCTTTGGAATCTTGGATTGACTGACTGTATTGTGGCTCTCAAAAGAGTTAAGGTACAGTCTTATCCTGAGAGAGAAGCCATGCCTAATTTTGGAAAGTCTGATATCAATTCCATTTGATGGAATGGAAACATCTACCAAATTATACTGTGAAATTTTCAAAATCAATGAAACAGGTTACTCATTTAAAAATTTTTAATATGGTTTGGTCACAGACCATAACCACAGCTACATCCATGGCATTTTACATATATGCTTTTATTTCAAGTAATAGTTAACTCATGGGCCGCCCCACGCCACCAGGGAAACCCCATTATATTTTATTAAAAAAATTTTTTTTAATAATTTTATTTTATTTGGCCATGCCACGGGGCATGAGGGATCTTAGTTCCCCAACCAGGGATCGAACCCATGTCCCCTGCATTGGGAGCATGGAGTTTTAACCACTGGACCACCACGGAAGTCCCTCATTATATTTTAAAATAACATTATTATTTTCAGGGTTATAAGCCATACTGTGCCTCAAATTATGTGAGTTCCTGTTGAGATTAATGTGACCAAGTCATTTTATTTATTTTGCTTTTCAACTAGCAAATGTTTTTTGCTTAAATGCTTAGTTTATAAAGGTGATTTGAAAACAATACTATCTCTGTTTCCCAAGAAAGCATTTAGGAAGGTCTAAACAGTACAATATAGAGGATGATCATCTTCTACTATAGCTCACTCTACATACTCTTGTTTTGAGTGTGTTAATGAAAGAACTAATGATACCAAGATTATTGAATGAATGAATAATTGCAGATACTTGGTATTGTGGACAGAACCTGTGAACATGATGGGGTATCCCTGTTGGAGAATCATCATGAGAATATCTGTATTCATTTTCTATTGCTGCATAAAAAATTACCACAAACTTGGTGGCTTATAGCAACTTATTTATTATCTCACAATTCTGCATGTCCAGGCACAGAAGTCCATGTTTGCTACTGAGGTTCTCACAAGGCCGAAATTTAGGTGTCAGCGGGGGCTATGGTATCATCTGAAGTTTGGAGCACTCTTTTAAGCTAATTTAGGTTGTTGGAAGAATTCAGTTTCTTGAGGCTGTACAACGAAGGTTCCAATTTTGTCTTGCTGGCTGATAGCTGGAAGGTAGCTTTCATCTCCTAAAGGCCACCCATAGATCTTAGCCAATGTGGCCTTCCTACAACATGGTAGCTTACCTCAAGGCCTACAGGAGAATCTCTCGGACTTCTTGTAAGCTCTTCTAAGCTCACCTTATTAGGTCCAGCCCCCAAAGCAGCATCTCCTTATTGACAGTCAAAGTCAGCTGATGAGGGACTGTAACTGCATCTGCAAAATGCTTTCAAATTTCCCATATAACATAATCTAACAATGGCCATATCATCATGGGAGTATCATCAGGGCATAACTGGCTTATGGTGAATGATTGCTTAAAATAGCACACTGTGAACATGACCCTATAAACAAATGACTGTAATAGGATTTTATAATCATTTATGTAAACATTAAATTTTATATCACTTTACAAGTTACAAAGTGCCTGTACATATTCTGCATCACTTGATTTTCATGACTACCTGTCAGAGAGGCACAGTAGATAATTAGTCCAACGTTACAGGTGAAAAAACCAAGGTTCAAAGCAGCTAAGAGGTTGCCCAAAGCTTTACAGAAAATTAGTAGTGGAGTCAGGCTTCAGCCCAGGGTCTTTTCACCCTATAGTTCAGTCCTCTTTTTTGTTAATTCTGAGTTTCCATACTGTGTTTGGTAAGGTTCCAAGGAGATCTCAGGGATTACAGTAAGACCTCAGAGTGAAAGTAGGGCTAAGTGTTGCTACAGTGGCTCTACTTTTGTTTGTTCTATATATTGGGGCTTCTACACAAGCTTTAATAACCACTGCACTTCATCATGCTGCCTTGTCAAAGGTAAAGAAGAATGCTTACAAAAAAATCTTAGTTTAAAAAATGATTTAGATAGCTGTATATAAAAACCCAAGAGTCTATTCCAGTAAAGTTTTAAGAAGCTGTGATTTCTTGCAGCAGTTGTTGAACCTTTTATAAAGAAAGAAAGATAGAAAAAACAAAAGAACCACATTAAATAGTTGGTTTGAAATGTACACTTAGGAAAAAATGACAAACCCCACCTCCTTCACTTTTTAAATATATGTAAAAAAAATTACCTTCTTAATGTCTGGTCTTTTATTTTTCTTTTCATGCAGACATTGACTGGCAACAGAGTACATAGTTTCAATGGAAGTGGGATCAATGTCATTCATCTTTGTATCAATATAATCTTCAATTGTCTTTTCTTCATCTTCAATTTCTTCTTTAATATCCAGCTTTAAGACAAATGTTAAAACTTTGAGTGTCAAATAAAAGGGAAACAAATCAGATAAATTTATAAATGCATTTATAAATAAATAATATTATAATTAACCTATATTATCAATTATATTATAAAAGAATACATTTAAATTATTTAATCTACATCATAATAACACTTACTCTTAGTTTACTATCTACCGTTGTAACCTTATTAAGAATTGAAGACATCTAGGAGAAACTCTATTTATTTACTTACTTACTTATGCATACATATATACCTCCCTCCTAGAAACTTTCAGCCATTTGCCTTTTTTTTTTTTTTTGCGGTACGCGGGGCGCTCACTGTTGTGGCCTCTCACGTTGCGGAGCACAGGCTCTGGACGTACAGGCTCAGCGGCCATGGCTCATAGGCCCAGCCGCTCCGCGGCATGTGGGATCTTCCTGGACCGGGGCACGAACCCGTGTCCCCTGCATTGTCAGGCTGACTCTCAACCACTGTGCCACCAGGGAAACCCGCCTATTGGTTTTTGTATTTATGTGACTGAGCTAATTGCTCTCATGTACTCAGCAGTATTTACTGGCGGCCAGCACAAGGAGGTCTGCTTCTTTGCTGTGCTTCTGATGATGCGATTCCAGCCTCTGAATGCAGAGCCCCCCCCTGCACAGGCACACTTCTCTATGTGTACTCACACTGTTGAATCAAAGAGAAAGAGCAAGGAAGAGAAAGGGGGCAGGGCCACGATGAAAAGATAATCAATCGGGAGAGAGGTGGAGGACTAGGATGGTGTAGTGAGTTGAGCGGTAGCCCCCAAAAGATATGTCCAAGTCCTAATCCCCAGAACCTGTGAATGTGACTGTATTTGGAGAAAAGGTCTTTGCAGATGTAATTAAGCTAAGCATTTTGAGATGAGATCATCCTGGATTACCCAGGTGGGCCCTAAATCCAATGACAAGCATCTGTTTAAGAGACAGAAAGAAGAAAAAAAAAGACACAAAGGAGAAGACAATGTGATCACAGAGGCAGAAATTGGAGGGATGTGCATACAAGTCAAGGAATGTCAACAGCCCCTGGAAGCTGGAAGAGGCAAGGGAAGACTCTCCCCTAGAGTCTCCAGAGGGAATGTAGCCCTGACAAAATTTTTATTTCAGACTTCTGGCTTCCAGAACTATGAGAGAATAAATTTGTCATTTAAAACCCTACTTTGCGGTAATTTTTTCCTCCTATATTTTTCACCTACACACTTTCTCTGTATAATCCAATCAACACACAAAGCTTTGGCATGCCTGTACACGAACAGCTCAAAAATTGTAACTCCAGCCCAGGCTTCTTTCCTGACCTCCAAGAACCAATGGGACAGAGGATTTTATTTCTTTGATAAGACAAAATTTCACTATGTGCTACTGTAAAATATTATGAAATATTACAAAAATATTAACTTTTCACAACTATGTTTTATAAATATATTTTAATGTGAAATACTATATAGCATGTAATATTCATTAGTACATATCCAGGAACCCATGGAAAGCTTTGTAATATATAGTTTTATAAGGGACACTTGTAGCAATATTGTAATATAGAGATATTATACTTATGGTATTTCTTAAAAGTATGGCACCAAGCCTTTGAGCAAATATATTATACCTTTTGACTTTCTAATCCTCATTCTAGGGGAATAATCTGGTATACACATGTTGTCTGAATTTGTCACACTGGCTTGTTCCATTAGAACACATAAATTAGAATAAAGTCAGTGTAGTTATTTAACTAATTTTAATAAAAACTTATATATAGTACTAGGTATTTCTGTAAGTCTTTAATTTTATTAGAAGACTCTCCAAGTGCTTAAAATTTAATATATAGGAAAAAAAAGGCATGGCATAATTTTCCTATAGTTTTAGCATTCAGTTAGTCTATTTATGTAATCGTCAATGAATGCCTAATATAACACACAGGTAAAATTTTCTATGATAACTTTATTAAAAAATACTCCATAATAGAAATGGATAAATAATTTTATTAGCAATTCTATTCTGATATAAATTTCAAAGGAAGCAAATGTTGCTTTTCCTCTCTGCTATTAGTAATCACCATGAAAGTAACAAAATAAACATATACTGGAGGAGACCTCATAAATCATATAGCCCTATTGTGATTTTAGACACAAAGAAACTAGAACATAGAATATATGTGTCTTTTCCAAGCTTCACAAATATTTCAAGGCAGAGCTGAGATTAGAAATATTTGATGCTCTTTCCATATGCCACTACGTAATTGCCAACAGAAAGACTGCCAATAGAAAATGACATTTCTAGATACCAAATTTACCCACAGAAATTTAGATTCTAAATGCATACAGAAAAGGACTGGAAAAAATGAAATCTTTCAATTACCAATAACTGAGGTTCACGGTGTTCATCCACAGCTGGAAGTCCAGTTATTATTTCTAGTAAAACCTAAGAAGAAAGTAAAATCCATTAATATGACTCAAGACAACATATAGAAACTAGAAGGAACATAACTCTTGATTATGAAATCTGATGAACAATTTCCACACACTGCATTATGCCTTTTAGGCATGAAAGCGGAAAGAACACGAGCTGTGGTCATTTCTGACCACTCTTTCTTCCCGGACACCTCGGATCCCACCCATACCCACAAGCAGTTCTTTTCTACTGGCAACTTACTAAACAATCAGCACCCCCTCAACATGTGTTCTGGACACTGCTTTTCCTGTCTTGCAGAGGATTTTTCACAAGAATAATTTTCTCTGGTTCTTAGGAGAATATTATTTTCTAAACCTCAGGCATATCCTAGAACCCTGTGCCTTAACTTCACAGTACTATGAAGATAAATATCCGTAAATCAAACACATATGAATAAATAAGATAAAGAATCACCCAATTTCTCCAACCACTCCCATCCACTCCTCATACCATAATAAAAGTTATTAGGAACAGACTGGTAGATCAGAAAATGCCAAAGCATATTTCCTTCAAAAAATATTTCATTTTTAAAACATGACATTAAAGTGCATACTGTATGACACAATTTGTTTTATGCATTAATTCAAGTTTCATATTAATTCATGTGGCAAAAAGTTATTTCTTGCAGTAATTTCAGAAATCAATTTAAAAGTTTTACAAATTCAGAGTAGTTTTTATAACTTTCTCATTTAACTAGAGGTTAAAGTGAACAATTTTAATCTTTATGTAAGAGAGCTAAGCAACACAGGTGTATTCAAAATATTCTATTTCAATTTCACAAGTACAGCCAGAATGATTATTGTTACTAATTATATATATATTATTTTATATGTGTGTGTATGTGTGTGTGTGTGTGTGTGTGTGTGTGTGTACATATATATATATATGAAACTTACCACACCAAAGCTGTAGATGTCAGATTTGGCTGTTATTTCTCCTCGCAAAGCTTCTGGTGCCATATAAGCTGTTGTTCCCACAATTCTGCTTGTCAGGACTGTTTGGGCAAACTTCTCAGAAGCCCGTGCAAGCCCAAAGTCAGATATTTTGGCTGTAAAGTCTTCGTCTAGTAAGATATTTGCACTGAAAAAAAGTTTTTCTTTTCAAGCAAATCAAATAGTTCCTTAGGTAGGTGTATGAATGTTTGTATTTATACAGTATCCCACTTTATAATATTCATCATAAAAGCCTGAAATTTGTGTAAACAAATGAGAATTTCAGATTAAAGCTAAAGAGAAATAAAATTGTCTTCTTTTCCTTATTGTTTCTTGAGGGAAAATCTAAGGAGAATAAAAGTGAAATAAAGCTGTTGATATTAGTGAGAGATATTTTTATTATTTCACAAATAATTTATTACAAGGTAACTTCTCTCAAAGTGTCCTAAAGCACCCTTCTTAATTCCTTTCCTAAAATATCCCAATTCATTTAAAAACAAATTTTCAACTAAAGTTTCTTAATTATTTATTTCATTTCTTGGGGGGTATTATCTGAAATCTTTTGAAGAGGAAAGAATATGGCTAAAAGACCTTCATTCATTCATTTTATGCATGTGCTCCTACACTCATACTTTCATTCAACAAAACTTTATTGAGGACCCCCAATGTTTTATAGTATTTAAGCTCAGGGCTGGGCATGGGGGCTATCTTCGAATCTTATCTGTAACAAAGGTATAGGAATAATTTTTTAAAATCCAGTAAGTATTCATAATGGTGATATTAGGCACAAAATGCTGAGAGAACAACCATGTGTCTGGAAGAACTGCAGAAAATTCCTAGTAGAAGGTGAAAAGAGTGCATAGTCTTGAAGGACTGTTACAAGTTGAGATTAAAAGAAGGAAAGAAAGGCATCTCAGACAAATGGAGCAACATGAACACAGTGATGAAAACAAAAAACATATGATCAATTTGAAGAAACTGGTGTCAGTGGAACATGAGGAGAGCTTGAACTTTATCCTGTGAGCAGCAGGATACCAGCTAATGGGTTCATAGTAGGGAACTGATGTTATCAGACTTGATTTTTAGGACCACAACCTGTCAGTATAGTACTGCATAGATGAGAACTGGTACAGACTGGTTAAAGGATGACCAGGAAAGTTTGTAATAAAGCAAACAAGAGATAGAGTGTAAATAAAGGCTGGGGAGAAAAAGGAGGTGCAAATTTTGAGGCACACTCAATAGAACTTTGTAATTTGTATGATATGCGGAATGAGAAAGTCTTTAGCTTGGGAGACAAGATGAATACTGACTTCATTTGATTAGGAAAGAAATACAGAAGGAAGAACTTGTGTTGGAAGAGGAATGAGTGATTTCTGACATGTTGACTTACGTGGGACATCTTGGTGGGGTGATTTGGTCTGTAAACACTGAAAATATAGGACTGGAGGCTAATGATACCGATTTGAGAGTTGCCCACATAGAGGTAGAAGTTAAAGTCAATATATCACTCAGCAAGAATATGTAGGATGAACCAAAGAGACGATGAGGTAAGAACACACCAACTGGAATACACCAATGTGTAAGGGATGGGAGATGGTGTCTCTTCTCTTACCTGAGGCTAGTCCCTCTACTTGGACTCCCTTCTACATTCTCAGGAACCTTATGCTATAAATTATCTCATTTCTCTCTTCTGTTCTATCACCTCCTTCTTCCCATAGACACAAAAACATGCTTTAGTCTCTGCCATCTTAAAAAAAAAGCTTCCTGAATGACACACTAATTTCCAGTTATCCCTCTTCATGGGCTAAACGTCTTATCAGACTGTCTATACTCACCTCTCAGTTCTCTCGCTCCCATTCTCTGCTCAACTACAACCTGAATTCTGACCCAATTACTACATGGAAGTAGGTCTCCATTAAGTCACTAAGGACCTTCATGGCACTAATCAAATGCCTCACTTAAAAAATTTTTTTTTAAATGCCATATTTTTCAGTCCTTATCCTGACCTCTAAAAAAGCAATTGACACTTTTGACTAGTCCTTCTAGGGAAACTCTCTTTCCTTGTTCTCAGGGATACCACACTCTCCTGGTTTTCAGCTTACTTGCAATACTTTCTTAGATTCCTTTCTAGACTCATTCTCTTCTACTTGGCCATTAAGTCTTGAATTTCCTCAGTACTAAATCTTGGGAACTTTTCCTAATCTAGTTCTCTCTTAAAGTGAAGACAACCATATGATAGCTCTTCAATTAACACCCATATGCAAGTAATACACAAATTGATGTCTTCAGCTCAGACTTCTTTCAGCTCCAACATGTACATCACACTGATTAACATCTCTACTCACTTCTATATCTTAAAGGAACCTCTAACACAACATGCACAAAAGAGAACTCACATTTTCCACCCCAAACCTGGTCCTCTTTCAGTGCTTTCTCTATAAGTGAATCATGTCACAGTCATTCCAGAATTCAGTTCTGGAAGCCATAAATCCTGGTGTCACTCCTGATATGTCACTCTCCCTGATGCCCCTGCAGCCAAGAATCAGCAAGACTTTCCATCTTAAGCTCTCAAATCTGTTCACGTCTCTTCATATGAACTGCTACCACCAAGCCTTCTATGATAGGCTCCAAGCTACCCCTTCTTACAAACTGTTCTCCACACTCAAGTCAAAGTGATCTTCTCAAAACTTAAATGTGGTGCCACATTCTTACTTACAATTTTCAATGGCATCTGATTACACCTGTGATAAAATTAATGTCCTTATTTTGGTCTATTAGGTCCTACAGGGCTTAGCTCTCTGCCTACTTCCATAATTTTATCTTACATCAATCACCCCTTGAATTTCCGCACTTCAGTCATTTATTTCACTTCCTGTAATTCTTCATGCTCCCACGTTCCCTTTCAACACTGGTCTCACATATGTGGTTCCTTCTTCCTAGAATGCTCTTTCCCCATTTTCTGTGGCTGCCCTCAAATTGTGCCTACTTATTTCCTGTTCATTCTTTGGATCTCAGCTTAAATATCATTTCCTCAGGGAACTCTTCTTTATACTAATACTATAGACTATACACTAAAGTTCTGTTATTATTTTGTGATTATTTGATTGCTGTCAGATGCTACAAATGCTACTTTTGCTAACTATACCATCTACAGTACCTATCATGTCGTAAGTGTTCAACTAATATTTGTTAACTAACTAAATACATAACAAGAAAGATAACTGAAATGTACCCGTGGAGGATAAAAGTGATTCAGAAAAGAGCAGTGATCCAGAAAATAAGAAGGAAAATAATCTTGACATAGCAAAAATGGTCAAGAAGAACAGAAAAACATACTATTCTTTTTTAAAAGGTAAATTAGGATGAATGCTGGAAATAGGTCACTGGGTTTGAAATAAGGCAGATTACAGACATCCTTAGTGAGGAGAGCTTTCATGGAGTGCTCCAGGTTAAGACGTGCATGTGAATAGTGAATAGAAAGAGTGAGAGAAAATTATTCTTTAAGACAGTTTTCCTAAAGCTTTGTAAAGGTAGCATTTACCTTTTAATATCTCTATGAATATGATGGTTTTCATGTAAATAACTGAGGCCATTAGCTGCACCCTGAGCAATCTTGCATCTTTTGCACCAAGAGAGTGGTGGAGTATCATCCTTATGAAGTAAGAAACAAACCAATTAAAAAAAAAGAGGAGGATAAAAAAAATCTATGAAAATATACAATAAGATTTTTTCTAAGCAGCTACTGACAATTATATTACATTGCTAAGAATTTACAAATATCACTTTTTAAGTTGTTAAAAAATAATCTCTAAATAAGATCAAATGGGGATTAGTATTTCTTATTTAACAATAAAAATATATAAGAGCATCTTCAAAGTCTAGCCTTGACTGATATTTTTACATTTTAGATTATCACCTGCTAGGCAATTCCAGTTGTTTACATACCAACTGTATAGTTTTCACAGACCAGGAAAAATATTAAGACTAATACAGTTTAAATGATCCTGTCACAAAGTAAATATCAGTATCCCAACACAGAAACATAAAGCCTAACAATGTGATGAACAAACATCTTACCAAGCAAGACAGTCTGTCTAGCAATGAACCATTGGGCATGTAAACATACACTAAGCAGAGGTCATCTCCATCACTTGAGAAACCAAGTAGTTCTACTAAGTTTTCATGTTGACACCTGTGACAAATAATTTTCCACTCAAAATTATTATGATACATACATATATTTAGCTGTAGGTTATAAGTTATTCAATTTAGAGCTTTAAAAAAAAGCAAGAAATAATTATATGCTATATATCACTGTAATATGATACATATGGTTCTAACATCTTTATATATGTTTATTATAACTGCTTATAATTTTCTGCAAACAGTTCTCCTTTCAGTCAATATTAATCAACATTAGAAGCAAAACTGCTTTTGATTTTATAGCAAAAGCTCAATAATTCAGATCATTGGTACTTGTAATAGTTTGGTTAAGAACTAGGCTGATATTTACCTTTGTTTTGTATAATTTTCAATGATAGCACAAACAAGATTTCAAGAAGTGTGTTGAAACTTGTATGACAATCCTTTCAAGAATTCTTTAACACATCCAAAGCACTGATTTATAGACATCTGATTTTTAATTACATCTAATTCATATATTTTTGATCTTTAATCATGTCTGATTATTTACAACCTAATTTGAGTTTCTTTATATACTTGAGAGTAATAAAACTAAATAGAGCTGAAGTATAACAAAACTGCAGGCATCTGTGGCACAGTAGAAAGAAACCTGGGTTCAAAGTCCTAAGTTTAAAGTCCAGTTCTGCCACCTCCTGGAAATGTGACCTCTCACAAGTTAACACCTTCACTGAGCCTCAGCAACTTTACCTGGTAAATGTGGATAATAATACTTACTATGTAACATGAATGCTGTGAGAATTAAATGAGCAAATATATATGAGAGCCCAGAAATATTTTATGAAGTGCACATTAAGACAGTAAGTGCTCCATTTTCCACCAAATTGGCACATTTTAAAAATGAGTAGGGCTTTCCTGGTGGTGCAGTGGTTGAGAGTCCGCCTGCCAATGCAGGGGACACAGGCTCGTGCCCCGGTCCGGGAGGATCCCACATGCCGCGGAGCGGCTGGGCCCGTGAGCCATGGCTGCTGAGCCTGCGCGTCCAGAGCCTGTGCTCCGCAACGGGAGAGGCCACAACAGTGAGAGGCCCGTGTACCGCAAAAAAAAAAAAAAAAAAAAAAGAGAAGATAACATTTGCTGAATTTATACTAACAAGGCACTGCGGTGAGTGATTTACCTGCTTTGTTTTATTTAATCCTTACAATAACTTAATGAAGTATTTCATTATTAAAATAATTATCCCATTTTACAGATGAGAAAACAAATGAATAGACAGTTAAGAAACTTGGTTAAGTTAAGAATGAATAGACTTCGTCTTGCGAGACCACTGGAATCACAACTAACTGCTGAACAATCAATGACAGGAAGACACTGGAATGCACCAAAAAAGATACCCCATGTCCAAAGACAAAGGAGAAGCTGCAATGAGATGGTAGGAGGGGCGCAATCACAATAATATCAAATCCCATAACTGCTGGGTGGGTGACTCACAAACTGGAGAACACTTATAGCACAGATCCACCCACTGGAGTGAAGGTTCTGAGCCCCATGTCAGGTTTCCCAACCTGGGGGTCCGGCGACAGGAGGAGGAATTCCTAGAGAATCAGACTTTGAAGGCTAGCGGGATTTGACTCAGAACTTCAACAGGACTGGAGGAAACAGAGACTCCACTCTTGGAGGGCACACAAAAAGTAGTGTGTGCACCAGAACCCAGGGGGAAGGAGCAGTGACCGCATAGGAGGCTGATCAAGACCTACCTGCTAGTGTTGGAGGGTCTCCTGCAGAGGCAAGGGGTGACTGTGGCTCACCATGAGGACAAGGACACTGGCAACAGGAGTTCTGGGAAGTACTCCTTGACGTGAGCCCTCCCAGAGTCTGCCATTAGCCCCACCAAAGAGCTGGGTAGGCTCTAGTGCTGGGTCGCTGCAGGCCAAACAACCAACAGGGAGGGAATCCAGCCCCACACATCAGCAGACAAGCGGATTAAAGTTTTACTGAGCTCTGCCCACCACCAGTCCCTCCCATCAGGAAGCTTGCACAAGCCTCTTAGATAGCTTCATCCACCAGAGGGCAGACAGCAGAAGCAAGAAGAACTACAATCCTGCAGCCTGTGGAACAAAAACCACATTCACAGAAAGATAGACAAGATGAAAGGGCAGAGGGCTATGTACCAGATGAAGGAAAAAGATAAAACCCCAGAAAAACAACTAAATGAAGTGGAGATAGGCAACCTTCCAGAAAAAAAATTCAGAATAATGATAGTGAAGATGATCCAGGACCTTGGAAAAAGAATGGAGGCAAAGATCGAGAAGATGCAAGAAATGTTTAACAAACACCTAGAAAAATTAAAGAACAAACACCTAGAAGAATTAAAGAACAAACAAACAGAGATGAACAATACAATAACTGAAATGAAAACTACACTTGAAGGAATCAGTAGCAGAATAACTGAGGCAGAAGAATGGATAAGTGACCTGGAAGACAGAATGGTGGAATTCACCGTCGCAGAACAGAATAAAGAAAAAAGAATGAAGACAGCCTAAGAGACCTTTGGGACAATATTAAATGCAACAACATTCGCATTATAGGGGTCCCAGAAGGAGAAGAGAGAGAGAAAGGACCCGAGAAAATATTTGAAGAGATTATAGTTGAAAACTTCCCTAACACGGGAAAGGAAATTGCCACCCAAGTCCAGGAAGCATAGACAGTCCCAGGCAGGATAAACCCAAGGAGAAACACACCGAGACATATAGTAATCAAACTGAAAAAAAGTAAAGAAAAAGAAAAATTATTCAAAGCAACAAGGGAAAAATGACAAATAACATACAAGGGAACTCCCATAAGGTTAACAGCTGACTTCTTAGCAGAAACTCTACAAGCCAGAAGGGAGTGGCACGATATATTTAAAGTGATGAAAGGGAAGAATCTACAACCAAGATTACTCCACCCGGCAAGGATCTCATTCAGATTCAATGGAGAAATCAAAAGCTTTACAGACAAGCAAAAGCTAACAGAATTCAGCACCACCAAACCAGCTCTACAAAAAATGCTAAAGGAACTTCTGTAAGTGAGAAACACAAGAGAAGAAAAGGACCTACAAAAACAAACCATAACAATTATGAAAACGGTAATAGGAACGTACGTGTCAATAATTACCTTAAACGTGAATGGATTAAATGCTCCAACCAAAAGACACAGGCTCGGAGAATGTATACAAAAACAAGACCCATATATATGCTGTCTACAAGAGACGCTCTTCAGACCTAGGGACACATACAGACTGAAAGTGATGGAGGAAGATATTCCATGCAAATGGAAATCAAAAGAAAGCTGGTGTAGCAATACTCATATCAGATAAAATAGACTTTAAAATAAAGAATGTTACAAGAAACAAGGAAGGACACTACATAATGATCAAGGGATCAATCCAAGAAGAAGATATAACAATTATAAGTATATATGCATCCAACCTAGGAGCACCTCAATACAGCTATAACAGCTATAAAAGAGGAAACTGACAGTAACACAATAATAATGGGGGACTTTAACATCTCACATACACCAATGGACAGATCATCCAGACAGAAAATTTATAAGGAAACACAAGCTTTAAATGACAAAATAGACCAGATAACATCTCACATACACCAATGGACAGATCATCCAGACAGAAAATTAATAAGGAAACACAAGCTTTAAATGACACAATAGAACAGATAGATTTACTTGAAATTTATAGGACATTCCATTGAAAAAGAGCAGAATATACTTTCTTCTCAAGTGCACATGGAATATTCTCCAAAACAGATCACATCTTGGGTCACAAATCAAGCCTCAGTAAATTTAAGAAAATTGAAATCATATCAAGCATCTTTTCTGACCACAATGCTATTAGATTAGAAATCAATTACAGGGAAAAAAATGTAAAAAATAAACACATGGAAGCTAAATAATACGTTACTAAATAACCAAGAGATCACTGAAGAAATCAACAGGAAATCAAAAAATACCTAGAGACAAATTACAAGGAAAACACGATGATCCAAAACCTATGGGATGCAGCAAAAGCAGTTCTAAGAAAGAAGTTTATAGCAATACAAGCCTACCTCAAGAAGCAAGAAAAATCTCAAATAAACAGTCTAACCTTACACCTAAAGGAACTAGAGAAAGAAGAACAAGCAAAACCCAAAGTTAGTAAAAGGAAAGAAATCATAAAGATCAGAGCAGAAATAAATGAAATAGAAACAAAGAAAACCACAGCAAAGATCAATGAAACTAAAAACTGATTCTTTGAGAAGATAAACAAAATTGATAAACCTTTAGCCAGACTGATCAAGAAAAAGAGGGAGAGGACTCAAATCACTAAAATTAGAAATGAAAAAGGAGAAGTTGCAAAGAACACTGCTTAAATACAAAGCATCATAAGAGACTACTACAAGCAACTCTATGCCAATAAAATGAACAACCTGGAAGAAATGGACAAATTCTTAGAAACGTATAACCTTCCAAGACTGAACCAGGAGGAAACAGAAAATATGAACAGACCAATCACAAGTAATGAAATTAAAACTGTAATTAAAAATCTTCCAACAAACAAAAGTCCAGGACCAGATGGCTTCACAGGTGAATGCTATCAAACATTTAAAGAAGAGCTAACACCCATCCTTCTCAAATTCTTCCAAAAAATTTCAGAGGAAGGAACACTGCCAAACTCATTCTATGAGGCCACCATCACCCTGATACCAAAACCAGACAAAGATACTACAAAAAAAGAAAATTACAGACCAATATCACTGATGAATATGATACAAAAATCCTCAACAAAATACTAGCAAACAGAATCCAACAACACATTAAAAGGATCATACACCATGATCAAGTGGGATTTATCCCAGGGATGAAAGGATTCTTCAATATATTCAAATCAATGAATGTGATACACCATATTAACTAATTGAAGAAGAAAAACCATATGATCTCTCAATAGATGCAGAAAAAGCTTCTGAAAAAATTCAACACCCATTTATGATAAAAACTCTCCAGAAAGTGTGCATAGAGGGAACCTACCGCAACATAATAAAGGCCGTATATGACAAACCCACAGCAAACATCATTCTCAATGGTGAAAAACTGAAAGCATTTCCTCTAAGATCAGGAACAAGACAAGGACGTCTACTCTCGCCACTACTATTCAACATAGTTTTGGAAGTCCTAGCCATGGCAATCAGAGAAGAAAAAGAAGTAAATGGAATACAAATTGGAAAAGAAGAAGTAAAACTGTCACTGTTTGCAGATGACATGATACTATACATAAAGAATCCTAAAGATGCCACCAGAAAACTACTAGAGCTAATCAATGAATTTGGTAAAGTTGCAGGATACACAATTAATGCACAGTAATCTCTTGCTTTCCTATACACTAACAACAAAAGATCAGAAAGAGAAATTAAGGAAACATTCCCAGTTACCACTGCAACAGAATAAAATACCTAGGAATAAACCTACCTAGGGAGACAAAAGACCTGTATGCAGAAAACTATAAGACTGATGAAAGAAATCAAGGATGACACAAACAGATGGAGAGATATACCATGTTCTTGGACTGGAAGAATCAATATTGTGAAGATGAGTATACTACCCAAAGCAATTTACAGATTCAATACAATCTCTATCAAATTACCAGTGTCATTTTTTACATAACTAGAACAAAATATCTTAAAATTTGTATGGAGACACAAAGGACCCTGAATAGCCAAAGCAGTCTTGAGGGAAAAAAAGGGAATCAGACCCCCTGACTTCAGACTATACTACAAAGTACAGTAATCAATACAATATGGTACTGGCACAAAAACAGAAATATAGATCAATCATACAGGATAGAAAGCCCAGAGATAAACCCACGTACCTATGGTCACATACTCTATGACAAAGGAGGCAGCAATATACAATGGAGAAAAGACAGTCTCTTCAATAAGTGGTGCTGGGAAAACTGGGCAGCTACGTGTAAAAGAATGAAATTAGAACACTCCCTAACACCATACACAAAAATAAACTCAAAATGGATTCGAGACCTAAATGTAAGACCGGACATTATGAAACTCTTGGAGGAAAACATAGGAAGAACACTCTGACATAAATCACAGCAAGATCTTTTTTGACCCACCTCCTAGAGTAACGGAAATTAAAACAAAAATAAACAAATGGGACCTAATGAAACTTAAAAGCTTTTGCAAAGCAAAGGAAACTACAAGCAAGACGAAAAGACAACCCCCAGAATGGGAGCAAATATTTGCAAATGAATCAACCGACAAAGGATTAATCTCCAAAATATATAAACAGCTCATGCAGCTCAATATTAAAAAAACAAACAACCTAAGCCAAAAATGGGCAGAAGACATTCTCCCATTTCTCTTTGGAGAAAAAGACAGTTCTCCAAAGAAGACATACAGATGGCCAAGAAGCACATGAAAAGCTGCTCAACATCACTAATTATTAGAGAAATGCAAATCAAAACTACAATGAGGTATCACCTCACACCAGTTAGAATGGGCAACATCAGAAAATCTACAAACAACAAATGCTGGAGAGGGTGGAGAAAAGGGAACCCTCTTGCACTGTTGGTGGGAATGTAAATTGATACAGCCACTATGGAGAACAGTATGGAGGTTCCTTAAAAAACTAAAAATAGAATTATCATATGACACAGCAACCCCACTACTGGGCATATACCTAGAGAAAACCATAATTCAAAAAGAAACATGCACCCCAATGTTCACTGCAGCACTATGTACAATAGCCAGGTCATGGAAGCAACCTAAATGCCCATTGACAGATGAATGGATAAAGAAGATGTGGTACATATATACAATGGAATATTACTCAGCCATAAAAAGGAAGAGATGTGGATGTACAGATGTGAGATGGATCTAGAGACTGTCATACAGATTGCAGTAAGCCAGAAATTGAAGAACAAATATCGTATATTAACGCATATATGTGGATCCTAGAAAAATGGTACAGATGAACCGGTTTGCAGGACAGAAATAGAGATACAGATGTAGAGAACAAACGTATGGACACCAAGGAGGGGAAAGTGGAGGAGGGTGGGTAGTGGTGGTGGGATGAATTGGGAGATTCGGATTGACATATATACACTAATATGCATAAAATAGATAACTAATAAGAACCTGCTGTATACAAAAATAAATAAAATTAAATTTAAAAAAAAAAGAATGAATAGAGAGGTAAGAAACTTGGCCAAAGTTATTCTGCTAGCAAGGTCCAGAGATTGGTACTTATCAAAAAATAGCAGTAATATTTAATGGTGGTGAGGTAGCAGTGAAGTCTGAAATTGTAATAAATTGGTGGTAGAAGTATAAATTATAACTTATCTACAAAGCCATTTGGACAAATACTTAAAAGTCTTTAAAAAGTTCATGCATTTGGAACCAGTAATTCTTCTTCTAGGACTGTCTCCAGATGAAATAAGCAGATTTGTATTTAAAGGTTTATGTACAAAGAGATTTAAAGGAGCTTTAATAGGTTATATTGAAAATTAGAAACAAACCTAGAAGGGTAATGTTAAATAAAATATAATCCTTATATATGCTAGAATGTTATACAATAATTTTAAATGTTTTAAAATTATTTGTAATGACATGGGAAAAACGCTACACACTCATCATGAAGCAAGTACATCAAAATACTAGCAGTGGTTATCTCTGAGTGATATATTTAAGAGATGACTTTTATTATTTAAAAATATTTTCCTGATTATCTATTTTGAACAAGTTACTTTCAGGAGGGGTTAGGGGTGTGAAGAACAAATCCTGAACAGAAGGCTTTTTAGTTTTTTCAGTGTGCATTATTTTTACTGTGAATGAATTAATTCCAGTCTATTCTTTCTTTCTTGAAGTTAAGCAACTAGAATTGGTGATTTATAGCAATGGGTCTAATGAGAATAAATTGGTAAATCCCATTAAGGGTTTAGATCAAAAGCTCAAGTTCTGGAGTCAGACAGATCCGGATTTGAAATCCACATATTTATTGTTTATGTGGCCTTGGGCAAAGTTTTTAATGTTTCTAAATCTCAGTGGGAAAATAGTGTGTGGGTGTGGGGGGTGTTATAACAATTGTTGGTTAATACATTGCAGTTTCTGGTCTATTGTACACACTCAAGTATCAATCACTATAATTATTGAATAAATTTCCTAATTTATTTCTCCTTCTCTTCCGGATAATGTCCAACAATTTTCAAACATACTGAGTCAATGCCTTCTAAACATTCTTACATGTAACATTTCCCTGGCTTATGGTGTTAACTTATATCAAAGGGACTATTTGTCATATATATATATATTTACACATATATGTATTTACACATATATGCACATACATATTATATCTACAATTTATCTCTTGTGAACTTTGGGAGCAGAAAACACAATAATGGAAGTTAGTTGAAATTCCATGTAATATTCCCATGATTTAGAATAACTACTGCTGTTTAATCTACACACATACGAAAGAGTATATGCAGTCACAGAATTGTAGAGTCAAAGTTCTTTCAAGTTCTCTAAACTATTTTAATTTACATATTTGAAAATATCACTAGTTCATGGCACACTCTAGGTAAGAAACAGGTCCCTTACTCCTTGTCCTGCTTTTTTCCACAGTACCACACTGCCAGATTAACTTACTTTGCCATTACTTTTATTTCTTGATCAAACTGTTGTTTCAGTTCTTCAGTACTAATGTCAACCATCTGAAAAAATAAAATAATATACAGTATAATACAATACAATAACCCCAAGTCTCCTAAAGCTAAAAGGGGCACACAAGATCGTCTGGCTGATTCTGCTTTCTTTAAAATAGTAAGGCATCATTCTCCCCATTTTATAGAACAACTGAGAACTAGAAATATTATCAATTTGCTCAAGGTCTCATGGCTGGTGAGTGGAAGGAAGAAAACCTTATAAACCATGTAACTACATAAACCTCACTGAGTCATTGTGGGAACAAAATGAAATAATATGAGACTTCACTGCATAAACATTCTGGAAAAAAAATTAAATGTAATAGAAAACATAAGCAAATTTGAAGGCAAAAAGAAAAACAAGACCTGCAAAAGTATTTGCAACATATATGACAAAGGGTGACTATTGTAAAAATATGTATTGTATTGGTATTTTTAGAATATAATAATAGATTTAAAATATAACAAATCAATAAGTAAATGGTAAACACTCTAATAGAAATGGGAACAAAGGACATAGATAAGAATTAGGAAAAGGTTTTCTTATTGTATATTTTCTTTTTTTTTTTTTTGCGGTACGTGGGCCTCTCACTGTTGTGGCCTCTCCCGCTGCGGAGCACAGGCTCCGGACATGCAGGCTCAGTGGCCGTGGCTCACGGGCCCAGCCGCTCTGCAGCATGTGGGATCTTCCCGGACCGGGGCACGAACCCGTGTCCCCTGTAAAGGCAGGCAGACTCTCAACCACTGCGCCACCAGGGAAGCCCATTGTATATTTTCTAAACTTTATTTTTAAATGAGAAAAGTAATACAAGGAAGCTATTTTTATAAAATTTTTTTAGAATCTTACCATTTTAATATTGATCATGCATGAAGCACTGTGTAGAGTTCAGCTTCTCTATTTTGTGAATCTCCCCAAATTATATGTATAATTGTTTGTATGTGTATATAACTACATTTTTTATAGGGACAGAGTCCATAGCTTTCAACAAATTTTTAAATGTTAAGAACTGCCAGCTTAGAATGATGTTTATTTAAAGAAAATACACACTGAAATCATGTATTTCCTAAAGATTAATTTAAAATTTATTATATAACACACTAAGAAGCAACTCTTCTCTAATTCTTTGTCTTCCTGAAAGTATAACTTACTGCTGCAAGCTTCTTCACTGCTACAGTCCTGTTGTTCACATAGCCTTTATACACAACTCCAAATCCTCCCTCTCCCATCTTGTTACCACCGACAGAAAGGGGTCGTTCATCAAAGTTATTTGTGACATCCTTCAATTCATAATATGAAAAACTGTGAAAACCTATAATGTCAATAGAATAAGAAAAAAAGGGCTTCAGTAAAAAAGAAACTGGTTTTAATAACTTCAGTATTTTCTCAATTTGGATATTTCATACATATGCAAATATTTACAATTTTGTATTAGGTACAGTGGAAGAGAGTAAAACCATTTTTAAAATACAAATTTTAAGGTTTACCTTGAGAATTCTGTTTGGTGGTCCTCCAATTAATACTCTAGTCACTTATTTTCTTTATAAAATGACCCTTTTACGTTATGTAAATATTTACTTTTTTTTTTCATAGCTTCTGTGGTTGTTCATATATCCTATTGCCTCTACTCACTTATAACACTGACTAATACAATGAAGATGGCGCTTAATAAATTAGGGGAAAAAAACAACCACAAAAGAGCTATTACCAGAATGCACAAACAAAAGGAGAGATTGATTTTAAAGCAGTGATGGTCTTAATAACAAACCCACTAGTGTAAAGCACTGCAAATGTTACTTACGTGTATCAGTAACTTCTAAACTTCTATTTTCTGGACACGAGGAGTCAGGTGGCGTATAGTTTTGTTCAGTATTCTCATCAGATATCACAGGTGTCCTGTCTTTGCCATAGAGGGGCATATGTTTCTGCTGAACTGTTACAGTAACTTTAGAAGGCAGTGTATTAATAGTTTTGGGAACAGCATCTAACAAATGAAATAAGATACAAGTTGTCATTCCATTAGAAAAAGTGTTTGTGAAAAAGGTAAATTAGGAACTTGGTTCACTTAACATCATTCCAGTTTCTACACATTAGCCCCACATTTTCACAGCACTACACAAGAAGCTACCTAGTAAGAATTTGTAAATTTTGATAAGGATGGGTAAGGCAGTGTTTCCAAAAAGTGGTTCATAAGCCACTTGCAACAGAAGGACTGAAGTAGTTGTTTAAAAACTTAGATCTTGAACCTAATTCAAGAATTCTGATAATGAGGTCTAGAGTACAGCCTGGGAAGCTACATGTTTAACAAAAACTCCAGGGATTCTTATGCCCTCTGAAGGGTGAGTACCACTGGTGTACATGGCATCTAAGGGAGAAAAAGTAGCTTATAAGGAAGGCAACTAGACACCAGCCCACTGGAACACAATGTAAGGAATTCATGATCACAGAGTCCCATCAGAGTGGAAGTTGAGGGTGAAAAAAAGCAAGAGTTTTTTTCTCATCATTCTAAACTTCTTACTGGCACAAAACCACCTGACTTTAATGGTGGGATGAGACTCAATCCTGAAGCCTCCATTTCCTTAGCAGCAAGTCTGCAGTGTCTGGCGTGCTTGCTAAAGAGTTGGGGAGAGTTGAAAGGATGAAAAGGAGTCTTAAATGTAAGGCTCATCTACTATGAGAAAAAAGTAAGAGTCAGAAGAAATGTTCCTATTTCTGCTACTTGTCTTTCCACCCTAATTATTGATACCCTAGACATGCTCAGTTTACCTGGTAGCAAAAGACTTGCAGGGGCAAAAAACTCATTTTGGACCAAAAGATCCACGAGATCACCAACTGTGCAATTTGTGGTGCCCCAGTCAAACAGTAATTCACAAGTGGGACTTTTTCCAGTTTGAAGTAATGCTTCAAATCTCCTTAAAGTAAGTCAAAGAGAAACAAGATTAGTATGTAAACAGAGTTAACATGTAAATAGGAATTATTCCCCCCAGCAGCACCCCCCCACCCCGTCTAGTCCCGAGCACTTCCTACAATACAGCAAGAGAATCAGCAAGGATTACAGAGAACAGGAAAGATAGGCAGAAGGAAAAAAGATGCTGAAGAGGATGATAAGTTGACAGACACTGTGTACTTACAGTGGGCTACAGGGTGCACACACATGGACCCATTTAACTCTCGAAAACACTATGAATATCATACTAATTTACCAAACAGCAAGCGTGAGAGGTAAAGTAAGCAGCCTACAGCCACACTGTCCATAAACTGTATACAAATTGAGATTCAAATTCAGATCTCACTTGACAGAAGGGTATACTCTCAACCTACTAAGCTATATTACTTCCCTACATGACATACTCACTCTGTTAGCCATATGATTTTTAATAAACCAGCCTGCTTAAAGAAATAGAATATACACAAACTTGGAGAATTATCCCAAGTTAAGAAATAGTTTTATTTCTATAGTTAAGAAATATAGTTCTTAACTATATTTCAGTTAAATTGAGGGAAAAACACAGAGCAGTTTTTCATTCAAAATTTCTTTAATAACTAGTTTTGAAAGTAACATTTAAAAACTTGAACAACTTGGCTTTTCCTGAAATTTTTTTTATTTCAAAAAATTTCAAACCTACAGAAAAGTTGAAAGAATAATACCATGAACAGCCATCTGCTCTTCATCTAGATTCACCAAATGACCAATGGATAACATTTTGCCATGTTTGTGCTCTCACCCTCTCTATCTCTGTGTCTGTGTGCTCACTTTACAGAGTGTAGGTCAGATGCCTTGTAGAATTCACACAGTCTAGATTTGTCTGACTACACTCACGATTAAATTCAGGTGAAAACATGTTGGTAAGAACAGTACAGAGATGACAATGTGTCCTTTGCACTGCAGCACATCTGGAGGCACATAATTGCAGTTTGTACCATTATTGACGACACCAGTTTGATTACCTGGTTAAGGAGGGGTACTTCAGATGTTTTCTCTATAAAACTACCTTTCCCCTTTGCAATTCATAAATAACCTGTGGATAATACTTTGAAATCGTGTGCGTATCTTGTTCACTAACACCCTTTCACCTTGTGATTTTAGCACTCGCTGATGAGCCCTCCGTAATCAATTACTCACTGGTAGTTGTAAATTGGTAACTTTTTAGTTCTATCATTCTTTCAATAATTATGTGCTGCCATTATTCTGTAAAGAAGAGTCTTTTCTCCTCACTACCACTCCCTCGACTATGCTCTCAAAGTGTTAGATAGTTAATATCAACAAACTGTCTATAAAAATGGTTTTCAAGGTTTAAACTTAAGTTTCTTCCAAGTAATTTAAGATGCTCATCCTTCATATGAGAAAATGTTTCCTGAAAGGACTAGTATGGGAGCTAAGGCTTCAGGTTTTTTTCAGGTTAATGCTGAAAATCACAAATAAATTTCTTTTCCCCTTGTTTCCAAAGACAGATTTTGACATAGGTTTGGGCTGAAATAACTGGCAAAAATAACATGTGTACTTATATCTTACCCTTAATCAAGCAGAGACAAATAGAAAGATGGAAATTATCTGAAGGTAGTGTTGAAAAATCCTGGCTAAGAACTAAGAAGTCTATTCATAGATGTGTACATGTACAAGCAACTTTAAAATGTCACATTTGAAGAATTCCTAAAATATACTGTTAAAGTGAATTAGAGACTCACACACTTTTAGGCTCCAGAATTTTACTACAGATTCTTAAAATATTCTTATGTTACTTCAATCTGGAAATGACAGGTATGAGGCAGAGTGAACTAGGCTCAGCTTGCCAAACAGAAATGTAGAGTAAAAGTTGGAATCTTGATTTTAATCTCAAAAACTTATTTGCAATATCACAATATTGACCTAGCTGATATGCTGGAGAATGAAGCAAAAATTGCAAAAAAAAAAAGGGGTGTGTGTGATTTATTATCATTATCTCCCCTAGAGAGAGGTTTATTTTCTGAACTGCAGCAGTAGACAGTATTTGTACCTATTAATCATTCTAGATTGTGATGTAAGAATTTAAAAAGAATTTTACGTTACCTTATGTGAAACTGATTGTATCTATCATCACCAGATGGTTTTTTAATAGCAACTGCTAACTTCTTCCATCCTTCTTGAGGATCAATAAAATCTGACAGCTTTCTAATTAGTCCAAGATTGAGGCAGCGCACATATGTTGATGCTGTTATGGGTTTGTTCATCTTTTATTCCTAAAATACGGAAAATTCTCATTAAAATTTTACAGTAGCTTTAGCGATGACATCTGTAAGCTTATACATCACACTTTGCTCTAACTTATGAAATGTTGGGAACTCATTACACCATAATAAAGGAACACTCCGAAGCCAGGTAGTTGCTATTTTCATCTTTCTCCATCTCTAAATATCAATTAAAAAACTACAGGATTATTTTTGTTCTGGCACTAACATTTTCCAAGTGAAATTTACACAAGGGAGCAAAAAGTTTACTTTTTCAGAAAAATTTATGTAAACATATTCAGGAATCAAATCTATTAAGAAAAAAGTTTTCAATTTAAAATATTTTTCTCAGTCCGTATTTATTTACTATTAAACATTTATACAATACTCTTTGGTGGAAGTAAAAACAAATGTCTTGAAATAATTTGTACAGCATTAAAAGATATGGTCTATCCACTGACTTTTTACATAACATGTTCTTCCTTGGTGCTGCCACGATTTCTGAATCCATCAGATCTGCCTGATGACAATTCATTCCCTACTAAGGCAAACCCTGTGGTTTACCACCTAACTGCTCTCTAGACAGAACTTTTATTTCCTCAGTCCCCCTTTTCTTCTGCTACTCCACCCTGGAGAGCTGTAGCCGGGGACAAATCTCACAGTTTTGCTTGTACACCAACACTGCTGAATACAGCTGTGGAGAACCAGGTAACTGAGCAGACTGGTATAAGTACAAATTTAGGGGACCCTTTTCCATCGGGCCTTCAACACTGCTGTTAGTCCTTTCACTTGTCTTTGCTCATCCTCCCTGGTGACTATTTCACACCTTTAGCTCTGTCCACGTGGTTTTATTTGATCTCCATCTCCCTCATTCTCAGCAGGTGGTCACCTTTCCTTCTAATCAATCAAAACAAATAGATTTAGATATTCTTCTGTCAATTACTCTCCTGCTCCCCTACATATCTTTATTTTTAAAATGTAATATAATTAATTTTTGGAATAAAGAATATATTCATGTGGTATGAAATTCAGACGTTACAGAAGAGTAAGAAGCAAAAAGTCTCCCTGTGTCTTGTGCCTCTTGTATTAGCATTCTCTTCTCTTTGGCCTTCTTTGACCACAGCTAGGTAGGTCCATCTACTCGCAACTTAATTACCTTTCATCACTGCACAATGTATTTGTAATCATATATTTATTTGTTTAGTTGTTTACTAATGGTCTACCCCATTAGACTACAAGCTCCATGAATTCAGGGTCTATGCTCATTTTATTCACTAATATGTAACTAATTACTAGCGCTTTGTAGATATTGGTGTTGTTAAGGGTTAGGAATGAATGAATTTCTTGCCCAGGACCATGCTAGGTGGTTTACATATTTCACTTAATCCTCACAGTGACTGAGGCCGTTTTATCATCTCTATTTCACAAAGGTTGTAAGTGAAAGAGCTAGGTCTTGAACCATATCTGACTCCAAAATTCATGCCATATGTCCCTGTTTCTCTAACTCAATGCATTGTTCATGTCATTCTCTTTTCTAGAAAGACCAGTCCTTTCATTCATTCATAAACTCAATAAACATATATGTCAGGCTTTGTGCTAAGTGATGGGAGCTACAAAGAAGAGAAAAATCTTTGTTTTCAAGCTTCTCAGTCTAGCAGGGGGTGCTAACAATTACAATGAGAATAAATGTTACAAGAAGGGTGAGCAGAGTGTTAATGGGGTCCAGAGAAGGAGCACCAAGGGAGGCAGTCTGAAGGAGGTATGCCAAGACAGATTTGGGGGGTGAGAGGTTGGAAGGATGAGTGAAAAGCAATGGGGATAAACCCAAAAGGAAATTCCAGGCAGCAGGAATAGCATGGGAGAGCATGGGTTAGGCTAAGGCAAGTAGTTTGTTAGGGCTGGACCACAGGACGCATGTCATTAAAAGATGAGATTGGAGAGGCAGGCAGGACCAAGTCATCATGTGCCTCATATTCTATGACAAGGGGTTTAAACTTTATACTAAAAGTTACAGGGGAGCCAATGCAGGATTTTAAGGAAAAGTGGTATGTGATCTTATGTGGTTAAGTGGATTCCTCTGGATGAAACACTGAAGGAATGTATATTAAGGCAAAGAGAACAGTTTGAAAATTTTGCAATAATCTAGAAATGAAGGCCTGAAGAAAGAAGTATACAGTTGGGTAATGGGGAAGAAAAACCTCCAAAGGTGTAGGAGGCCAAATCAAAGTAATTTCAGGATATTAGAGGGAAAGGAGGCTGAGGGAAACAAAGAAGCTGATTCCTGGCTTTTTCAGCTTGGGTAATTATGTAGATGATAGAGGAAATAATGTGTTCAGTCCTGGTCATGTTAAATGTGAAATATCTACCTCTGGCACCACCTAGGGGAGTTGGCACTAAGTAGCTCAATATATGGTCTGGAGCTTAGGAGACAGGTTCAGGAATACTCATATATTCATACATGAATAGTTGGTTGAAACAACAAGAAATATAAGCCTGTCTATTAGGAATATATAGAATGTGAAGGAACGAAGGAAAAAAAGAAACTTTTAAAAGTACTGATGCGTCATGGAGGTAAGTAGAGAACCAGGGCAGTAGAATACCAGAGATTTCTAGAATTAGCCACAGGTTGGTATAAAAGACCCAGAGAGGTCGAAAAAATACTGATGGGTAACCAGAAGGCCTTTGGGTGACTTAAGAACTGTTTTAGTGGAGCAATGAGTACATGGTAGAAATGCATTTTCCAGGAAGCCTGGCTATGAAGGGAAGGAGAAAGGAAGAAAGGATGAAAGAAAGAAAAAAAAAAGGAAAGAAAAGGAGCAGCTCTCAAACTATTTACCCTTTACATGCTTAAAAATTGCTGTGGACTCCAAAGAGCTTTTGTTTATGTTGGTTATATTGCCAATATTTACCATGTTAGAAACTGACACTGAGAAATTGAAAAATTACTTATTCATTAATTCATTTTAAATAATAATAAATGTACTACATGTTAGCATACATAATATATTTTAATAAAAACTATATTTCCCCCCAAAATATGAGTGAAATTTTTTTATAGTTTTGCAAATCTCTTTAATTTTTAGCTTAATAGAAGACAGCTGGATTCTAATATCTGCTTCTGCATTCAGTCTGCGGCAATGTATCATTTGGGTTAATGTATATGAAGAAAGTCCAGGTTCACACAGACATACAGTTGGAAAGGGAGCAGTATTTTAACAGCCATTTCACAAAGTAGTAGTTTTCTTTGACGCTATACTAAAACTTGATAAGTGACAATTTCCTGAAAGTTAGCTGCAGTGTGGAATCTGAAACCATATCAATGAACTTTGTCACATTAAAATCCATGGCACTCTGAATGAATCTTTTATTCATACGTGATTTCGACCGTATGAACCTCTTGAAAGAGACTCAGAGACCCCAACCACCCTCTGGGAACTGCTGGTTTAAGGTTTAAGACAAAACTTGGTTGAAGATATGAAACGGATAGTAAACAGAGGTGAAGGGGTCAACCCTGAATAGAAGAAAACCTCTTCTTCTGAATCTAACAGGAGGGAAGCAGAGGTTTGGACACAGATATATTTGAAGCAAGAGGGAGAATTCCTATACAATGTTATTTTCTCTGTGAAGCAGGAGGTGAGGTCATCCAGGGCTAGGTTAAGAATCGCTCAAGCACCTTGAGGGCCACCTGGTAAATGCCTACTATTCCTTCGAGCTCAACACAAAAGGCACTACTGGCTTTTCCTGACAGTCATCTCTTTTGCTCCAAACTGTCACCTGGTTATTCTTCTATTATAACAATGATCGTATTTTATTATTTATTGGTCTGCCTTCTCTCCTAGATGGTGTGCTCTCCTGGGCAGGGACCCAACCAAATTCAGCTTCAGCAGCTACTCAGAATATTTGTGCCGAATGACAGAAGGCTGATTTTTTAAATTAAGAAATCACATCTGCCTATAGATTTTACAGTTGCTACATTCACACTACTTTTTCTTATTTACTTATATTTCTCTCCATTGTTAAGAAGTACAATGTGATTGACAAAGCTAGTAAAGGTAGAACTGCTTAGTAATCCTAAAAGCTAGAGCTAAAATACAAAGAATTGAGAATAAGAGCAGTCTATCTGAAGAAGAGGGATAAATTCTGTAACTCTCCTGCATCCAGATTTCTAACAAAGGTGATAGCGTAGGGATGCCAGAAAAGGAAGGCCTTCTAACAACTCCTCCTTGTATTAAAGTCTGGAAGTTCTAAACTTCAAAATTTAAAATGTTACTTAAAACATACATCCATCTATCACCACCAACACATATTTGGAAGAACATACACCAAAATATTAACCGTGGTTATCTCTTGATGGTGATTTTTATGGTGGTTTTGTTTTCATTTACTTTTCTAAATTTTCTGTAATGAAAATAAATGATATGTGCAGAAAAAAATTAAAACGTGTCGCCTCTTTCAAAGTATTCAAGATTTTACTTTAGTACATTTAGGATTAATAGAAGTGGAACAGGATATATTGCTTACAAATAAATAAATATATTCATGACTATTTTCTCATACCATTAATTCTCATGGTAAAGAAAATCCATTCATATTTTCACACTAGACAACTCAGCCAAGAATACGAGGTAAGGTGATCATTGAGAAATAATACTAAAATGAGTATCTGCTTGTGGAACCCAGTGCCTTCCCACCTGCATGCACATTCTCAAACAAAGTACAGTTCAAAATAGAAATTCAAAAAATTCATATGAAATGCATTAATAAAGTTTTAAGGTTGTGCTTCACTAACAGTCTGATCAGAGGAAGAGAGTGTAGAGGGGTGGATGGAAGATGGACTTTGAGGTTGCCTGGGCCTGGGTTCTAATGTAGCTCTTCCACAAGCCAACTGTGACCAGAGTCAATAACTCAGTTTCTCTGGACTTTGGTTTCTTCATCTGAAAAACAGAGATGCTCTTACCTAAGAGTTGCTGTATAGATTTTAAATTAACAAACACCTAATTCTATCAATAATAAGTGATCAAAGAAAATGTAGCAATGACTATTGTATAGCTGAAGTTATTCTTATGTCATATTTAAAAAAAAAAGAAATGTGCAGAATTGTATTTAAGCTCAATTTTCAGAATAGCAGTGAAGGACAACTGAAAGAATGGAACTAATAGGTCTGAGAACATAGCTAAGCTTTTCATGGTGAGTGTTATTTTATCAAGCATAGTATTTTTAAAATACTTATAACCTTCCTAAAATACATCATCTACGCATGCTTTCTTAAGCAAAATATTCTAGATATTTTTGGACAACTCAATATCATCATTAAGAACAAAAGCTCATGATACCTTCTAGACCTAATAAATTATATAGGGCTGCCCTTCTTAAATAGGATATGTGCTGGTATTCCATAAATTAAACATCACATACCATTCTCAAACATTGATTTATCTCAATGGTAAGTATTTAAACATCTTGGATATATTTTTTAAAAGACAAAATATTATACATTCATCAAATATTTACTGAGTCTCTATTTTGTGCTGGATATTGATCCAGGTCCCTGGAGATAAAGCATAAGTTAAGTAAGAAAAAAAAAACTGAATTCATGGAGCTTATATTCTAATAGAGAAAGACAGGTAATAAGCACTTGCCTTATAGTGCATTAGATGGTGCCAAGTGGAATGGAAAAAAATAAACTGAGAAAGGGTTTTAATTTTAAATAGGGTAGTCAAAGTAGCCCTCAATAAGAAGCTGCCGTTTGATTAAAGGTTTGAAGGAATGAGAAAGCTAGCCACTGGGATATCTGTGGGAAAGGTTTCTGGGCAAAAGAAATCGTAAATGCAAGGGTCTGGAGTGGGTCCACTGAAAAACAGCAAGGAGACAGTAAGACTGGAGAAGAGGGGGCAGGAAAGTAGAATAGATGAGAGAGGTAATGGGGCCAGGTCTCCTCGGGCCCTCATAGCCTTTGGATTGACTTTATCTTCTGAGGGAGATGAAAAGACAGTGGAGGTTTTGAGAAGAGGAGAGACACACTCTCTACTCATGTCTTAAAAGGACACCGGCGACTGCTGCTGAGAATAAAGGATATTAAAGTAAGGGCAGAGAAGCAGGAAGAGACCAATTAGTTCAGTACATCAATAATCCAGGTGGAGGTGCTGGAGGCTTGGATCGGAGAGGTAGCAAAGAAGGTAGAAGTCCTAGGATGATGGATATTTTCTGAGGTAAAGCACACAGGATCCTGTGTGCTGATGTGAAGGGTGAGAAGATGGCACCTTTACTGAGATGGAGAAGCCTGTGGCAGGAGCGAGTTTAGCCTGGAAGCTCAGGAGCTCTGTTTGGACAGGTCGGAAGCAAACTTCAAATGAATGTTTAGTGTGCAAACAGAAGAATTAAGGAAATCTGAACTTTCTGACATATCTCTTCAAGGATTACCCCCAGAAAGGGAAAGGGCAATTCTTAATATTCTCCGCTTAGGGCTCCTTGGGCAGACACGTTTTTGAGGCACTAAGAGAGCCATTTGTTCCCATTCTAAATGGCTAAAATGCTTTCTGAGGTCTGCTTTTCATCCCTTCGTTCCCTCTCTTGTTTCCAGGCTGTCTGTACACTTTTCCTATCTGATAAGATACTGACAACCCCGCTCCACTTTCCAAGTTCCTGGAAGCCTGACAGAGAATCTTGGGGGGGCTTCGGAATGCTTTCCACGCGGCGAGCATCTCCGCCGGGTGCTGGTCTTACTTCCTGGTTCTCAGGAAAAGATATTTCATTTCGTAAACGGGTTCTCGGAACACACCGCCCGGGAGTTGAGAAATTCCAGGCGCGGTCTGACCGAGCCACCAGGTGACGTCTCTTCTCGCCCCACGGTCCTCCACAGGTACCACTAACTTTCTGATCCCCAGGGACCCACCCACGTCTTCATCCTGGAGCAATTGCTGCCCACGCAACCTACTTCCTCTCTACCTTTTCTCACTTGGGCTGAAGATAGGCGATTTTCCTTCCGAACCGTCCCTCCACAACCCTGGGGCAGAGGGGCCGAGGCCGGGACGCGGACCTCGGACACCTCGCGGAGAAGGTGGCGCGCACGTCCGGAATCCCTTACCTGCCCAGGCGCTGGGAGCGGGGGGCGGGCGGGGCGCCGCGGGGCTGAGCCAGCGGTCGAGGAACCCGGGCCCTAGGGACGGCTGGGGCAGGCTCAACCCGTCAGGCCCCGCCCAGGCCCGCCCCGTCCCCACCCCCGTCCCGCCCTCTTCCTCTTTGTGCCTCTAGGCGGCTCCACACCGTGAGAAATTCCGGGCCTCTTTTAAGGCTCTTCTTTAAGTGGGAGCCTGGCCCTTTAAATAGTCCGTGTCGGAGGCCATTTTAAGGCTTCCGGTCATGCGCACAGCGTAGTTCAGAGGAATGCCTTCACCTGGACGTAAGGTAGGCCGGGTTGAGTTTCTTGCGCCAAGTGGGGCTTGTGTATGGGTCGATGACAAGATAGGCATTGGGACCCTGCCCCTTTGTCCCCAAGAGGAGGGCGACCTGAGCTAGTATCGCGCCTTGGGGTAGGCGGGGCTGGGGGAGGAGAAGAAGCCGGTGGAGCTGCTGGCTGTATCCGGGGTACTTTTCAATGCGCCTGAAGGCTACGCAGCAGGGGACGTTAGTCCTGCTGGTTGGTGGCAGAAGTAGGAAGTAGGAGTGAGTTAGGCGGAGCAACGGCAGTGAAAGGAACTGGAGGCGCTACTGGCCTTTTTTTTAACACCCTCCCAGACTCTGCCCTTAGCCAGCACTTTCCCAGCTTCGGGTCAGCCAGACTACCCCCTTTCTGCCCCGCAAGCTCTTCAACGCATCTGTTGCCTGGGAACACTGCACGTGTGTGCTTAACTCCACGTGGGTTCCTTGGCGGCCTTTCAGCACGGTTCCACTCTTACTGAGATGCTTGGTTGTAATAATTCCCTCATCATTGTATTCTCCTCAGGTTGTTCTACCTATGCCACTAGCTTAGAATGTCTTCATATCTTCTTCCTTTTACTGGGTAAAGAGTAGGTCATTTTTCTTTCCAAGACCAATCCAGCAGCTGAGCTTTTGATCACGTCTCATTGCTTTCCAACTCTTCAAACTCTTCATCAGATTCATCCTGTGCAGTGCTACCAGTCATCTTACTAAAACATCTTTTTGGATTGTGTCATTTTCCTATTCAAACACCTCCAGTGGCCATCCATTGACCACTCAGTGGATTCTAAGTCCCTGACAAGGTGTTCAGTATCTTACCTTGTTCGGCACTAATCCAGCTGTATTTTCCAGAACTGTACTAGAAAACACTTTCTCCTACTGCTCTGTATCTGGACTCTTCAGTTTTCTCTAACACATTGCATATGTTGTTTGTGCATCACTTATGATAGGTCTTTGACTCATTTCTGCCTCCTGAACTGTTTTGAAGACTTGGCCACTTCTTGCGTATGCCTTTACTGATTATTCTAGACAAAAGTGATTTTTTCTTTCTTCCTTTTCACTCTTACAGCTCTTTATTTGTACTAGCTGTTTCGTTTATTCAACAGTCAGTATTGATTATGTGCCTACTATGTGCTTGACACTGTTCTAATTGTGAGATAATCAGTGAATAAGGCTGACAAGGTTCTTGTTCTCATGGAGCAAACATTCTAGTTGGGGGAGGTATACAATAAATAGTGAAGAAAATTATTAGACAGAAATGCTATGCAGAAAATTAAATAGGATTTTGTGAAAAATAGTGGCTTGCTGGTTCCTCTGGATTATTGGTCAAGGAAGACCTCTTTGAGGATGTTATTGAGGAAGTACTGATTTAATCAACAGGAACAGTTGGCACAAAGGAACTGAAGAAGGCCAGTGAAGCTGGAGTGTAAGTGGATAATGGGAAAAAGGTACAAGATAAATTTGGAGAATAGACAGAGTCCAGGATCTTAGAAGTCTTCGGAAGCCAGGGTAAGTAATTTGGATTTTATTATAAATGTGATTAGAGGGTTTAAAAAGGGGTTGTGATATGATTTAATTTACCTTTTAAATCATCATTCTGGCTACTCTGTGGAGAGCAGACTATAGTGGACTAGTAATAGAAGCAGAGATTAGAGACCTTCACAGTGTATAAGAATTTCTGGAATGGAAGTCCTAAAGTAGAGGTGACAAAAGGACAGCAGGAATAATCAGAGAGCCGGATGCTTAAAGGTGATGCAACTTTTGGTGATGAGAAAGTCAAAGCTATGACCGAGATGAAGTGGAAGTGGTGTGAGGTTGAGATTGAGGAACTGAGGGACTGCGATGTTAAATGGATGATCCATATGGATGGTCATGGAGGTCATGCTGGATAGTAGATTTTAAGCCTGGTATTAAAGTCATCAGTGAATGAAGAAGAATTGTCATGGGACCAGAGAGAGTATGGCAGCAAATAGTATAGCCTGATGGCATGAACTTCAAAGGAAATGGGATTTGGGGAGGTAGAGGAGGAAGAAATGGTTTGGAAGTAGCAGTGGCAAACATAGAAAATATTTACAACCTCCAGATCCCAAGGTGGGTATGAAAGGAAAAATAGCCTTCACATGAGAGGGCTACAGAAGAAGCAGCTTGGGGAAAATAGCCAGGTTTCATTAGGGCAAGAAACTGGGGAGACTGTGCAGGAAATAAAGGAATGAGGGAAAATAAATATATCCTATATATTCCCTAGGAATTTAGGATATAGAGAATTTGCTGTGATTTCTACATGACATATTAGAAAGGATGGTGTGGAGGTGGTTTTCTAAATTGGTTCAGATTAGTAGAATACACTGTAGAAATGGGGTGAAGGTCCAGATGATGAATTTCCTGGAGAGTGTGGTTAACACAAAGAACGGAGTAGTACTGGTCCCCTGAGCATTTTATTTTTCTTGAATCTCCCATCTGGTAGCCATGGGTTGTGTGAAGAATGAGTGAAGTTGGCTTCAAGAAGGTTTGTAAAGGTTTTTTTCTCTCTAATGCCAGAGAGAGATGGTTGGAATTTTTCTCTGGGTCAGCCGCAAAAGTTTGTATCTGTAAAAGTTTGTATCTGGCTTTCAAGAAGGTTTAAGGTCTAGGGTTAATTTAAGCCTACCTAGAAACCTAATCACATTGCAAGTTGGTTTTAGAACTTCATTTATCTATCAATTTGGACTATTTCTTCCTGTCTTCTCCTCATCCCTTCTTCCATCCCTATCTCTTCATATATAAATATCTAGCTACAGATTCTCTGGAATTAGCTGGAAATTTTAGTCTTCAGGGATGGAGTTCAGACAAATCATTGTAAACAGGCGTATGTTCTAGTCTCTTCTTTGTAAGACTACAGATGGTATTTTAAAAGTGAACTTGAAACTTAACCCATTTTAATCCTGGAATTTTAATAGATGGAAGCCTGGAGTGGGTGAAGAGTCAAGGTGCAAATCACCAGATATCTCGGTATAAGAGAGTCAAAATACACATGATATATAGAAATAAATTAGATTAGTAATGTCTTTTAAGGGGACTCAGGATTGGAAGGGAGAAGGAGAAGGAGAATTAAATAAATCTTTCAAACCTATTTCTTTTTTTGTTATCCAGAATTTTTCTTTCTGGTAATTGACCACCTCTTTGTTTCTTTTATAGGCATTGTTATTTGAGAATGGAAGAGGATACAGATTTTAGAATCAGGTTTAGTTCT